>NC_089584.1:53497729-54101813 GCF_019320115.1 Miscanthus floridulus
GCAGAGGACTCCCCTCGCCGGCCGCACATGCTTGCACCCGGTGCACATGGACTAGGCTAGAGGGAAGAAGGGTGGACTCGGTCCACCGAAGACCAGCCAATGGTCCATGGACCGTGAACATGAGTCCACCATGAACCACACAGTGTGGGCTGAGCTGTGAACAAAGCCCAGTGGGGGCCCTTGGCCACAGCATGCCATGTAGCGGGTTGAGCCCGGCCAAAATCTAGCCCCAACCAGGCCCACCAAAGCCCAGTCGAGGCCCAACCGTGTTGACTGTTGATCGGTCAACGTTGATGGTTGACCTAGCCCCACATGTCAGTGACACAGAGACTCTAGACCCACTTATTAGTAAGTAACGTCATGTTGACGTCATGACGACATCACGCGGGTCCCAACTGTTAGTAACGACGCAGCCGAGGTGACGTCATGCTGACATCACGATGATGTCAGCTGCTGACGTCAGCAGCCCTGGCCCCACACGTCAGTGACTATAAATTGTTGACCGTTGACTTGCCCATTGACTTGACGTTGACTTTGACTGGACCCACAAGTCAGTGACCCAAGGGACCCTGGCCCCACCTGTCAGAACGGATGACGTTGATGTCGTCATGCTGACGTCAGCAGGACTCCACCTATCAGCTCGGAATCAAGATGATGACGTCATGCTGACGTTAGCATGCCACGTGGACCAGTCACAGCATGACATGTGTCAGCCCAGAATTAATTCATCCTTTTCCATTTTTAGAGAGGGATTAAACTTTGGAAATTCATAACTAATTCATACGACCTGAGAAAAATACGAAACCAGGACCAAAATTCATCTAAAATTGAGCCCTACGCAATGAATCCATATTTGAGTGCATTTGGTTCTTTTGAATTTTCATTGCTTTTTGTGCTATTCTATAGACGTCGCTAACGCGACTATAATGCGATCGTTGTAGACTCGGAGGAGAACTAGATGAACGAGGATCATGAGTACCATAAGGAGAACAGAGATGACTACACTAAAGGTGCCACATCCCACCCAATCTCATAGCACCTATTACGCATGGCTAATATAGAACTGCTATTGCTTTACTTTACTGTTACAATCAGACTATGATAGGACTTGCATGGTAGTATGCTTACTTGATGGCCTTTACCTTGACGCAACCTTACCCCTGCATACCCTGCTATTAGGCTAGACACACGCTTGCTGCTATAATTCATTACTTATACTTCTACTACGCTTATACTACATTAATGCGTGGTGGAAACTGGTGTTATCTAGACTATGGGGAGAGTGCTGCATGTGTGACTTCGGTATGTGGAGGGTGAGGGTTGTGTTGACCAAGTTAGAGTATACGACGAGCATGGGGCAAGTCTTGCCATGGGGTGCTACCTGGGCACCCCTAGAAAAAGGATACCTATGGTGGGTAAATGGTATATGAGGTGGTCCTAGGTGTGAACCTATGATGGGAGGAGCCCGGGATGGAGGTGCTGTGGTGGCACGGTAAATGGAAACCCTGATGGAGACATTCTGGCTTGGTCATCCCTAAGGACTTACTAGTACTCAGATTCATCAAGAAGCCTTACGTACCACTCGCCCTATATGGTGCGGGATGACCGGACTACTTGGTAGGATATTGCCACTACTGCTAGGTTGATAGCGGGCAGTGTAAGGAGGTACGGGGCGTGGAGGATTTCCCCCACACCCTTCCGAGACTTCATGGAGACCTTGTGGACCCGGCTCATGACTCACAGTTTCAGCCACCCCAGACTAGACTTGGGGTGTACCAGGGCTGAATGGTAGGGTGGCATTATCCTTGGCTAGCAAGCGGCCGGAATCAGCCTAGTTGACGACGGTCAGCGAAGAAGGTAGATCTTGTGGTTATGTAAAACCTCTGCAGAGTGTATGGTTGATCGATCGATACATGAGCCGACTTGTCGGCTATAGACCTTTCCTGGGTTTTGCTTAAACTAGATAATGAGATGAGTCTTTCTCTTCTTCCCCCGTAAGAGAGTGTCGGTCGTAGCCAGGGGCTACGAGCCATGAGACAGTGCCAAGAGGGAGTTGACCTATCGACTGAGCGATGGTATGGTGATTGATGAGGTACTGATGAGGACATGGCACCTTCGGATACGAACAATGATTATAAGGTGCGCTCATTCCTACATTTGCATAGTGGCTTTGGTTATAATTCACTTGGTTGCACATGTACATGTCACTATTTGATTGTAGGTTCAAATGTGTTTCAAAATGGAAGTTCATCAAAGTTGAACTTTTGGTTCATCGGCAGCCCGACAGTGCCTCATTGGGTAGACCATAACTCATCCATCCGGAGTGCGATCGAGGTCAATGAGCACTTGATGGAAAGCTTGTTTGATAAGCTTTCAAATAGATCTGGTTCCATCTCAATATCACGTCGGCAAGGCCTCCAAATCACCAATATATTCTATCGCTACTTCTGGCGGGAGCTACATTGTCGTCATGGGCTTGTTAGACGGGGATCCCGATCTTCCATCACGTTCAAGATAAACAACGATTTGTTCAGAGAGCGACACACCGATCCGGTTTCAGATCACAAAGACCCGAACCCTGCAACCTTAGCACCATGTCTCCTCTGGTTATCAACTGTGTCACAATCCGGTTGACCTCGCTAAGAAGGCTAATCTCTGCTACGAATCGAAGAACACAAGCAAGAACAAGATAAAAAGCAACTCAATTAAAGTGACAATTGCAGATGAAGGATTAAGCACTCTAAGTTGGGGTCTTGCAAACCGATAACGGCGACTGTTCAATGACAGATTGATCTAAAACAAAACCCAAAACCTAATGTAGGTGGTGGCTACTGATTATATAGCCTAAGGGACGTCCAAGGATCCCTCTTCACGTCCTAAAGGTGTCCCAACACGTTACAAGGCCCAACGGCCCAAAAGACGACGATGCAGCGCCATGACAGATTCTGGACATCAACTTGTTTTGATGATTACCATTGATTCTGAAATAATTTTGATGTAGGACCACTTCCATTGGTTTCCTTATGAAATTATCTTTCCATCCATATGTGGATCATCAAAAACGGAGTTCGGATGCGTCCTGGGCGTCCATTTTATTGTAGACTGGTCCTGACAGCCGAGGCAGACTCGAACTCGGATTGGACTGTGCCTCTGGCTTGGCTTGGACGTCCTTGCTGGCCTCCTCAGGTGGTGGCCAAGGAGGAGGACGTCCAAGGCCATCTCTTAGGTGTTCTCTATCTTCTTGGGGCGTGCTCCAACTTGGGCCTAGGTCCCAAGGATGTCTAATAAGCCCATGACGACAGTGTAGCTCCCGCCAGAAATAGCGATAGAATATATTGGTGATTTGGAGGCCTTGTGGACATGATATTGAGATGGAACCAGATCTATTTGAAAGCTTATCAAACAAGATTTCCATCAAGTGCTCATTGACCTCGATCGCACTCCGGATGGATGAGTTATGGCCTTCCCAATGAGGCACTGTCGGGCTGCCGACTAACCAAAAGTTCAACTTTGATGAACTTCCATTATGAAACACATTTGAACCTACAATCAAATAGTGACATGTACATGTGGAACCAAGTGAATTATAACCAAAGCCACTATGCAAATGTAGGAACGAGCGCACCTTATAATCATTGTTCATATCCGAAGGTGCCATGTCCTCATCATCCTCCCCTTCTTGGCAACAAACCGTCCTCGGTTTGGGCTTAGCTGGTGGACAAGTTGTCGGTAGTAGCCAACATTGCTCCCCTTCTTGAAATTTAACCTGTTGCCTCATTACAAAACTTGGGGATTTTGACATGACAACATTATCGCTATTGGTGCCCTCTAGTTGATCATATTTTTGCACAATGAAAGGAGATTTCAGAGTTGAACAAATATAGACACGATGCACCATATACTCTCCTTTACAATTATATTTGCCAATAAAATAATATGTACAAGTAGACAACCATGACAATTCAACACATTTAAGTTTCTCTTCTAAACTATTAAGAGCATATAAAGTATCAAACTCAATATAACCCAAAGTATTTGTAGAATACAATAATTTCTTTTCTTTTTTTTGATAGCAATGGGAAGCAAACGTTTATGTTCAGCATAAGTAATTGGTTCCAAAACATGGAAAACTGAAGCATCATCAACTAATTGATCTTTATCACAAGGAACATCAAGCAAATTATCATGGGACAAAGATAAATCAAGAGAGGGTTCCACTAACAATTGCTCTATGATAGCATGGTTTGTGGAAAAATTTAGTACATTAAGATAATTTTCACCTTCCGTGAGTGTAGCACCATGGGCATTACCTGTGTTCTCAGCAGGAGTAATAGGTGCATTGTGAAGTGATGGTTCTGAATTTGCATATAAGGTTGTGAGCTCCTCATTTTCTTCCATGTCATCCTCTCACTTATATACATTATCCTGCAGAAGGTTAGTCATAGCAAGAGGAATAACAACAGACTCTTCCTCTAAATGGTGCACCTCATCATATGAAGTCAAAATAGGAGGTGGATTAACAAAGGTTTCTCGCATAAGGAGTTTCATATCATTCCAAGTTTGAGGTTTATTAGAAGGATCTAAAGACTCCCACCAAGATAAAGCAGAATGTCGCAAAACACTAGCTGCATTTTTTACCTTCCTCCTTGGACACATAAAGTGAGTAGCAAATATGTTATCTATGGCAATTTCCCACTCCATGTACTCATCAGCACCTATACCATCATAAGTCGGTGGATACGAACAACCTATCATTGTTAGAAGACAGCAAAAGACAATACAAAAATATTATCCCTATCAAATGACTACGTGGTTGCAGTGGTGTCACTTTTGACAGCAAGTGGAAGCGTCTTACCAAGCTCTTACAAAGTTCTTACCAATGCAAGCAGTGGGCGGTACAACCGGCGGCTGGTTTATGATACCTGTGAGGCAGTGGTACCAAGATTGTAAGGACCTTTTTTCTGTACTGATCTGAAGTATATATGTGGAGCTTGGGAGGCACGAAAAAAAATATATATATGTGGCACACAAGTCAGTGACAGATAGCAATATTGAATAAATGTCCAGAGCACTTGTCCTAGCTGTTGGCCTATACGTGTTTCTATCACCAGTTGTGATAAAGAAGAGAGGAAACAAGGATGAAAGGAAACAAGTATTAAAGGTAGCAACGGATATGAACAAGGCAAAAGATACCACAAACAATAGAGCTATTGAGTGTTCCTTATGTGCTCCTTTTCGATATCTTCTATTCTCTTTTACTATTTTTTTCTTTTATTTTTTGTACAATCTTTTTTTTCTTGCTTTTGCTCTTTTGATATTTTTTCTCAGCAAGGAGCACACAAGAATAAACCACAAAAAAATTTGAGCTCAATTGAATAACAGATGTGGCCTATAGAAAATTAGAACTATGCTCTAAAAAGCATACCAAAACTTGTGGGCCCAGAAACTCAATTTTCCTAATCGAATTTTGCAAATCTAATTTTTTTTGAACCTAGCAACGCTGGGATGAAATAGATCTAAAATTTTCTGGCGTTCTCCGTAGATATAAAATTTTCCCCATTTCGAGTTCGGATGCAAAAGTTATGACAGTTTTAAGGAAGCTGCTCGAATCAACGTTTTAGTGGACACAAGATGCAAACCGATGGTGATACGGAATAGCGGTGGGTGGAGGGATCAACACAAACTAGAAAAGAACACAATCTAAACCAGCAACAAGACTTTGACCTAGGACACAAACTCAACAAAGCGGACTCTGAAACTGAATCATGCAAAGGCTATGGCGCGGATGGTTATAGGCTAGGAAACAAATATGGCATTGGAATATGGGATAAAAGCAAAAAGACTCAAACTAAGGGTAAGATGCGAACTTGACGGTATACCTAAAGCTATGATTACCACTTAATGTAGACGGGGATCCCAATCTTCCGTCAGGTTCAAGATAAACAACGATTTGTTCGGAGAGCAACACACCGATCCGGTTTCAGATCACAAAGACTCGAACCCTACAACCTTAGCACCACGTCTCCTCTGGTTATCAACCATGTCATAATCCGGTTGACCTCGCCAAGAAGGCTAATCCCTACTGTGAATCGAAGAACACAAGCAAGAACAAGATAAAAAGCAACTCAATTAAAGTGACAATTGTAGATGAATGATTAAGCACTCGAAGTTGGGGTCTTGTAAACCGATAACGGCAACTGTTCAATGACAGATTGATCTAAAACAAAACTCAAAACCTAATGTAGGTGGTGGCTACTGATTATATAGCCTAAGGGACGTCCAAGGATCCCTCTTCACGTCCTAAAGGTGTCCCAACACGTTACAAGGCCCAACGGCCCAAAAGACGACGACGCAGCGCCGTGACAGATTCTGGATGTCAACTTGTTTCGACGATTCCCATTGATTCTTATGGAATTTTGATGTGGGACCATTTCCATTGGTTTCCTTATGAAATTATCTTTCCATCCATATGTGGATAATCAAAAACGGAGTTCGGATGTGTCCTGGGCGTCCGTTTTATTGCAGACTGGTCCTGACGGCCGAGGCAGACTCGAACTCGGATTGGACTAGGCCTCTGGCTTGGCTTGGACGTCCTTGCTGGCCTCCTAAGGTGGTGGCCAAGGAGGAGGACGTCCAAGGCCATCTCTTAGGTGTTCTCCATCTTCTTGGGGCGTGCTCCAACTTAGGTCTGGGTCCCAAGGATGTCTAACAAGCCATGACGATAGTGTAGCTCCTGCCAAAAATAGCGATAGAATATATTGGTGATTTGGAGGCCTTGCTGACGTGATATTGAGATGGAACCAGATCTATTTGAAATCTTATCAAACAAGCTTTCCATCAAGTGCTCATTGACCTCGATCGCACTCCGGATGGATGAGTTATGGCCTTCCCAATGAGGCACTGTCGGGCTGCCGATGAACCGAAAGTTCAACTTTGATGAACTTCCATTATGAAACACATTTGAACCTACAATCAAATAGTGACATGTACATGTGAAACCAAGTGAATTATAACCAAAGCCACTATACAAATGTAGGAACAAGCGCACCTTATAATCATTGTTCGTATCCGAAGGTGCCATGTCCTCATCAGTGATAGTTTGGAGATGGTGGTATATCGATCCCAGGATCGAAACCTGGCTCTAGACGGGAATGGGGTGGAATGTGTGGGAATGGTGTTAAAACTTGACTATACTAATATATACTTGATATGCTAATACATAGGAAACCCCAGCCTTATAGGTTCCTTTTGATTATATCCAACTTGCATCCAACTTACCCAAAGCATAGCTCATAAGGTGGGAGTGGCCAGTACAAATCGTACCGATAAATTTTGGCACACAGGTTCTGCTGAGGAGTATAGCTCTGAGGAGTTTGACGGTTGAGGGGTTCATTCCTATGCTCGAGTTTGGCGATCTTATCTTCAAGCTGTTCTGAATGAATGCTACTTTTGATTCCACCAATGCGGCGATGTAATAATTTATGTAATTCCACACTATTTGTACTCTGATTTTATCGTTGTATGGATGTGGTATTCGACTAGAATTTGGGTAATATGATCTACAACGGTCTTATTACACTTCGACTTTGTGGATTTCCCTTCGTGGAAATCAGGTCGTTTCACTTGGGGAGGCTGTTCCTTCTCCTCCACGGGTGGCTCGGGTTCTTGCAGCTGCAAGTCCTTGAACTGATCGGCAATGAAGTCCAGGTTGCCAAAGGTGATCCTCCCGCCTGGCTGTATCTTCTTTGTGATGTTGTCGAAGTTGAAGATGATTCCCATCTGAAACACAATACGAATCTATACATGAATGGCCCCTACCTGGTGCACCAATTGTCGGATGATTTAGCTCCAGCAATGCCTAGCAACGTGATCGCATATATGGAATCAGATGGAAACACACGAGAAAGAAGGATTTATACTGGTTCAGGCCATGATGCACGTAAAACTCTAGTCCAGTGCTGTTGCTACTTTTCTTGTATTCGTATGCTCGATTACAGGGGTTATTGCTCCTGGTATGTGGTAGATTGGAATGAGGCAATGAACGTCATGCCAATCATAGGGTCCCTACCCTCCTTTATATAGTCAGAGGGGGTAGGGTTACAATGAGGGCGATGGGGTTAACAGATTGGATTCCTAGTTTGTTACAACAGGACTATTCTATCCTTCCGCATATACGATGGTGGTAGATATCCTCCATACGTCGTCATCTCCAAGTTGGTGGTTTCGTCTAGTCTTCGTGGGCTTCATCATTGGACGTCGTCCACTCGACGGGCCAGATATATGGTCAGCGAGGGTACCCTAGGCCCATATATCCGACAGCGTCGTTTTGTAATTTGGGCTCCACCATCTCATGTATTATCCTCATTCTTATTTTGCCTGCTCATTATCTCGATAAATCTCATTAGTCCTCTAATTGTATGGTTATTATCACCAAAACCCACAATTAGGGCTTGATTGCACTCACAATAAGTGCTTAAAAAGATAATTTGAGACATACTAAATGCCAAATTTAGATGGTTTGATGCCTTTGATTTTAATACATTAAACATAATTTTGGTAGTACAAGTAGTAAGCAGCCATTTATTACATTTGAAGAACAAATTTAGTTTGGTTCATTATTCATTTGTCTATTCTGGTTTTATATTTGTTAGTCAAACATAACTAATCTTAAAGGAGGTTTCATGAGATCAAATTTACTTTTCATGGGAGGATTTATGTGACATCGATGCTATAACACGGTATATAGTACAATGAAACCTTGCTCTAACAAGATGTATTGAACAATGAAACTTTGCTCCACCACTGGAGAATTATCTACTTGTGTATTCAAGTTAAGTGTATGAAAACACATCTACTATAAGACCCATATGGCTCATGAGTCATGAGGCTCTCTATATAGTCATCTCCATTTATTGGAGACTTTATCTATTCAGATCCCTAAGATTAGTAATATGGTACCAAAACTATGGGTTAGGGTTAGAGTTAAACTACTCTATTTCACCCATGATCTATTCCCCCCATCTAGGATCCATCCTGTTCACGCACAGCCCGTCACCACTATAATCTATGAGATTGTGCTACTCTTGGTCCTGCTCACAGATATGGTTTTATATGTATTATTTCTGTTGTTAATGGTCTATCCACTTATCATGAAGCCTCTAGCATTCTAGAACAGGAATTGGTTATGTCTAAAGAACTAGCTGCACTTGATCGTATAGGCACTTGGGATCTTGTTCTAGTACTGTGCATGCTCAGGGTCATGATTATTATGAGACATGTGGCCCTATTGCTCATATGCCTCTTGATGAGGACATCCCTTCCATTGATACAACCACACCTACTGCACAACAAGGTCCGATGACAAGAGCTCGAGCACAACAACTTAATTATCAGGTAAAGTCATTCCTCGCTGTTCATACAAACTCATCTCAGAATTGGATGCTACTAAATCATGGTGATGATTGTCTTATTCTTAGCAATGTTGGTCAAGACCCCATTGCCTCATGTTTAGACCCCATGATGAGGATGGAGCAGCCGAACAAGTGGGAATCATCATTAATGGGGCGCTCAGCTCATCTCGAGACAGCAGGAAACACTCCATCAAAAGTACCATAACTCCTTGATACGAGATCCAATGAAGATGGTTTTTGACTTGTTGGAAAGAGTGCATCGTCCTCTTTCAGATGGGTCCAACCCCACTGTCAGAATCTACCAAAGCTGTGCGTAGCAAGCAAAAGGACGCACAGACCTATAGCTTGGGCCTGGGCCTTGTACTGACTACAACCCATTGAGGGACGCCCATATTAGGGTTTCCCACTCCCCCTTGTGCGCTCCTCCTTATAAATAGAACCAGTAGCCATCAGAATGAGGGTGGGTTTTGTTTAGATGCAAGATAGCTGCTGCTTCTTCCTTGTAAACGTGTGTGTTGGCTAGACCACCCGATTTGCTTGTTTCAAGACCCCAACTTGTGATTCAGATTTAGCCTTTGGCTTAAATCCGTGAGTTATTTGCTTGTCATCTTGTTCTTGCTTGTTCTCGATTGCTTGCAGGTTCATGTTGTTCTTGGAACGGCAAGAACATCACAATCGGAGCCGGTGTACCTGTTGCTAAGGCGCAACAACCTTGTGGTCGTTGTAGTCGGACAGCCAACGTCGAATCCACCCCAAATCGAGTTTATCCACACTCACCAAAAGATTAGGAACAACCCCTTGTCCCATCATGTGGTGGTAATCAGAGCAAGGTTCTTTGGTGAGTGATTTACCGTTCATTACTTTACCTATAGTCCAGAAATATAAAAATAGGATAGAACTGAAATTCCAAACACAAGTTTGAGCCTTGCTGATCTACTTAGTTCTTTGCTTGTTGAGTTTGTGGTTTACATCGTGGTGTCAAGTGCTGGTTCTTAGGTTCTAATCCTTTAGAGTTTTGAGTTCTTGTCACATTTCAGTCACCACACAATCCGCTGTTGCCTTTCCCCCCACTTCAGCCGCTGCAATCTCCACCAATACCACCACCACCACCACCAAAAGCACCGCTGCTCTCTCGACCTTTTTCGCTGAAACCCTCACCACCATCACCTTCAGCCATGCCTACACAAACACTACCATATGCACCTGTCCTTTTGGTGCAAATCTGAGTACACTCAGTTTTGAAAATAAGAGAGTTCAAATTGCATATTTGTACTACTTGTTGCAATCCTTATCCCTAGTAAAAGAAAGTATATGCTACTTGCTGCATTCTTGTTATAATCATATTGCAAAAGTTCAGTTTGTGCTGCTTGTCGAAAAGAAAAGAAAAGAAAAGAAAGAAAAAGAAAACACAATAGAAAATAGAAAAGAAAAAGAAAGGAAAAGGAGGAAAGAAAGAAACAAAAAAAGAAGGGTTAAGTTGATGCTATTTACTCTCATCATTTCCATTGTTTGCTACTGTCCGGTGACAACATTTGTGTCTAGGCTCGCGTCTCTAGCACGGGTTAGCCTAGGACCAGCATGGTACTATCTTTGAACACTTATTCAACTTGCATTGACTAATGTGGTTCTAGCTTGTACCTTGATTTTTAAGCCACCTACAGCTCCACAAATTATCTACAACATCACAGGGTTCTACTTGCTACTACTTGTGTTGTTCTTGCCATCGCCAACACCAACTGCATAGCAAGGTAAGGACATGTAAGAACTCAGTTGCACATGCTGAAGAGAATGAAAATTGTTGCCACCTAATTCAGTTAGTTGGTAGGACATATTTTCTTGTGATTCCCTTGCTGCATACTAACCATGGCAGGAGAAGGTGAAAGGACCCCTCCACAATCACCTTGATCGAAAGCCTTGCTACAACACTTTGAACGCAAAGTGAGGCTCCATGCTGAACACCTTGATGAGGACATTTGTGTCACAAATGAGTGCCTTGGTCAATTGGAGATGGCTCAGATTGAGACCAACACCAAGTTGGCTTCCTTGGAAGGCACTCTTGGTTCTGTTAATACATCTCTTGTAGGTGTCTTAGAGCGATTGGAGAGGATGGAACGGAATCGATGTGATGGTTTCGAACGACGCAAACACAATAACAACAACAACAATAGGGGCAGCGCTGCTGGTCATGATGAAGAAGAATATGTAGCGGATACTGAGCTTGATGACAAGGTGAATGGTCATCGACGCATCGAACAACATCGCCACCACCATGAGACAGGTCCTCGCCCACCACAGGTAAGAGGTACGTGCCAATGACTCATTTAGCAAGATTAAATTCACCATACCTGCTTTTGATGGCAGGTATAATCCTGATATGTACCTTAGTTGGGAATTAGCTGTTGATCAGAAATTTACTTGCCATGATTTCCCTTGAGGACAAACAGTGTTAGGGCTGCCACTAGTGAGTTTACTGACTTTGCCTCTGTTTGGTGGTCTGAATACCATCGTAAGAACCCAAATAACACACCAACTTGGGATGCTTTGAAACGGGTCATGCGGGCTAGATTTGTTCCTTCTTATTATGCCCGTGATCTTTTACATAAGTTGCAACAATTGAGGCAAGGATCCAAATCTATAGAAGAGTACTATCAAGAGCTACAAATGGGTATGCTTCGTTGTGGGCTAGAGGAAGATGAGGATGGTGCCATAGCTAGATTTATGGGTGGGCTGAACCGGGAGATTCAGGACATTCTAGCTTACAAGGAATATAATTCTGTCAATCGTTTATTTCACCTTGCTTGTAAAGCTGAACAAGAAGTGCAGGGACGACGAGCTAGCATGAGGGCTAACATTCCTGTAGGTCGTGCTAGCCCATGGACACCCTCCAATGCAGCTGCACCGTCAACACATGCTCCCACACAATCTTCCTCGACCATCAAGCCACGCTCCTCTACAACAAATTCTGTAACATGCCCAAGTGAACCAACTAGAGGAGCAACGGCTACATCTGCCAAGAGTTCATCCTCGGTGGTATCCACGGGGAGAACAAGGAATATTTAGTGCCTACGCTGCAAAGGATATTGCCATGTATGCAAGGACTTCCCAAGCACACGTGTGATGGTTGTGCGAGTTGATGGTGGGTACTCCTCTGCTAGTGATTTTGATGAAGAAACATATGCTTTGCTTGCTGCTAACAATGTAGAGGAAGGAGATGATTTCCAACAAGACGAAGCACACATTGGGGCTGAAGCTGCTGAGCACTATGAGAGCCTCGTGGTGCAGCGGGTGCTAAGTGCCCAAATGGAGAGGGCTGAACAAAATCAGCGCCACACTTTGTTTCAAACCAAGTGTGTGATCAAGGAACACTCTTGCCATGTGATCATAGATGGAGGAAGCTGCAACAACTTGGCAAGTGCTAAAATGGTGGAGAAGCTTTCATTGAGCACAAAACCACACCCGCAGCCTTACTACATTCAGTGGCTTAACAGCAGCGGCAAGGTGAAGGTAACATGATTGGTAAGGGTAGAGTTTGCCATTGGTTCTTATCATGATTCCATTGACTGTGATGTTGTGCCTATGCAATCATGCTCTATGTTGTTAGGTAGACCCTAGCAGTTTGATAAAGATTCCTTACACTTTGGTAAAACAAATCAATACTCTTTTGTGCATAATGACAAGAAGATTATGTTGCACCCCATGTCCCCTAAGGCTATTCTAAGAGATGAACTTGCTAGAGCTAGCAAACTTAAGAATCAGGCTATTGCTAGTGAAAATCAGATTGTCGCTAATGAACTTGAGAAACATAAGAAGAAGTCTAGCAAATCTGTTCATCATAATAAAAATGAGATCAAGCTGAAAGGCTCTTGTTACTTTGCCACCAAATCTGATTTGGATGAGATTGATACTTGCACTACTATATGCTATGCTTTGGTTTGCAAAGAAACTTTGTTTTCACTTGAGGATACTCCTATTTCTTTGCCTCCTGCTGTCACTAACCTTTTGCAGGAGTACGCCGATGTTTTCCCAAAGGAGGTACCACCGGGACTGCCACCAATTCGGGGAATTGAGCACTAGATTGACCTCATTCCTAGGGCCTCCTTGCCAAATCGTGCTCCTTATAGGACCAACCTGAAGGAAACTAAAGAGATACAGTGCCAAGTGCAAGAATTGCTTGACAAAGGTTATGTGCGTGAGTCTCTTAGCCCTTGCGCTGTTCCCATACTTTTAGTTCCTAAGAAAGATGGATCCTGGCGCATGTGTGTGGATTGTAGAGCAATTAATAATATCACAATTAGATATCATCATCCAATTCCTAGACTAGATGATATGCTTGATGAATTGAGTGGCTCAATTGTGTTCTCTAAAATTGATTTGCGTAGTGGTTACCACCAGATTCGCATGAAGTTAGGATATGAATGGGAAACAACATTTAAAACCAAGTTTGGTCTATATGAGTGGTTAGTCATGCCTTTTGGCCTCACTAATGCACCCAACACTTTCATGAGATTAATGAATGAAGTTTTACGTGCTTTCATTGGTAGATTTGTGGTGGTATACTTTGATGACATTCTGATATATAGCAAAACTTTGGAGAAACATCTTGATCATTTACGTGCTGTTTTTGATGCTTTACGTAATGCTCAATTATTTGGTAATCTTGAGAAGTGCACGTTTTGCACAGATCGAGTCTCTTTCCTTGGCTATGTTGTGAACCCGTAGGGTATTGAAGTTGATCAAGCTAAGGTCGAGGCAATTAATAGCTTGGCTAGTTCCCACTATGATCACACAAATAAGAAGTTTTCTAGGACTTGCTGGGTTCTATCGCCGCTTTGTGAGGGACTTTAGCACCATTGCAGCCCCTGCTACATGAGCTCACCAAGAAGGGTGTGGCATTCACTTGGGCTGTAGCACACATGAATGCATTCGACACGCTAAAAGATAAGTTAACACACGCACCTTTACTCCAACTTCTTGATTTCAACAAAACCTTTGAGCTTGAATGTGATGCTAGTGGAATTGGGTTGGGTGGTGTGCTATTACAAGAGGGAAAACCTATGTCGTATTTCAGGTGAAAAGTTGAGTGGCCCTAGTTTGAACTATTCTACTTATGATAAGGAATTGCTTGCTCTAGTTCGGACTTTGGAAACATGGCAGCATTATTTATGGCCCAAAGAGTTTGTCATACATTCTGATCATGAATCTTTGAAACACATCCTATAGTCAAGCAAAACTGAACCATAGACATGCCAAGTGGGTTGAATTCATGGAGTCCTTTCCTTATGTCATCAAACACAAAAAGGGGAAGGGAAATATAATTGCTGATGCTTTGTCTAGACGTTACACCATGCTTTCACAACTTGACTTTAAAATCTTTGGTTTGGAAACTATTAAGGAACAATATGCACATGACAATGATTTCAAAGATGTATTGCTTGAATTAGCCAAGAGGGGAAAACATGGAACAGATTCGTCCTCACCGACGGGTTTGTCTTTAGAGCTAACAAGCTATGCATTCCTGCTAGCTCTATGCGTTTGTTATTGTTGCAGGAAGCGCATGGAGGAGGACTCATGGGACATTTTGGTGTGAGAAAGACAGAGGACATCCTTTCTGGTCATTTCTTTTGGCCCAAGATGAGGAGAGACAGTGGAGAGGTTCGTTGCTCGCTGCACAACATGCTAGAAAGCTAAGTCACGTCCTTAATCCTCATGGTTTATACATGCCTCTTCCTGTTCCAAGTGCACCGTGGGAAGATAGTTTCAATGGACTTTGTTTTAGGACTGCCTAGAACAAAGAAGGGGAGGGATAGTGTGTTTGTTGTTGTGGACATATTTTCTAAAATGGCACATTTCATACCATGTCATAAGAGCGATGATGCTACACATATTGCTGATTTGTTCTTTCGTGAGATTATTCGATTGCACGGTGTGCCTAACACCATTGTTTCTGATCGGGATGCAAAATTTCTTAGTCATTTTTGGAGAACTTTGTGGGCTAAGCTAGGGACTAGGCTTTTATTTTCCACTACTTGTCATCCCCAAACTGATAGACAAATTGAGGTTATCAATAGAACCTTATCTACATTGCTTAGGGCTGTTTTGAAAAAGAACATAAAAATGTGGGAAGAGTGCTTGCCTCATGTTGAGTTTGCTTATAATCGTTCACAACATTCTACCACTAAGAAAGCCCTTTTGAGATTGTTTATGGGTTTGTGCCACGTGCTCCTATTGATTTGTTACCTCTTCCGACCTCGGAGCGAGTGAACTTTGATGCTAAACAACGTGCTGAACTGATCTTAAAATTGCATGAAACCACTAAAGAGAAAATAGAGTGCATGAATGCAAAGTATAAACTAGTTGGTAGCAAAGGGAAGAAACATGTCATTTTTGAACCAGGTGATCTAGTTTGGCTCCATTTGAGAAAAGATAGGTTCCCTAATTTGCGAAAGTCTAAGTTGCTGCCTAGAGCCGATGGTCCTTTTAAAGTGTTAGAAAGGATTAATGATAATGCATACAAACTTGAGCTACCTACAACTTTTGGGGTTAGCCCCACATTTAACATTGCAGATTTGAAGCCATATTTAGGAGAAGAGGATGAACTAGAGTCGAGGACTGACTCAAATGCAAGAAGGGGAGGATGATGAGGACATCCCTTCCATTGATACAACCACACCTACTGCACAACAAGGTCTGATGACAAGAGCTCGAGCACGACAACTTAATTATCAGGTAAAGTCGTTCCTCGCTGTTCATACAAACTCGTCTCAGAATTGGATGATACTAAATCATGGTGATGATTGTCTTATTCTTAGGAATGTTGGTCAAGACCCCATTGCCTCATGTTTAGACCCCATGATGAGGATGGAGCAGCCGAACAAGTGGGAATCATCATTAATGGGGCGCTCAGCTCATCTCGAGACAAGCAGGAAACACTCCATCAAAAGTACCATAACTCCTTGATACGAGATCCAATGAAGCTGGTTTTTGACTTGTTGGAAAGAGCGCATCGTCCTCTTTCAGATGGGTCCAACCCCACTGTCAGAATCTACCAAAGCTGTGCGCAGCAAGCAAAAGGACGCACTAGACCTATAGCTTGGGCTGGGCCTTGTACTGACTATAGCCCATTGAGGGACGCCCAGGATTAGGGTTTCCCACTCCCCCTTGTGCCCTCCTCCTTATAAATAGAACCAGCAGCCATCAGAATGAGGGTGGGTTTTGTTTAGATGCAAGATAGCTGCTGCTTCTTCCTTGTAAACGCGTGTGTCGGCTAGACCACCCGATTTGCTTGTTTCAAGACCCCAACTTGTGATTCAGATTTAGCCTTTGGCTTAAATCCGTGAGTTATTTGCTTGTCATCTTGTTCTTGCTTGTTCTCGGTTGCTTGCAGGTTCATGGTGTTCTTGACACGGCAAGAACATCACAATCGGAGTCCGGTGTACCTGTTGCTAAGGCGCAACAACCTTATGGTCAGTTGTAGTCGGACAGCCAACGTCGAATCCACCCCAAATCGAGTTTATCCACACTCACCAAAAGATCAGGAACAACCCCTTGTCCCATCACCTCTAGCACATCTAAATGGGTATTCAAGATTAAGACCAAATCAGATGGTTCTATAGAAAGATAGAAAGTCTGTCTAGTTGGTTTTCAGCAAACTCAAGGTCATGATTATGATGAGACATGTGGCCCTATTGCTCATATGACTATTGTTCCGCCTTAATTGTAGTGGCTTCTTCCTCTTGGACCATATCTCAGATGGATGTTAAAAATGTTTTTTCTTTGTGGTGATTTGAATGAAGAAGTTTAATGCATGCACCCCTAGGTGTTGATGCTCCTTCAGGTTATTTTTGTCATCTTTGTCGTGCCTTATATGGTCTTAAACAAGCTCCTCGTGCTTGGTTTGAGCGTTTTGTATTTGCGATATAAGTTACCATTTTTTCACCTAGTGATCATGACCTTGCTTTATTTATTCATCTCTCGTCACATGGTCACACTTTGCTTCTTTTATAAGTTGATGATATGTTGATTACGGGTGATAATATGGACCACATTTCTCATGTGAAGCAACAACTTGGTGTGCAATTTTAGATGTCTGATTTGGGAACTCTCAGTTATTTTCTTGGGGCATTGAGGTTAAGCAATATGAATGGGTATCTTTTCTTTCTCGGACCAAGTACATACAAAATCTTATTGCTCGTTCAGGCATCACTAATAATCGAACAGTAGGCACACCTATGGATCTTCACTTGCAGCTTCATCTTGATCATGGTACACCTCTTGAGAATCCATCAAGATATCAACATATTTTTGTTTAGATGCAAGATAGCTGCTGCTTCTTCCTTGTAAACGTGTGTGTTGGCTAGACCACCCGATTTGCTTGTTTCAAGACCCCAACTTGTGATTCAGATTTAGCCTTTGGCTTAAATCCGTGAGTTATTTGCTTGTCATCTTGTTCTTGCTTGTTCTCGATTGCTTGCAGGTTCATGTTGTTCTTGGAACGGCAAGAACATCACAATCGGAGCCGGTGTACCTGTTGCTAAGGCGCAACAACCTTGTGGTCGTTGTAGTCGGACAGCCAACGTCGAATCCACCCCAAATCGAGTTTATCCACACTCACCAAAAGATTAGGAACAACCCCTTGTCCCATCATGTGGTGGTAATCAGAGCAAGGTTCTTTGGTGAGTGATTTACCGTTCATTACTTTACCTATAGTCCAGAAATATAAAAATAGGATAGAACTGAAATTCCAAACACAAGTTTGAGCCTTGCTGATCTACTTAGTTCTTTGCTTGTTGAGTTTGTGGTTTACATCGTGGTGTCAAGTGCTGGTTCTTAGGTTCTAATCCTTTAGAGTTTTGAGTTCTTGTCACATTTCAGTCACCACACAATCCGCTGTTGCCTTTCCCCCCACTTCAGCCGCTGCAATCTCCACCAATACCACCACCACCACCACCAAAAGCACCGCTGCTCTCTCGACCTTTTCGCTGAAACCCTCACCACCATCACCTTCAGCCAGCGCCTACACAAACACTACCATATGCACCTATCCTTTTGGTGCAAATCTGAGTACACTCAGTTTTGAAAATAATAGAGTTCAAATTGCATATTTGTACTACTTGTTGCAATCCTTATCCCTAGTAAAAGAAAGTATATGCTACTTGCTGCATTCTTGTTATAATCATATTGCAAAAGTTTAGTTTGTGCTGCTTGTCGAAAAGAAAAGAAAGAAAAGAAAGAAAAGAAAACACAATAGAAAATAGAAAAGAAAAAGAAAGGAAAAGGAGGAAAGAAAGAAACAAAAAAAGAAGGGTTAAGTTGATGCTATTTACTCTCATCATTTCCATTGTTTGCTACTGTCTGGTGACAACATTTGTGTCTAGGCTCGTGTCTCTAGCACGGGTTAGCCTAGGACCAGCATGGTACTATCTTTGAACACTTATTCAACTTGCATTGACTAATGTGGTTCTAGCTTGTACCTTGATTTTTAAGCCACCTACAGCTCCACAAATTATCTACAACATCACAGGGTTCTACTTGCTACTACTTGTGTTGTTCTTGCCATCGCCAACACCAACTGCATAGCAAGGTAAGGACATGTAAGAACTCAGTTGCACATGCTAAGAGAATGAAAATTGTTGCCACCTAATTCAGTTAGTTGGTAGGACATATTTTCTTGTGATTCCCTTGCTGCATACTAACCATGGCAGGAGAAGGTGAAAGGACCCCTCCACAATCACCTCGATCGAAAAGCCTTGCTACAACACTTTGAACGCAAAGTGAGGCTCCATGCTGAACACCTTGATGAGGACAGTTCGTGTCACAAATGAGTGCCTTGGTCAATTGGAGATGGCTCAGATTGAGACCAACACCAAGTTGGCTTCCTTGGAAGGCACTCTTGGTTCTGTTAATACATCTCTTGTAGGTGTTTTAGAGCGATTGGAGAGGATGGAACGGAATCAATGTGATGGTTTCGAACGACGCAAACACAACAACAACAACAATAGGGGCAGCGCTGCTGGTCATGATGAAGAAGAATATGTAAGCGGATACTGAGCTTGATGACAAGGTGAATGGTCATCGACGCATCGAACAACATCGCCACCACCATGAGACAGGTCCTCGCCCACCACGGTAAGAGGTACGTGCCAATGACTCATTTAGCAAGATTAAATTCACCATACCTGCTTTTGATGGCAGGTATAATCCTGATATGTACCTTAGTTGGGAATTAGCTGTTGATCAGAAATTTACTTGCCATGATTTCCTTGAGGACAAACATGTTAGGGCTGCCACTAGTGAGTTTACTGACTTTGCCTCTGTTTGGTGGTCTGAATACCATCGTAAGAACCCAAATAACACACCAACTTGGGATGCTTTGAAACAGGTCATGCGGGCTAGATTTGTTCCTTCTTATTATGCTCAGTGATCTTTTACATAAGTTGCAACAATTGAGGCAAGGATCCAAATCTACAGAAGAGTACTATCAAGAGCTACAAATGGGTATGCTTCGTTGTGGGCTAGAGGAAGATGAGGATGGTGCCATAGCTAGATTTATGGGTGGGCTGAACCGGGAGATTCAGGACATTCTAGCTTACAAGGAATATAATTCTGTCAATCATTTATTTCACCTTGCTTGTAAAGCTAAACAAGAAGTGCAGGGACAATGAGCTAGCATGAGGGCTAACATTCCTGCAGGTCGTGCTAGCCCATGGACACCCTCCAATGCAGCTACACCGTCAACACGTGCTCCCACACAATCTTCCTCGACCATCAAGCCACGCTCCTCTACAACAAATTCTGTAACATGCCCAAGTGAACCAACTAGAGGAGCAACGGCTACATCTGCCAAGAGTTCATCCTCGGTGGTATCCACGGGGAGAACAAGGGATATTTAGTGCCTACGCTGCAAAGGATATGGCCACGTACGCAAGGACTACCCAAGCATATGTGTGATGGTTGTGCGAGTTGATGGTGGGTACTCCTCTGCTAGTGATTTTGATGAAGAAACATATGCTTTGCTTGCTGCTAACAATGTAGAGGAAGGAGATGATTTCCAACAAGACGAAGCGCACATTGGGGCTGAAGCTGCTGAGCACTATGAGAGCCTCGTGGTGTAGCGGGTGCTAAGTGCCCAAATGGAGAGGGCTAAACAAAATCAGCGCCACACTTTGTTTCAAACCAAGTGTGTGATCAAGGAACGCTCTTGCCGTGTGATCATAGATGGAGGAAGCTGCAACAACTTGGCAAGTGCTGAAATGGTGGAGAAGCTTTCGTTGAGCACAAAACCACACCCACAGACTTACTACATTCAGTGGCTTAACAGCAGCGGCAAGGTGAAGGTAACATGATTGGTAAGGGTAGAGTTTGCCATTGGTTCTTATCATGATTCCTATTGACTGCGATGTTGTGCCTATGCAAGCATGCTCTATGTTGTTAGGTAGACCCTAGCAGTTTGATAAAGATTCCTTGCACTTTGGTAAAACAAATCAATACTTCTTTTATGCATAATGACAAGAAGATTCTGTTGCACCCCATGTCCCCTGAGGCTATTCTAAGAGATGAACTTGCTAGAGCTAGCAAACTTAAGAATCAGGCTATTGCTAGTGAAAATCAGATTGTCGCTAATGAACTTGAGAAACATAAGAAGAAGTCTAGCAAATCTGTTCATCATAATAAAAATGAGATCAAGCTGAAAGGCTCTTGTTACTTTGCCACCAAATCTGATTTGGATGAGATTGATACTTGCACTACTATATGCTATGCTTTGGTTTGCAAAGAAACTTTGTTTTCACTTGAGGATACTCCTATTTCTTTGCCTCCTGCTGTCACTAACCTTTTGCAGGAGTATGCCGATGTTTTCCCAAAGGAGGTACCACCGGGACTGCCACCAATTCGGGGAATTGAGCACTAGATTGACCTCATTCCTAGGGCCTCCTTGCCAAATCATGCTCCTTATAGGACCAACCCAGAGGAAACTAAAGAGATACAGCGCCAAGTGCAAGAATTGCTTGACAAAGGTTATGTGCGTGAGTCTCTTAGCCCTTGCGCTGTTCCCGTACTTTTAGTTCCTAAGAAAGATGGATCCTAGCGCATGTGTGTGGATTGTAGAGCAATTAATAATATCATAATTAGATATCATCATCCAATTCCTAGACTAGATGATATGCTTGATGAATTGAACGGCTCAATTGTGTTCTCTAAAATTGATTTGCATAGTGGTTACCACCAGATTCGCATGAAGTTAGGAGATGAATGGAAAACAACATTTAAAACCAAGTTCGGTCTATATGAGTGGTTAGTCATGCCTTTTGGCCTCACTAATGCACCTAGCACTTTCATGAGATTAATGAATGAAGTTTTACGTGCTTTCATTGGTAGATTTGTGGTGGTATACTTTGATGACATTCTGATATATAGCAAAACTTTGGAGAAACATCTTGATCATTTACGTGCTGTTTTTTATGCTTTACGTAATGCTCAATTATTTGGTAATCTTGAGAAGTGCATGTTTTGCACAGATCGAGTCTCTTTCCTTGGCTATGTTGTGACCCCGTAGGGTATTGAAGTTGATCAAGCCAAGGTCGAGGCAATTCATAGCTGGCTAGTTCCCACTATGATCACACAAATAAGAAGTTTTCTAGGACTTGCTGGGTTCTATCGCCGCTTTGTGAGGGACTTTAGCACCATTGCAGCCCTGCTACATGAGCTCACCAAGAAGGGTGTGGCATTCACTTGGGCTGCAGCACACATGAATGCATTCGACACGCTAAAAGATAAGTTAACACACGCACCTTTACTCCAACTTCCTGATTTCAACAAAACCTTTGAGCTTGAATGTGATGCTAGTGGAATTGGGTTGGGTGGTGTGCTATTACAAGAGGGAAAACCTATGGCGTATTTCGGTGAAAAGTTGAGTGGCCCTAGTTTGAACTATTCTACTTATGATAAGGAATTGCTTGCTCTAGTTCGGACTTTGGAAACATGGCAGCATTATTTATGGCCCAAAGAGTTTGTCATACATTCTGATCATGAATCTTTGAAACACATCTATAGTCAAGCAAAACTGAACCATAGACATGCCAAGTGGGTTGAATTCATGGAGTCCTTTCCTTATGTCATCAAACACAAAAAGGGGAAGGAAAATATAATTGCTGATGCTTTGTCTAGACGTTACACCATGCTTTCACAACTTGACTTTAAAATCTTTGGTTTTAAACTATTAAGGAACAATATGCACATGACAATGATTTCAAAGATGTATTGTTGAATTACCAAGAGGGGAAAACATGGAACAGATTCGTCCTCACCGACGGGTTTGTCTTTAGAGCTAACAAGCTATGCATTCCAGCTAGCTCTATGCGTTTGTTATTGTTGCAGGAAGCGCATGGAGGAGGACTCATGGGACATTTTGGTGTGAGAAAGACAGAGGACATCCTTGCTGGTCATTTCTTTTGGCCCAAGATGAGGAGAGACATGGAGAGGTTCGTTGCTCGCTGCACAACATGCCAGAAAGCTAAGTCACGTCTTAATCCTCATGGTTTATACATGCCTCTTCCTGTTCCAAGTGCACCGTGGGAAGATGTTTCAATGGACTTTGTTTTAGGACTTCCTCGAACAAAGAAGGGGAGGGATAGTGTGTTTGTTGTTGTGGATAGATTTTCTAAAATGGCACATTTCATACCATGTCATAAGAGCGATGATGCTACACATATTGCTGATTTGTTCTTTCGTGAGATTATTCGATTGCACGGTGTGCCTAACACCATTGTTTCTGATCGGGATGCAAAATTTCTTAGTCATTTTTGGAGAACTTTGTGGGCTAAGCTAGGGACTAGGCTTTTATTTTCCACTACTTGTCATCCCCAAACTAATAGACAAACTGAGGTTATCAATAGAACCTTATCTACATTGCTTAGGGCTGTTTTAAAAAAGAACATAAAAATGTGGGAAGAGTGCTTGCCTCATGTTGAGTTTGCTTATAATTGTTCACAGCATTCTACCACTAAAGCCCTTTTGAGATTGTTTATGGGTTTGTGCCACGTGCTCCTATTGATTTGTTACCTCTTCCGATCTCGGAGTGAGTGAACTTTGATGCTAAACAACGTGCTGAACTGATCTTAAAATTGCACAAAACCACTAAAGAGAAAATAGAGTGCATGAATGCAAAGTATAAACTAGTTGGTAGCAAAGGGAAGAAACATGTCATTTTTGAACCAGGTGATCTAGTTTGGCTCCATTTGAGAAAAGATAGGTTCCCTGATTTGCGAAAGTCTAAGTTGCTGCCTAGAGCCGATGGTCCTTTTAAAGTGTTAGAAAGGATTAATGATAATGCATACAAACTTGAGCTACCTACAGCTTTTGGGGTTAGCCCCACATTTAACATTGCAGATTTGAAGCCATATTTGGGAGAAGAGGATGAACTAGAGTCGAGGACGACTCAAATGCAAGAAGGGGAGGATGATGAGGACATCCCTTCCATTGATAAAACCACACCTACTGCACAACAAGGTTCGATGACAAGAGCTCAAGCACGACAACTTAATTATCAGGTAAAGTCGTTCCTCGTTGTTCATATAAACTCGTCTCAGAATTGGATGCTACTAAATCATGGTGATGATTGTCTTATTCTTAGGAATGTTGGTCAAGACCCCATTGCCTCATGTTTAGACCCCATGATGAGGATGGAGCAGCCGAACAAGTGGGAATCATCATTAATGGGGCGCTCAGCTCATCTCGAGACAGCAGGAAACACTCCATCAAAAGTACCATAACTCCTTGATACGAGATCCAATGAAGCTGGTTTTTGACTTGTTGGAAAGAGCGCATCGTTCTCTTTCAGATGGGTCCAACCCCACTGTCAGAATCTACCAAAGCTGTGCGCAGCAAGCAAAAGGACGCACTAACCTATAGCTTGGGCTTAGGCCTTGTACTGACTACAGCCCATTGAGGGACACCCAGATTAGGGTTTCCCACACCCCCTTGTGCTCCTCCTCCTTATAAATAGAACCAACAGCCATCAAAATGAGGGTGGGTTTTGTTTAGATGCAAGATAGCTGCTGCTTCTTCCTTGTAAACGCGTGTGTCGGCTAGACCACCCGATTTGCTTGTTTCAAGACCCCAACTTGTGATTCAGATTTAGCCTTTGGCTTAAATCCGTGAGTTATTTGCTTATCATCTTGTTCTTGCTTGTTCTCGATTGCTTGCAGGTTCATGGTGTTCTTGGCACGGCAAAAACATCACAATCGGAGCCGGTGTACCTGTTGCTAAGGCGCAACAACCTTGTGGTCGTTGTAGTCGGACAGCCAACGTCGAATCCACCCCAAATCGAGTTTATCCACACTCACCAAAAGATTAGGAACAACCCCTTGTCCCATCACCTCTAGCACATCTAAATGGGTATTCAAGATTAAGACCAAATCAGATGGTTCTATAGAAAGATAGAAAGTCTGTCTAGTTAGTTTTCAGCAAACTCAAGGTCATGATTATGATGAGACATGTGGCCCTATTGCTCATATGACTATTGTTCCGCCTTAATTGTAGTGGCTTCTTCCTCTTGGACCATATCTCAGATGGATGTTAAAAATGTTTTTTCTTTGTGGTGATTTGAATGAAGAAGTTTAATGCATGCACCCCTAGGTGTTGATGCTCCTTCAGGTTATTTTTGTCATCTTTGTCGTGCCTTATATGGTCTTAAACAAGCTCCTCGTGCTTGGTTTGAGCGTTTTGTATTTGCGATATAAGTTACCATTTTTTCACCTAGTGATCATGACCTTGCTTTATTTATTCATCTCTCGTCACATGGTCACACTTTGCTTCTTTTATAAGTTGATGATATGTTGATTACGGGTGATAATATGGACCACATTTCTCATGTGAAGCAACAACTTGGTGTGCAATTTTAGATGTCTGATTTGGGAACTCTCAGTTATTTTCTTGGGGCATTGAGGTTAAGCAATATGAATGGGTATCTTTTCTTTCTCGGACCAAGTACATACAAAATCTTATTGCTCGTTCAGGCATCACTAATAATCGAACAGTAGGCACACCTATGGATCTTCACTTGCAGCTTCATCTTGATCATGGTACACCTCTTGAGAATCCATCAAGATATCAACATATTGTGGGCAACCTTGTTTATCTAACTGTTACCAGACCTGATATTGCTCATTCAGTCCATATCTTGAGTTTGTAAGTGCTCCTACTTCCATTCATTATAGACATTTACTTCGTGTGCTGCGATACTTAAGGGGGGCATCATCCTGTTGTTTATTCCATGCTTGTGATATTCCGCTTCAGCTTCATGCTTACTCGGACTCCACTTGGGCGATTGACCCAACAAATCATCGTTCCATTAGGATACCGTATTCTTGTTGGTTGTTCTCCCATTGCATGGAAGTCCAAGAAGCAAGTGCTTGTATCTCATTCTAGTACAGAGATAGAACTTCGAGCACTTGCCACTACTACTTTCGAGATTATATGGCGAGATGGTTGTTGGCTGATTTTGGGATCTCTTATGAAAAAGTAGCCACAGCCTCTTCTATGTCATAATACAGGAGCCATACAAATTGGCTATGATCCATGTGAAGCACGAACTTACAAAAGCATATCATTGTCGATGCCTTCTTTACTCAGGCTCATTGTCATCAACATACTATTGCTTCTTCAGTATGTGCCCTTAGAACAACAATTGGCCAATTTCTTCACTAAAGCATAAACTCGAGAGCAGTATCGGCTTCACTTGCTCAAACTCAATGCTTCAGATCCTTCTCTTCCACCTTGAGTTTGAAGAGGGGTGTTAAGTGTTTGAAGACCAATCTACTATAAGGCCCATATGGTCTATGAGCGATGAAGCTTTATATATATAGTCATCTCCATTTATTGGAGACTTTATTTTCTTAGATCCCTACGGTTAGCAACACAAGTATGGTTTCATAGAGCTGTATCTGCTACGGCAAGGAGCCTAAGATGAGATCGTGGTTTGATGAAACTTGTTGATTCAGTGTGCCAACAAGGACAATCACTTAGAAAGCAAGAAAGCCGGCCAAAGAAATGCTTGGTTTACTTCTTTCTCTTAATAAATTGGTACTCTCAATTGGACAATTGTTTAGCTCTTGAATTTGTACTTATCTGCTCTTGAATTTACTGACTAAAAAAAAACTAGACCAACCTAGGAGAAATTAGATGTCATTTTATTATTAAGAAGAAAATAGATACCTAAATTGTCTTGATGAGAACTTAAACTCTTAAACATAGGTGGTCTGGGCAGTATCCACACCCTCAGACCTAAGCTAGCTCAGCTTTCTTGAATTTACACATACACTAACTTTGCTCAAATTATTTGTATCCGGTATTTTGCTGTTAACTTCATACTACTTTATAGCCCAACCTACAAAACTTACCCCAGTTCATGCTACATGGTCTTTTGGTCTCAAAACTTAAAAATTAGCTCCATCATGTCAATATTTCTTTTGGTACACTTTGTAGTGTTAAATGTTACATGCTTGTAAACTTGCACCAATTTATCCATATATGGAAAATTACGCCACTTTAGTGTCATGTAAGCACAAAATAGTTGTGTTACGACAAGAAAAAGAAACATGCAGGTACAAGATCACACTAAGAACTCTGCTAGGGATATAGATTCTCTCATAAATGTTCTAGATCCATATTTTTTTTCTCAAATATGTAGTAGAAATGAGAGATCCAGATTCTTTTATACAAATGTTTCTCTACTAAAATATAATCTCTTAATGAGATTGTTTGGCTGCTGACCGTTTCAAATTTGTATTATTTTCCTTCAAAACATCATCTATATGAACTAGAAAGTGTTGAGAAACACCTTGTGGGGGTAATTCTCCCTTGATAACATTTGTTAAAATGTTAAAATGGGAAATGTTTCAAGGTCGTTAAGATAACATTTTTTGTTTTTTAGCTTTTGGTAGATATTTAGGAGAATCCGACTGCGACTAGAATCAGAAACATTTCAGCCATCCAAGGAGGACCACCGTGCAGGGTGCAATTTCTAGCCCTTCGAGAGTTGGACTGTTGGAGGGTGAAATTCATGATCGGCAAGAGTCTATCTAAGCTATAAAGTGCTACTAGTACTAGATTTTTTTTCATAGTTCCATCTGTTTTGGGCTTTTGGCATGCATGGCTCATGTAGTAGTAACCTCTGTTCTGCTTATGTACAAACTGTATTGTTGCCCTCTTCGTACTTTTGCTATTAAGTTCGGTAACTAGTTTACTAGTAAAAGGAGAGGTAGTGCATTGACACATCTCCACGTCTGAAGATTCTGCTTTAGACGGGCTCGAAAAGAACGAGTACTTGCGTGTGTTCAGATTTGTTCACAAAATGTACTGCACTTTCTAGAGCCGAAAGCAGTGCCGTCGACCAAACGTAAACACGCGTTGCAGTTGCAGGAACAACTTTGTTCGCCCGAAGAGGGGAGGAAGGTTCGCCGATGGCCATGGGCTATTGGGACACCGACATATTCGTCATTTTCTGCTAGCAGCAGGACGAGTTGTCAACGCAGTGGGGCCCGTGGCTGATGTATGGTTCAGCAAGCGTGACGTATAGGTTCTGCATCCCCGGCATGCTTGTACAGCTGTGTTCTTGCTACTTCTAATATGTTAGTACGTTCCTAAATCCTAATATTGTTCCCCTTGATTTGTGTCGTCTTCCACCTCAACAAGCTGCGCCACTTTGTCCTACCTGAACCCTCACGAGTACAGCTAGCAATCAGCAGTGGTTCCAGATGCATTTTTAGCTCCAAATCTGAAACTGATGTAACTACCATGCGACTGTTGAAATTGCCATAAGTAACACCGACCGTAAAAATCAATTAATACTGATTGCGGTGGCTGATGATTAGAACTGACAATATAAAACGCTCCAGGCTATGCATTCACATTTGAATTTGAATAAAAAACAAAAACCATATCCAAATTTGAATAAAATTTGACTCAGAACTGCAAATCGCAGACACCACATTCAAAACAAACTTCTTCCAATCCACACATAATCAGAGGTAAGGCTAGAGGACAGATGCTTAAGGTTAACAAAAGTTGGACCAAATAACTTGCTATAAAAAAGGTGGTCCAAAAGCTAGGCTCGGTAACCGGTCACATCCAACCCTAACTAGAGTGGGTGTCCTAGTTAGGCCGAAATTTCGGGTTGGGTACTTCCGTATTTAAAGTTTTCGATCTTTAAAAATTGAAAGTTTTTTTTTAGAAAATCAGGCCGACGATTCAGTTACCTAAATTATCGGTTCAGTCTTTAGTTCAAAACCGAGCAGATCGAGCTCATCTCACTGGAAGGTTCCTAAAGAATTGAGGGGAAGCATGACATTGAGAAACAGGAAGAGAGAGAGAGAGAGAGAGAGAGAGAGAGAGAGAGAGAGAGAGAGCACGACGAGGACATGACACCTATGGTTAAATTCATAAAAGTTAAAAGTAAGGTGAGTTTGTTTCTATGTTTACACAACGATATAAGTAAGAATTTGTTGCTACCTAATGTTGACACTTTTAATATGTTTAGGGAATAATATGGATGCTATGAACATTGGAGAAACTTCTCACGTGGCCTCTATAACTCATGGGGCGTGGATGCACTATGCTCAAGACCTATCTTGGGGTACAAGACCATTAAAGCACGACATTTGGTTCGTCGGTAGCCCGGCGTAGTTCATTAGGAATGTCATAACTCCTTCATCCGAAGTAAGATTGGGGTCCATGAGCACTTGATCGAAAACTTGTTTGATAAGCATTCAAAAGGATCCGATCTCCTCAATATCACATTGGAAAAGCCTTTAAATTATCAAGACATGTTGTCGTTGCTTCTGCCTAGTGCTATGATGCCGTCTTAGGCTTCACATGCACTCTTGGTTCCCTAGTCCAAGGTGGAGCACGCCCCAACCATGTGGAGAAGACCTCAGAGATTCTCATGGCATCCTCCTCCTTGGCCACCACCTTAGGAGGCCAGCGTGGGCGTCCAAGTTAAGTTGGAGGCCCAGTCCATATCAAGTTCGAGTCCACCTTAGATTCTAGGAACAGCCCACATGAAAATAGGGTCTCAGGTCACATACGGACCCATTTTCCACGTTGTACCTATGTATGGAAAGGTAATTTGATAAGATAACCAATGTCACTAGTCCCACATTAAAATTACTTTTGAAGCAACTGGGAATCGTCAAAATAAGTGGACCGTATTTTAGGCTGTTTGGGCCTTGTAACATGTTGGGACCCCTTAGGAATCGCAAATAAGGGTTCTTGGCTACCCCTTAGACTATATATTCAGCAGCCATCGCCCTAAGTTAGGATTTTGGTTTTGGTGTAGATCAATTTGTCTTTGAATAGTCGTTGTCATCTGTTGTCAAACCCCAAGTTTGAGTGCTTGATATTAGATCTACAATTTGTCACTTCAATTGAGTTGCTTTTTTCGAGTTCTTGCTTGTGTTCTTCATTTCGTAGGTAAGGATTAGCTTTCTCGGTGAGGTCCACTAGATTGTGACACTGGTTGATAATCAGAGAAGACGTGGTGTCAGTTGTAGGGTTAAGACCTTTTAATCTGAAGCTGGATTGGTGTATTATATCTGTACCAAATTCTATAGTTATCACCATCTCATGGAATATTAGGAACCCCGTCCCCATGAGAGAGAGAAATAGAGAGAGAGATTGGGGAGAGTGGAGAAGGCCGATAGGGACCTACGAGCGGCAGCTACTCTGATGCGATGATGTCGTAGGCAATCAGCGCCTTCGCGCTAGTTGTCGTATGGCGAATCCCTGCTCGATGCCACACTGTAGGGCCTATTTCAGTCCTCAAGGATGCACCAACGTGGCATGTGTGACAGCTGTGAGGCCTCTTGGCGGAGGAGCAACATTGGGAGACGACGACAAATTAAGGCGCTCCGTGGCTTCCCCAGCAGCCACCCCATTCAAACATGTCCTTATTATTCTTATGCGTACTTGACATCTAGTGTTACCTTAAGTAAAAAAACCCCAACACAAATCTGAAGACTATTTATATCTATTTCTATGATAGAGACAATCAACAAACAAGCAGTAATTACAAATTTAGGTATTTTGTTTGGAAGAAATTTGAAGAATATTCAAACTATAGAAAAAAACAATAGTATTTGGACTGGTTTGTGCAACCAACAGATGATGCGAGGGTGCATGAGGCATGCATCAACAAATATAATATATCCTCCATTTCAAATTATAATAAGTGGTTTTGACTTTTCTAGATATAGCTTTTGCTATGTATCTATATATAACATATATCTATGCGCATAGTAAATATTACGTACTTACAAAAGTCAAAACAACTTATAATTTAGAATGAAGAGAGCACTTAGTAGCCCATGAGTCATGGGCTCTTGGTCTTGAGACCCATCTTGGTTTACAAGACCACTAAGCCTGCTCCTTGATCCCAACATGCTTGGGGAATTTGTTAGTGTTATGCCAATCATTGGCTTCGTATTGGTTTATGCTCAAGGGGCATGATCCTTGAATGAGGAGGGGTGCACACGTGATGAATGTGAGATCGGTTAGTACCAAATTTTATTTTTGTTGTGGGTGCATTTGCACCCTCTATGGGGTGCGTAGCTTAGCGTCGCGGCCAGGAAATCCAAGCAGCCCGTAATCACGTAACGAGCAGTGCTGCTCTAGCATGCGAGCGACGCCCATGCAGGCATGCGGTTGCGGCTAGGTGGCTGGGTATAGAAGGTACGTAGGTATAGAAGGTGCATAGGTGGATAAGGCCTGATGGTGATAGATAGGTTGAGCACTTGAGCGTGGGCTTCATGGATAAGGATATAGGCTATGGGCCAATCGAGTACAATATTCGGTTGGTTGAGCACTTGAGTATGGACTTCATGCATCAGAATATAGACTATGGACCAATGTACAAATTCGAAGTCATTCCGATATTTGTAAGCGTAGCACCGGACTAAAAAACGATGTTTTAGGAACGGGAACAAAATAAAATAGAGATCGAGTGACCGAACATTCGGTCTTCGAGTTCGGTCTCGATCTTATTCAATGTTATTTTTCTTTGTCTCACTTTTTTGCCCACTCCGTTGACAGAAAAAAAAGTCAGAGGAAATTGGACTTGGGTATTTGTTGGTCTGTCCCTTAGCTGTCCCTCCGGTTGTGCCACATCTATTTATTGATTGGCAATCCAGCGAACACCGATGTCGATTGTTGAGGGATGTAATATGCATGCGGAGGGACCAAATATGGACGTTGAGGGAACAAATATGGTACACGAGACACAACACCACTGCCCCAGGCTGATCTTGTTATGGCAGATATTACTGATGGATTCTTTGGTGACGAAGATGCGGGTGAAGGTGTCGAAGTTCAAGTCAATGAAAAGGACCAAGCGGACTTCTTCGCGGCGGTTCTTTATGAAAGGTATGGAGGCCTTGAAGAAGGCAGCAACAAAGCGATTGTATGAAGAGTCTATGGGTTGTATCAAAGAATTCACGACATTGAGACCTTTCAGTGGCGGAGGATGGAAACAATTTAGGTATTGATGAGGACATGGCCATGCTGGGAGAATCGCATGGAGGCTGATGAGATCAGCAAGGGTGTCCAAAACGAGGAGGAAGGCCCAAAACTCATCCGGCTCGAGTCGCCAAGGTGGAACTGCCCCTTTTTTGGCATGACAAATGGTTACAGCAAGCCTCTGAAAGATGACTATCCTGAGGTCTATTCATTTGCCCTGAACAAGACTTTATCAGTTACAAATTTCTATGCACAGTCAGCATCTGCTAGAGATATTCAGTCTTCCTTTATCAGCAGAAGCTTTTCATCAGATCCAACTAGTTCAGTCCTTTATAAAACGTTTTCCCCTAACAGAACAACAGGATAAATGGACATCCAATTGGGGAGAATACTCTACCTCAAAAACATACAGATCACTGATTGGCCAAAGAAATGTCCCTCAGATTTATAAATGGCTTTGGAAAAGATTTTGCCAGCCAAAGCATAAGGTATTTTTTTTGGCTGCTTCCTAAAAGACCGACTAAGCACAAAGAACATTCTAAAAAGGAAAAACATGCACTTGGACTCATATCACTGTGACCTATGTCAGCTGTCAGTGGATCGGAGGAAACCTTTGAGCACCTTTTCACTGAATGTCCATTTGCAAAAGATTATTTGAATCTGCTGGGTATTTCATTTCAGATGGGACTCAGCATCACGGATTGTGTTATACACCCCAAAACTCAATCTCACCCAGTCTTCTAAATGATGGATAACAATCCTAATGTGTTGGGCAATTTGGATAGTGAGTAATGACTTTATTTTCAAGAATGCCCAACCAAGTGTTCAAACAGCCAAAGAAACATTCAGAAAGGAGTTGTCCTTACTCTCCCTGAGAGCCAAGGCCAAAGTTTCAGTCACCTTTGAATTATGGATCCAAAACTGTTGTAATCTTCTTGATTAGGCTAATTTTCTTCTTTTCCTTCTTTGTTTCCTGAATCCTGTTCTCTTAGCTTTGCTTAGCTTTGTTCTATATTGTCTTCAATTTTAAATAAAATCATGTAGGGGAAGTTTCCCCTCCAGTTTCAGTCAAAAAAAAAAAAAATCAAGTTCGAGTCCACCTCGGAATCTAGGATCAGTCCCGCATAAGATCGATGCCCAGCACACATATGTACTCTATTTTCGACGATCCACATATGCTTGGAAAGATAATTTGATAATCTAACCAATGGATTGATAGACTTTCATCTTCTCTAGCTGCTTTTGGACTTGGTGGCATCTCGGTTCTTTAGCGAGGCTTTGTCTTGTAGCTTAAGACATGGCTGAGATCCATCGATGTGAAGTTGGAGCTATTATGTCGCAAGTGGCAAGCATGGCAACAACGGCACTTGACAGCCTCTGTCGCATGTTAGTAGTTGTAAGTAGTGTTGCATCGTGTAGTTAGTGGTTCTATGGTTTTTGGGTTCAGTTTCCCTTATAAGCTGGGCCAATTTTCTTCTTCTTATTAATATATATGCTGAAACAATAACTTTCGAATATTAAAAAATGAAGAACAGTGGTCAGTGGAGATCATAGAAGTTGACACGATCCAAAAATCTTTGCTGTAGTGATAAAGTAGAACATGAATTGTAGAGTTTATTGTGGTCCAATCAAATTGTGTCTCCGAGATCAGAGAAAAAAATGCAAAAATCTTTGCTCCAGTGAGAACATTAGTTGTAGTGTTTATTGTGGTCCAATGAAAGTGTGTCTATGAGACCAGAGAAAAAAGAATTACAGCTTAGGGGATTTGAATATCGTGGGGGGGGAAACATATGGAGTCCTTAGGAAAAGGGATTGGATCTCTGGAATTCCTATGTGGAGTTCTTATGTCTGCCCAACTAAAGCTTGGGCATTAAGAAGCTTCAACTTGGTGCGGCCGGAGAAGAACAAGTCTGCAGTGGAGTTGATGATGAAGAGGATGATGTACCGTCGGCAGATTCTTCATGCATCTGGTGGAAATCCGTTAACAACTCGAGGAGTTGATGTAAAGGCTTTTGTTCTATTTGAAGAGGGATAGACTGAGTTGGGAAGTGGTCTGTGTCAGGCTTTAAGTTCATTGGGTTCAGGTCGGTTTTCACGTTTAGTCTTATTGATGGGCGAGGTGTTAGTTTTGGGTTCATCACTCTGAGTTCTTCTGGAGGTTTTTCTTGCGCTGTAATGAACATTTGGTCATTTGACTTTAGTTAAAAGGCCGGGTCATGAGCCCTAAAACTCTAAAATAAAATAAAATATCTATATGAAAAGCCTCTACGATGCTTGATACATGCACTCATATACGCATGCAATGTATAGTTACTCCTATAAACACATGTACGGGATATCCTATCCCTATGAACAAGTTCAATAGACTAAGCTAGTAGATCATATATTGACAAAATCACAACAAGTGTCTTGTTGTTAATGGATATATTGTTTATCACTTGAAAGAATATCACTATTTTTTAACTAAATAAATTAAATTAAGGAGAATGCAAGCAACTATGTCATATCGAGGCCTTTGACTTTGTCACTATAAAATGGCTTATTGCAATAAATTGTGTTCTATAGTTCAATACTTTGCACTTGCGCATTATTCCTATTACAATTATGCTCTCTTTTTTCCCTCTTTTTCTACATTTTGCCACCCCCCTTTTCTATTTTATGTTTTCCCACTCCCCTGAAAAAAAAACTCGGCCTGCGGTGAGCAGACAGCCCCCGCAATTTTATGCTTAAGTTAGATGACCTCTCACGCAGGCCGAGAAAAACTCCTGAACCCTATGCCCCGCCCTCACACAGGGGTCTGTTACCCTATGAGTGGGCCGGTCCATTTACCTATGCTTTGAAAAATACGGGACAGACGAGGAGATTTTTTTTACGTTCTCGAACCCTGCACGCGAGGGTGCTGGCTGGGCATCCTGACCATCTGGTCCGTGGAGCCGTTTTCCCACTCCCCTGAGGATCAGTATGCAAGGCAACATATATCAAAAGTCAGCCCAGAGTTGTGCCTTGCATGATCTAATAAAGCTTTATATATATGTACTTTTTTCCACCACGTTGCAGCTGTAGTTTGTTGCAACAACCATGTAACATTCTTAAAGGGACAATGATTCGGCGAGAATGCATATATATAAATGTTAACAGAGTATTCATTGTAACGCGATATTTGTTTTCCTGAAATCAAAACAAGTTTATGCCGTAACTAGCTACGTGGTGGCACATCTTTTAGTTGCACAGCGGTCAGGTGGACACGATGAATAATACGGCACCACGTCTCGAGTGCAAAGAGTGCAAAGAGTCCAAAGATCTGTGGTATGTTTAGAAAATGCGTCGTCACTTTTTGCCTGTCTATATATGCGATATGCCGGCCTCGCCCCGCTCCGACAAAAACCCAGCACGACCTTGAGCTGAGATGGCCGTCGCGATCTGCATCAAGGTGGCCGCACTCGTTGCGCTCGTGTCCGTGTTCGCCACGCATGACGCTCGCGCGCAGCCGAGCTACAACGCCTCCTCCCCCCGCAGGGAATTGTACTACTCCAGCACCACCGGCGGCAGCTGGCAACCTGCCATGGCCACCTGGTACGGCCGGCCCAACGGCGCCGGCCCTGACAACAACGGTGTGTACGTGTGCCATGCGCGTGCCAATGCTGCCGTGTTCCTTGTGTCTTCAGCCCTGGCGTTGTGTCTTGCTTTCATGCACGCATGCGTGTCGATCGTGGTGCTGATCGGTGATCGATATGGTTTTGCAGGTGGTGGGTGTGGGTACAGCGGCACCAACCTGTACCCTTTCAACTCCATGACCTCCTGCGGCGACCACAAATTGTTCAACGACGGCAAGGGCTGCGGCGCATGCTACCAGGTACTACGTGAAACCTAGCGGTCCTTGTTTGCTTGGTCGAGCGTTGTGTGAGTGCGCACATCTCCCTGCCGACCGTCGCGTTCAGCGTCCGGAGGGTGGTGAACCGCAACATGGACATGTCTTCATGCATCCTCTGTTTGGTCTGCTGCTTCTCAGATAAAATGCGTGAGTATGAACAACCCTGCCTGCTCTGGCGTGCCCCAGACGGTTATCATCACCGACGTGAACTACGACACCAGTCTCGGCCCCAACCGTTTCGACCTCAGCGGCACGGCGTTCGGCGCCATGGCTAAGCCTGGCCTCAACGGCAAGCTCCGCGATGCCGGCGCCCTCAGCATCCAGTACAGGAGGTCCGTAGTAACAGTTAGAGTAGCAGAATTTCTGACGCTTTGATTTGGCGGCTTTAGTAATATATTGTTGCCAACGTGAAGATTCATCTCATATATACGCATCGATCGATCTGACCTCCTCGTCCTCGTCGTCATCGTCGTCATACCCACGCAGGGTGCCCTGCAACTACAAGGGCTTGAACGTGAGGTTCCACGTGATGGGAGGCTGCAACCCATTCTACTTCGCGGTGATCGTGTACTACGCGGGCAGCGATGGCGCCGTGGTGCAGGTGGACCTCAAGGAGGCCAACTCGAAGACATGGAGGCCGCTGTCCGGAGTCGTGGGGCGCCGTCTGGAGGATAGACCCCGGCCACCCGCTGAAGGCGCCCCTCTCGCTGCGCGTCCGCAGCGACTGTGGCAAGACTCTGGTGGCCTACGACGTCATCCCGGTCAACTGGAGGGGCAATGCCGATTACCGTACCATCTCTCAGTTCCACTGAGACCACATGCCGACAGGGACAATGAACACTTCCTCTTAACGCCTTATTTGATGCATGTGTATCCACTTCAATCCACATGTATTGGAGTGAAATGGAATGGAATTTATCCACTTCAATACATATGGATTGAGATGAATATATGCGCATCCAAACAAAGCCTAATAGAGTTCGATATTTTTATCTTCATTCGCGTGATTGAAATTTTAACTTGCAACGTCTATTTTTTTACGGTCTTTTTGAGGTTTCAAAATAATTACTACTTGCGACTTTGAGAATTCTAGATGCTTGTTCTTTTGTGTCCCTTGAGATGCATACGTGGAATACATACAGTAGTACTCATATAGGAGGCGAAGTGTCATATTCTCGTGTCCCCCTGTCACAAGTGTTTACATCTACCTTCCCATTGGCAAAAAGAAAAGATACGCGTACCATGCAGATGCAGCGCGTATAACCAAATCAAGTTGATAAATTTCTATATGGTGTTAGTGTGTGTATATATGCTCAATCTTCCTCGCATGTGCGTCGTATGAGAAGCAAATTACGTACAGGACGATCGGAGCTGCCTCGATGCCTGGCTCTCTCTTTCTAATCAACCATGCGCGGTGTACGTGTATAATCGCGTGATTACAACCTCATCATCAACGGATTCACTTCTGAATCTCAGGCATTTCAGATTGTTTAATAAGTATGTTCTGTCATGGGACAAAGTACCTTTATAAGGGTCATTATGATTTTAGTGGTTAAATGACAACATGACCCATGGATTAATAACGTTTAATTTCCAAGAATAGAAGACTTAGAATCATGAGAACTATCTCTATATCTAAAAGGCCTCAAGTGTCCATCCGACAGGATGAAGTGGCGCTCCATCGGCGATTTCTGCACAGTGTCGACAATGTGTGGCCACCCTAACGACACCCACAGCGCCTCCTTCAGTCCTCCCTAACGCTCCTGACCTTGCCCGCATCGCATCGCCACCATGCACATCCTCCCCGCATTGAGGCCCACCTCCGGCATCGAGTTATTCGCGGCCACCGCCCTATTGCTGTCAGTTGCTCTAAGGTACCGGTTCTCGCGAGAAGGGCAGCTACAAATCCCAATTTCATTTTGTTGAGCATTCCCTCAATTCCAGGCCTTATTTAGATTGCAAGTTTTTTCACTCTCTCTCCATCACATCAAATCTTTGGACACATGCATGAAGTATTAAATGTAGATAAAAAAAATAACAAATTACACAGTTTGATTATAAATTACAAGACGAATCTTTTGAGCCTAGTTAGACCATGATTGGACAATAATTGTCAAATACAAACGAAAGTGCTACAGTATCAAATACTGATTCCTAACGTGGATCTAAACAAGGCCCCAATTTAGTAAATGATCTAACTGTTGCGACGACATTTCCAGCTTTGATTATGTGGTGGGGTCCATTTTATATCCTTCACTTCTCCTTTCTCTTTTTAGTGCCTCCTTCCCTTCGGGTGACTTTCCTAACTCTATTTTCTCACACTTTTCATCTTTCTCTCTCCCGACATGCATTCATTTTTCTCACTTTTTCCTTTTATTTTTTATTTCTTTTCTCTATTGCATTTTATTTTCTCACTTTCTTGTTTTCTCCTTTTATTTTTCTTGCATTTTTTCTTTTTCCTTTTTTGTATTATATGTTGAGAAATTTGGTCGCAACAAATTACAAAAATTGTGTTGGATAAATTGTATGTACAATTTAGAACAATAACTTATTTGTATAAGTTATTTTATTTATATAATTTATTATATAAAGTTGTGTTTATAAGAGTTATGTTGAGAAATTGTTATGAATAAGTTTATGCACCAGTAGTTATGAACAAAAGTTGGACTTCAACAGTTACGTAGACAAGTTATTATGATAAGTTGTCTAAAAAATATTATTTAAAAAACATATTAAGTAAGTTATGCTAATAAGTTATATCTCGAAACAAATCAGCATCTAGAATCTGCCAGGGTACTGTTACATCGTCTTTTGGTCCGTTGGGCCGTGTATCGTCTTAGAGCCCATTAAGGGGCGCATCCAAGGGGTGACGTCCAAGGCTCTATAAATAGCATCCGTCTCTCTCATTAGGGTTTGGGGTTTTGTTGCGTTCTTGTTTTCCTCGTGTAGTAGATATCGTTTGCTGCTGTATTGCCAAGATCGCTTATTGTGAACCAGGGTCCCTGTTCTTGATCTTGTTCGCCTGTGGCGATTAGTCCTTTCGAATAAAGACTTGAACTCCTTTTCAGATTCATAAGCTTCATATTTACTTGCAATTTTAGATTGTGTTTATCGGTTCTTACTTGTGTTCTCAATTTGCTTGTAGGAAAGCCTTCTCGGCGAGGTCAATCACGTTGTGTGTGGTTGATAACCAATGGAGCAGTGGTGTTACGGTTGTGGGGGTCCGAACCAGACTTGGTTCGAAGCCGAGATCATGAATGTTGAGTTCTCCACTAATCGAAGTTATCGTACCTATCGGAAGGTCGAGCCAAGTCTACTTGAAGAGATCGGATTTTATTTGTGGAGTTATTCCTCATCGAGCCACCGTTCGAAAAACCCGAGTGGGTGTATTCGGATCTTCATGGATTTGTGTGGAGTACGTGAACGAGCTGTTACAGTTTGAGTGCGTCTCTTGAAATCTTGGAGTTCCTCATCTTCTAATCGTGGTTCGTCGTGTCCACGGGTGGAAGGATTTTTAGGGTTTGGATTGCATCTTTTGTAAGCTAATCCCACTATCAATATTATTGCTACTGCTTGTGTTTGGTTGATCATTCAAATTATTTTACCCATCTAGATTATCGTCTTGCTTGGTCAATACAATTATGTGAGATTGATCTACGTTGGAATATTTGTCGTGGTTTCCTATACGTGATCATCAAAGAGTAATAGAGCTGCGTCGTTTGGCCAATTATCTCCTACAACTAAAAAGAAAGAAAGTAGACCACCGTTTCGTGTGACAATTCTCGCTCCATCGGTCTGCCCCTCCCCTTGCGATACCGCACGTCTCCCTCGCTTCGCGCCATCGCCGTCAAAACCAAAAACACATCGCCTCGCTGCTTTCGCCTGCGACCGCCGCACGCTGCCTCCGCCTGCGCCCTTCGCTTCCTCGCTTCTCTCCTCCTCTCCTTGGTCGGCGATGCTTCCTCTCCCCCGGGGCCAGTGCGGTGCCTGGCCCTGCATGTGACCGCGCGGACGAATCGCGTCGTCTCCTCTTCCTTCCCCCGATGGATACGGGAGTAGGTGCAGTGGCCAGACCTGCCGGCGCCGGCGGCTGTGCAGGACAGCGGGCCTCGCCGGTGGCTGTCCGTGCGGATCAGGATCCGCACCCATAGTCGAGTACCTCACCGCCGTCCTCCAGTGCCTCGATGACCTCCTGACGGTGCTGTGCGTATAGCCTCTATCACCTCCCTAAAATCGATTCGGTTCTTATGTTCCCACATCAATTTTGTTCTCCATCTAGGGTTCCACAATGATTTGGTTCTTTTCTTACGTGCCCATATCGATTGGGTTCTTCATGTAGGGTTCCAGATCGATTTGGTTCTTCATCTATAGTTCCGGCTACTATGGCTCCAAACTTTAATTCTTGCCTCGGGTTAGTTCGTTTGGAGGTGACACAGGCACATGTTCCATATTTGTAATTTCATGTTGTTTCAGATGGATTTTGTAGTTGCCGCCTCTCAATATAGCTTCATTTTTTGGTGGAATTCATGTGATAAGGTTACCTGTAATTCTGCAGAAATGTTGCCAAATCTGTACGACCGAGTTTAATTGTACAGATTTCATTTGTATGCGAGCACGGATTACTGATACATGTTTCTGTTTGTTCGTACCCTGTAGGGCTGTAGGTGAGGCACTTATGCATTTGATGGTCCATAGCCTTTACAGACATGAGGGAAGTATTTCTCTACGAGCTCGTCAGGTTTGTAGCTTTTGCATCAATCTAAAAATGCTACTTTAGTGACGAAGAAATCTATTTTGTTCGGCTTCCTTTCATCCTTGAACCTAACATATCTAGATGAAGTATTTGGTGTGACAGGAAAATAGTCTCTTCTCTTGCCTTGTCGTCAATGTCAAATATCAGATGAATTAGGTACATCATACAAATCTTTAATTAGTCTTCTAATTAATGTGAACATAGGATTAAAATATCAGGTTCATATATCAAGCACCTGTGATGTGGGGTTTTGCAGATATGAGCCCATGTCTTCATCTAAAAAAAGATCCCGATGCCACTTATCTTCTTGCAGTTATGAGGCAGATGGCTTTATACGTTTTATGTCTTATCTTATTCTGTAAAACGAACTGATTATATCTCATGTAAGAAGTTTGTATGCTTTGTGATGTTCAACCAAGGAAATAACCGTTTGTGAAATCTATTTTAACATGCTTAAAATGGGGATAGTATTAGAAATGAAGTAGTTGTCTGGTTCCTCTTTGCAAGTGAGTAGTGATTCACTGTGATCCACTTATTCCCTAACATGTCCATGCTTCTCTCTTTCTATATATAATTTGGCCAGCGGTCTGTGACGATAAGAACCTTTGCACATTGATTAATCAATCCCAAAGAGACTATTCTCTGCTCCTGTACCTCCATTAGAGGCAGAAGTTCTCTGTTTCCATAGCCCTGTTTGAAGCAAACGTGATCATCATCATGTGGCCCTATCTGTCTGCCCCTGATTTCTGTAAATACTAGGAGAACTTGCATCGGCTGTTTGCAATTAAGGGTATTTATGTTTTCACTTATATGCTTTGCAGTCAGCATAGATTCAGGTAGCTTATATTCCTTCTGTTGAAATCAAGAACTATTATCTGAGGGTTTTTTATTCATACTACCATGCTTTGCCGCACAAGCTTCTGAAATCCACTCCATTCATACATATATGTTTTTCAAGTGCATTTTGTTATTTCCTTTTTATGTTGCCAAGGAAATCAACTTCAGGTTTTGTGTTCCTTTTCCATTTGTTATACCCATAGCTATATATGAGGCAATAAGTCAATAGCACAAATAAGCAGCAAATTATTCGGTCTTCATATAAAAACTTGTAGAACTAAAAGAATATATGAAAGATATTAGTAGTTTACTTTTCAAGCCTCCACTTTGTTCTTTACCTTTACTCACTAACTGCATCTAATTTGTCTATTAGTTCTTTCATAGCAATTGGTATTCTTGCTAGATAACACATCGATCTTACCACAGAGGGGCTTTGTATATATTGTCTTCATTTCCAAAGGACAGTGTTGCTCTTATATTCATTCTCCAAAAGCAGTTTGTTCATAGCAGGAGATGTGCACTTCAACCAGTCAATTACTATGAAAACCACTAAGGCACTAAGAACATGACGAGTCTTCATGAATCGTATCAACAAACCTTCTAGATTGGACGACAAAGTTGGGTATCAACAACCCCTAATTACTAATTAGCTCTCTTAAGCAACTGAAATATTGTACAAGCAAGTTGAACCTTTGTCTGATTGTCTTAATAAAAGTAATTTATGTACTGTTTGCATTTATTTTTTTTCTACAAAAAACAAATCGATTCATATGAAAATGTAGTTTTAGAACTTAATGAGATTGAGTTTATCTTAGATACGGATTGACAAGGGATAGATGGGATAGCAAGAAGAACCAGCTAAGTCACCCTCCTTGCATGCCTCGAGCTGATGGTGCGGCTGGGCTTTTATTGTCATCCCTAACAAACTAACTAATTGTCGTAACGAACTAACAATCTTGATTTGCCTAAGAACCTGGTAACGAAAGATGTGCTAACAAAAACACCAGTTGATCCTAATCTCCTCTAAGTGACATGCTACTGTTGCCATATTGATGGGCCCAAGCCCATAACAGTCAGTCTCTTTTTTAGAACTTCCAAGAATGAGTCATTACTTTGTTACTGTGGTTCTGGTTTTCTACTGTGTTTCTTGTCATGTAAAAAAATACTGTAGACTTGGGCTCCTGTAGAAATGTGACTGTTTGTTGTGTCTGGGTGTTTCCGACTTGTGTTGATAAGAGGATAATTGTTATTAGTAATGGATATTCCATGTGTTTGTGTGTTTTTTTCTTTTCTCACCTATCTAATAAGTACAACTGTCAGATTGCATTCATTTAAAACATGTTAGAAATCCGGACTTTTATGAGGATTATTTATTTATATGTCCAACTATACACAAAGAAGGGCATAATGATCTTCTTGCCAGTGTGTTGTTTTTATTCAGGGTCTAATGAATATTTGCTTTTGCAGGCTCATGAGGATCTCGTTGAAGATGTTGCTTGGCACCTGAAGGATGAAAATATATTTGGATCTGTTGGGGATGACTACAAGTTGATGATGTGGGACTTGCGTACAAACAAACCCGAACAATCTGTTGCTGCGCATCAAAAGGAGGTAGGCATGCTGTAATCATGGATTATCAAACTGTATGTTGAGGCCTGGATGATTGCACAGTTGCATTTGCACAATATCCTTACATGTTCATATTAACCAGCAGTTCATAGGAGCGGAATATGAAACAAGTTTTATAAAGCTATAAGATAATGTTCACTGCACCCCCATCAGATAATTCCCCTTTTTCAGTTTATTGTTGGACGTTATGTATTGACAGTTCCTACTTCTGGTACCTTATTTTTACTGCTAAGGTAATTTTAGTTATGTGTGGCTTCCCTTATGATAAGGCAAATGGTGTGCACTGATGGTCATCCAACCTTTCAGTTGGTGTTTTTATTTGCTTCAAAGAAAAGATTGGTTTTGTAAAAATTGTTATATGCTTGGTATGTCAGTCTTGTCATATGTCATGGATTGGTTTCTGTTCATAGTGTGCATGCTTCCCTTTTCCAGGTCAACTCTTTGTCATTCAATCCATTCAATGAATGGATATTGGCTACAGCATCTGGAGACGCAACTATCAAACTATTTCACATGCGAAAACTATCAAGAAGCTTTCATGCTTTCGACAGTCATGAGTACGTATTTTTTTCTGTGCCCTATGTGTTCAGTCTTTATTTCTTCGACAGTCATAGAATGTGCCGTAGACAAATAAACAGCTGCATTATTTAATCCTTTTACATTTTGCATTGTATACATTTGTACCGATTTGTTGGAATATAACAAGTATATTAATGGGGCGGGGCAGTGGCAGACTTCGCTTGCAAACCATTTATGGCACTATCTGTTGTAATGTGCAGTTGGTAGAGAACATAGATGAAACTGATTTCTTTAATGCGCAAACTTATCAAGTCGCAAAGTTCAATTAAAAAAAAGTCAATTTGCAAATTTCCTTTCAGAAAGCAACCTGCTTTGAAGCACTGATGCACACTGTATAAGTCGGTCAGTCTGTTTATCTAACTTAACTCATTTATGTTGCTTGTCTTACTTTTCTCCGTTATGTATCTGACATTATATGTTGCTCAATTTGCACCTGTAGGGCGGAGGTGTTTCAGGTTGAATGGAATCCAAATTTGGCTACTGTATTAGCTTCATCTGCCGCAGACAAGAGAGTGATGATATGGGATATTAATAGGTAAGTTGGGCCGCGTTTAGTTCCGGCCGGATTCGGCGTCGGCTGAATCCGGTAGCATTGTAGCTACACTGTAGTGTTTTGTTTTTATTTGGTAATAATTGTTTAATCGTTGACTAATTAGGTTTAAAATGTTCGTCTCGCAAAGTACAACCAAACTGTGCAATTAGTTTTTGATTTCGTCAACATTTAGTACTCCATGCATGTACCGCAAGTTTGATGTGACGGAGAATCTTCTTTTTGCATAGTGCCAAAGTTTGGATTTTGGATGAACTAAACATGGCCTTGAGTGAAATTCAGCTCCAAAGTTCTATTATGTTTGCAGTTGTATGAGATTTATCCAGTTCAACAGGTACATTGGGGAGCTCTCCAAGCAAATAATTAACAGATTTACAAATGCTAACTGTACAAACTTTAAATCTATAGGAATTACCTTTGAGAGCTTTTAGTTGCTAAAGCTCATGTGATTTGCTAAATTTTCATATTCTTAAAGTCAAATCCTTGGTATTTTTTTATGCTTGGTATGTTCCATCAACATGGGCTGATAGTACCGTTGGCTGATTTGTTGTGAGAGAAAAATACTGTTCGTTGGCTGAAAAAATACGGCTTATAAACCAAGCGAACAGGACGATGATAGATTGAAATACAAGCTGAAGCAAAGGCTCGGGTCTTATTGGTGACCATTTCTTTTGACCATCGTCCCTTTCCTTTTTCTGATTCTCTGTGTTGTGTCCCTTTAGGATTGGCGATGAGCAGTCAGAGGAGGACCCAGACGACGGACCACCAGAGCTTCTGTTGGAGGCCACACAGCAGAACTGTCGATATAAAACATTATCTTACTTGTATCACGGAAAAATGTATACAGTAGAGTTTATGAATCTGCGATGCTGCGCTCTCCGTGATGACTGTGTTAATTTCACGAACTTTGTTTTTTTTAATTAAATGCCACTTTGTTAATTTCATAAACTTTGTTTTTCTAAATAAATGTCACTTTAACATTGGTATTTAATTTTTACAGTATTATTATCTTATCATACGATCCACGTGTTTTTAGTACAAATGTTAGCTATCACGCTACCTAGTTAAATTATATATTTGTACTGTCTTCCCGTGCAAGTAAATACAGACATTCACAAGTTTATCTCTGTTTCGATTTACTGTATCCAGCGATCAGTCCTTTGTCCTTTGGTTTCTGGAAACAAGCCTGGCGGTAGAGATATAAATCATCAGGAATACGACATAATAATATATTGCTTGCTTCTTGCTAGTGCTGATCGGCAGTTTTTGGTCTATTGTTGTATTAAGTTTCGGTCACAGATATCTTCAATATTTCTGTACCATGAAAGATCAGAATAATTCTTGGACATCGTAGGCGTGTCCTCATCTAGTATGACGGAATCGATAACATAGATAGCAAAGTAATACCCCGTATCTCTTTAGGCCCCATTTGGATCCTTGAATTGAATTCATTTTAAGAAACATAATTTAGACACATATTAACTAACCTAATATAGTTGTATATATAATATATTTGTATATTATTGTTGGCTATACGAGAGAGATACTTATGTGTTGCATTTGTCACTACAGAATATCCACTTCGATGACGAACAATTTTCGTCACTGAAGGAGCCAAATTCGTCATAGTTTTAGTTTTATGACGAATTTATGATGAAAAACGGTTCATCGTAGAAGTCGTGTCACACTTCAACTTTCATGACGATTTCGAAAATATCGTCATAGAAGGGTCTTTATCTGTGACGAAAAACAGATGGTCACAGAACTGTTTTGGCATGCGTGGTAGGTGACTGCCACGCTGGTGAACGTTTCCGTTGGAGATGCTTTCCATGTGTACATGCTATAGCCGGTTGTATTGACGATGGTTCGGGTACGTGTCACCTTCTTATTGCACAACGTGGCCATCTCTAGTTCTTGCACATATCAGGTTCTTGCTAGACCACGTGTCGGGTCCCAGTTGTTCCACATGTCAGTTTTGTATTGTCACATGTGTCATGTTGCAGTTGGATCATATGTCACTTCTTCGTTGGACCATGTGTCGTATTTTTATTGGTCCACGTGGCCATTTCTTATTCGACCATGAGTAATGGCACTGACAGTCCATGTTTCATATTTTTATTCGGCCACGTGGCTCGATGACTTCCTTCCACGTGTCAGATTTTAATAGCCCACGTGTCGTGTCCTAGATATTTCATGTGTCATTGCACTGGTTCATCCACGTGTCATATTTTTATTTGATCACGTGGCCTGTACTAGTTCTACCGCGTGGAGTACAATCAATTCGTCATAGATGTAATTTGATATCGTCACTACTGCATAGATTGACTACATAACTATTTAGCATGACAATCAAATAACAACGATTAATATTTCATACGTCAGCAGTGAACCACTGACAGAGTATTACCACATCAAATCGGTATACGAGTCTACACATCAAACCAGCAAATGAGTCCACACATTAAACCACAAATGTTTACTACATCAAACCACATGAATTGAAGACTGAGAGTTACTAGAAGAGCTGAAGCGCATGCATAGCTCACAGAGATTATTGTACTCCTCCTATTGCCGTTTCTTGTATTCCTCCAACTCCCTTTCAGTCTTTTCTGTCTTCCTCTTCAGTTCATCCACTTGATCGATGAGGGCAGCGTAACTTTCTTGTTCAGCAGCAAGCTTTTCCCGAAGCGTTCTCTCCACTGTTGTTTCTGTTCTGGTGGAGCTTATCTGGATACCAACATTCTTCAAAAAAAGGTTGTAGCCGTTTTTCTAGGAGGGGGCCTTGCCCTAGTAGATGCAGAGGACCTTGCAAACAACATCAACACTAGTCATTGGTTGCTACCTATCAGCAATAGATTCTGCTTGCATAGTTTCCATAGCTTCATGCGAAATTCAATCAGTAAAACATTAGGTTACAGATAGTGTAAAAGGACTTCAATTGAAAACCTAAGAGATTGATTCATACCAAGTAATGCATAGGTCTTCCTCAGCCTACTACTGATAGAGATTACATAAGCTTCATTAGATTTTAGTAGATTTCCATAACACTAGACTTTTGCTATGTTTCCTTCTGTTATGGCAATGGCTTCGGTAGATTTCAAGGGAAGCAAAGGAAGGTACTTACAACTGCTGCTCTTACAGCATCGCTTAGGCCCTTTTTGCTATAGGTATGGAAGTCCTTGAAAACTTCCACAGCATTAACATCTTCATCGGCTGGACCATTTTCTTCTTCAAGTCCTTGACCATGTTCTACTGCCTCCTTTTTCTCCTTCTGTTCACATTGCACATGAGTTTCTATTTATATTTATACAAAGGCAAGAGTAACAATAAAACACAACCATCACTTACAAATTTTTGTAGCTAGACAACATAGGAGCGAGATCCTATAGCCTGGTGGTACTTCACTTTTGCACGGTTTCGCTTGTTCTTCTTAGATGTTTCCTATAGCTTCATTTGTGTTAGACTGTAGCACAAGTAGACCATAGCAAAACTAGACAGAAAATCGATGGGTTTACAAACCTAGTTCTTAGCACTAGATAAAATCTCGACAAGTTCACACCACTATGCATTGTTCATGGACGAGACAGGAGAGGTCATATGGATCTGATCAACAGGGACACCATTGAAGTGTTTTTTCTTCAACCTATAGCATGTCTGCCGTACTGCAGACTACATTACATTTCGGCAAGCTTCTTTTGTTAGTGGGTGATCACAATTAACGCGCAGCCTTCGCTACACTGTAGCACTCGGTTTTAAGAACAAAACCAGATACGTACCATATGTGAGCACAGGAAGTCAATTCTCACATATAGTTACAAATAAGGGTAATATCAATAGACAATGCTCAATATATAACGTACCTAGTATAAAGAATATAACCTTAGATAGCAAACAGCGGAAAGGCAACTCTGATCTTTGGGTAAAGACTCCAATCCACAGGGACAACTGACTGGTTGATCACAAGCCTAACTCCTCCAAACTCTAGCAATCTGGTACCCATCCAAGTTTTTTTTTCTGAATATGTGAAAAATAAAGCAAGCGTAAGTACATGTCATACTCAACAAATATAACATGGGGTTAATGAGGCTCAAAATGCTAACACCAGTTTAACTACGATTATCTTTTATTGAGCATGATTTTAGCAATAGGGTGGCAACAAAGTTATCATAAGCCCATAACACATGATCAGGTAAACATGAATAATGAATAGCATAAACAGTAATCATTAGTGAGCATCTTCATCATCAGTATCATTAGTGTTCATCATCTATTCCGTAAATGTTCCAAGACCGCTCATGACCGTGAGCACGAATGATATACTAGCTTTACACTCTGTAGAGGTTGTACACTTTCACTACGAGTTGTGATTTACAATTTCGCCCGAGGAAGCTAATCTCTTGACCCACTTCCAAGGAAGGTTGGCAGGGTTCACTATGAAGCCTTTCAAAGGTTCGTCTAACAAGTTAGGGCTATTAGATTCACTCGGCAAACAGATGTAGAGCCCCCCTTCACGATGGCACAATGACGCACAACCTATACACAAGGGGACAAAGGCCGCACTATACCCGATTTGGCAAGCCATTCTTATGCCAATAAAGGTAACCACTAATAACCTAGAAAATGTCCTCATTCTGAGCTAAAGCCAAAGCCATGTAGCCCTCATAGCTATACCGTAAGTTCCAGATGATCACTTATAGATAAGTCCTTAGGAAGAGGAATCTAGAGCACCATAAAAACAGCCTAATGCTCTAGCCCCTTATTCCATGTTGCTAAAAAGCATCCTTTAGTGTTTATTGCATATACCATTAGTCAAGTTACAAGATCATAGTTGTAGTTGAGCACTAGCATCATACTGCCCAATGCATAAACCCATAGGAATCAAGGTACAAGGTAACAAAGTACTAGGAAATCCTTAGTGACAGTCAAGGTAGAAACATGCAGTATGAATTAAATGATTAAAGGTGTATTGGACAACAAGGAAGATCACATGCTATACTTGCCTTAAACATAGATCCTTCTTCTATTGAATTGTTACCTCTAAAGGACTTCTTCTAGATCACCAACTTCTTTTATATCACCAACGCAAAGCTCACCGACTGGACATGATCATAAAGCACCACACAAGCATACATGCAATCATACACGAAGCAAACAATAGATCTAAATTAGAAAAGTACACCAAACATAAAATCAAGATGAAAAGTTTGTAAAACAAATCTACGTCTCGCTAGGAACACATAGACGGGAAAAGCACTCTGGTCGGAGCTATAATGAAAAAGTTATGAATTAAACAAGGTTTTCTTTAATAAAATAATAGATTAAATCTAACCTCAAATTTCAAAAGTTGAAAATATATTTAATAGTAGTAGAAACATGTAGATTACGTAATTACGAATCTAATGCAACTTGAACGGGTCAAATCAGAGTTAAAACGGAGAAGATATGGCCTAATGAATATAGTGGCAATTTTGTACATAGATGAAACTTGATTTCGAATTTAAAATAAATAAAATCTGAGTTTAAATCGGCCACAGGACCGCAGGAATGAATAGGAGAAAGGCCAGGGGCTCTTTAGAAAAATTACCTGTGAAGGGGTTTCTTCTAATCTGGGCCGTTGGAGAAAAGATGGATGGCTACCGAGGGTTGGGAGGATTTCTCAGGCCGGCACAGTGTCTCCGGCGCGGTGGTGGCCATTAACGGCGGTGAGGAGCTCGCCGACATGCATGGGGAAATGCCTATGAGCCATGTTATGACACGGGGAAGGCACCAGTGAAAGGTCCTAATGGCTAGAGGGGGGTGAATAGCCTATTTAAAAATTTCTACAACAACACTTAACAAACCGGTTAGACAATTATGAGGTGAAGCGAGTGTTGTGCTAGCCTACTAAAAATGCAAGCCACCTACCATAATTCTAGTTTATATAGTTTCTATTCACACAATAGCTATGACACTACACTAAGTTAGTGTGCTCTCAAAAGCTAACTAAAGAGCCACACTAACAAAACTAACAAGATCTCACAACTAGCTACACTAAAGAGCTTGATAATTAATTTGCGGTAAAGTAATAAGAGTGAGCAAGAAGGTTATACCGCCATGTCGAGGAAGGAGCCAATCAATCACAAGAATGAATAACAATGAAGACCAATCACCTCGGAATCAAATGATGAACACAATGATTTTTTATCGAGGTTCACTTGCTAGCCGGCAAGCTACTCCTCGTTGTGGCGATTCACTCACTTGGAGGTTTACGCGCTAATTGGCATCACACGCCAAACCCTCAATAGGGTATCGCACAACCAACACAAGATGAGGATCACACAAGCCGTGAGCAATCCACTAGAGTACCTTTTGGCTCTCCACTGGGGAAAGGTCAAGAACCCCTCACAATCACCACGATCAGAGCCGGAGACAATCACCACCCTTCGCTCGACGATCCTCGCTGCTCTAAGCCATCTAGGTGGCGGCAACCACCAAGAGTAACAAGCAAATCCCATAGTGAAACACGAACACCAAGTGCCTCTAGATTCAAACACTCAAGCAATGCACTTGGATTCTCTCCCAATCTCACAAAGATGATGAATCAATGATGGAGATGAGTGGGAGGGATTTGGCTAAGCTCAGAAGGTTGCTATGTCAATGCAAATGGCCAAGAGTATAAGCCTCAACTGGCCATGGGGCTTAAATAGAAGCCCCCATGAAATAGAACCATTGTATCCCTTCACTAGGCACAACATGGGGTGACCAGACGCTCCAATCCGATCGATCGGACACTGGCCCTCAGTGTCTGGTCACGTGATACATGCCACGTGTCCCCTGCTTCAAATACTGTTCGTTAGATTTCAACGGTCATCTTGTTGACCAGACACAGCACACAAACTGACCGGACGCTCAGCCTCCAGCGTCTGGTCGTTTCCAGTAAGGTTCTAGAAATGGATTTCTTCGACTGGACGGGTCCAGTCATGCTTGACCGGACCCTGCCAGCGTCCGGTCACACAGTGACTTTCTTCAGCGCTGTCCGACAACAGGACCGAACGCAGCCTTCCAGCATCCAGTCACTGAGCGACCAAGCGTCCGGTCAGTTGACTGACGCCAGCATCCACGCTACTACAACTGACCAGACGCGCCGGTCCCTCTGAGACCAGCGTCCGGTCACCTTGTGACCAGCGAGACTAACTCCTTTTCACTTCTAACTTCTTTACCCTTGCTCAAATGTGCCAACCACCAAGTGTATCACCTTGTGCACATGTGTTAGCATATTTTCACAAATATTTTCAAGGGTGTTAGCACTCCACTAGATCCTAAATGCATATGCAATGAGTTAGAGCATCTAGTGGCACTTTGATAACCACATTTCAATACGAGTTTCACCCCTCTTAATAGTATGGCTATCAAACCTAAATGTGATCACACTCACTAAGTGTCTCAATCACCAAAACAAAATAGCTCCTACCATTTATACCTTTGCCTTGAGCCTTTTATTTTTCTCTTTCTTCTTTTCAAGTCCAAGCACTTGATCATTACCTTGGCATCACCATCATCATGTCATGATCTTAATTTGCTTCACCACTTGGAATGTGCTACCTATCTCATGATCACTTGATAAACTAGGTTAGCACTTGGGGTTTCATCAATTCACCAAAACCAAACTAGAGCTTTCAATCTCCCCCTTTTTGGTAATTGATGACAACCCTTTCACAAAAATATGAATTGAAATTTAATTGAATCCATGTTGCTTGCCCAAGCATATTTACCATGTGTAAAAGGATATGGACAAGTTTTATGAACCCCAATGGTAGCAATTGCTCCCCCTTTGAAGCGTGATACCAATCGAAGTGCACCATTATACCATCCTTAGCACCATGGTTAGCTTGATACCACTTGGAAATACTTGGAAATGAAATCATTAGATATCCTCTGCATGCTAGTTTTTTATTTTATCATTCAAACCTACAACTAGCATACACCACACAAGCATGGATATTGAAATTTAAAACTTGTGCCATGCAAGCAAACATATGAAATGGACATTCAAACGCACCATACAAGTTCATGAGCTTGCTCCCCCTACTTGTGTGCTCTAAATTTTAATTGATCCCTTTCCTTTGTCATATTTCTCCCCCTATGTCAAAATTTCCTCCTTTGTTGTCTTTTCACTATCTTAGTACACGAATATCTTCGTTTTTCTCCCCATGTACTAATATCTTTGTTTCCCCCCCCCCTTTGTCATCAATGACCATAAAGGTTCAAAATATAGATAGGTAGAGATTATCAATGTCAATCAATGGGGTGAGGATTATTTTCCCAAAGTTGGTCCAATCTAGATCATTTGCCAAAGATATTTAACTCGGTTTGATCCAAGGACAAGCTTCTTCATACCTCCAAATAGGGGTTATCTTGTACCATGTTGAGTTAAACACTTAGAGCTCATTTTCTAGATTAAACACTAGGTTTACAAGCCCACAAACATGTCATATGCTACCACTAGATCAAAATAAGCATAGAAGCAATAGTGGTACCATATAATCATCAAATTCATTTGATTTTCATGAATGAGCCTATTAAATGTGAAAGATGTCTAGATGCACTAAACAAGTCCTTAGCAAGGATGTATGCCATGCCAATCAACTTTTACCTTGGATTGCTCGAAGGAGAGGCATGTCATATGAGTGGGGGGGGTGCATCAACACATATTTGAGAAATCCAATATGTTCAACTCATTCCTTAGCTTGCAAAACCTCTTCTCATCCAATGGCTTGGTGAATATATCGGTAAGTTGATCTTCGGTGCCTACACTCTCAATGCAAATGTCCCCTTTTTGTTGGTGATCTCTTATGAAATGATGGGGGACATCAATATGCTTTGTTCTTGCATGTTGAATCGGATTGTTGGTTAACTTGATTGCACTCTCATTGTCACATAGCAATGGCACTTTCTTGAACTTGATTCCAAAGTCACTCAAAGTGGCCTTCATCCAAAGTATTTGTGCACAACAACTACCGGTGGATATGTATTCGGCTTCGGCGGTTGATAATGCAACACTATTTTGCTTCTTTGATGACCATGAAACAAGTGATCTTCCCAATAGTTGACATGTGCCCGAGGTGCTCTTCCTTTCAACTTTGCATCCCGCATAATCCGAGTCAGAGTAACCAACTAGCTCAAACTTTGCTCCTTTGGGATACCACAAACCAACATTTGTTGTATGCTTCAAGTACCTCAATATTCTCTTTGTAGCCTTCAAATAACTTTCTCTTGGCGAGGCTTGAAATCTTGCACACATGCATACACTAAACATGACATCCGGCCTTGATGCGATCACATAGAGTAGGCTTCCAATCATAGACCGATACAATTTTTGATCCACTATATTGCCGCTTGCATCACTATCCAAGTTGTCATTTGTTCCCATTGGTATACTAATAGCTTTGCTATCACTCATGCCAAACTTCTTGATCATGTCCTTGATATACTTGCCTTGACTCACAAATGTACCATTCTTCAATTGCTTGATTTGAAGACCAAGAAAGTAACTCAACTCTCCAATCATGGACATTTCAAACTCATTAGCCATCATCTTTCCAAACTCATCACAAAAGTCTTGATTGGTTGATCCAAATATGATATCATCAACATAGATTTGCAATACAAATAGATCTTTTCCAATCTTCTTGATGAAAAGAGTGGTGTTAACGTTGCCCATCATGAACCCTTTAGAGAGTAGGAAGTCCCTCAATCTCTCATACCATGCTCTAGGTGCTTGCTTCAAGCCATACAATGCCTTCTTCAACTTGTACACATGGTCGGGCTTCTTATCATCTTCAAAACCATGAGGTTGCTCAACATATACTTCTTCATTGATGTAACCATTGAGAAATGCACTCTTAACATCCATTTGATAGAGCTTGATGTTGTGGGCACAAGCATAGGCTAGCAAGATTCTAATTGCTTCCAATCTAGCAACCGGGGCATATGTTTCTCCGAAGTCAAGACATTCAACTTGTGTATAGCCTTGTGCTACCAATATTGCTTTGTTCCTTACTACTATCCCATCTTGATCTTGCTTGTTTCTAAAGACCCATTTGGTTCCAATCACATTGCGTCCTTTTGGTCTCTCTACTAATTCCCATACTTGATTTCTTATGAAGTTATTCAATTCTTCATGTATAGCATTCACCCAATCAACATCCTTCAATGCTTCATCTATCTTCTTTGGTTCAATAGATGACACAAATGAGAAATGTTCACAAAATGATGCCAATCTTGATCTTGTTTGTTCACCTCTAGAAATATCACCAATGATAGTGTCCAATGGATGATCCCTTGCAACATTGGTTGGTTGGAGTATTGGAACTTGATTGCTTGCACTTGCTTGATCATTGGATTAAGATGATGTACTAGCCACTTGATCTTATTCATTATCATGAGATCCACTTGTACTAGCTTGAGTTGTATCATCTTGCACATTTGAGTTAGAGAGCACTTGCACTTGATCATCTTCATCATCATTCACTTGCCTAGGCCTCAATTCACCAACATCCATGTTCTTCATGGCATTTGAAAGTTGAATGCCTCTAACATCTTCCAAGTTCTCATTCTCTACTTGTGAACCCTTGGTTTCATCAAATTCAACATCATGAACTTCCTCAAGAGTACCACTATCCAAATTCCAAACTCTATATGCTTTGCTTGTAGTGGAATAACCAAGTAGGAATCCTTCATCATATTTCTTGTCAAACTTGCCTAATCTAGTGCCTTTCTTCAAGATATAGCATTTGTAACCAAAGACCCAAAAATATGCAATGTTGGGCTTTCTATCATTCAAGAGCTCATATGGTGTCTTCTCTTTCAATGGGTGACAATAGAGGCGGTTGCTACAATAGCAAGCCGTGTTGATAGCTTCGGCCCAAAAAGATTGACTCACATTGTACTCACTAAGCATAGACCTTGCCATATCAATAAGTGTTCTATTCTTCCTCTCAACAAAGCCATTTGATTATGGAGTGTACTTGGCCGAGAATTGATGTCTAAATCCAAATTCATCATACAACTAATCAATTCTAGTGTTCTTGAACTCACTACCATTGTCACTTCTCACTCTCTTGATGGTTGTTTCAAACTCATTGTGAATGCCCTTGACAAATGATTTGAATGTTGCAAACACATCACTTTTGTCCACTAGAAAGAATACCCAAGTGTATCTAGTATAATCATCCACAATCATAAAGCCATATTTGTTTTCACCAATGCTAGTGTATTGTGTTGGCCCAAACAAGTCCATATGCAATAACTCAAATGCTTTACTAGTGCTCATCATGCTTTTCTTAGGATGGGTGTTTCCAACTTGTTTGCCGGCTTGACAAGAGCTACTAAGTTTATCCTTCTCAAACACAATATCTTTCAAGCCTCTAACCAAGTCATGCTTAACCAATCTATTCAATTGTTTCATTGCAACATGACCAAGCCTTCTATGCCATAACCAACCCATGCTAGACTTAGTGAACAAGCATGTTGATAATCTAGCTTCACTAGCATTGAAATCAACCAAGTATAGATTCTCATATCTAAAGCCTTTGAAGACCAAGTTAGAGCCATCTACACTTATGATCTCTACATCATCTAGCCCAAATATGCATTTGAATCCAAGATCACACAATTGAGCCACGGATAGCAAATTGAAGTTCAAGCTCTCTACTAGCAACACATTGGATATGCTCATGTCATTGGATATTGCAATCTTACCAAGCCCTTTGACCTTGCCTTTGCCATTGTCACCAAATGTGATACTATCATAACCATCATTGCCATTGGTGTTGATTGAGTTGAACATTCTCGCATCACCGGTCATGTGTTGAGTGCACCCACTATCAGGAACCCAATGCCTTCCTCTAGCTTTGTAATTGACCTACAAAAAAAGATCAATTCTTTTTAGGTACCCAAACTTGCTTGGGTCCTTGAAGGTTAGTTACTAAGCTCTTTGGTACCCAAATGGCTTTCTTCTTTGAGCCCATCCATGGTTTACCAATGAACTTAGCCTTCACACCATTTGTACCCTTAGTAAGCACATATAAAGAATCAAGCTTAATGGAGGATACATTAGCATTTTGGCTCTTGTTTTTGAATTCATGCTCTTTATGACCAACTTGCTTGCAACTAGTGCAAAATCGACCATTGTTCTTCACAAAACTAGTCTTGTGAGGAGCAAAGGCTGCCTTGCCTTTCTTGGGGGTATAGCCCAATCCCTCTTTGTAAAGAGAAGCTCTTTGGCTACCCAAGCACATAAGCAAGTGGTCCTCACCACCATAGGCCTTAGCTAAGGTGTGAGTGAGCTTATCGACCTCCTTCTTGAGGTTCTCATTCTCAACCATTAGTGAGGCATCACAAGTGAGACCATCACTACTAGATGAGGTGGAAGTAGAAGTACTACAAGAAGGGTTAGTGGGAGCAACAATGATAGGGAAAGATAGTGATTCATCAATTATATCACAAGTTAAACCTACATCACAAGTCTCAACATGCTTCTTTTTAATTTGCTCATTAAGCAAAGAGGAATGAGCCTTCTCAAGCTTTTTGTGAGCCTTGCCAAGCTTCTCATGGGCTTCCTCTATCCTCTCATGAGTTGCTTTGAGCTCATCAAGGGCTTCCTTAAGGGCTTTTACCTCATGATTCAATCTCTTGCATTCCCTTCTCTTAATATCAAAATGTTCTTTAGCATCTTCTAGCATGTCAAATAATTCATCTTTAGTAGGTTCATCATCATCACTATCACTATCATTTTCACTATCATGTTAATTTTCACTTCCATCATCACAAGTTTATACCTTAGTGGCCTTAGCCATGAAGCATAATGGAGTGTCAAAGAGAGAAAGCTTTTCATTGATTGCAATGCTAGCAAGTGCCTTCTTCTTGGTGGTCTTGTCATCATCACTATCATCATCATCACTTGAGGAAGCATCACTATCCTAAGTGACCACATATGAACCACCCTTCTTCTTCTTGAAGGTCATCTTGTCCTTCTCTTTCTTTTCCTTCTTGTCCTTCTTCTTGTTCTTCTTGTTATCATCATCTTTGTCGCTATTGTATGGACATTGAGCAACAAGATGATCTTTGCTTCCACACTTGAAGCACCTTCTTGACTCTTCTTTGTTCTTGGATGAAGACTTCTTTCTTCTAGCACGGTAGCCCTTCTTCACCATGAACTTGCCAAATCTCTTGACAAAGAGAGCCATCTTCTCATCATCATCATCATCCCATGAATCATCATCTTCACTTGTTGTTTCTTGCTTAGCTTTGCCCTTGGATGATGTGGCCTTGAATGCCACGCTATTCTTCTTGTCATCCCTCTTCACATCCTTCTTCTCCCTCTTTTCTTCCTTCTCATCATCATCTCTATAAGCATCATCGGTCATAATATCTCCCAAGATTTGGTTTGGTGTCATTGTGTCCAAACCGATCCTCACTAGCAAGGTGACCAACATTCCAAATCTTATGGGTAAACATCTCAAGAACTTATTAGAGAAGTCCTTGTCCTCTATCTTCTCACCAAGTGCTTTGAGATCATTGACAAGCACTTCCATCTGATGGAACATGTCCGGCACACTCTCATCCTCCTTCATCTTGAAGCTTGCAAACTTCTCTTTAAGAATGTATGCCTTTGCACCCTTCACGGCTTGAGTGCCCTCAAATGATTCCTCCAACTTCTTCCATGCCTCATGAGCTCTCTCAATGTTCTTGATTTGCTCAAATGTTCTCTCATCCAAAGCATCATGTATGGCACTAAGAGCAATGTCATTATTTTGAAGTAGTATTTCTTCGGTGGCGGTGGGAGCCTCTTCATCTTCAATCTCAATCTTTGTCTCTACCACCTTCCAAACCTTCCTATTGATTGACTTGATATAGTTGTCATCTTAGCTTTTCAATAGGGATAATTTGAGCCATCAAATTGGGGTGGCTTCTTAGTGTTGTTGATTTGAACCATTTTTACACCAAAGGTTGTTAAGCCTCAAATCACGGTGACCTCGGCTCTGATACCACTTGAAAGGTCCTAATGGCTAGAGGGGGGTGAATAGCCTATTTAAAAATTTCTACAACAACACTTAACAAACTGGTTAGACAATTATGAGGCGAAGCGAGTGTTGTGCTAGCCTACTAAAAATGCAAGCCACCTACCATAATTCTAGTTTATATAGATTCTATTCACACAATAGCTATGACACTACACTAAGTTAGTGTGCTCTCAAAAGCTAACTAAAGAGCCACACTAACCAAACTAACAAGCTCTCACAACTAGCTACACTAAAGAGCTTGATAATTAGTTTGCGGTAAAGTAATGAGAGTGAGCAAGAAGGTTATACCGCCATGTCGAGGAAGGAGCTAATCAATCACAAGAATGAATAACAATGAAGACTAATCACCTCAGAATCAAATGATGAACACAATGATTTTTTATCGAGGTTCACTTGCTAGCCGGCAAGCTACTCCTCGTTGTGGCGATTCACTCACTTGGAGGTTCACGCGCTAATTGGCATCACATGCCAAACCCTCAATAGGGTGCCGCACAACCAACACAAGATGAGGATCACACAAGCCATGAGCAATCCACTAGAGTACCTTTTGGCTCTCCACCGAGGAAAGGTCAAGAACCCCTCACAATCACCACGATCGTAGCCGGAGACAATCACCACCCTCCGCTCGACGATCCTCGCTGCTCTAAGCCATCTAGGTGGTGGCAACCACCAAGAGTAACAAGCGAATCCTACAGTGAAACACGAACACTAAGTGCCTCTAGATGCAAACATTCAAGCAATGCACTTGGATTCTCTCCTAATCTCACAAAGATGATGAATCAATGATGGAGATGAGTAGGAGGGCTTTGGCTAAGCTCACAAGGTTGCTATGTCAATGCAAATGGCCAAGAGTATAAGCCTCAACCAGCCATGGGGCTTAAATAGAAGCCTCCATGAAATAGAGCCATTGTACCCCTTCACTGGGCACAACGCAGGGTGACCGGATGCTCCGGTCCGATCGATCGGACGCTGGCCCTCAACGTCCGGTCACGTGATACACGCAGCGTCCGGTCACATGATACATGCCACATGTCCCCTGCTTCAAATACTATTCATTAGATTTCAATGGTCATCTTGTTGACCGGACACAGCGCACAAACTGACCAGACTCTGCTACAACTGACTAGATGCGCCTGTCCCTCTGAGACCAGCGTCCGGTCACCTTGTGACCAGCGAGATTAACTCCTTTTCACCTCTAACTTCTTTACCCTTGCTCAAATGTGCCAACCACCAAGTGTATCACCTTGTGCACATGTGTTAGCATATTTTCACAAACATTTTCAAGGGTGTTAGCACTCCACTAGATCCTAAATGCATATGCAATGAGTTAGAGCATCTAGTGGCACTTTGATAACCGCATTTCGATATGAGTTTCACCCCTCTTAATAGTACGGCTATCAAACCTAAATGTGATCACACTCACTAAGTGTCTCGATCACCAAAACAAAATAGCTCCTACCATTTATACCTTTGCCTTGAGCCTTTTGTTTTTCTCTTTCTTCTTTTCAAGTCCAAGCACTTGATCATCACCATGGCATCAACATCATCATGTCATGATCTTCATTTGCTTCACCACTTGGAATGTGCTACCTATCTCATGATCACTTGATAAACTAGGTTAGCACTTAGGGTTTCATCAATTCACCAAAACCAAACTAGAGCTTTCAACCGGGAGAGAGAGAGGGGCACGGCGAACTCACCTATGGTATTTTCGACGGCAGAGGAGGCACGGAGATGATGCGTGGCTTGGCGGGGCGATGACGACGCTAGGTTTTCGGCTCAGCGTGGTGGCTCTATGAGGTGGTAGTTACTCTAGAACACGATAGGGAGGGCGGTATGGTGCGGGCATCGGTATTTAAGGCTAGGAAGCTGCTTGGAGCACAAGGCAAGGCAACACGGGGCATACATGGACTCCATCGGTGGTGGCAGTAGAGTTTGGTTCTAGGATGGGAGGAAGAAGACGGCCCGGACCGGTGAGTCCTGGATGTCAGAGGCTGCGCGCGGGGAGAGGGGAAAGCACGGTGTGGGCTTAACTAGGTCGGTGCGCGTAGTGACACGGAGGAGGGGGAGCGGGGCTAGGCCTTTGGGAGAAGAGATGGGCCGCCTATTGTGAAAGGGAAGATGGGCCGGCGAGGAGTGAGGGGAAGGAGAGAGGCGGGCTAGAGCAGGCCGTGGGCTAGAAGTCGAGAAGGAGAGGGGAAGTAAAAGAAGTTCCTTTTAAATTTCTTAAACCCAATTTTCAAATCCTAATTCATTCCAAATTTAAATCCTTTTGAAGTTTTGAGCAAACCCAATCATCACAAAATAAATATGCAGCTGCATATATGCGCAAACATGTTGCTACCCTATGATAAATTTTAAATTAATGAAAATTATTCTTTTTCCTATATTTGATGTGCTCAAAAATTGATAAATAAATCGATTTAACTACATTTCCAAAGTAGTAAATTTTAGAGTGTTATAATTCTACCCCCTTAAGATGAATCTTGTCCTCAAGATTCGAAAGATGGTGATAAAAGAGATATAGATTCTCCGCCTTTGGATTCTTCTCTACTTTATATATCTATTAACCATACTCCAAGTAACTTGTCAAACAAAATCCAAGATTCAGAAAGGTACTCCAATCAATACTCAGGTAACTCCAATCACTAGGCCACCTTTCCTTTTTAGCCCATAATATCAATTCCTTTTCTTTAAAATATTCACCTTCCAATGAAGCCTGACAAATCTCTTGGTTAGAAGGAAATTCTACTACCAATCTTTAAAACATTAAGGATCCTGATTAAGTTGCTCGAACTTGGAATATAATTCTTAGTCCTTGGTGTCACCCGAACCTTCTTAGCTCATTTCTCCATTGCTAAGGGCATCGGCCATGACTTTGCTCCTCGAAGTGATAGCACTTTTCCAAGTTATAATCAATTTCATTCCAATGAGGATAACACAAGCTCTAGACCAACTTAGTGAAGATGTCCTTTAGATTCTTGTGATACTCCTAGATGTCACTTTTGTGCTCAAAAGATAGCACTTCCAAGCTCTACAATTGATAACTCCACATAATATGTTGGGTAATCCAACTCATGCCTCCTTAGTTGACTTAATGAATAGGCTACTACCTTTTTTTGCATAAGGACACATCCCACATCTTGACAAGGTGTGTCATAGTAGATATAAAGCTCTTGTTCGGATCTGGCAAAGCTAATACTTAGGTTTTACTCTAACTTTTTTTTAACTCCTTCAAATACTTAGCTGAGGTCTCTTGATCCGAACTGAGAACCTTCTCTAGTAGGTTATTCTTGTATTCCTTAGGTGCAGGTTGGATACCCTCATACTCAATTCTTTCTACGGACAGTGTTATTAGTAACACCAAACGTTGAGCATACTTAATTACTCCTTTACAAGCAGATAACCATCCCATTCCAAGGATAACATCAATGTCCATTAATTCCAAAACAACAAGGTTTGCCTCAAAGTTCTTCCCTTTTATGTTAAGACTAACTTTTGGGCATATGCGGTTTGCCTTCATTTCTCCTCCTCGAGGGTTAACTATTTGGGGTTTCCTCATCGGAAGCATAGTTATCTTATGTTCTTCCACATATTCTCTAGAGAGGAATGAATGTGACGCACTGGGGTCAAACAACACCATAGCAGTGTCTGAGCTTACTGCTATCAAACCATAAATAAATTAGCTCCATGAGTGGTAATTAGATCCACATTGTTCAACCTACACTTGAATGTAGTTTCGCTTTAACTTATTTCCTTGCACTTGCTCCTTTTGGACATTTTGTTCTAGCTCCTGCTGCTGATGACTCTATCCTTGATTACTCTTAGCAAACTTCTCAAGACAATCGTTCTTATAGCGTTCAATCTCACCACAATCATAATCTTCCTCATGGGTAGAAGTATTTGTCTTCATCAAGGTGATAGTAGGAGATGACAGACATGGCTCTTGAGAACTAAAACGCTGCATTTCATCATTGGGTTGCTGATACTGATCATGATCTATACTCCCAAGCAGATTCATAGGGTGTGACTGATATTCTGGTTGTGTAGCAAAGCGAAGACGAGTATTTCTGGCGTTGAAGCTCATGATTTCTCTTCTTCACTTCCATCTCTCCTAGAGTATAGCGTAACAATTGAGTGAACCTATCACGATACTGTTGACACCGTTTTTTTGTACGTGATAATGATCGGAGTGGACTAATCGGCGAGGGGAAGGTTACTGTGTACTTTGATAGCCGATGAAAGCCAGCTTGTAAAGATGGTTGCCGATAGCTGGTGATGGTCAGTGGAAAGGTTGGTTTAGACTCGGGCGTTGCCGATGAGGTTGGAGGTGTTATTGTCGATGCCGATGAAGGGAGGTTTGAAGACTACTGCCGATGCAACAGTGAGTATGACGATGAGGGAAGGCTTGAAGACTACTACCGATGAAACAGGGGATATGCCGATGGGAAGGAAGATGGCGAGATTTTCATCGTAATTAAGGCGGACAGGGAAATAGATAGGAGTTGATTTCCTTTTCTATATTTGTTAGAGTATGGTTCATGTAAGAGTCATGTGTTTCCTTAGATATGGGCTTAGTGTCCTAGTTGTGTTTGGTTGTGTCTCTTTAGATCAGGGTATAAATATGGAGTGAGGGGCAATGTAAGAAAATATAGATCAATCAATATCAAAACCAATTTTTACTCCTATTTGCATCTACTTACTTTTCGGCGACTTCATCAATTTGCATATTTTTCCTTTTTTACGAGTTCTCATTGATTCGGCGAGTTGCATCGTTTCAGTGCGACCTTTGGCGATTCTCGAGTTCCGCGTGAGCACCTCTTGGCCGTGACTTCCGAGCGTATCGCTGTTGTCAGGACCAAAGTGTTCGTATCTTCATCCTTGTCGATTAGCAGGTCAAATCGACTGGCACGCTTTGGATATCGATTCGGGTATTAGCCCTTTGTGTTTGCAGATCCACTTTTGCATCAACACATCTTTTGGCACGCCCGGTGGGACCAATCAATCAATATGTTCAATCCCGAGATCGATTCAGGGAACATTATCGCAGTATCAGAAGAAGATCTCAAGGAAGAACAGAGGCAGGCTATGGAAAAGGCTGTAGAAGAATACAAGCAGCTTTGTCTAAGATCGTTTAGCTTGAACAAGAGTGGACAAGTCATCCAGAAGCAAGATTTGCCGTTGCCTCGGCAGGTTACCTTTGACTCCAATCCTGGTAAACTTCAAGAGATGGTTAATTCTGCAGTAAATCATGCTTTGATTAATCATTCCAATGTGCTGTCCAATACTGTTCATAATGCTGTGGTTCGAACTCTCAAAGAAGGACAAGAGGCACCACATTACGTTGGGCCTGCCTATCATCAACCAGAGCCGGCATCTGTCAAAACTCCATCGGCTCCTTCGGCCGTTGTGGGTACAGAAGTTACTTCCCCTCCAGTATTGGCAGGCTCACCTAATATTCAATCTACACCGATACGATCAGATCAGGTACTACCAGGAGGGCGAGTTCAGCTTAATACAGATCTATCGGCATCAGCTATGTCAGGCCCTGTGTCTCAGAATAGCCAGATTCCTACTAATTGGTGGGGATATGGCATGCCTCCGGAGTCATCTGCTTTCAATCCTAGATTACCTCAAGTGTTTGATGCAGTAGGAAAAGCTCCTATACCATCGGCCGTTTCGCCGATGGCTCAAGTGCCTCAATATGCCGCAACTACTTCTGTGCAACCAACTCCAGGAGGTTTCCAGATGCCTATGGTTCAAACATTCAATTCAAGTCCATCGGCGAGCTTACTGCCGATGCAGCAGAAAACCCCTGCTATGAGTCAAACTGGGGTTCAGTTCATGCCTCAAACCGGTTATAATTATCCAACAATATCAGCAAATTACCAGCCATCGGTAAGTTTTGTACCGATGAGTTCTAATAACGATTGGTCAGGACAGTTACCTGTTCAACATACAGTTCAGCGAAATCAGCAGGTTGCAGGGATTCAACAAGGTCATATGCAAGCTGGTTTCCAGAATCAAGCATCGGCAGCTCAGCCAATGAATCCTTTCCAACAGGCTAATGGACCACAAGTAACGGCAAATATGCCGATTGCTGGAGATCGTGGGCCACAAAGATATGTGGAGGGATGTCAGCAGGCACCTCCTGTAGAAATTCAACCAGTTCGTCAGCAGGAGGCTGATGCTTTTTGGGCCGATAAGATAGCAGAAATTATGAAGGATCAGTTTGGGATAAAGCCCAAGGTCAATACTTATTCTTATCGGACTCCATACCCTCTTGCATACGATTTAATTCCTCTCCCAAATCGGTACAAGGTACCAGATTTCACTAAATTCTCTGGACAAGATGATACATCAACAATGGAACATGTCAATCGCTTCATTATTCAATGTGGAGAGGCAGCTAACAGAGATGAATTAAGAGTTCGATTATTTTCATCATCTTTGTCTGGATCAGCATTTACATGGTTCATTTCATTACCACCAAATTCTATTATTACTTGGGTTGATCTAGAAAAACAATTCCATAAGTATTTCTTTGCTGGAATCCATGAAAAGAAGCTTACCGATTTAGTAAAATTGAGACAGCGTAATGATGAATCGGTAGAAAGCTTTGTACAAAGGCTACGAGATGTAAAAAATAAGTGCTACAGCCTGGTGCTGGATGATCGGCAGCTTGCCGATCTGGCTTTCCAAGGGTTATTGCCACATCTTAAAGACAGATATGCTTCTCAGGAGTTTGAAAGCCTCAGTCATCTTGTGCAAAGGATCTCTGATCAAGATACTAGGGTTTTTGAACCTAAAAAGAATTGGAGTAAAAAGGTATCATTTGTTGAAGAAGTAGGAGATTCTGACTCTGATGAAGAACCAGTTATCGGCTTAGCTGAGTGGGTTAAGAATAAAAAGCCGATATCATGTCCCTTTGGTCAAAAAGAGCCAGAAAGGTTTACCTTTGATATCACCAAGGCCGATAAAATATTTGATCTTCTGCTTCAAGAGGGCCAAATTAAGCTGTCACCTAATCATGTGATCCCATCGGCAGAAGAGCTGAAGAAGATCTTGTACTGCAAATGGCACAATGCAACTTCACACAGTACAAACGAGTGCAAGGTATTCAGGCAACAGTTACAATCGGCTATTGAATCTGGGAGAATTAAGTTTGGTACTTCCAAGGCCCAGAAGCCGATGAAAATTGATCAACACCCTTTTCCAGCAAATATGTTGGATGCCAAAGGAAAGACCAAGGTATTGACGTCAGAGGCTGCTGAGAAAAACGCGTCAGTGGACCCCCAACATCGGATAACTACCGATGATGCAAAAAGTAAGGGTTTGCTAGGAGAAAGCAGTAGTTCCAAAAATCCTCCTCGACCTAGCATTGTGATTACTCATCAAAGGCAGCAGGAGGGTTGGCGTCAACGTAATGACCAATATCGACAACAGCAAGAAGTGAGACGTCAGGAAGAATGGAATCGACATAAAGATCATTGGAGATGTCCGTTTTTCATCCATTGCTGGGAAGAAGGTATTAAATTGCCAACTGTTGAAAATTGCCCTGAGTGTAATGGTTATTACGGGGTCAATCGCTCAGAAAGGAGGTTTCAACTTGGTAATCAGGGATTGTCTATCAATGAGCCGATCAGAGGCAGAGCATCAGTGCATGATCGGCTGGGGGGCAGACTTAGTGTACATGAGAGGCTTGGTAAACGCGCTGGATATTTTCCAAGGAATCAAGAGGAGCTTGAGGAGATGGCAAACGCAAGAGTTCCCGATGAGGAAATATTCTACAGGGACCCTAATATACGTCGTGTAGAACCAACTAGGACTTGTTATCAGCCGGTTTGGAAAACCAAGTTTCCTCGATGGTGCCCAGAGGGTCTGACAAAGACGCAGAGAAGGAGGATGCAACGTGAGCGTCAGGAGGATTTATACCAAGAAGAAAATTCCTCCAATGAAAGGCCCGGTCATCAGCAGTGGCAGGTAAAACACAAAAATAAGGGTCCATCGGCAGATGTTAATATGGTATTCATGTTGCCGATGGAGTTTTTGGCACTATCTGATAATGAGGAAGAAGTTGTTCTCTCTGATCAAGTAGCTCAGTTAACACTAGATCCAATGATGGCTGTTTTTGAGAAACCTACCGATGACGAGAGACAGCATCTTAAGGCTTTATTTGTGAAGGGCAGAGTTGATGGGCAGCCTGTGTCTAAGGTACTTATTGATGGAGGGGCTGCGATTAATATTATGCCTTACGTGATGTATCGGAAACTTGGTAAGGGAGATCAAGACTTGACCAAAACCGATATGATGTTGAAAGATTTTGAAGGCAATGTGTCACCGGCTAAAGGGGCAGTGTGCGTTGAATTGACCATCGGCAGCAAAACCTTGCCAACGACGTTCTTTGTTATCAACGGCAAGGGTGCATATAATCTGCTTCTAGGGAGGGATTGGATTCATGCTAATTGTTGTGTTCCTTCTACAATGCATCAATGCCTCGTACAGTGGATTGGGGATAAGATTGAGGTCGTCCCTGGTGATTCTTCTTATATCATCGCATCGGCAGAATCAGATACTTATGAGCGAACTAAATGCATATCAGGAGAAGCTTGGGAAAAAGAGTTCCTTAGAGTTGCTGATTATGAAATTCCACCGATCCAAGCAGTCGGTTCTGAAGAAGAGTTTTAATGGATAGGTTTGCCGATAATGGAAAATTAGGTCAAGGGTTCACATCGGCAGATGATTTAGTAGAAGTAGATATTGGTGATGGCGATAGGTCAAGACCTACTTTTATTAGTGCTACGTTAGATTCCAAGTGTAAGCAGCGAATAACAGATTTGTTAAAAGAGTATAAAGATTGTTTTGCTTGGGATTATACTGAGATGCCTGGATTAGACCGATCGATAGTTGAACATCGGTTACCTATCAAATCTGGATTTCAGCCACATCAGCAGCCAGCGCGCCGATGCAACCCTAATGTACTTCCTGACATTAAGGCCAAAATAACTAAATTAATTGAAGCAAAGTTTATTCGGCAATGTCGATACGCAGAGTGGATCTCTAATGTGGTTCCTGTTTATAAGAAAAATGGAAAACTTCGTGTCTGTATTGATTTCAGGAATCTCAACAAAGCCACACCGATGGATGGCTATCCAATGCCGATTGCTGATTTGTTGATTGATGCTGCGGCTGGACATCAAATTATCAGCTTCATGGATGGTAATGCAGGTTACAATCAAATATTCATGGCTGAAGAAGATATTCCCAAGACTGCTTTCAGATGTCTAGGTCATGTGGGGTTGTTCGAGTGGATAGTCATGACGTTTGGTTTGAAAAATGCCGGTGCTACTTATCAAAGAGCTATGAACTTTATTTTTCATGAATACATCGGCACATTAGTGGAGATCTACATTGATGATGTAGTGATTAAGTCTGGAGATATCACAGCACATTTAGCCGATCTGCGAAAGATACTGGAGTGCACAAGGAAGCATGGATTGAAGATGAATCCTAATAAATGTGCATTTGGTGTATCGGCAGGACAATTCTTGGGTTTTATGGTGCATCAGCGGGGCATTGAAATCAGTAGGAAGTCTATTGATGCAATTAACAAGGTGATTGCTCCTGCCAATAAGACTGAATTGCAATCTTTGATCGGTAAGATTAATTTCATTAGAAGATTCATATCTAATCTGTCGGGTAAGATCAAGGCTTTCAGTAAACGCGCTGGATATTTTCCAAGGAATCAAGAGGAGCTTGAGGAGATGGCAAACGCAAGAGTTCCCGATGAGGAAATATTCTACAGGGACCCTAATATACGTCGTGTAGAACCAACTAGGACTTGTTATCAGCCGGTTTGGAAAACCAAGTTTCCTTGGTGGTGCCCAGAGGGTCTGACAAAGACGCAGAGAAGGAGGATGCAACGTGAGCGTCAGGAGGATTTATACCAAGAGGAAAATTCCTCCAATGAAAGGCCCGGTCATCAGCAGTGGCAGGTAAAACACAAAAATAAGGGTCCATCGGCAGATGTTAATATGGTATTCATGTTGCCGATGGAGTTTTTGGCACTATCTGATAATGAGGAAGAAGTTGTTCTCTCTGATCAAGTAGCTCAGTTAACACTAGATCCAATGATGGCTGTTTTTGAGAAACCTACCAATGACGAGAGACAGCATCTTAAGGCTTTATTTGTGAAGGGCAGAGTTGATGGGCAGCCTGTGTTTAAGGTACTTATTGATGGAGGGGCTGCGATTAATATTATGCCTTACGTGATGTATCGGAAACTTGGTAAGGGAGATCAAGACTTGACCAAAACCGATATGATGTTGAAAGATTTTGAAGGCAATGTGTCACCGGCTAAAGGGGCGGTGTGCGTTGAATTGACCATCGGCAGCAAAACCTTGCCAACGACGTTCTTTGTTATCAACGGCAAGGGTACATATAATCTGCTTCTAGGGAGGGATTGGATTCATGCTAATTGTTGTGTTCCTTCTACAATGCATCAATGCCTCGTACAGTGGATTGGGGATAAGATTGAGGTCGTCCCTGGTGATTCTTCTTATATCATCGCATCGGCAGAATCAGATACTTATGAGCGAACTAAATGCATATCAGGAGAAGCTTGGGAAAAAGAGTTCCTTAGAGTTGCTGATTATGAAATTCCACCGATCCAAGCAGTCGGTTCTGAAGAAGAGTTTTTAATGGATAGGTTTGCCGATAATGGAAAATTAGGTCAAGGGTTCACATCGGCAGATGATTTAGTAGAAGTAGATATTGGTGATGGCGATAGGTCAAGACCTACTTTTATTAGTGCTAAGTTAGATTCCAAGTGTAAGCAGCGAATAACAGATTTGTTAAAAGAATATAAAGATTGTTTTGCTTGGGATTATACTGAGATGCCTGGATTAGACCGATCGATAGTTGAACATCGGTTACCTATCAAATCTAGATTTCAGCCACATCAGCAGCCAGCGCGCCAATGCAACCCTAATGTACTTCCTGACATTAAGGCCGAAATAACTAAATTAATTGAAGCAAAGTTTATTCGGCAATGTCGATACGCAGAGTGGATCTCTAATGTGGTTCCTGTTTATAAGAAAAATGGAAAACTTCGTGTCTGTATTGATTTCAGGAATCTCAACAAAGCCACACCGATGGATGGCTATCCAATGCCGATTGCTGATTTGTTGATTGATGCTGCGGCTGGACATCAAATTATCAGCTTCATGGATGGTAATGCAGGTTACAATCAAATATTCATGGCTGAAGAAGATATTCCCAAGACTGCTTTCAGATGTCCAGGTCATGTGGGGTTGTTCGAGTGGATAGTCATGACGTTTGGTTTGAAAAATGCCGGTGCTACTTATCAAAGAGCTATGAACTTTATTTTTCATGAATACATCGGCACATTAGTGGAGATCTACATTGATGATGTAGTGATTAAGTCTGGAGATATCACAGCACATTTAGACGATCTGCGAAAGATACTGGAGTGCACAAGGAAGCATGGATTGAAGATGAATCCTAATAAATGTGCATTTGGTGTATCGGCAGGACAATTCTTGGGTTTTATGGTGCATCAGCGGGGCATTGAAATCAGTAGGAAGTCTATTGATGCAATTAACAAGGTGATTGCTCCTGCCAATAAGACTGAATTGCAATCTTTGATCGGTAAGATTAATTTCATTAGAAGATTCATATCTAATCTGTCGGGTAAGATCAAGGCTTTCAGCCCACTACTTAAATTGAAAGCTGATCAGGAATTTGTATGGGGAGTTGAACAGCAATTAGCCCTTGATTGAAATTAAGAAATATTTATCAAATCCTTCCAGTGCTAGTTCCACCTCAACATGGGAAGCCTTTCAGGTTATATTTGTCAACTGATGATACAGTTATCGGTTCAGCTCTTATTCAAGAATTTGAAGGGAAAGAACGTGTATTTATTATTGAGCAGAAGATTAGGGGATGTGAGACGAGGTATTCGGCCATCGAAAAATTGTGTCTGTGTTTATACTTTTCTTGTGTCAAATAAGGCATTATTTGTTATCTGCCGAATGTATGGTCATATGCAAAGGACGATGTGGTCAAGTATATGCTGTCGATGCCGATATTAAGTGGTAGAATCGGCAAATGGATTTTAGCATTATCAGAATTTGAACTATGTTACAAATCAACTAAGGCAGTTAAAGGGCAAGTGATGGCTGATTTTGTCACTCAGCATTGAATACAGTGGACTCTCTGGGGGTTGCTCCCTGGACACTTTTCTTCGATGGGTCCACATGTGGTGAAGGAGCAGGTATCGGCATTGTGTTAATTTCACCTCAAGGAAGGAAGTATGAGTTTTCATTGTCGATTGTTGCTACAGCGACAAACAATCAAGCTGAATACCAAGCCTTATAAAAGGGTTAGAATTGCTGAAGGAGATACGTGCCGATGTTGTTGAAATCTTTGGTGATTCTATGCTAGTTATAAATCAATTGGCTGGAATTTATGAATGCCGAAGTGAAGCCTTGATTTCGTATTATGAAAGATGTTTGCAATTGTTGAAAGGATTTAGAGGTTTTCGTCTTGAACATATCTCTCGATTGCATAATGAGGAAGCTAATCGACTAGCTCAGCATGCTTCAGGGTATCAGCCTATTCAGGAGAAAGCTAATCGGCAGTTGATACCGATGACTGGAGGAAAGAGATTGTCGATTATTTAAAGGATCCATATAGAAAGGTTGAGAGACGTATAAGGTTCCAAGCTACCAAATATGTGCTCCTCGATGATGAATTATATTATCGAACTATAGATGGAGTTTTACTTAGATGTGTTAGCAATGATGAATCGAAAAGCTTGATGGGTGAAATTCATGAAGGAGTATGTGGGGCACATCAATCGGCTTTCAAGATGAAATGGATGATCAGAAGGAATGGGTACTATTGGCCGACTATTCTTGAAGATTGTTTTAAATATTTTAAAGGATGCCAGGGGTGTCAAAAGTTTGGTAATATTCAAAGAGCGCCTGCATCGGCTATGAACCCTATAATCAAACCGTGGCCATTCCGGGGATGGGCTATTGATCTCATTGGTCAGATTTATCCGCCATCGAGTAAAGGACATAAATTTATTCTGGTTGCTACCGATTATTTCACAAAGTGGGTTGAGGCAATTCCTTTAAAAAAGGTGACATCGGTCAATATGATTGATTTTGTGAAAGAGCATATTGTTTACCGATTTGGTATTCCTCAGACTATCACTACCGATCAGGGCACTATGTTTACATCAGGAGAATTTGATGAGTTTGCTGTAGCGCAAAATTGAAGAAAATCCTAGGAGGTGGCATACAGTATTAAATGAAGCCTTGTGGTCATATCGGATGTCATGTCATGGTGCAACCAAAGTAACGCCTTATCAGTTAGTATATGGACACGATGCAGTATTGCCTTGGGAAATTAAAGTTGGCTCTAGACGAATACGTTCTCAAAATCAGCTGACAGCCGATGATTATAATACTCTTATGAAGGATGAGTTGGAAGATGTGGCGGGTCATCGGTTAAGGGCTTTAGTTAGTATCGAAGAAAATAAGAAAAGAGTAGCTAGATGGTATGACAAGAAGGTGAAAGTAAAGGAGTTTGCCGATGGAGATTTGGTCTGGAAATTGATTTTACCGATTGGGACTAAAAGTTCAAAGTTTGGAAAGTGGTCTCCTAATTGGGAAGGTCCATATCGGATAAATCAGTCTGTTCCTGGTAATGCATATATTTTAGAAACCCTCGAAGGGGTTGTGTTTCCCAGAGCGTTAAATGGAAAATATTTAAAGAAATATTACCCTAGTATCTGGATAGATGCATAAAAGTATAAGTGCCGATAACAGTACTATCGGCTAGAATTATGCAAGGATGTCAATGTCTCATAAAGTGCCGATACAATAAATAAGATTACAAGTTCAACAAGGATTGGATAGCTAATATCGCACGCAGGCGAATCTGGTCAGCTTCCTCCATTTCTTTGATATCGTCATCGGCAGCACCCTCCACAGGCTTGAGTTTTTTCTTCATGGCTAAAGCTTTGCGAGCCTGGATATCTCTTTCTTGCTGAAGGGCTTTGACGGCATTGGGTAGCTGGCTTTCTTCTTGTTGAGCATGAGTTAAGGCTGCATCGACTTCTTTCAATTCAGCCAATAGAGCTATCTTCCTTGCTGATAAATCCAAGATTTTCTGCTTAAGTGCAGCACCCGAAGTCTGCAAGTTGACGATGCCCTTGTGCTTCTCATTAGCAATTTGTTTCAGTTGTAGCATCTCTTCTTTGAGTTGAGCTTGAGCTGCTCTATCGGCAATGCGCTGAGCAGCCCGTTGATATTGCAGTTGGCGGCTTTCTAAATGAGCTGCTGGGAAGAGTACTTCCTCAACATCGGCAGGGACCTGGCCACGAATTGTTTTGAAAATTGCCTTTGCGGGGTCCAAGTCATCTACCAGTTGGGCAGTACCTTGCTGTAGCAAGTTCAGGAGGGTTTCCAACTTGGATTTAGTCTCTGCCGATATTGTTCCCAGTGCAAGGGAAGAACTTGTCTCCTCTCCATCGTCGTCAGAAATGTCAATGGCAAAGGAAAATAGGCTGTTCGGGGAATCTTGTTCCTGAGAGAGAGAAAAGGAGATCAGTTAAGGGTAAGTATGAGTATTGTAAATCAGCTAGGTTGATCGGTTTACCTGTTTCAAGGCAATTTCCTGTGCTTGACTGGAGGAAGCAACCTGGAGTATGTCGTGTGGGGGATCGGCTGAGCTTGCCGATGGGATATCCTCTGTGACTTCATCGGTGGTGGGCTCTTGAGGTATGATGACCAATGACATTGGGGCAGATGTAGGGATCGGCATAGACCTTTGTCGTTTTGGCTGTGCTTCAGTATCTGTTAAAGCTTTGCGCTTTGCTTGGGCATCGGCAAAGATTGGCTGGGGGGCATCGACACTTATTGGTTGTGAAGCTTGGACATCTGGTACGTTTGCCGATGTACCCAATTGTTGCTGCAAAACAAGTGTAAGATATGATATTTAACAGATAAAATGTAAAGTCAAGAAGCTACCTCTGAAGGTTCATCGAAAGAAGTGGTGCTTGGTATCGGCGGAATTGCCGATGATGATCCAGTAGTAGCTCTTACCCCCTGATGATTAAGGTTAATACAGTTTGTGATCGGCATAACTAAAATAAACAAGGTTGTTACCTTGAATGCTTTGACCAAGGTTGTAGCAGCAGCTGATGGAGTAGCCCTGGATGTAGCCAATTTGGACTTGGAAGTGATGGTCTTGGTACGAATCTTCTGGTGGGTCAAAGCGGCTAAGGTGGGAGCATTGTAGCCGACCGGCGATGTTGGGGAAACAGGCCGAAGATTGAAGGGTTTCCCACTTTTGCTCACCGATGGTGCTGGGTTGTTAACCTGTTACAAGAGAATCAGTTACTGATATATGAAGGGAAAAGCAGAAGGGAGTTAAAAGAAACTTACTGCGTCGTCAGGGATGGCATATTCAGGGTCGATCATGTGCCGATATGTGTGAGCAGAAGTTGCGAACAGTTGTTCTTTCCACTCTCGCCACCATTGCTTATATGACTCGGTGATGAAAGATATTGGTGTCCAGGTGGATATATCAACATCTGTAGTATCGGCATCGGGGGAGAGTTGTACTACCTTGTTCCAATCTGTTCCGCAGGTGATTGTTTCCCTGGGTTTGATCACATCGGCAAAGCAGAGTTTGATTGGCAGTTGCCCAAAAGCCAATTGGCGGGATACTGCCGATGGGTTGTAAAATTCATACGTAATGTTGGTGTTTTTCCCGCTGCCGAATGTGTTTACTGGAATTGCCCTAGGAGTGATGATAGCCATCATGAGCTCATTATCTTGATTCAGAGTGTCATCGGCAAAGTTGAAAAGAAGGGGGAATCTATTTTCTTCGTCAATATAAGGCACCCAGGCCCTATGATCACGAGAAAGACCATTGTAGAAGCTTTGAAAGAATCTGCCGATTTGGTCTTCGTTGGCTTCTGTTCCAGGAAGGACAATTATGGCTTCACCAAAATTGAGGGGTGAGCGTGTTGCCGATTCATCATCCCCAAGCACATAGTCTTCAGCAATTTCTCGTGGGAATTGTTGAGCAAAAAAGTCCCATTGCAAACGTTTGTGCATATGGGCATTCAGCCACATGTTGATAAACCACCATGGGCCTCCCAGGTTACCGATGGGTTCACCAAGCAAAAGTTTCTGAGACACTTGATGAAGAAGATGATAAGTGGAGCTCAGAAGGTATCGGCCAAGAGGAAACCTTACGCCATTAGCCAAAAGTTCAGCTGCAGGGAGGAAGGCGTTGGTTGGTCCTACTGATCGACCACAGAAGATAAATTTTTCTAACCACATATTCAGGAATGTGGCATGTTCCCTCTGGTTAAGTGTCCCGGTCTTTTGGTATTCTTGAATGTATCCTGTCCAACCACCGATGTTGCGGGTATTCACCCTATATTCAGACTTTCTACCATAGATGGAGCCTTCATCGGCAGTTGAGATGTCCAAGCCAGTAAGCATGTGGATATCGGCAAGGGTAGGAGTAGCTGGGCCATGTCCAAACATAAAAGTGTTGGTCGTGTCTGACCAGAAATAAGCAGCTGCAATTATCATTGATTCATTTTTCTGCATATCGGCAATAGATAGCCTAATGCATTGGTCTAACCTTCGTTCTGCCCAGTATACTTGCATCGATCTATTAACCCTCAAGTACCAATCTTTCCACCCTTTGGTGGTTTTGGGCCAAGATCGGAATGTGTCTTTCCACAAATTCAGAGAGAAATTTTGGGCTCTAAAGGGGATTCTGTTAACCTCTGCATTGATCAGATCGGTTGGATCTGGGTTGCCCATTGGTCTAAGGCATTGGACGTGCGGCTGATCGGTTGGGATAACTAATTTGTTGCGCAGTTCCTAAGGTTATAGAATCCAGAGAACAGAAGAAAGGAAAAATCACCAACTAAATGAATTTGCAAAAAGATCAAAGTAAAAGGTAATGGAAGTGGAGCGAACTGCGGGGATGTCGAAGTTGATGGCCATTGTCTTGAGGAAGGTGGAGGTACGAGCCGGAGACTTGAAGTTAGCGCCGGAGAAGGGTTCTTGTTGGTTGAGGTCGCGCAGTTGTTCGTCGGAGTCGCCGCCGGAGAGAGAGAATGCCAAGGATTGGAGGCTGAAGGTAGAAAATGAGGGTTCCGAAGAAATCTATTTATAAGCCGCCCGGAATAAGGGTATTTTGGACTTATCTCTATGTCGCGCGCATATAGGTCAAGGCGGTTCAGATGGATATGGTAACTGTTTGCGCGATAATCAGGGGATTGTACAGATGAGTTGATGACAAGTAATCATGACTTGGAAGGGATATCGATACAGGATATTTTAATTCTGAAAATGGCAGCATTATCATGTTAAGATCTTGCCGATGGGTTATTGTTTCGGTATCTTAACCATAATCAAGGCAAGAGTGGTTGGCGATTGTGCGATATTTACTGAAGTGCGTGAATCAAGATTAGATTTGATTGGATTTGATAACAAATCAAGTTTTGGCTTGGAGAATGAGTTACGGTAATCAGGCAAAGGCAAGCGTTATCTGGAGTAAATTTCGGAGCATTAATGGTTTTATACTCCGAAATTGGGGGGCATGTGTTGACACCGTTTTTTTGTACGTGATAATGATCGGAGTGGACTAATCGGCGAGGGGAAGGTTACTGTGTACTTTGATAGCCGATGAAAGCCAGCTTGTAAAGATGGTTGCCGATAGCTGGTGATGGTCAGTGGAAAGGTTGGTTTAGACTCGGGCGTTGCCGATGAGGTTGGAGGTGTTATTGTCGATGCCGATGAAGGGAGGTTTGAAGACTACTGCCGATGCAACAGTGAGTATGACGATGAAGGAAGGCTTGAAGACTACTACCGATGAAACAGGGGATATGCCGATGGGAAGGAAGATGGCGAGATTTTCATCGTAATTAAGGCGGACAGGGAAATAGATAGGAGTTGATTTCCTTTTCTATATTTGTTAGAGTATGGTTCATGTAAGAGTCACGTGTTTCCTTAGATATGGGCTTAGTGTCCTAGTTGTGTTCGGTTGTGTCTCTTTAGATCAGGGTATAAATATGGAGTGAGGGGCAATGTAAGAAAATATAGATCAATCAATATCAAAACCAATTTTTACTCCTATTTGCATCTACTTACTTTTCGGCGACTTCGTCAATTTGCATATTTTTCCTTTTTTACGAGTTCTCATTGATTCGGCGAGTTGCATCGTTTCAGTGCGACCTTCGGCGATTCTCGAGTTCCGCGTGAGCACCTCTTGGCCGTGACTTCCGGGCGTATCGCTGTTGTCAGGACCAAAGTGTTCGTATCTTCATCCTTGTCGATTAGCAGGTCAAATCGACTGGCACGCTTTGGATATCGATTCGGCTATTAGCCCTTTGTGTTTGCAGATCCACTTTTGCATCAACAGATACTCACACATTGACATGGAGCCTTGCTTCATGTTGAGAAACTCATCTTGCTTAAGTTCTACCACACCTAACGGAATATGGTAGGACCTGAAGCTCTCGCTAAACTCCTTCTAGGTGACCTGTCCAACATTGTTGGGACATCCATACTAGTAAGACTCCCACCAGTCTTGTGTTGTGTCCTAGAGTTGGTCGAACACAAAAAGCACCTTCTCATGGTCATCACACTGAGCTATGTCCAATTGTCGCTCCACAGCTCTAAGCCAACCATCAGCTTCTAGTGGTTCGCTTGTATGAGAGAATGTCGATGGGTGTCCCTTCATAAATTCACCACGCTTGTCAATAGGTGGTGCTTGATGCAGGTTGTTCAGCACCCTTTGAGAAATAGTCTATAATAACTTTGTCTGCATCATCATAGCTTGCTCTAAGATGGAGGATTTGATGGCGGTGGATTAGAATTGGTAGGACTCCTTCCTAGTGAGAGCTAGAATCTACAAAACCACCTTCACTTTGGCTACCCCCCTTAAGAAAAGATCTACTAGGGGACACAAAAAGGGTAGCTTGCACATTCTTCTAGATGAGCTAATTAGTATCAAGACATTCTGACATCCCAATGAGACTCTTGTGTATGGGCAAGGACAAGAAATCCAGAATTCCTCACGAGTAGAAAAATAACAGCGTAGTAAAACAGCCGGAACTCTCATTCTTTTAATCCAATGAAGTTGTAGCTTATGCCTTTGGAAAGTATATAAAATTCTCCACAACTTACTTATAGAACACTTTTCCAAATTCTACAGTTAAGTAGTAAAAAATAGTGCACAACAGAAACTACTCCAGATTTTAGACAACGCAGTTGCATCATCTTCTGATTTTCATAACTCCATAACCAAAATAGCTATCAAGGTGATTCTTATGGTCAGCGAAGGATATTGAAGTCTACTATTGTCCAGAATTTTCTCATAATTTTTTATCATCCAAAATCAGAGATATAAGCCAAATAGTGTAGGCTGCTTTGAAAGGCAGGATAGGGAAAACAGAGGAAAACCATAACCCAACTATTTATTCTATTAATCCTTATATCTTAGGCCTATAAACTAAATGAAATTGTGGGAACACTCAACAAAATCATTGCAGTCATTACAAAGATGCAAAACAATCATAAGCATAATGACAATTCAACAAAGCACTAAAGGTGCACAATTCAATCATTGACTCAACTTGCGATACTATCATCCTCATTGTACTAGGGGTAACAATCCTAAGACTCGTCTTCAGATTACGCAAGAAGGTGGTGAGGGACACTTCCAAAATCATATCAAATCAAGGGGTGAAGGTGAGAACAAAGACTTTAAAATAAGCACCAAGGTAGAGATGAATAGCAAGGGTAGAGATATAGTAGAGAAGAAAATATCAAGCCTCATAGAGCAAGGGTTTTTGTAGCAACTTCTAAACCTTAGAATGACCAGTTTCTACTAGGCTCGTGTCCTACAATCAGTATTGCTCTGATACCACTTTGTAGCACCCGGTTTTACGAAAAAACCAGATACGCCCCATATGTGAGCCTAGGAAATCAGTTCTCACATATAGCTACAAATAAGGGTAATGTTAATAGACAATGCTCAATATATAACGTAACTAGTATAGAGAATATAACCTTAGATAGAAAATAGTGGAAAGACAACTCTGATCTTCGAGTGAAGACACCAATCCACCGGGAAAACTGACTGGTTGATCACAAGGCGAACTCCTCCAAACTCTAGCAATCTGGTACCCATCTAGGATTTTTTTTCTGAATATGTGAAAAATAAAGCAATCGTAAGTACATATCGTACTCAACAAATATAACAGGGGTTCATGAGGCTCAAAAGACTGGCACTAGTTTAACTGCGATTAGCTTTTATTGAGTCATGATTTTAGCAATAGGGTGGCAACAAAGTTATCATAAGCCTATAAACACATGATCAGGTAAACATGAATAAAGAATAGCATAAACAGTAATCATTAGTGAGCATCTTCATAATCAGTATCATTAGTGTTCATCATCTATTCCATAAATGTTCCAAGGCCGCTCGTGACCGTGAGCATGGCTGATATACTAGCTTTACACTATGTAGAGGTTGTACACTTTCACTGTGAGTCATGATTTACCCTTTCGCCCGAGGTAGCTAATCTCTTGACCCACTTCCAAGGAATCGATAACATAGATAGCAAAGTAATACCCCGTATCTCTTTAGGCCCCATTTGGATCCTTGAATTGAATTCATTTTAAGAAACATAATTTAGACACATATTAACTAACCTAATATAGTTGTATATATATTATATTTGTATATTATTGTTGGCTATACGAGAGAGATACTTATGTGTTGCATTTGTCACTACAGAATATCCACTTCTATGATGAATAATTTTCATCACTGAAGGAGTCAAATTCGTCATAGTTTTAGTTTTATGATGAATTTATGATGAAAAATGGTTCATCATAGAAGTCGCGTCACACTTCAACTTTCATGACGATTTCGAAAATATCGTCATAGAAGGGTCTTTATCTGTGTCAAAAAATAGATGGTCACAGAACTGTTTTGGCATGCGTGGTAGGTGACTGCCACGCTGGTGGACGCTTCCGTTGGAGATGCTTTCCATGTGTACATGCTATAGCTAGTTGTATTGGCGATGGTTGGGGTACGTGTCACCTTCTTATTGCACAACATGGCCATCTCTAGTTCTTGCACGTATCAGGTTCTTGCTGGACCACATGTCGGGTCCTAGTTCTTCTACATGTCAGTTTTGTATTGTCACACGTGTCATGTTGCGGTTGGATCATATGTCACTTCTTCATTGGACCATGTGTCGTATTTTTATTGGTCCACGTGGACATTTCTTATTCGACCATGAGTAATGGCACTGACCGTCCATGTTTCATATTTTTATTCGGCCACATGGCTCGATGACTTCCTTCCACATGTCAGGTTTTAATAGTCCACGTGTCGTGTCCTAGCTATTTCACGTGTCATTGCACTGGTTCATCCATGTGTCACATTTTTATTTGATCATGTGGCCTGTACTAGTTCTACCACGTGGAGTACAATCAATTCGTCATAGATGTAATTTGATATCATCACTACTACACAGATTCACTACATAACTATTTAGCATGACAATCAAATAACAACGATTAATATTTCATATGTTAGCTCTGAACCACTAACAGAGTATCACCACATCAAACCGGTATACGAGTCCACACATCAAACCGTCAAATGAGTCCACACATTAAACAACAAATGTTTACTACATCAAGCCATGGGAATTGAAGACTGAGAGTTACCAGAAGAGCTGAAGCGCGTGCATAGCTCACGGAGATTGTTGTACTCCTCCTATTTCCGTTTCTTGTATTCCTCCAACTCCCTTTTAGTCTTTTCTGTCTTCCTCTTCAGTTCATCCACTTGACCGATGAGGGCAGCGTAACTTTCTTGTTCAGCAGCAAGCTTTTCCCAAAGTGTTCTCTCCACCGATGTTTCTATTCTGGTGGAGCTTTTCTAGATACCAACATTCTTCAAAAAAGGTTGCAGCCGCTTTTCTAGGAGGAGGCCTTGCCCTGGTAGAGGCAAAGGACCTTGCAAACAACATCAACACTAGTCATTGGTTGCTGCCTATCAGCAATAGATTCTGCTTGCATAGTTTCCATAGCTTCCTACAAAATTTAATCAGTAAAACATTAGGTTACAGATAGTGTAAAAGGACTTCAATTGAAAACCTAAGGGATTGATTCATAACAAGTAATGCATAGGTCTTCCTCAGCCTACTACTGATAGAGATTACATAAGCTTCAGTAGATTTTAGTAGATTTCCATAACACTAGACTTTTGCTATGTTTCCTTCTGTTATGGCAATGGCTTCGGTAGATTTCAAGGGAAGCAAAAGAAGGTACTTACAACTGCTGCTCTTGCAGCATCGCTTAGGCCCTTTTTGCTATTGGTATGGAAGTCCCTGAAGACTTCCACAGCATTAACATCTTCATCGGGTGGACCATTTTCTTCTTCAAGTCCTTGATTGTGTTCTATTGCCTCCTTTTTCTCTGTCTGTTCACATTGCACATGAGTTTTGATTTATATTTATACAAAGGTAAGAGTAACAATAAAACACAACCATCGCTTACAAATTTTTGCAGCTGAACAACATAGGAGCGAGATCCTATAGCCTGGTGGTACTACACTTTTGCATGGTTTCACTTGTTCTTCTTAGATGTTTCCTATAGCTTCATTTGTGTTAGACTGCAGCACAAGTAGACCATAGCAAAACTAGACAAAAAATCGATGGGTTCACAAACCTAGTTCTTAGCACTAGACAAAATCTCGACAAGTTCACACCACTATGCATTGTTCATGGACAAGACAGGAGAGGTCATATGGATCTGATCAATAGGGACACCATTGAAGTGTTTTTTCTTCAACCTATAGCATGTGTGCCATACCACAGACTACATTACATTTTGGCAAGCTTCTTTTGTTAGTGGGTGATCACCATTAACGCACAGCCTTCGCTGCACTGTAGCACCTAGTTTTAAGAACAAAACCAGATACGTACCATATGTGAGCCCAGGAAGTCAATCCTCACATATAGCTGCAAATAAGGGTAATATCAATAGACAATGCTCAATATATAACGTACCTAGTATAAAGAATATAACCTTAGATAGCAAATAGCGGAAAGACAACTCTGATCCTTGGGTGAAGACTCCAATCCATAGGGACAACTGACTGGTTGATCACAAGCCTAACTCCTCCAAACTCTAGCAATCTGATACCCATCTGGGATTTTTTTCTGAATATGTGAAAAATAAAGCAAGCGTAAGTACATGTCGTACTCAACAAATATAAAATGGGGTTAATGAGGCTAGAAAGGTTGACACCAATTTAACTGTGATTAGCTTTTATTGAGCATGATTTTAGCAATAGGGTGGTAACAAAGTTATCATAAGCCCATAAACACATGATCAGGTAAACATGAATAATGAATAGCATAAACATTAATCATTAGTGAGCATCTTCATCATCAGTATCATTAGTGTTCATCATCTATTTCGTAAATGTGCCAAGGCCGCTCGTGACCATGAGCATGACTGATATACCAGCTTTACACTCTGTAGAGGTTGTACACTTTCACTGTGAGTCGTGATTTACCCCTTCGCCCAAGGTAGCTAATCTCTTGACCCACTTCCAAGGAAGGTTGGTAGGGTTCACTATGAAGCCTTTCAAATGTTCATCTAACAAGTTAGGGCTATTAGATTCACTCGACAAACAGATGTAGAGTGGCACAATAACGTGCAGCAAATAGATATAGGAACCCCTTATCGAATGGCACAATTCCATCGCGGCTACACATAAGAGTAGAGGCTGTCCTATACCCGATTCGGCATGCCATTCTTACGCCAATAAAGGTAACCACTAACAAGCTAAAAAAGGTCCTCATACTGAGCTAAAGCCAGAGCCATGTAGCCCTCATAGCTATACTATAAGTCCTAGATGATCACTTATAGATAAGTCCTTAGGGCGAGGAAGCTATAGCACCATAAAAACAACCCAATGTTCTAGCCCCTTATTCCTTGTTGCCAAAAAGCATCTTTTAGTGTTTATTGTATATACCATTAGTCAAGTTAGTTGAGCACTAGCATCATACTGCCCAATGCATAAACCCATAGGAATCAAGGTACAAGATAACAAAGTACTAGGAAATCTTTAGTTGCAGTCAAGGTAGATAGATGCAATATGAATTAAATGATTAAAGATGTATAGGACAACAAGGAAGGTCCCATGCTATACTTGCCTTAAACTGAGATCCTTCTTCTATTGAATTGTAACCTCCAAAGGACTTCTTCTGGATCACCAACTTCTTTTATATCACCAACGCAAAGCTCACCGACTGGACATGATCATAAAGCACCACACAAGCGTCGATGCAATCATACACGAAGCAAACAATAGATCTAAATTAGAATAGTACACCAAACATAAAATTAAGATGAAAAGTTTGTAAAACAAATCTATGTCTCGCTAGGAACACATAGACGCAAAAAGCACTCTGATCGGAGCTATAACGAAAAAGTTATGAATTAAACAAGATTTCCTTTAATAAAATAATAGATTAAATCTAACCTCGAATTTTAGAAGTTGAAAATATATTTAACAGTAGTATGAACATGTAAATTACGTAATTACAAATCTAACACAACTTGAACGGGTCAAATCAGAGTTAAAACGGAGAAGATATGGCCTAATGAATATAGTAGCAATTTTGTAAATAGATTAAACTTGATTTTTGAATTTAAAATAAATAAAATCTGAGTTTAAACCGGCCATAGGACTGTGGGCATGAATAGGATAAAGGGCAGGGGCTCTTTAGAAAAATTTCCTACGAAGGGGTATCTTCTAATCTAGGCTGTTGGAGCAAAGATGGACAACTACCGAGGGTTGGGAGGATTTCTCCGGTAGGCACAGTGTCTCCACTGCGGTGGTGGCCATTAACGGCGGCGAGGAGCTCGCCAGCGTGCATGGGGAAATGCCTACAGGCCATGTTATGTCATGGGGAAGGCACTGGGAGAGAGAGAGAGAGGGGCACGGCAAACTCACCTATGGTATTTTCGATGGTAGAGGAGGCACGGAGACGACGCGTGGTTTGGCGGCGCGACGTCGAATGGCGATGCTAGGTTTTTGGCTCGAAGTGGCGGCACTATGAGGTGGCGGTTACTCTAGAATGCTATAGGGAGGGCGGCACACTGCGGGCTTCGGTATTTAAGGCTAGGAAGCTGCTTGGAGCATAAGGCAAGGCGACACAGGGCGGACACAGACTCTAAAACGACCTGATTTCTGTGAAGGGAAATCCACAGAGTCGAAGTGTATTATGACCATTGTAGATCATATTACCCAAATTCCAGTCGAATACCACATCCATACAACGATAATATCAGAGTACAAATAGTGCGGAATTACATAAATTATTACATCGCCTCATTGGCGGAATCAAGAGTAACATTTATTCATAACAACTTGAAGATAAGATCGCCAAACTCGAGCGTAGGAACGAACCCCTCAACCATCAAACTCCTAAGAGCTATACTCCTCAGCAGAACCTGTGTGCCAAAATTTATCAGTACGATTTGTACTGGCCACTCCCACCCTATGAGCATTGCTTTGTGGAAATTGGATGCAAGTTGGATATAATCAAAAGGAACCTATAAGGCTAGGGTTTCCTATGTATTAGCATATCAAGTATATAATAACAGTTGGCCAAGTTTTAACACCATTCCCACACACATTCCACCTCATTCCCTTCTAGAGCCAGGTTTTGATCCTGGGATTGATATACCACCATATCCATATCATCACCATACCATCGCTCAGTCGACAGGCCAACTCCCTCTCGGCACTGTCTCATGGTCCGTAGCCCCTGGCTATGACCGACACTCTCTCACGGGGGAAGAAGAGAAGGACTCATCTCATTATCTAGTTTAAGCGAAACCTAGGAAAGGTCCATAGCCGACAAGTTAGCACATGTATTGATCGATCAACCATACACTCTGCAGAGGTTTTACATAACCACAAGGTCTGCCTTCCTCGCTGACCGTCGTCAACTAGGCTGATTCCGACCGCTTGCTAGCCTATGATAGTGACACTCTACCATTCAGCCCTTGTACACCCCAAGTTTAGTCTAGGGTGGCTGAAACTGTGAGTCTTGAGCCGGGTCCACAAGGTCTCCATGAAGTCTCAGAAGGGTGTGGGGAAATCCTCCGTGCCCCATACCTCCTTACACTGTTCGCTATCAACCTAGCAGTAGTGGCAATATCCTACCAAGTAGTTCGGCCGCCCCGCACCATATAGGGCGAGTGGTACGTAAGGCTTCCTGGTGAATCTGAGTACTAGTAAGTCCTTAGGGGTGACCAAGCCAGAATGTCTTCATTAGGGTTTCCATTTACCGTGCTACCATAGCACCTCCACCCTGGGTTCCTCCCATCATAGGTTCACACCCAGGGCCACCTCATATTCCATTTACCCACCACAGGTATCCATTTCCAGGGGTGCCCAGGTAGCACCCCACAGCAAGACTTGCCCTAGGCTTGTCGTATATTCCAACTTGGTCGACACAACCCTCACCCTCCATGCACCCAAGTCACACACACAACACTCTCCCCATAGTCCAGATAACACCAGTTTCCACCACGCATCAATGTAGTACAAGCGTAGTAGAAGTAATAAGCAATGAAATATAGCAGCAAGCGTGTGTCTAGCCTAATAGCAAGGTAGGCAGGGGTAAGGTTGTGTCAAGGCAAAGGCCATCAAGTAAGCATACTACCATGCAAGTCCTATCATAGTGTGAATATAACAATTAAGTAAAGCAATAACAGTTCTATATTAGCCATGCGTAATAGGTGCTACGAGGTTGGGTGGGATGTGGCACTTCAGTGAAGTTGTCTCCGTACTCCTCACGGTACTCTCGGTCCTCGTCCCTCTGGTTCTCCTCTGAGTCTGCAAACGATCGCATTATAGTTGCGTTAGTGACGTCTATAGAATAGGTCAAAAAGCAATGAAAATTCAAAAGAGCCAAATGCACTCAATCATGGGTTCATTGCATAGAGCTTGATTTTAGATGAGTTTTGGTCCTGGTCTTGTATTTTTCTGAGTTCGTAGGAATTAGTTATGAATTTCCAAAGTTTCAATCATTTCTGAAAATGGAAAAGGCTGAATTAATCCTGGGCTAACACGTGTCACACTGTGACTAGTCCACGTGGCTTGCTGACGCCAGCATGACGTCAGTATGGCATCATCTTCTTAGTTCCTAGCTAATAGGTGGGGTGCCGCTGACATCAGCTTGATGTCAGCACGACATCATCAACGTCATCAGTTCCGACAGGTGGGACCAAGGGCTCTTGGGTCACTGACATGTGGGTTCGGTCAAAGTCAACGTCAAGTCAATGGGTGAGTCAATGGTCAACGGATCATAGTCACTGACAGGTGGGGCCAGAGCTACTGACGTCAGCAGCTGACGTCACCATGACATCATCATGATGTCACCTCAGCTATGTTTGTTACTGACAGTGGGACCTGTGTGACATCGTCATGACGTCGGCATGATGTCACCCACTGACAAGTGGGTCTAGAGTCTCTGTGTTGCTGAGATGAGGGTCTGGTCAATCGATCAACGTTGACCGGTCAATGGTCAACACAGGCCGGGTCCAAACTAGGCTGGTTGGACCTGGATACGGGCTGGGCTTTGGCCCACCACGTGGCATGCTGTGGCGCTGCCACATCATAGCCTAGGGCCTCCACTAGGCTTCGGTCCACAGATCAGCCCACACAGCGTGGCTCATGGTGGACTTGTGTTCACAGTCCATGGACCGTAGGCTGGGTCTTCGGTGGACCGAGTCCATCCATCTTTCCTTTGGCATGGTCTACGTGCACCGGTTGCATGTGTGTGTGGCCAGCGAGGGGAATTCCCCTGCTTCTTTCCCCAGCGTGTTCCCGCCAGTGGTGAGCTCACCGGCGAGCCCCTTTAGCGGCACAGGTGTGCAATTGAGGTGGGCAAAAGAGTCGCCAGGCCTCGGCGAGTGTAGTGGTGGGGTCAAGGTGGTGGCTAGGGCTTCCTAGGGCTCTGGCCATGGTGGTCGGTGGCTCGGCGTGGCGGTGCTCACCAGCGAGGCATCTAGGGGCAGTTCCAAGGGTCCTGGTGCCCCGTTTTCCTTCAGACGATTAGCGGGGAGGCATAGTGTAGCGTCGACGACGACCATAGGGTGTGGTGGAGTCCGCACGTGGTGGTGGTGCATGGTGGAGCTCCGCCCGAGGTCCGAGGCACGTGGCCAAGGCGCTACAGCTGGCTAACGGCTTCTTGGTCTATGCAGCTATCATCCAGGTGTCATGGCGGTGCTCTATGGCCACTTCCTAGTCTAGCGAGGTGGCCAGATGCGCATGCGGTGGCCGTGGCATGGCGGCAGCGTTGCGAGCACGGTGAGCGCGTGCCTTGCGATGGCGTTCCCAATGGGCTTGGAGAGGTCTCAGCCAAGGTGCTCACCGTGGTGTGCTTGGCGGTGCAGAGTGGCAGTGTGGCCGTGTAGCAGTGCGTGGTGCTGCGCCGGCCCATGGAAGAAGACGGTGGCACCTTCCTCTGTTCCGGCGACGGCGTCTTCTTCACCCGAACTCCCTTCCTCTTCTTACGACTCTCCTTTTCCCCAGCCCTCGGTGTGTGGTGGTGCAGTGGTTTTGCCACCCGGCAGCGGTGGGCTAAGGAACCCTAGGTCGCTCTGGGCATCATTTTATAGCCCCAAGGTCCAAGCTCACCAATGGCGGATGGGGCAGACGGCAGGCGATGCGCCGAACGCATCGGATGGTTCATAGGTGTAGGATAGTTGGCGTAGGGGTTGCGTGGGCGTGGTGCCAAGGGAACAAGGGCAGGTGATTTGCGTGACCCTAGGCCCACGCCTGCTACTTCGGTCGAGGCTCGGTCGGGAGGAGAAGCTGGCATGGGGAGGAAGAAGGCACTGTTGCCAGGGGTGGCTGACGCGTGGGGTTCAGTTGGCAGCGGCAGTAGGCGGGGCAAAAGGGCACGCTGGCGTGAGCGGCGTGTTGGGCCGGCTTGCTGGGCCTGGTGCTGCCGCGCGCAGGCTGGGCTGGTTAGTGGGCCGAGCAGGCCGAGCCGGCTACGACGCTCTTCTTCTTTTCTTTTTCTGTTTTGTTTTTCTTCTTCTTTATTTGAATTCAAATTTGATTTGGAGTTTGAATTCAAATCTAGTGTACCTCATCCATTGGATTATTAGATGTGAGGCCCACAACACTCTTATATATCTTAGGGACTTTATTTAGCTATTTTGTGTAACAAAAATTGTTGTAGTTTTGTTATACAAAAATAGAAATAGTTTTCACTTTAAGCATTTATTCTTTGGTTTGATTAATAATTACTTTATGGTTTATTACTTTAAAGGAGTTGTTAAGCATTGCGTAAAGCAAATGGAAATCTAAATCACAATTTGAGTTAACAATGTATGCAACATTTTATTTGTTAGGATTTAAATAAACATAATTAACAAATGACATGCCATGCTCATGAAATTGTCTAGTTGGGTTACAACTAATGCAACACCTAGCGTTGGCTCCTACAGATGTCACTCAACATTGCATGGGGTTAAAAACAAAAATTTTGTATTTGTGATTTTTGGTGTGTGGATTTTTGGGTTGTTACAGTCCTACCCCTTTAATAGAATCTCGTCCCCGAGATTAAAGCGTAACGTACTCTTCGAAGAGGTAAGGGTATTGTAGCCGAAGGTCAGACTCTTTCTCCCATGTTGCTTCTCTCTCAGTGTGATTGCTCCATTGGATCTTGCACATAGGAATAGTTTTGCTTTGGGTCTCTTTGGTATCTCTACCCAGAATTCGGATAGGATGTTCTTTATACTTAAGAGTATCTTGAATGCCAAGTGTATCAGTTGGAACTACTTCATCAGGCACTCTCAAACACTTGCGTAGCTATGAGACATGGAATACGGGATGTACACCCGCTAATTCCTCAGGTAGCTCAAGTTTGTAGGTGAGTTTTCCAATCCTCTTGCAAATCTTGTATGGGCCCACAAATCTAGGGGCAAGCTTTCCTTTCACATGGAATCTGATAGTTCCATGTAGTGGGGATACCTTGAGATAGACGAAGTCTCCCACATTGAACTCAAGTTCTCTTCTTCTTTTGTTAGCATAGCTCTTGTATCGACTTTGAGCAATCCTCAAATTCTCCTTTACTTGAGCAACTCCTTCTTCGGCATCTTGAATCTTAGCGGAGTTAAAGAACGATCTTTCCCCTGGTTGGGACCACATCAAAGGTGTCTTACAAGGTCTGCCATACAGAGCTTCAAACGGTGACATCTTGATACTGGCTTGGTAGTTGTTGTTGTAAGAGAACTATGCATAGGGTAGGTATTTCTCCCAATCAGAACCATAATTCAGTACACTAGCGCGAAGCATGTCTTCTAAGATCTGATTTACTCGTTTAGTCTGTCCATCTGTCTATGGGTGATAAGCGGTACTGAAATCAAGTTTGGTCCCAATGGACTTGTGCAGAGCTTCCTAGAATCAGGACACAAACTGAGGACCATGATCAAATACAATACTAGAGGGAGCTCCATGCAGTCTGAGAATATGCTGAACATATAGATCTGCTAATTTTTTGGCATCGGTCTTGGTCTTAACTGGTACAAAGTGAGCAACCTTGGTCAAATGATCAACAATCACCCAAATGGAATCATTGCCTTTCTGTGAATGGGGCAATCCAACTATGAAATCCATGGATATGCTCTCCCATTTCCACTCAGGAACGTCAAGGGGCTTCAACAATCCTACAAGCCTTTGATGTTCAGCCTTGAATCTATTATAGGTGTCACATCATGCCACATGTCCCGCAATGTCTATCTTCATGCCTGTCCACCAAAAGTGTTTCTTCAAGTCTTGATACATCTTTGAACCTCCAGGGTGAATAAAATACTTAAAATCATGGGCTTCTGACAGAATTTCCTCTCATAGTGCTGGATCAGAAGGTACATAGATTCTATCCCTGAACTAGATGGTTCCTTGTTCATCTTCGTGGTGGTTGGTCTTGTAGCCTAGTTTCATCAGACCACGGAGATATTCGATCTCTTCACAATTTTTCTGAGCTTGATGGATGCGATCTGTGAGATCATACTGTATGCGGAGCTCATTCAACAAGCCATGCGATAGTATCTCAAGTTGGAAATCATCAATCTCTTCCTTGAGCTCAGGTAGTACGGATTCAGTGATCAAAGTGTGACAGTAACTCTTGCGACTGAGAGCATCTGCGACTACATTAGCTTTTCTCGGATGATAGTGAATTTCTAGGTCATAGTCCTTGATCAACTCTAGCCATTGGCGTTGCCTCATATTCAGATCTTCCTGAGTGAAAAAGTACTTTAAGCTCTTGTGATTGGTATAGATATCACACTTGTTGCCTATCAAGTAGTGCCTCCAGATCTTCAATGCATGTATAACTGTAGCTAACTCAAGATCATGAGTGGGGGTAATGGTTCTCGTGTTCTTTCAACTATCGAGAAGCATAAGCTATCACTTTCCCACCTTGCATCAATACACAGCCAAGTCCTTGACGGGATGCATCACAGTAGACCACAAAATCTTTACTGATATCAGGCAATGCTAGCACAGGAGTTGTGGTAAGCTTCTATTTCAATTCCTAGAAGCTTTGCTCGCACTCGGGCATCCATTCAAACTCCTTAGTCTTCTTCATAAGGTTGGTCATCGGACGAGCTATCGTGGAGAAATTTTCGATGAATCGGTGATAATATCCAGCCAATCCCAAGAAACTTCTGACTTCTGTCACATTATGGGGTTGATCCCACTCTTTCACAACTTCAATCTTGGCTGGGTCAACTACGACACCTTCAGCTGATAGTACATGGCCTAGGAAGGCAACTTTATGTAGCCAAAACTCGCATTTGCTGAACTTTGCGTAGAACTGATGTTGTGCTAATTTCTCAAGCATAGTTCTCAGATGATGTTCATGTTCTTTGGTGGTGGGTGAATAAACAAGGATGTCATCAATGAATACTACCACAAACTTATCCAGATCATCCATGAAAACCTTATTCATCATGTTCATGAAGTAGGCGGGAGCATTCATGAGTCCAAAGGACACCACAGTGAACTCAAACTGCCCATACCTAGTCATGAAAGCTGTCTTCGGGATGTCACTCTCTCGAATCTTCATCTGATGATAACTAGATCTGAGATCAATCTTGGAGAAATACTTGGCACCTCAAAGCTGATCAAGCAAATCATCGATCCTTGGCAGGGGGTAGTTGTTCTTGATGGTGACTATGTTCAAGTTCCAGTAATCAATGCACATTCTCATTGAGCCATCCTTCTTCTTAACAAACAGAACAGGGGATCCCCTAGGTGAAGCACTGGGTCTGATATATCCCTTCAAGATGAGCTCATCAAGCTATTTCTTGAGCTCGGCCAGTTCATCAACTGACATGCGATAGGGTCTCTTGGCAATGGGTCATGTTCCTGGCAAAAGATCAATGATGAAGTCTACATCATGGTCTGGTGGCATACCCAATAATTCTTCAGGGAATACATTGAGATAGTCTCTGACCACGGGCACATCATGAACTGGCTTTAAGGGCACATAGAATAGAAGTGGACTTTCCAGACTGGGGTTCACATCTAATAACTTGGCCTGATGGGTGGGTCACTTGGACGTATCTAGGTGAACATGATATGATACCTCGGTGTGAATGGTTAGCCAATCCATACCTAAGATGACATCTAGGCTCGTGGAAGGTAACAGGGTTAGGTCGGCTTTAAAGACAAGACCTTCAATGGTAAGACTCACTCCCTTACAGATGTGTGTGCACTTTAGGTCTCCTAAAGGTGAGCTGGTGATGATAGGCTTTCCATGTGGGGTTACAGGCAGGTCATGCTCTCGTGCAAACTTGGATGATATGTAAGAACAAGTTGCTCCAGAGTCAAATAGAACTGATGCAGTATTGCCATTAACTAAAAACATACCATACACAATGTCAGGGGCAACCTGTGCTCCCTCGATGTCTAGATGGTTGAGACGTCCATGGGTAGCAGATCCCTTGAACTGAGACTTTTGAGCAACTGAGTTCTAAGGGCACTCAGTGGCTTTGTGACCTAGTTGGCCACAAGCGAAGCAGGTGAAAGGCGCACCGCCTGTAGGGGTTGGCACGGGTGCCTTCCAGTTTCTAGTGCTTGGTGCAGAGCGGTTCTGTGCTAGGCATTCATTCGCTGAGCGGGGATGGTTGAAACGGTCCTAAGTGTTGCGGTCCTGAGCATAACGGTCCCGAGTGTAACGATCCTGAGCAGGGCGGGAGTATTTGGTGGTGTAGCCTCCACTACCCCTACTCGATCCAGGGTTGTCATCCCTATTGTGGCGAGAGCGTTCCCTGGATGGTGCATCTCTGTGGAACCTCTTGCGGTCACAGCCATGGAAAGACTCCTCAGGCTTACGCTTCCTCTCCCTATACTCCTCTCCAGCTTCAGCACGGTCCTTGTCGATCTAGATGCAGCGATCCACCAGAGCACGCAGCGTGCTACTCTCAATACCACCAAACTTCAACTTGATGTGCAGGTTAAGAACCTTATGGTAATAGTACAGCTTCTCCTTCTCAGAGTTCACAACATAGGAAGGTGCATAGCGTAGAAGGTTGGTGAAATGAGTAGTGTACTCGGTCACCCTATCTTTTCCCATCTTGATGTTGCGGAACTCCTCAGCTTTGGCCTCCATGATACCCTTGGGAATGTGATACTCAATGAATGCTTCGGTGAACTCTTCCCATGAGATGTTGGCAGGGTTCTCATAAGAATCACTAAAACTATCCCACTAGGCACGTGCTGCACCTATGAGCTAGTGTGTGGCAGCTCCAACACACTCATCGTCGGTGAAGGTGGTGAGGTCAAGCTTCTTTTCCACCTCCTTGAGCCAGTCATCGGCTACAAGTGGGTCAGGGTCGGTGCAATCATAGGTAGGTGGCCTTAGCTTCAGAAATCCTTCCAGCTTCCTTTGGAAGTCATTCTGTTGACCTCCCTGGTGATGGTTTGCTCCATCAACAAGAGCTGCAAGAAGCTAGGTCTGTTGTGCCATCACCTCTGCCAGGTTCAGTGATGGTGGTGGCGGAATGTTCTCCTCAGGCGGCGGGGTATTCTCCAGGTTGAAGGGTATCCCTCCACGTCCATGGCCACGGCCATGACCATGGTTGTTGCCATCACGCCTCCCATTTGGTTCAACTGGTTTGGGGGTGGGCGCACGTCCATGGTTCATTAGGTGAGCAGAGCGGTGGTTCGGCATCTGCAATACAGACCATAGGAATTTTAGTGATTGTGCCATATGTGCTTATAATTCAGTATGATTACATGATTTTGATGATTTAAAGAAAAACATTTATACTATCCAACACTCATTACAAAGAAGCAATAAGATCCATAAGATGCAATAAGATCCAAAACATTCATTACATGGGTTTTATTACATAGCTTCATCTCCAGTAGCTACACTTGGAGACTTGCGAGAATCGTACTATGCATAGTGTCTCATATTACATCATGGGGTACAACTTATGGAAGCCACTAACATGACTCATGACCACGCAGGGTCATCTACTCTAACTCGTACACCACAGTTGGGATATGACTGTTCTCGATCTCGATCTCCTCGTTAGACTTGTGAAGTCGAGACACGTACTTCAAGGCCTCGGTGAGCTCCTCAGTAGGCTTGGCTCTAGGTAGGGTAGGGCAAGCATCTAGGTTGAGGCGAGTTGGGGCTAACTCAAACTCCTCTATCCTAGGCTTCATCTTGCTACGAATCTCCTTGGGTAGCTGATCCCACATACCCTTCATCTCCCTGAGGCGCTTTTTGTCAGACTTCTGCCAAGCCTGCCAAGTCCTCTCACACTTGTCCTGTAGGTACTCATTCTACCTGAGTATCTCAATCAGGTGACCCTAGCTGCGAACAGCCTTCTTCCTGAACTCCTCTAGCTCCTGAGTCGTGGTCTTGTTCTTAGATTGGATTTTTAGCATATCTATCCCCTTGGACCTCTCTCTGTCTCCTCTATGTTTGAACTCGGCCTTCTTGTCGTCCAACTCTCTCTACAACTCCAAGACCTTGCTGTCGAGGTAGCAGTTCCTGTTGCCTAGGTCGGTGGCTTTGTCCTATAAGTCAGTGACCTCGGCTCTGTGGACTTCTTCACGATGGTTGAGCTCATCCTGTAGCTTGGCAACTGTCTCAAGCAGACTAGCTTGCTCCTATGCTCCCTATGAGTCTCGCTCCTAGTACTCCCATAGAAGGGCCCGATCCTGACGTCTCCTCTGCTCAAGCTGGGTCATGTACCTATCCTGCTCTAGTAGGTGGATAGCCGAGATGCGAAGGCATCTGTCCTCCTCTGCAAAGATAACTCTGTCGGCTGTGAAACTCTACTCACTAAGGGTAAGGCTGAGGTCGAGGGCCTAGGGAAGTAGATGGAACTCTATCATCTTCAGGTGCTCATAGTGGTCCCTCATCACTCTACGAAGTGCCTTGTGTGAGACAGCTCATAGTCCCTCCTCGACTGTGTCCTCTATAGGCAACTCGGTGAAAGCTAGGACAGAAGGTAAGGTAGTGCTAGCTAGGAACTTGACTAAGGTGACAACCGGTCCTTCGATTCCTCCTTCCTGAGCTGACTTCCTGGTGTAGGTGATCTTGATGCACTCGTTAGGGACTCCTAACGTGACGAGAACTCGACAGAGGGTCTGTGCAAAACCCCCAAGCTCACGTAGGTCAAAGGTAAGCTTGGCGTGGTCCAGAGGTAGCGGTCCTAGAGGCGGCCATTCGACGTTCGTTGCCATCTGTAAGTTTTAAGGAAACAGGTGTTAGCAGGTCAATAAATAGATAAGTCTTGCAAAAAAAGTAAATGCAGGGTCGGTATATAACCGAAGGAAGGGTTGTTCTCATCCTATTCTATCGTCCATTTCTGAAGGTTTTGTCCTAGGGTCAAGTATGGCTCTGATACCAACTGAAACGACCTGATTTCCGTGAAGGGAAATCCACAGAGTCGAAGTGTATTATGACCGTTGTAGATCATATTACCCAAATTCCAGTCAAATACCACATCCATACAACGATAATATCAGAGTACAAATAGTGTAGAATTACATAAATTATTATATCGCCACATTGGTGGAATCAAGAGTAACATTTATTCAGAATAGCTTGAAGATAAGATTGCCAAACTCGAGCGTAGGAATGAACCCTCAACCGTCAAACTCCTCAGAGCTATACTCAGCAGAACCTGTGTGCCAAAATTTATTAGTACGATTTGTACTGGCCACTCCCACCCTATGAGCATTGCTTTGTGGAAATTGGATGCAAGTTGGATATAATCAAAAGGAACCTATAAGGCTGGGGTTTCCTATGTATTAGCATATCAAGTATATAATAACAGTTGGCCAAGTTTTAACACCATTCCCACACACATTCCACCTCATTCCCTTCTAGAGCCAGGTTTCGATCCTAGGATCGATATACCACCATCTCCATATATCACCATACCATCGCTCAGTCGATAGGCCAACTCCCTCTCGGCACTGTCTCATGGCCCGTAGCCCCTAGCTACGACCGACACTCTCTCATGGGGGAAGAAGAGAAGGACTCATCTCATTATCTAGTTTAAGTGAAACCGAAGAAAGGTCCATAGCCGATAAGTCGGCACATGTATCGATCGATCAACCATACACTCTGCAGAGGTTTTACATAACCACAAGGTCTACCTTCCTCGCTGACCGTCATCAACTAAGCTGATTCCGGCCGCTTGCTAGCCTAGGATAGTGCCACTCTACCATTTAGCCCTGGTACACCCCAAGTTTAGTCTAGGGTGGCTGAAACTGTGAGTCATGAGCCGGGTCCACAAGGTCTCCATGAAGTCTCAGAAGGGTGTGGGAAAATCCTCCATGCCTCGTACCTCCTTACACTATCCGCTATCAACCTAGCAGTAGTGGCAATATCTTACCAAGTAGTCCGGCCGTCCCGCACCATATAGGGCGAGTGGTATGTAAGGCTTCCCGGTGAATCTGAGTACTAGTAAGTCCTTAGGGGTGACCAAGCCAGAATGTCTTCATTAGGGTTTCCATTTACCGTGCCACCATAGCACCTCCACCCCGGGCTACTCTCATCACAGGTTCACACCCAGGGCCACCTCATATTCTATTTACCCACCATAGGTATCCATTTCCAGGGGTGCCCAGGTAGCACCCCATGGTAAGACTTGCCCTAGGCTTGTTGTATATTCCAACTTGGTCGACACAACCCTCACCCTCCACGCACCCAAGTCACACACGCAACACTCTCCCCATAGTCCAGATAACACCAGTTTCCACCATGCATCAATGTAGTACAAGCATAGTAGAAGTAATAAGCAATGAAATATAGCAGCAAGCATGTGTCTAGCCTAATAGCAGGGTAAGCAGGGGTAAGGTTGCGTCAAGGTAAAGGCCATCAAGTAAGCATACTACCATGCAAGTCCTATCATAGTGTGAATATAACAATTAAGTAAAGCAATAGTAGTTCTATATTAGCCATGCGTAATAGGTCCTATGAGGTTGGGTGGGATGTGGCACCTTCAGTGAAGTCGTCTCCGTACTCCTCATGGTACTCTCGGTCCTCATCCGTCTGGTTCTCGTTCGAGTCTGCAAATGATCGCATTATAGTCATGTTAACGGCATCTATAGAATAGCTCAAAAAGCAATGAAAATTCAAAAGAGCCAAATGCACTCAATCATGGGTTCATTGTGTAGAGCTTGATTTTAGATGAGTTTTGGTCCTGGTCTTGTATTTTCTGAGTTCGTAGGAATTAGTTGTGAATTTCCAAAGTTTCAATCATTTCTGAAAATGGAAAAGGCTGAATTAATCCTGGGCTAACACGTGTCACACTGTGACTGGTCCACGTGGCTTGCTGACGCCAGCATGACGTCAGTATGGCATCATCTTCTCGGTTCCGAGCTAATAGGTGGGGTCCCGCTGATGTTAGCTTGACGTCAGCATGATGTCATCAACGTCATCAGTTCCGACAGGTGGGACCAGGGGCTCTTGGGTCACTGACATGTGGGTCCGGTCAAAGTCAATGTCAAGTCAATGAGTGAGTCAATGGTCAATGGATCATAGTCACTGATAGGTGGGGCCAGAGCTGCTGACATCAGCAGCTGACGTCACCCTGACATCATCATGACATCACCTTGGCTGTGTTTGTTACTGATAGGTGGGACCTACATGACGTCGGCATGACGTCACCCACTAACAAGTGGGTCTAGAGTCTCTGTGTCACTGACATGTGGGTCTGATCAATCAGTCAACGTTGATCGGTCAATGGTCAACATAGGCCGGGTCCAAATTGGGCTGGTTGGACCTAGATATGGGCTGGGCTTTGGCCCACCACGTGGCATGCTGTGGCGCTGCCACGTCGCAGCCTAGGGCCTCCACTGGGCTTCGGTCCACAGATTGACCCACACAGCATGGCTCATGGTGGACTTGTGTTCACAGTCCTTGGACCGTAGGCTGGGTCTTCGGTGGACCGAGTCCATCCCTCTTTCCTTTGGCATGGTCTACGTGCACTGGGTGCATGTGTGTGTGGCCGGTGAGGGGAATTCCCCTGCTTCTTTCCCTAGTGTGTTCCCGTCGGTGGTGAGCTCACCGGTGAGCCCCTTCAGCAGCGCGGGTGTGCAATTGAGGTGGGCAAAAGAGTCGCCAGGCCTCGGCGAGTGCAGTGGTGGGGTCAAGGTGGCGGCTAGGGCTTCCTAGGGCTCTAGCCATGGTGGTCGGCGGCTCGGCATGGCGGTGCTCACCGGCGAGGCATCTAGGGGCAGTTCCAGGGGTCCTAGTGCCCTGTTTTCCTTTAGACGTTTAGCGGGGAGGCATAGTGTAGCGTTGACAATGACCATAGGGCGTGGTGGAGTCCGCACGCGGTGGTGGTGCTTGGTGGAGCTCCGCCTGAGGTCTGGGGCATGTGGCCAAGGCGCTGTGGCCGGCTAACGGCTTCTTGGTCTACGCAGCTATCATCCAGGCATCACGGCAGTGCTCTACGGCCACTTCCTAGTCCAGCGAGGCGGCCAGATGCACATGCGGTGGCCGTGCCATGGCAGTGGCGTTGCGAGCACAACGAGCGCGTGCCTTGCGATGGCGTTCCCGATGGGCTTGGAGAGGTCTCAGCCAAGGTGCTCACCGCGGTGTGCTTGGTGGTGCGGAGTGGTGATGTGGCCGTGTAGCAGTGTGTGGTGCTGCGTCGGCCCGTGGAAGAAGACGGTGGCACCTTCCTCTGTTCCGGCGGTGGCGTCTTCTTCACTCGAACTCCCTTCCTCTTCTTCATGGCTCTCCTTTTCCCCGGCCCTAGGTGTGCGGTGGTGCAGTGGTTTTGCCTCCCAGTGGCGGTGGGCTAAGGAACCCTAGGGCGCTCTGGGGCGGATGGTAGGCGATGCACCGAACACATCGGACGGTTCACGGGCGTAGGACAGTTGGTGTTGGGGTTGCGTGGGCGCGGCGCCAAGGGAACAAGGCCAGGCAATTTGCATGACCCTGGGCCCTCGCCTGCTGCTTCGATCGGGGCTCGGTCGGGAGGAGAAGCTGGCGTGGGGAGGAAGAAGGCACTGTTGCCGAGGGTGGCTGACGCATGGGGTCCGATTGGCAGTGGCAGCAGGCGGGGCAAAAGGGCGCATGGGCGTGAGCGGCGTGTTGGGCTGGCTTGCTGGGCCTGGTGCTACTACACGCAGGCTGGGCTGGTTAGCGGGCCGAGCAGGCCGAGCCGGCTACGACGCTCTTCTTCTTTTCTTTTTCTGTTTTGTTTTTCTTCTTTGAATTCAAATTTGATTTGGAGTTTGAATTCAAATCTGGTGTACCTCATCCATTGGATTATTAGATGTGAGGCCCACAACACTCTTATATATCTTAGGGACTTTATTTAGCTATTTTGTGTAACAAAAATAGTTGTAGTTTTGTTATACAAAAATAGAAATAGTTTTCACTTTAAGCATTTATTGTTTGGTTTGATTAATAATTACTTTATGGTTTATTACTTTAAAGGAGTTGTTAAGCATTGCGTAAAGCAAATGGAAATCCAAATCACAATTTGAGTTAACAATGTATGCAACATTTTATTTGTTAGGATTTAAATAAACATAATTAACAAATGACATGCCATGCTCATGAAATTGTCTAGTTGGGTTACAACTAATGCAACACCTAGGGTTGGCTCCTACAGATGTCACTCAACATTGCATGGGGTTAAAAAAAAATTTGTACTTGTAATTTTTGGTGTGTGGATTTTTGGGTTGTTATGGACTCCATCAGCGACGACGGTGGAGTCTAGTTCTGGGATGGGAGGAAGAAGATGGCCCTAACCCTTGAGTCCCAGACGTTAGCGGCTGTGCATGGGTTGAGGGGAAAGCGTGGTGTGGGATTAACTTGGCCGGTGTGCATAGTGACGCAGAGGAGGGGGAGCGGGGCTAGGCCTTCTGGAGAAGAGATGGGCCACCTGCTATGAAAGGGAAGATGGGCCGGCTGGGAGTGAGGGGAAGGAGAGAGGCCGGCTAGAGGTGGCCATGGGCCAAAAACCAAGAAGGAGAGGGGAAGTAAAAGAAATTCCTTTTTAATTTCTTAAACCCAATTTTCAAATCCTAATTCATTCCAAATTTAAATCCTTTTGAAGTTTTGAGCAAACCCAATCATCTCAAAATAAATATGCAACTGCATGTATGCGCAAATATGTTGCTACCCTATGATAAATTTTAAATTAATGAAAATTATTCTTTTTCCTATATTTCATCTGCTCAGAAATTCATAAATAAATCGATTTAACTACATTTCCAAAGTAGCAAATTTTATGGTGTTACATGCACATAGTAGTGTGAATGAAAATTAAATCCATTAAAGTTGCTCCAAGTAGAGTTGAATGTCAATAGGGGATAACCATACATACATTTAGCCTATGCACAAATCTTGTGCAATGGATAGCGCCGGGCCTCTCCCCCTTGTATTGTTTCCAATGCGTCAAAATTGGTACTTCATGCCTGACTACTACACCCGTTTCTAAGGTAAATTTGGCATCTTGCACTAGATCATGTGGCCTTCTATTCCCCTCGGCAACAGAGATGCACATCCTCAAACCTCCCAGTGATTTGCTCATTTTATCAAGCATAATTCCACGAGTTCAAGGCCTTGGCTTCCTCACTCTTCCTGGCAATGGTACTTGACGAGATCCTAACATATGGGTGTGTTATGCCTCAGGATCATTGGTTCCTGACCAAAGAGACCACCGACTGACCCCTCTAGGATCACTAAGGGGCTCGGGGGCTATACCCATCAGGTACCCTCACGTGCACCCTCTGACCAAGAAACCTGACCGAGCTTGGGCACAGTGCTGCCCCCGCACAAGGCTTGGGGGCTTGCCTAGGCTTCAGGCTCCCGATCGATGACACACCCGAGCTTAGGCCTTGGCTCTTGCTTAGCTTATGATGCTAGCCAAGGCCCGGGCGTAAGAAGAGAAGCCTCAAGCCATCGAGGCTCAAGGGCTTCAAGACGACGTGCCCTGGGTATGGCCTGGTTGGCCACTTCCACGACAGTGTCACGCACGGGGCATGACATAATAAGACAAGCTTCCCACGGCCTCCAGGGGCTAGGTGGCTCCTGGGCCCACATGTAGGCCCCTGGAGCCAACCTCCTTCACCAACAAGGAGACTCTAGAAGGTCCACCTGGGGGAGGCCGGTCCAAGCCGACATAGCCTGACATGCAGAGTGTTAGAATAGAGCAGCCAGACGATGCCCAAGGCTTCTTTGGCTCTATGACAGTGCCACAGTCCATAGAGCACCGCTGCAAGACCCTCCAGGACTTTGACATTTGAAGACCATAGACTCATCTCCCCAAACCACCATGTACCTGACTATTGGTATTTATTAACTTGTCACTTATTTTACTAGCCACCTATTTGTTAACTTATGCATGAACATGATGATAATCCAACTATACTGAGTATATAATCAAAGTAGACAATGAATATAATAATGAAGAACATAAATGAGATGAATATTAATATTGTCATAACAATTGTAGCAAGCATAAAAAAGTAATGGAGATACAAAAGAGAGGGGGTACAAAGATTATACGAAACCACGCTCTTGACACGATCAGGAAACCAAGCGAAGCCTACCTCTAGACCTAGCCTAACTAGCTATGCCATAAAATTGATGGAGCTCTAAGGATGATTAGGGTTTCTATCTTCTCAAATGACTTATCTATATGCCTCAGGGGGGTGGTAGGGGCTGGTATATATAGGCCGGAACATCCAACATGAGCCCTTGGATCAAACCAACTAAAAGGACGTCATAGATGCAACCTAGGAGGAGGTGGAGAACCGACATTGCAACGCAGAGGCTGACAGTGGGCCCTAGGGGCCGGGCGGCCTACAGGTGGGGCTAGCCAGCCGCACCTAGCAGCCACTCGAGCTTCGCCTCGGTGTGGAGTCCTCTTGAGTCTTCTAGAATCTTCTAGTGTCTATTTCGCTGCGGTTAAGAGCAACTAAATCTAACATGTAGATCCACGTTGATGGTTTTCTAAATAAACCCTGGCAAAAATATAGATTCGCCAAAACTCATGGAATTTGTTAGTTTAAACCCCTAGACCTTCGTTGGTGTTGACTCAAAAATGTCAACACACAGCAAGCCAGAAGGATCTGCTTAGGATGAGCCTAGAGATCCGCTTTGCTTCAACGCAGGGTTAACCAATCCTACGAATTCCTCCTGATGCGTGCCAGTCAATTTGACCTGCAATTGATAAGGAGAAAAAATTTATCAATAATATAAGGTGGAACATGTTGGTCTTTGCCTAGATAGTTCCAAGTGTGCCGCTTCAGGAGCAGGCAGACGGGAAAATCAACTAAATAGCCAACACGCGATGAAATTGGCTATTACAGACAGTAAAGCTTATGGAACGCAAGTGATTTTATGTTGATAAGTGCAATGCCCATAGATGTAAGTGAAATCATCAGCTAGGTGGATATTACTAGTGTGAATCATTGAGCCGATGAATCTAATGAGAAAGGATATAACATACGAACAAATCGACTATCCAATACAAATGGTCCTATAAACGCACTGAATCTAATCTGTTACCATCAATAGTGAGGTTTGACCGGATCGATGGCAGCTATGATGATAATAACAAACTAAAACCTTAGAATCCATAAAATAATCTATACATCGACAGACTTTCCAAAAGACACGCTATTTGTGTGAAAGCTTGAGCGAATCAACTGAAATAGCCGATTCGGGTGAAAAGGGACTACAATGTGTGAACAATCAACTATTTCACATGGACAAACCTATGAACTCATCAGACTTAACCTGCTATCTCTAATAGTGGGGTTCAATCGGATCAATGGCAGCTGTGATAAAGACAACAAATCAAACCTTCAAACGACATAGGTCTATTCACATTTGACAGAATCATGAGAACACACTGTAGGCGTTAAAGCATAGGCGATCGGCTATTTAGCCAATGTAGGCATAGTAAACAGTTAAGGTCATGCCTAATCGAGAACAAATCTACTAACTAGCATCCTCCAATCTACAGTGCCATAAGTGGGGATCAACCGGATCGTTATAGCCATAATAGCGAACTATAGACCAGAATTAACTAACCAGCAAACCTCTTCAAGATCATACATGCCTTAACCACATACTATGCATGATCAAGATCAAAGTAAAAACAGCTAATGAAACATAACCCATCGCTCAAAGTAAGAAACATCGTGTTGTGATGAAGCGAATGACGGACTAAAAGGATATGAGGCCGATCTAAATCGATCTTGACTAGGCAAATTGATGTTGCTGCAAACTAATAACAATAAGAACATCAGCAAGATCGGTAACTTAATGAATCTACTCGAAGCACACCACCCTTAGGTGGAGCCTATAACTTGACCTTAATCTAATTCGAGTAGTGGAGGTCGACCGGATCGATGCAGCCGTACTTGAACTACATAAGAGTCAATAACTAGCTTATACTAGAGTTTGCAGTGGAGGTCGAACTCAACCGATGCAGCCATATAAACAGAAGTATAAGCCATGAAGGTACTTACAGACAAGCTAGAGGTTGGCTGGACTGATGCAGCCCTACTTGTTGAAGAACTCACCGAGATCTACACTACTCCTAGTCCTAATGGTTGGCACAGAGCCAAGAAAAGTAAATTGTATTTAATTGATTGGATGTCCTTTTTACAATAGCCAGGGTTCAATATTTATACCCAGAGCCTAAGCATGAATCCTACTCAAATATGACTCATCACAATCTTTGGTATAAAAGAAAATATTCCTAACTTAAGATAACTTGGACCCTAATCTTTCCATTTTGTAGAGTTCAATACATATTTCCCGACGCTAACCGTAGCTCATTGTCATTATCTGCTGACGTCATTCGAAGAGAGCCGATTCTAGTGTTGCATCTGAATTAGCTGATATCGATCCCTATGCAATTGATTCCTTGATTGACACAATCTTGGAAGTTTTGAGTTCCCACGTTCTTCTTCCCAAATTTTGGTGTAAATAGTTGGTGATTATATTTATGCCCTTATGCATGTTATATTGATGGTTTATAATGGTTGTTACCTACCATCAACAAGCTCCCCCAAGCTTAACCTTTGCTAGTCCCTTAGCAAAGCTAAACTTACCAAATGGATCAGGAGTTTAAGGATTTTGAAAACATTGATGCAGCTCCTCAAAAGTACACATGCGTTCAAACAAGAATTCTCCTTTGGATTAGAATAAACCGATCTGACTTTCAAACTCACCCATATTACCTTCAACCATGGGGCTTTTTAATCTTCACTTGGGTCTTGAACAATTGAAAGACAGAACGATCAAGTCAAGCACTATGTCTCAAGTTATTATTTTCAACCATTGTTCCAGAGTTTTTATAGATTTTTAAAATAAAACTCAGAGCTTTCTTTGTATGACACTCTCAAGTCTCTCAATATATGTGGTATTTGTGGATCCTAACCAAGGCAAGAGTGGTGTTATGCCTTTCTCTTCCTACAACTAAGGCTTATGTGGAGCTCATAGGAGTGGAAAAACATAAAAGAGCATACTTGCAATATATATATTGTAAAGTCAAACTTTGGATCCAAAGAGAGTTGAGTCATACAATCAAATCAAAATATGCATGTGTGTAGATGTATGTGGTGGATATATATGGTGACTAACCTATTTCTACTATGCTCCTTGAAAACTTTTATCTCATTTGAAACTTGGAAACATTTGCAAGAGAACATGGGCTATCTTATTCATCTCCTCTCTTTTTTTCAGGCGGACATCTAAGTACCCATTGTTTTAAATATCTTGGACACTTGTCCATTTTTTTTTCTTTTTTTCTTTCTTTTTTATGAATAACTTTTGCATAGCCCCATGCTTCCTTTCTACAACAAAACTTTTGAGAGATTGCAACAAGAACTTGGAGCATTTATTTTGTGGATATCCTATCAAGAATTTTTTTGTGTTTTCTCCTTGTGTAGGAGTAAAACATTTTTGGGTGGATCTAAATGGAATGGTATGTTGTTGTGCCTACCCCCAGTGTAGGAGTAGTGCATATTTGGATGGTGTGTACATGATCTTGATTTTAAGAGTATGACAAACCTCTCATAAGGGTCAATAAAGCTTGACTAAACTCAATGCAAAACAAGCAGCATATAAGTGGAAGTTTTTCTAGTCTAAATAACATATATGACTTTGGTAGAAATTCAAGCTTTGTCATAAAGGAGCTCATCATGTAGGATTTTAATGTTTTTGAAAAGATAAATCACCAGAACTTTAGTATCACTTGGAACAAGATAAACAATAGCTCAGACCTTCTCATATCATATCCGCCAATTACCTACACTTAGATGAAGCATATGCTACCCATGAGTTTCAAGTTCAGAGTAAATTCTTATATCAAAACAGTCATATCCAAAACTCAGGAGAATTCAAGGCTAAAAACTAGATACTTAGGAAAGGAATTACAACAGAGCAACTATTCAACATTTCCATTGCAAGAGATTATCCTCAGAGTCCATTTATTTATTCAGCTCTTAAAAACAGAAAACTAGACACACACTTTTTGTTTTGTTTTTATTTTTAAGATCACACCTTACTATTATATATAAAAGACAACGATAATATTAATTTTTTTTATTTTGCTTTTAGTTTTTTATGCATCTTTTTATGACTTAGAAATAATAGAACAAAAGGGAAAGAAATACTTTGCTAGATACATGCGGGATGCCTTTCCCCCAAGCTGGATGTTGGCGCAGTCGAATGTTGAAGTGGAGTGATCCTTTTTGGAGCAGATTTGCCAACAGATGTCCTTCTCGTCCTAGGATAGAATGAGATGAAGACAATCTGGTGAATTTGCTCTTGATCTTCGTGCATCATCCTACAAAATATCAACAAGAATACCAAAACTCATGGAACGGATTAGGGTAAAGGGTTAGCGGTCTGCCATCCAGAGATTAGTTGTTTTTGCGGTTTAGAAATGTTTCTATTTGGCATATTTTTAATAGGATGTCTTTCTAATATCTTTTTGGATTTTCTATTTTTATATGCCTGTAAGAAATATGTATGTATGGTATTTTTATTTTTATGCCACCACGGTGAATATTTCCATGAGTATTTACACCGTAGATTTATTCACATGGGGCTTAGGATTTATGATGCAATGATGTAATACAGTCATGAAACTTTTTATCTTCCTTTTCTAAATGCAATGCTAATACAAAAAAGTAAATATGCTAAAGTGAAAAGTAATTCATGCAATGCTAGGAAGTAAATATGGATAACTACCTATGTTACCTCTCAGTGAGGGTTCAGATGTTTAAGTCTTCCGAACATGACTTTATTGGAGAAAAGCCCTTTATTCTTCAGGTGCATCATCCGGTCTCAACGATGGAGACCCGGATGGCTGCATATCTTGTGATTGTGCCTCTGATGGTGATATCACCTTCTCTTTCCATACCTGCTTGGTCTGTGGACTTGACTTAGGCAGAGTAGGTTCTTCAGGTTCTTCATCTTCCTCCCATTCATTCCATGAGGGTTGGTTCCTTTGACGTTGGGATGATCGACGTCTCCTCCTAGAGTGGCTCTTCTTCGGCTGTTCATAAGTGGTATAAGTATTGAAATAACAGTGTACCTTCACTCCAAGGAATTGGAAGTGGACTTGTCCAAATCCGACGTAGATAATCGCATTGGCAGTGTTGAGGAATGGTCTTCTAAGGATGATGGGTGTATCATCTTCTTCTTCATCACCCATGTCTAGAACCATGAAGTCAGCTGGGGCAAACTGATCATGTATTCTTACCATGACATCTTTTGCTATTCACTTCGGAAATTGAATTGATCGGTCCACCATCTGCAATTGCATATATGTAAAGAACAAAGGTTTGTTACCAAATAAATATTCATACGTTAGCTTGGACATTAAGTTAACACCTGATCCAATGTCATAGAAGGTCTTGTGGAAGATTCTTTGTCCAATGGTACACTCAATCGTTGGTACGCCTAGATCATCCTTCTTAGCAAGGAATGGTGAAGCGAGAAGGTGGTCATACTCTGATCGGAGTGTGTTAATCATGTTAACTTATTCTTCTTATGGCCGCCTGGCCTTGTTTTTCCTCATTATCCTATTGTTCTTCTTCTTGGTCATTGTTGCCTCTTTGGGGGTACACGTTTGCGACTGTCCAAGAGATTGCAGGATGCAGTTCTTGAAAGAAAACTTCTCTTTTTTTATCCTTGATTATGAAGCAAATCTTAGCACTGTCCTCATAGATGATGGCTTTTGTGGTGCTTAGGAAAGGTCGGCCCAAAATAATGGGTGCCCTTACATCTCCACCTGTTTCTAAAACCACAAAGTCTATGGGGACATTTGATTGTCCCACTCGAACAATAGCGTCTTCAAGAATTCTCTTGGGATAGCTGCAAACACATATTTGTGTACAACAAAGTATCTTGGTTAATTTGATCATAAATTACCTTAGGCATGATGTTGACACTTGCTCTGAAGTCATAGATAGCTTCTTGGAACATGTGAGGTCCAATGGCGATGGGGATGACAGGTCTTCCTGAATCGCTCTTCTTTTTTGGCAAGTTATAGTTTATCCACCTTCCCATCGATGGTTGTATACTGTAGTATGCTGCATTGTGAATATTGACAAGATGTGTAAGTTTCTAGGACAACTGTTCCCTGAATGCCCAATGCTTCCACATACTTCACACGTCATGTGGGAATCATGAATGTGCATGACCTCTTGCTTCTCATTGGCTTCGATCTTTGAGCTTCTTCATTCAAGTAGGTCCATCTTGGTAGACATCATGTCTACCTCCTTGAGGTGATGCATACCTCCACCTCTCTTGTAAGATCCTAGAGACGTTCTTCATTCCAACCTTGGTTGAAGGCCATCTTCTCCACAAGAGCTACTGCAGCTAAAATTGTGAGTGATAGGAATGCACCTTCAGCAGCAGCATCCATAGTCTCATAGGTACTATTGGTCAACCAGTGGTAGAAAGTCTACATGAGTAGTCAATTCTCCATCCCATGATGGGGACATTCTGATATGTAATCCTAAAAGCATTCACATGCCTCAGGGATAGATTCATCATATTATTGCTGAAAGCTTGAGATTCTCCCACGTAGAGCATTGGTCTTGCATGTGGGAAAGAACTTTGCTAGGAAAGCAGTGGAACAATTATCCCATGTAGTATTTCTATCTTGGTTGGCAGTGGAACCATTGCTTTTGCCTTCCCCAAGAGTGAGAATGGGAAGAGGTGAAGTAATATGGCATCTTGGATTACTCCTTTGATGGTGAAAGTGCTACAGATCTCTAGGAAGTGTTAGAGATGTGCACTCGCAGCTTCATGTGCCTTTCCACAAAACTGGCTTGCTTGCACCATGTTGATGAGGGTTGGCTTGAGCTCAAATCCATTGTCTCCAACATTGACTATTGGTCCAGTACCTATGTTGGCTGTAGTTAGAGCTAGAGAATTCATAGAGAGTCTTGTTAGCCATGGCTTCAAATTCTGGTGTTAAGCTTCACCTTATCTGGTTGTCTTCTAATTCTAAAGCAGGGACTTTCTTGAGTTTGGCTCTAGTTCACCTGATTAAAGCTTCTAGATCTTCAACATAGTTTGTCAGAAGGTCAAAACCGGTCATATATTACCCTGCATAAGATATAAAAGTAGACAAAACAAGGGTAATCCTGCTTGTGGAGGGGTAAATGGTTATCTCAATCACATCAATAAGTATAAGTTTATCAATACTTCCTTTGCCTAGCTACCTTCCCTGGCAACGGCGCCAAAAATGCTTGTTGGCATTTCTTAGCATCACTACTAAGAATAGAGTTTGAAATCTATCCACGGCAACGGCTCCAGAAATGCTTGTTAGTATTTATTAACTTGTCACTTGTTTTAGTTGCCACCTATTATAAACCTATATCTCCTAACATTACTTTACTAGATTATCATCCCTAGTGACGATGCCAGAGATGCTTGTGGGTACTACATAGCATTACCACTAGAATAATACTAAGCAGTTCTTTATCGTTTTATGTGACTAGAAAGAATATATAAATACATGAATGAAAAAGATCTGCAAGAGCACAGATAATATACCATTGTAGCACTTCACCCGAGAGTATTCCAGGTATCGTTATTTATATTTTTACCACATTAAAGGTCTAGCATGGACATGTATTGATAACTTATACTATTGATGGAGAAGTAAACCATAACCAATATTCTACTCATAATAGGGATAAGTCATAGGATAAGATGTATATATGATAATTATTGATCAATGATAATGATAAATCACTTAGAGTACTCCTTTCTATGGCATTAGCATGGTCTAGTAGAATATTAGAGGAATAATTCCTAAGTCATTCTTAATTACAAGTCAAAGCATACATTGATTAGTGCAATTATACCTAGTAATCATTTCTAAGATCATCGTCATATCTACACATAAGGGATATTACTAAGGAAGATTAAGAATAGAGCTTGTCTTCCTTCATAACCGTACCCTACGTGCACCTACATTCGGGGAGTGGACTACAAATGACTCAATGGGAGTGTCATGTCCACGATCTACCACATGACCCAGAATATAGGGTGTATCCATAGGTAAATAATGTATAATCACCATGCTTACACCATGAATCCTTAGAGTGAGCGCTATACAAACATATGCATGAACATGATGATAATCCAACTATACTAAGCATATAATCAAAGTAGACGCTGAACATTATAATGAAGAACATAAATGAGATGATTATTAATATTGTCATAACAATTGTAGCAAGCATAAAAAGTAATGGAGATACAAAAGAGAGGGGGTACAAAGATTATACAAGAACCACGCTCTTGACACGATTAGGAATCCAAGTGAAGCCTGCTTGCCTCCCTCTAGAACTAGCCTAACTAGCTATGCCCTAGAATTGATGGAGCTCAGAGGATGATTACGGTTTCTATCTTCTCAAATGACTTATCTATATGCCTCAGGGGGTGGCAGGTGTAGGTATATATAAGCCAGAGCGTCCAACGTGAGCCGTTGGATCAAACCGACTTAAAGGAGGGCGTAGATGCAACCTAGGAGACGGTAGAGAACCAACATTACGACACGGGAGGCTGATAGTGGGCCCTAGGGGCCAGGCGGCTGGTAGCCACTCAGGGCTTCGCCTTGGTGTAGAGTCCCCTTGAGTCTTCTAGTGTTCGTTTTGTTGCGGATAAGCGTGATTAAATCTGACATGTAGGTCCACCTTGATGATTTTCTGGATAAACCCTGTAGAAAATATAGATTCACCAAAACTCAAGGAATTTGTTAGTTTAAACCCCTAGACCTTCATTGGTGATTATATTTATGCCCTTATGCATGTTATATTGATGGTTACACCAACCTATTTCTTTATATAAGGGATAAGGATGGACCTAGAGGGGAGAGGACAATCCAAGATGGATATTCCATTCCACTCCATCTGCTCCTGCTTAGCACCGAGGGCAAAGGGAACCAAGAGGGAGGGGCGTCACGAGTCCTCCACATCTCATCGTCTTCCTCCTCTCCGATGAGGGGAAGGCTCCACCGACAGCGAGGCAACCTAAGGATTAGCACCGAGCTAATCCTCTACCAAACTTCTCTTTACACTCTATTGTAAACCCCAGATTTTGGGTGCTCTTAAGTATAAGGATCATCAGCTGCTGGACATAGGGCATCAATTCGCCCTGAACCAGGATAAACCATTGCGTCCTCTCTGTGATTTTTGTGTTCTTGAGTCCATCTGAGCCATCGGAGACCCGTACTCTAACACCGACTCGAACAACTTAGCTATCACACATGATTTTAAAGGACAAAATTGGATGTCAACTATATGTATGCCAGGATCAATTTCCATACATATAGTGACATCATCAGTGAATAATCAATAACCATGTTTATTATACAACTCATAATATTCTTACAAAAGAGACACAGAGGTCTTACAAAGGCAAAAGTGGAAACCCTAAACTCGTAGCTGAGCTCCACTCCACAGGAAGGTTGACGGTAGGTTCGGTGCACCAAGCACTTCTGACAGTCTTCTAGAAACTCCACAACACCTCCATCAATCTTCTGAGTAGCTTTTTCAAAAGACTAGGGGTGTGGAAAGAATAGCGAGGGTGAGTACTTGTCGTACTCAGCAAGTACAGGCAGAAAAGTATGACATGCAAGGCTTAAAACAAGGAAAATGTTGACTCAGGCTTACTGCAAGTTAGCATTTTTAGTTGGCAAAGTTTTATTAAAACAACTTGTATTTACTAAGTGAGTAATGAGAGATCCCAAACCCTTAGTTAAAAGAGAGTATCATCATTACTTATAGGACAAGATCCAAGGTAGCCACCTCCATCATCATATGGCATAGCCATGCCCAAAACCAAAACCGAGGTAGCCACCTCATTATCTTAGGACATAGCCATGTCCAACAAGTTTCCAGCAAATTCCATTTCTAAACATGTGAGATCCATTTCTAATCATGTGAGGGTCCACGCTGCTCGTATCCATAAGCACGGTTGATATATCAGTTCTACACTCTGCAGAGGTTGTATCCGAGACTTGCAAGACCAATGAACACTTCCTAGGTGAGCGGGCAGGGTTTCACTATGAGACTTTTCATAGTTTCTACTAGTAGGAAGCAACCCACTAGGTTTTAGTTTGGCACATAGTTAGCCATCCCCGTGGGAAGCCCAAGTAGCCACTCGTAGCATCCCTCACAAGCGAGGACTACCATACTTAGTAACCAAGACCCCCTTTTGTGCCTACCTAGTAAGCTGCCGCACTTCTAGCAGAAGGTCTTCTAATACGTCAAGCCAGAGCCATAATAGCTTGGGGTTGTATGGTATATCCTAGGTGGTCACTCCATGAACTAGTCCTTAGGGAGGGCGGACATAAGTACCCAAAACCACATGCACTTATTCCCCCTATGTTGCTAAAAGCCAACTTTTAATTAACCATCCATTGCTGTGAGCCATTAGTCAGGATTATTCCATCATGAAGTAAGTATCAAGTGTCATTGTAGGTTGGAGCAGCTAAGCACAACTATATTTACCCATGTAAAACCCTAGGTGCAAGGAAGGATAAAAAGGGCTAGTTAGAGACCTTAGGGTTTAACAAATTAACACACATGCATAAAAGTAAAGTGTAATTAAAGTTAAATAGGTAAACAATATGCTTCATGGAATGTGCTTGCACTTGCCTTTCACCCAAACTCTAGCTGCTCAGAAGTCTTCAATTTCTAGTCTTTGGCTTTTGCTTCACCTGTCGGTCCTCAGCGCTCTCGAACCGTTCTTCCTCTACTTGTAGCAACCAAGCAAAACAAATAGACACAACTAAGAACAACACACCAATCAAAAGAGAAGCTTGAGAAGAGCATGCTAAAGGACAAGGCTCGTTGCTACAGTTGTGAGAGCACAAGAACGATTGAAAATGGAATTATCGTTGGAAAATGACGTGACTATCAGATTGCATTATAGAAGAGACAAAAGACTACGAGTTGCATTTATTTTAGTTTAATAAAACAAGGTGATGGACATTTCAAAGAAATGTCTTAAAGTTTAATTAACTCAAATTTTATTTTAATTAGGAAGGACGAGGTTAAACCTTAGTCATCTTTTAGTTATCAATGATTATATGTCATTTCAGCCATTTAACATCTATAGTTTAGAGAGCACAGAACATGCGTGAGCAACTAATCAAATCATCATATGTTTCATGTTTAGACTGAACAGGTCATACTTAATAAAGAAATATTGGATTTGGTATTAATCATGTTAATCATTTGATTTATGAAAGACCGAAGTATAAACCTATGTTATTTTTAATTTAAAAAGGCGTTCAATAAACTTTTAATTAATTTAACGTTTATGTTGAAATTCAAAAGCATGGGATATTGTAACCATTGCTACTAACACATATCTTATGTTGTTATGAAGCTAATGCAACAAAAACCGGCTAAAATGGAGCTAAAACACAAAAGATATGGATAAAATAGTGTCTAGTGGCAAAACTGTAATTAGACTAAACATTTTTGTATTTAAAATAAATAAAAATTAGGATTTTGTTTTGAATTCCGGACTACGGGTTGATTTACAAGAATGACAGGGGCTTTTTTGCAAAATAGCCAAGCGCTGTCAGCCATGGTCCATGGACCGGTGGTGGACTGGCCCGTGGGGGCAAGTCCATGAGTCCATCGTGGACCAGTGGCAACGGCCATGGGAGGCGACGTAGAGATCGATGTGGCAGGGGCGCTGCGGGCCTTCCCAACCTGCGCGGCTAGCATGGGGTGGGGAGTGGCCGGAGGTGATGGTGCTCACATCGGGTGGCTCGGCCTTGCCGGATTAACTCCGGCGAGTTATGCCTGTGTGCAGAGAGGGAGAGGGAGGAAGGGGAGAGCACCAATGTCTTCCTCACCTCGAGGCGAAGCTCGTCGGCGAGCTCGGCGCGGCCAGAGTGCGGCACAGAGGGTGATCGACGGCGGCAAGCTCAAGAACGGCGATGGTGAGCTCAGGCACTGAGCGAGAGTGGGCGATGTGACAGAACCGCCCAATTTATACAAGATCAAGTACGGTTGTCCCCGCTTAACACGTTGACACGCGTATACTCTCACTTATATAAACCCGGTAGTCCGCCGAGTGTCACGCAGGACCTCGGTAAATCAACATCACAACCAAGATCGCGTGATTAAGCAAATACACATCACATACGCAGGGTTGCAGCGGAAATAATATTATAAATAGGTTCATAAATAATAGTACAAGTTTGGATTTCAAAACCGATTAGTGAAAACAACATAACTTTCAAATGATTACATTAATATAAGTTCCAAATATGTTGCTAGCATAAGTGACATCCTCAAACAAAAGCATGTAGATGAGAAGTAAATATAGAGTCACCGAGCCCACCAGCGGTTAACCACCATTTTCAGCAGGCCAAAACCTCACCTGCAACATGGTGGGATAAACCCTGAGTACTCGAATGTACTTAGCTAGACTTACCCGTCATAAACCAGAAATAAAATTGACTCCAAGGAGTATGCAAGGCTTTATAAGTGGAGGTAGCTTGACAACATTTTGCATAAAAGCTATTGACTTAGTTGTACAATTATGATTCCTTTATCAAGTTAATTATAACTATCCATCTCTAGATTAGCAACTATCCTATGCCAAACATGTGGTATATCTTTTTAGAGCATACAATAGTAACCATAGCAGGTGTAGTAATTCCATGTTTATCCGAACCATCACATTCCATAATACAATTACTATGATGTTGGGACTAGCCAAGTTTCTCACTATCCGGGAGAGACGGCGATTCGAATCGATTTCAACCAGCTGGGAATTTATTCCTAACACAAACCTAGGCAGACTTGATCAACGGTCACCTTAGGTCACCTTTGGTACAACTCAGGTACACATTTCGCGGGTCCGTACCACGCCGCACAATCTGGGACACCAGATGCCAGGACGTTCAAGCCTAGCCTGCCCTTGGGCTCAGTCTGATCGCCCCCCGCAAGGAGCGCACAACAGAACAGGGCCCGGCTTGAGTTGAGCTACTCGGCTTCACGGTCGGAACGAGTTATCCGGCCAGCTAAGTGATAGGCATGCATTCAATCTTGTCAGAAGCGCCAACAACGGTACGGTCCTTAATCGACACAGACGGAATCACATGAGTCAACCTACACATAGACTCTGCCCGGCCTCGATTTACTTTTACCCCATGGTTCTTTTCTACGATAGCAAATATAGCCAACCATGCTTCGGTATCCACCTATATCTCGTAGGTGACAGGAAATCACCCGACTTCTACCGGTCTAAGCATGGCTAAGCATATATTCGATCCTGGACCTACATAGGGTTAACGGTGTATATATCTAGACAAGGAATGTATATGCATCAAGTGGTTCCAATCAACTCTTATAACCTAATGCATCAATCATAAGAACTTAAGTAATCATTTGTAAAATACTGGGAGACTTAGAATGCTCCGGGGCTTGCCTGGAATCCAACACTAGATTAGTGCTTGTTAGATGACACTCGCTTGGTGAGCATCTCCTGTTTAGGCATGTACTCCAGGGATCCTTCCATCTTTGGGAAAAGTCCACCATACACCGTCTTCGGGTTCGGTTCCAACCTCACGTCCTTCACGTGGTTCATCTAGCATACCTAAATGAGATGCAAGATGCATGTGTATAAATACATGGAAGTGCAATAGACAATGCATCGCATGCAGTAAGTAAGACAAGCACAAGGTTACATTAACATGCACAAGCACTTCGCATTGCTTACTTTAAATATCACACAGTTTATCATGCTACGATAGCAAAGAAGACGACAACACCAAGCATGACACAAGTTTCCCAAGATCTCAGGTACTCTAACTCAACCATCATCAAAGGTATGAGCCACACTTAGCAATATACAAGCAAACAACTATAATTGGAATCTGTCAATTTCTGGACATGCAAACAGCAGCTACAAGATTTAGCTATAACTAGAGTTACACAAATCCAAATGACTTGCAAGAAGACATTCTGGAAAGCTTATGAAATTATCTACATTTCATCTATAACCAGCATAGCATGATTCACACGTTAAGTAGGTCGAAATTATACATTTACCGAAACTGGTCTAAACAAGACAGAGAGCAATCAATTGTATAACCCAACTTTAAACAACTGTAACTCTTAAACTACTTGGCCAAATGACACCAAATTTTAACAGCACCTAGATACATGAATAATCTACGACTTTTGTATAGACAAGTTTCACAAAAAAGCAAATTATCATGAAGAACCTAGCTAAGTTCCCAGATCTGTCCATAAACCACATTTGCAAGAAAATAAATATTAACTTATGTTGCAAACACATAATTAGGCAAAACCAACTTTACCAATATGTCGCACATGACTAAAGAACACCAGAAAACCTAGTGTCCATGACCAAATAAATTCTTTTAATGCATTTCTTAATTTATTTTAGATAACAACGTGACTTAATGAGCATATACCAAAAGTATACAATAAATTCTACAAAAATTACAGTGGCTCACATATCCTCTCATTAGTCTACTGTACAAATTTCACTCCATTTGAATATGTATAGCAACCTCTATGAAAAAGACAAGTTGCTAAAGCAAGAAATCATGTGAGAGCAAGATAAACCAATAACTCACTCATGCAGCAACCAATGACCATGAAATTTTTACCACACATCAAACATCACATAAGTAGCATGCCACAAAAATTTCACTTCATTTGGAGCCCTACAACTGCAGTTATGAAAAAGACAAATACAACTAGAATTGAAAACCTAGATGCATAAATCTATTTTTACAGCTAAAACTTTAAACTAACACATGAAATATTATAGATCTACTGCATATACAATTCCACAAGGATTCCAAAAAGTCCTAATTTGCTATTTTACGAATTTCCTATGATTTATTATGATTTTCCAAACTTTCAGCCGGTTTAAAACAAATAGGTCCAAAAGGCACTATTCATATGAGTCTACGGTTTGCAGTTTGGCCCTTTCCTTTCTTCTAATTGTTGTACGCAGCCCCTCACGCGAATCAGAGCAGGGGAGGCCGTCGGAGCTCGCGGCTCCGGCCGTTGGGGGCCATGCCGGCGTCGGGGAAGTGGCGGTGGAGCACCAGGGAGCCGACGCGCACGCGTGGGGCTGCTCATCCCGGCCCGAGGCGGCCTGTGTTGGCCCGACCATGAGCACGATGGCCATGGCGGACGACAGTACGGTGGCAGTGGCTTTCCCGGCAGCACGCAAGGCCGGGGATAGGTGGTACGGGTTCAAGCGAACACGCGGAGGTGGTGGTGGTGCTGGCTAGGAGCAGGGGAAGCACGGAGGCAGGGAATAGCGGCGGCGGCAAGCTTCATTGCTCGGCCATGGCGGCGGCGCACCGTTCTGCGTGCACGGTGACGATGAGAGCGAGCAGAAGAGCGAGAGGTGGCGAGCGCGAGTGAGGAGCAGAGGGTGCCAGGCACTCGGTTTACATGCACAGAGGTGGGGCGAGGTGGCACACAGGCACCACACGGCGGCAAGCCTCTGTTCATGTCGGCCATGTTCAAAAATTCCAGGCTAGTTCAAAAATGTCTGAACACACGACTGAACCTCCATATTCTCGCCTCTCTATCTCCTAACCCGTTTAGTTTTGGCATGAGAGGTAATAACAAATCTTGTAGAGCTACAGGTAATCTCCAAAATTTCCAACATCAACATCGTCTAAAACTCCACCATTTTCAAACTATGAGGCACCAAAGTACACTACATGAAAACTGAAAAACGTTCAAAGACTTAGAAATATTTCAAGTTTTCAAACAACAATACAATGATCTTTGTGATCCAAATTCAAGCATGTTAGGAGCTTAATTAGCCTATGACCCAAAAATAAAAGTTGTTACTCTACTCAAATACTACAATTTTTCTTAAGTGAACACACCCATGCAAAGTCTCTATGACATAGTTCAAACTAGGTCAAACATACTACATTTAAATGATGACGTACACTGAAACTATGACTTAGCGGCCAAATTAGACCTAGCCATGTATACCAAAGTTGTTCATAATGACACTCTAAACATGTTTAATGTATTCCTAAGGTCACACAAGCACTTTATACATTGGGTACATATTTTACTTTCTAGGTCAACCTGCATATCATCACTTAGGAGCTTAATTATGCAAAGTGATCTACATGAACAATGTCCCATTAGCCATCCTAAGCCTAGCTAAGGTGTTTTAGTGACTAACATGACCCACTTGCACTCATTCATACATGATCATAAGTATACACAAAGAAAACATGAAATAACAAAGCATGTTTCATATGTTTCAAACATATGTTTCCAATATAAAAGCATATATATGAATGCCTGATGCTCATGCTCATGCAATGCAAGTCAAATTATGCAAGCCTAACACCTAGGGTGTTACAGCCCTCCCCCCTTAAAGGAATCACATCCCGAGATTCGGTGCAAAAGACTTTTAAGGGAAGAGAAACATGTCAACCAGTTTCCAACATCAGTGATAGCATTAGGCTACTTAACTTCGGAGTATCAGAGGGGCTAATTTGGTCACGACACTTTCTGATACTTGCTCTTTGTCGTAAGCTGTTGTCTGAAGAATCTCCTTCGTTGGCGTCCATAAAGCATTGTAACATTGGAAGAAATCCAAGATAGCACTGCCTTGTGTACTTCTTCCTCGATGTACGAAGAGTGATACAAGCGTAGACTAAATACTTGTAACATCTACTTCCCTAGTGGATACAGCACATACCATATGGACTTTGCACTAGATCATAATCTTCTGAAGGATACTCGTTGCAATGGTTCCATGTGTGCAGTTCTCTTTCTCTGATAACAATATTGTATGGTCTGAGTCTGCTGAGTGAGTGGTAACATAATAGCTGACTCTGTCGGCTCAATGTTCTCGATGATCATTCTTTAGGGAGCCTTTGGATCCAAGTTGCAATAGTGATCTGGGTTGAATCTGATGCAACCTCTTGGGTAAAAACACATATAAGGTACCAAAGGCATGTCAGCATTGGAGAACCATTGACACAGAAGGATGTTAGCGAGGCTTGGAGGACAACACCAGTTGCATGTAATCACAAAACTAGGGACTAGTTCACTACCAAGCAGGTTGAGTACAATTTGCCTTCGGGGTGCAGTTGCACAGCAAGTTGGGTTGACTTGCATCGTAGCGAAACCAGCTTTCTTAAACTACATTAGACGTCGAGGCTACCATTCTTAGGCCAATCAATATCTCAAAAACCATAATCCAAAAATCTATGGTTTGACACATTTCCAATTACTTTCGAATTGCAAGGGCACAATTTGACTTCTAGAACACCTTGACTGCTCACGCATTGCTGATCTAAGAGGGCAAAAGCAAGGCACATAGGGGTGCAATTAGTCTTCTCAAGGGTATGGAGGGTTGTCTAGCAGCAATACACCTACAAGTTGTAATTTCTTGGCATGAATTACAAACACAACCTTCTAATGCAAAGGATGATCGCAGTCACAGCGAAATTGCAGATTCTGTACCCTTTTGTTTTCTATTCCTATCTCATAAACTACTGCTCCAATATGCACAAATTTCGGTGGGCATGTAGATCCATGGGTCTTCTAACTACTCACCAAAATTCAACTCAACCGGACACCGTTTGACCATCGAAACAATTCATCTATCAAAACTGCTCTGTTCTGAAATGACGGCAAACCGAGCCGACAAGATATCTCTCAAATCCGATGTTTCACTCAACCAATACTCAAACCAACTTAAGACATTGAAGGGTCCTAAGCAAGGAATGAGATCACCAAGTTTGGGGTCAATCCAACTTAGTTTGAGTCACTAATTGCCTGGCTTGAAGATAACCGGTTTAGTGCCACCAAATCTGGACAGATTTCTCGTCCTTCCTTTATAACCGCGGTAGCTTTCTCGCTGAGGATGGAGGCTAGGGTTTTCCTTACATGCCTCTTAGGAAACAACCTCAACCGTTGATTTAGACACCAACTCGATGATGCACAAACATTGGACTTGTGGGCTATTTTCATAGGTCACAAAGCATTACTCCACATGGAGGGCATCCCTATATAGATAAGGAACCATTTCTGAATATTCTCTAGCACTTGGTCCAATAGAGCCTTGAACAAATCCGTTTGTGGTACCTAGGGGCACAATGATGCTGATAGAAACTAGGGATATGCTTTCTCTAGTTCTACACTTAGCTGATACATCTTGCACTATATACGTGGTTGTCCAAGATGGAATTGACTTGATAGCACATTTGGAGAAGAAGTAGCACTTGCATTGCAGGGCTAGGTTTGTTGTTTCCTTGATCAACATTGTTCTGTGAGATCTGGCCTTCATAGTTACCAAATAGTCGTTTCCTAACTGAAGACTAACTTTCCTACTGGTAACAAATCAGTTGTCCCTCATCACTAAAAAGGTTCCAAATCTTCACTCTTGATAATAAAAATTGTGGTCGAAGCCTACAGATGGTTGCCATTGAAGTCAGCAGAAAGGGGTCACACCAAAGAAGGTCGGTTCAGCTACGTGATCCTTATGCACCTCAAGATTGAGAACTTGGACAGGAACTCATATATACCAGGTGACCTATTACAACACATAATACATTGGTCTATTTATCATCCAACTGATCACTTGTTCAACCTTAAGTGTGGTGCACCTTTCTGATCCAACGAAAATGACATAAGTTGCTCACTAGATGACCGATGTCATTATAGGGACAGTCACGTCGAGTAGAGTCACTTGTCTACCACCTCTTGTAGTCTGTTTATGTTCCTGTTAGTGACCTGTTCTTCAAAGGTTAACCATTGGACGACTTCAAAAGGGAGTCCAATTGCATTTGATTCAACGTACAGATCTTCTACCACGCTATGGAGAGATAACCAAGGAAGAGCTCACGTGAAAATAACACATCGGTGCAGTTCTGCAATGGATCATGACTAGAAACCTCAATACCAGTGCGTGCCGAGCAGCACAGCCTTGTGTGTGCACCCACAGGAGGCTCTCGGTTTCGTCGCGGCACCGTAGATCGTTAATCGTGGCACCATTACTGAACATACAACCCACAAGAAATCTCACATGGCACAAATTGGGTTACATAGGAGCAAGCACTATGCGAAGGAGGGATAGCAACAAAGGTAGTCACAAGGTTAGGAGTCAACAAGTAGGGGATCCGAAGATCAAAACACAACGCAAGAGAACATAGCTTAATTGCCAAAGACAACTGAGTAGGGGACTTCTTGCCGAATTTCCATATACGTCTTGTGTCCACCCAAGTGATTACCAGATAACGATTAACATAAGATTTGGTCTTGTCGAGTAGCAACATGAGATCAAGACTAATAAATATTTAGAGACTTGAAAGGGTTGGAGACAAAACAAACGAGATTCAAGGGACAGAGCCATTGCAGTGACTAAGAATTCAGTTGATAAAGCAACGACATGATTAGCAAGGAAAAGGTTCCAAAGCCAGGGTAGATAGCGATTAGTGTTGCACCAGATCATCTGTAGGAGAAGGAGCAATGAAGTCTGACAAGGATTTTGGAGCAAGGTCCTTCCACACAAGAGTGGGACAACCACAAAACATGCGAGCAAAGAAGGGGGCTAAGCTTGGGCCTAAGGTCATGCAAAGGCATGGATAAAGGTCTTCGTAGCACAACGTTCAATGGCTAGCAACCACATGTACAGGCTCAGGCTCCTAAGAGAGAACTTAATTGAAAACGACAACCATTAGATTACCAAAACTTGGATGTTGTTCCAGGATAGCGCTCTTCAACACTCATATGCTTTCCGAGGACAAAAGGATGACAACTACGGCACGACCTAAATAACGAGCACCCGCACCTACATCCTGGTCTCAAGCAAGCATTTCGAAATACTCAATCTAATTAGCTTAAGCGACTATTGCTAAGCACAAAGCTCACACCTAACAAGTAGTCACCTTCAACAACACTGCTACACATATCACGCAAAACATGGTGGTAAAGTATTGTTATCTTTTATTTCCTTTTTACTGAGTAGGTGGATATCTCTACAAAAGAAGTTTTACTTACATTTAGCAATTTAGTTTTCAAAGGGGTGAACCTTTTGCTAACTATTAACTTGTCATCTATTTCCTTTGGAAACAAACATATAAGGCGAAGCTAATCACACACTATCTTCAAGCACAGCTATTCAAGCAGCATGGAACAAGGCATTTTGTCTAGCTTCACACAAGGAAGATAGTAGCATCACATTGGTCACAAGTTACTTAGTATTAGAACAAGGTGAGGGAAGCATATTTATGCACAAGCACAATCATGATGCATGCTCGTCCTATTTGTCCTCACAAAATTGCCAGCCTAAGGCGACAATCACGTTCTATGTCGGTGGCATAACATGTACTCTCTCGATATAGAGCTAGTCGTCAGCTATATTCAATCTACGCATTCGTGGTTAGCGTACCTGCAGGCAAATTCATTGCAGCCCATCCCCACAAGAGATAAATAAGCACACAATGAAAGCAGTAAACTAAGATACTCTCCATATACACATCCCCAGATATATATACTTCAGTATCCATAGCTACCCGGCAGATATACCCACAATTAAGTACCTTCATATATACATATGTGTACCATGTAAATATTCCAGTAACCACAGCTAACTCTCCCCTAGACCGATAGTTGGACGGTCATGCTCTCACAACTCACACTTACCTGGGCGTAGAGGCAATTGATTCATACATTACCATTCAAGTGAACGGCATCCATACAATAGCACGCGGTATGGACGATGAAAGTAAAATTTGCAAGAAGTAAACCCCCACAGTTAGTACTTAGATAGCCACCTAATAGTCCTTAACTGGGCATAAAGGAGGATGTCGCTAGCATAGTTTTGCAAATAAGTTTTGACAAATTTGCCTGTAGCTAAAGTTTTAGTTAAAATAGGCTTTTTAAAACCAAAACTTGGCTTTTAAAACTATGTACATGACAGTATTATGCTTAATCTCGCTCTGATACCAGCTATGACAGAACTGCCCAATTTATACAAGATCAAGTACGGCTGTCCCCGCTTAACACGTTGACACGCGTATACTCTCACTTATATAAACCCGGTAGTCCGCCGAGTGTCACGCAGGACCTCGGTAAATCAACATCACAACCAAGATCGCGTGATTAAGCAAATACACATCACATACGCAGGGTTACAGTGGAAATAATATTATAAATAGGTTCATAAATAATAGTACAAGTTTGGATTTCAAAACCAATTAGTGAAAACAACATAACTTTCAAATGATTACATTAATATAAGTTCCAAATATGTTGCTAGCATAAGTGACATCCTCAGACAAAAGCATGTAGATGAGAAGTAAATATAGAGTCACCGAGCCCACCGGCGGTTAACCACCATCTTCAGCAGGCCAAAACCTCACCTGCAACATGGTGGGATAAACCCTAAGTACTCGAATGTACTCAGCTAGACTTACCCGTCATAAACCAGAAATAAAATTGACTCCAAGGAGTATGCAAGGCTTTATAAGTGGAGGTAGCTTGACAACATTTTGCATAAAAGCGATTGACTTAGTTGTACAATTATGATTCCTTTATCAAGTTAATTATAACTATCCATCTCTAGATTAGCAACTATCCTGTGCCAAACATGTGGTATATCTTTTTAGAGCATACAATAGTAACCATAGCAGGTGTAGTAATTCCATGTTTATCCGAACCATCACATTCCATAATACAATTACTACGATGTTGGGACTAGCCAAGTTTCTCACTATCCGGGAGAGACGGCGATTCGAATCGATTTCAACCAGCTGGGAATTTATTCCTAACACAAACCCAGGCAGTCCCGATCAACGGTCACCTTAGGTCACCTTTGGTACAACTCAGGTACACATTTCGTGGGTCCATACCGCGCCACACAATCTGGGACACCAAATGCCAGGACGTTCAAGCCTAGCCTACCCTTGGGCTTAGTCTGATCGCCCCCCACAAGGAGCGCACAACAGAATGGGGCCCAGCCTGAGTTGAGCTACTCGGCTTCGCGGTCAGAACGAGTTATCTAGCCAGCTAAGTGATAGGCATGCGTTCAATCTTGTCAGAAGCGCCAACAACGGTACGGTCCTTAATTGACACAGACGGAATCACATGAGTCAACCTACACATAGACTCCGCCCGGCCTCGATTTACTTTTACCCCATGGTTCTTTAACACGATAGCAAATATAGCCAACCGTGCTTCGGTATCCACCTATATCTCGCAGGTGACAGGAAATCACCTGACTTCTACCGGTCTAAGCATGGCTAAGCATATATTCAATCCTGGACCTACACAGGGTTAACGGTGTATATATCTGGACAAGGAATGTATATGCATCAAGTGGTTCCAATCAACTCTTATAACCTAATGCATCAATCATAAGAACTTAAGTAATCATTTGTAAAATACTGGGAGACTTAGAATGCTCCGGGGCTTGCCTAGAATCCAACACTAGATTAGTGCTTGTTAGATGACACTCGCTTGGTGAGCATCTCCTGTTCAGGCATGTACTCCAGGGATCCTTCCATCTTCAGGAAAAGTCCACCATACACCGTCTTCGGGTTTGGTTCCAACCTCACGTCCTTCACGTGGTTCATCTAGCGTACCTAAATGAGATGCAAGATGCATGTGTATAAATACATGGAAGTGCAATAGACAATGCATCGCATGCAGTAAGTAAGACAAGCACAAGGTTACATTAACATGCACAAGCACTTCGCATTGCTTACTTTAAATATCGCACAATTTATCATGCTACGATAGCAAAGAAGACGACAACACCAAGCATGACACAAGTTTCCCAAGATCTCAGGTACTCTAACTCAACCATCATCAAAGGTATGAGCCACACTTAGCAATATACAAGCAAACAACTATAATTGGAATCTGTCAATTTCTGGACATGCAAACAGCAGCTACAAGATTTAGCTATAACTAGAGTTACACAAATCCAAATGACTTGCAAGAAGACATTCTGGAAAGCTTATGAAATTATCTACATTTCATCTATAACCATCATAGCATGATTCACACGTTAAGTAGGTCGAAATTATACATTTACCGAAACTGGTCTAAACAAGACAGAGAGCAATCAATTGTATAACCCAACTTTAAACAACTGTAACTCTTAAACTACTTGGCCAAATGACACCAAATTTTAACAGCACCTAGATACATGAATAATCTACGACTTTTGTATAGACAAGTTTCACAAAAAAGCAAATTATCATGAAGAACCTAGCTAAGTTCCCAGATCTGTCCATAAACCACATTTGCAAGAAAATAAATATTAACTTATGTTGCAAACACATAATTAGGCAAAACCAACTTTACCAACATGTCGCACATGACTAAAGAACACCAGAAAACCTAGTGTCCATGACCAAATAAATTCTTTTAATGCATTTCTTAATTTATTTTAGATAACAAGGTGACTTAATGAACATATATCAAAAGTATACAATAAATTCTACAAAAATTACAGTGGCTCACATATCCTCTCATTAGTCTACTGTACAAATTTCACTCCATTTGAATATGTATAGCAACCTCTATGAAAAAGACAAGTTGCTAAAGCAAGAAATCATGTGAGAGCAAGATAAACCAATAACTCACTCATGCAGCAACCAATGACCATGAAATTTTTACCACACATCAAACATCACATAAGTAGCATGCCACAAAAATTTCACTTCATTTGGAGCCCTACAACTGCAGTTATGAAAAAGACAAATACAACTAGAATTGAAAACCTAGATGCATAAATCTATTTTTACAGCTAAAACTTTAAACTAACACATGAAATATTATAGATCTACTGCATATACAATTCCACAAGGATTCCAAAAAGTCCTGATTTGCTATTTTACGAATTTCCTATGATTTATTATGATTTTCCAAACTTTCAGCCGGTTTAAAACAAATAGGTCCAAAAGGCACTATTCATATGAGTCTACGGTTTGCAGTTTGGCCCTTTCCTTTCTTCTAATTGTTGTACGCAGCCCCTCACGCGAATCAGAGCAGGGGAGGCCATCGGAGCTCGCGGCTCCGGCCGTTGGGGGCCATGCCGGCGTCGGGGAAGTGGCGGTGGAGCACCAGGGAGCCGACGCGCACGCGTGGGGCTGCTCATCTCAGCCCGAGGCGACCTGTGTTGGCCAGACCACGAGCACGGTGGCCGCGGCGGACGACAGTACAGCGACAGCGGCTTTCCCAGCAGCGCGCAAGGCCGGGGATAGGTGGTACGGGTTCAGGCGAACATGCGGAGGTGGTGGTGGTGCTGGCTAGGAGCAGGGGAAGCACGGAGGTAGGGAACAGCGGCGGCGGCAAGCTTCATTGCTCGGCCATGGCGGCGGTGCACCGTTCTGCGTGCACGGTGACGATGAGAGCGAGCAGAAGAGCGAGAGGTGGCGAGCGCGAGTGAGGAGCAGAGGGCGCCAGGCGCTCGGTTTACATGCACAGAGGTGGGGCGAGGTGGCAAGCGAGGTGGCACACAGGCACCACGCGGCGGCAAGCCTCTGTTCATGTCGGCCATGTTAAAAAATTCCAGGCTAGTTCAAAAATGTCTGAACACACGACTGAACCTCCATATTCTCGCCTCTCTATCTCCTAACCCGTTTAGTTTTGGCATGAGAGGTAATAACAAATCTTGTAGAGCTACAGGTAATCTCCAAAATTTCCAACATCAACATCGTCTAAAACTCCACCATTTTCAAACTATGAGGCACCAAAGTACACTACACGAAAACTGAAAAATGTTCAAAGACTTAGAAATATTTCAAGTTTTCAAACAGCAATACAATGATCTTTGTGATCCAAATTCAAGCATGTTAGGAGCTTAATTAGCCTATGACCCAAAAATAAAAGTTGTTACTCTACTCAAATACTACAATTTTTCTTAAGTGAACACACCCATGCAAAGTCTCTATGACATAGTTCAAACTAGGTCAAACATACTACATTTAAATGATGATGTACACTGAAACTATGACTTAGCGGCCAAATTAGACCTAGCCATGTATACCAAAGTTGTTCATAATGACACTCTAAACATGTTTAATGTATTCCTAAGGTCACACAAGCACTTTATACATTAGGTACATATTTTACTTTCTAGGTCAACCTGCATATCATCACTTAGGAGCTTAATTATGCAAAGTGATCTACATAAACAATGTCCCATTAGCCATCCTAAGCCTAGCTAAGGTGTTTTAGTGACTAACATGACCCACTTGCACTCATTCATACATGATCATAAGTATACACAAAGAAAACATGAAATAACAAAGCATGTTTCATATGTTTCAAACATATGTTTCCAATATAAAAGCATATATATGAATGCCTGATGCTCATGCTCATGCAATGCAAGTCAAATTATGCAAGCCTAACACCTAGGGTGTTACAGGCGAGTGAGCAAGGTGTGAAGGGAGTGAGGAGGCGGCGGTGGCCGCCCTTTACAGGGGCTCGGTCTTGCATGCGAGTGGGCGAGCATGAGGCATAGAGGAGCGGTGATGGCAGCACAGTTGACTGCGTGTCAGGCACGGTGGGTGAGAGGGGGCGCGGTGGAGCTGCAGCGGCGGTGCGCAGGTGAGTGCATAGCATGGGGGAGAAGACGATCCTATAGTTGGGGTCACCGACTAGTGGGCCCCACCTATTAGTGTCGCTGGTGCTTGGGCCCCGCTTAGCAGCGAGTGTAAGAGGGAGAGCGGTGCGTGCCGATTTGCTAACACGGTGACCCCATGTGGCAGTGAGAGGGAGGAGGGGAAGGGGCGTGGCTAGGCCGCCGAGCTAGGCTAGGGTGGCTACGCGGCCACTAGGCCCGAGCGGAAGCGGGTGAAGGGGAAGGTGCGGCCACCCTGTTGGGCTAGGCCGGTGCAAGCTTGGGAGGAGGGGATGGAGAGGCCTGGTTGGGTTGGGCCAGCGCGTAAGCCGAACAAAAGCCAGGGAGGGGTGGGGAGAGAAAAAGAGAAGGCTTTCTTATTTTTACAAAAGGAAAAAAGAGTTTTCACAATATCAATTTAAAATCTAAAATAAGCACACATAGGCAAACCAATAAAACTATGCAGCGGTGTGAATGCAACAAATAAATCACATTAGCTTTATAAAAGTTTTATAAATTCATATTTTTCTCATTTTAAAATAGTAGCTAAACAAATAACTCTTTGAAATTCTAGAAAAATTATTAAATCCTTTATTTTTTTAGCTTTTTCTATTCGCAACCCAAAATAGAAATTTTGGGGTGTGACATATGGTTGCCATGGTTCTGATCCTGCGCCATGTAGGGGGCAGCGTCAAGTGCGATTTAGGCTCTATGGTGGCTCCAGCCACCCGCCTCGTCCCCGGAGCAAGCGGCACCACCCTAGACAACGGTGTCTGCTTCCTTAGCGAGTTTTTCATCACTGTTGGCGCCTTCACTCTGGGCAAGGTCCTCAACTTTGGGAGCCTAGTCTACATAGCCAACTTCTCCAGCGGGCTTCACCTGCTCAATGGGGTTGTGCCGATGGACATCGAGTTCTCGACGCCACCCCCTCCACCGGGGTCCCCGGGAACGGATCTTGGGGCCCTAGCCCATCGGGTCCACCATGGATCCACCATAGACCGAGAGTGGCGGGCATAGCCCCCATGACCAGGCTAGGCTCCTGCAGGGCAAGGGAGAACCCCCTTCACTCCTCAGGCCTACCAAGGCAGGCAGTGCCAGGTTGGCCAGGCATCCACCGCTGGTTGGCTAGGGAGTCCTACAGCGTTGCCAAGGTACCACGGATGGGTGCTCACCCCACCTGCTGGGAGGCGGGTCATGGGGGAGCTCGCCCCAATGTGATGTGACTCTGACCCATGAGCTATTGGGGGAAGACCGACTTCGCCATCTCCACGGCCCTCTGTGGTCCTGCTTCGAGGGGTCAATGTGGTGAACAGGATGCCTCAATGACACCTGCGCTAGTTAGAGCTGCCCAGCACCTTTGGTTGCCAAGACTTCCTCTAGCTCATCCCTAGCCCAGGCTGTTTCTGCTCGTAGTTAGCCTAATCATCGAATGGGCGTGCCTCATGAAGTGTTGTTAGATGGTGGGAGTAGCCTAAACATCCTTTACGATGGCACCCTCGACTTCATGGGGATCCCAAGGGCAAGTCTCCACCCTGGCGGAGTCCCCTTCTTCGGGGTCATCCCTAGGATCCAAGCCACTGCTCTCAGAACTATCCAACTCTTAGCCACATTCAGGGACCCCTCCATCTTCTTGAAGGAGGTGCTTAACTTCGAGATGGTCGACTTCGCCAGCCCCTATCATGCTTTACTGGGGTGGCCATGCTACACTAAGTTCATGGTTGTCCCATACTATGGCTACATGAAGCTTAGGATGCCTAGCCCATGAGGGTCATCGTAGTGTCCCCCTCCATAGCCGACACGTACCTTTGCGAGCAAGAAGGCACTACCCTCTCTAGGGCCGATGTTGTCGCCACTGATTTCTCTTGGATCCAGCATGAACCAGGAGAAGACCCCCTCATAGCACAAAGGGGATCCTGGCTGTGGCCTTCCGCTTGGTCGATGATACCAAGATAGTCTAGATCCATCCTCAAGACCTAGAGAAATGACTTTTTGTGGGCATCGGCATGTCCTCGGACATGGAAGTGGCCCTCATAGAGTTCCTACGTGACAACGCCGATGTCTTCACATGGAAGACCTCTGACATGCCTAGCATCCCCCATGGGATTGGTGAGCACTGACTCAACATCAAGGCCGATGCTAAGCCAGTGTAGTAGCACCTTCATCGCTTCGACAAAGAGAAGCGCAAGACGATTGGTGAGGAGCTCGCCAAGCGCTTGGCCACCAGCTTCATCAGGGAGGTCCAGTACCCCGATTGGCTGGTCAACCTAGTCCTGGTCAAGAAGAAGAACAAGAAATGGAGAATGTGTATTGACTACACCAGCCTCAACAAGGCCTGCCTAGAAGACCCATTTCCCCTTCCTCGGATTGACTAGGTGGTCGATTCAACTGCTGGCTGTGAGGCCCTCTGCTTTCTGGACACGTACTTTGGGTACCACCAGATCATGATGGACCCCTCTGATCACTTCGCCACTTCATTCATCACCCTGTTTGGCACCTTCTATTACACTTCCATGCCCTTCGGCCTCTAGAATGCTAGAGCCACTTTCTAGTAGTGCATGCAAAAGTGTTTCAGGGAGCAGATCGATTGCAACTTGGAGGTCTATGTTGATGACATTGTCATCAAGACCCACTTGGCTACACGACTGATCAATGACCTAGAGGAAACCTGCTCCAACATCCATGCCAACCACATCAATCTCAACCCGGAGAAGTGCGTGTTTGGAGTCCCAGCCGGAAAGCTCCTAGGTTTCATTGTCTTCGAGCATGGCTTCGAAGTCAACCCCTAGAAGATCTCTGCGATTAGGGACATGGAGCTAGTCAAGAACCTAAAGGGGGCCTAGAGGCTCACTAGGTGCTTAGCAGCTCTCAGCCGCTTCATATCTCGCCTTGGGGAATGATGTATGCTGCTGTACAAGCTCCTTAAGAAATCTAAGTGCTTTGAGTGGACGTAGGAAGCCCAGGACGCGCTTACAAGGTTGAAGGGCTTCCTGACCATGCCTCTAGTCCTGACCTCCCCTACTAAGGGGAAACTCTGCTCCTATACGTGGCCACCACCCTGCACACCTTCAGCTCATCCCTAGTGGTGGCACATGAAGAGGAGGGTCACGCCCTCAAGGTCTAGCGGCCGATGTACTTCATCAGCGAGGTCCTCTCTGACTTGAAGACCCTCTACCTGAGAATCCAGAAGCTCCTCTACACCATGCTCAGCACCAAGCTCAAGCTTTGGCATTACTTCGATAGCCACCCCATGGTAGTCGCATCCTCTAGCAGCCTAGGGGATGTCATCAACAACTGGGAGTTCACCAGCTGCATTGCCAAGTTAGGGCTCAAGCTCATGGGCCTCGACATTACCTACGCCCTCTGCATGGCAATCAGGTCCCAAGTCCTCACCGCCTTCATAGCAGAGTGGACTAAGGAACAGGCCTCAACCATCCCTGCTACGATCGAGTACCGGACCATGTATTTCAATGGCTCCCTCACCCTTGAGGTGGCAGGCGCAGGGACAAGCTAAGGTATGCCCTACAGTTTTAGTTCTAGGCCACTAACAATGTTGTAGAGTACGAGGTGCTCCACCATGGCATCCGGGCGGCAGTCGAGCTTGGAGCTCGGTGCCTCTTCATACGAGGAGACTTCAAACTATTCATCAACTAGGTAATGAAGGAGTCAGCCTACTGCGATGCGAGAATGGAGGCTTACTGTGTGGAGGTCTAGAAACTGGAAGACAAGTTCGACGTCATCGAAATTGACCATGTCCTTCTGCGGGACAATAAGGAAGTTGATGCACTGGCAAGGCTGGCGTATACTCGAAAGCCCCCTCCACCTAGGGTCTTCCTAGACATCCTTGATGCCCCCTCGATCTGCCTCAAGGGGGCCAAACCGCCAGCCCCAACTAGCATCACCGCAACCTTGAACACCATCGCCAGAGGGGCATCATCCCTAGGAATGCATACTTGCGGTCACCATGCGCAGCTGATGGGGCACTAAGCCACTAGCTGGCGACCTCACCGACCTTCCAGCATGCCTCATGAAGCATAGGAGACATGAGTTAGCCACCCCTGGTATGGTGGCTAGTGGCCTATCTACCGAGCTCCCTAATATGGCCTAGGAACGAGCAGTCGACGCCCCTGAACGCCAAGAAATGCCATCGTCATGTCTGGAGTCGGCCTAACAGGGCACTGAGGGCATGTTGGGTAAGAGCTCCCCAAGTCATTTGAGGCTTTAGAAGATTGGAGGACCCTCTTCTCGACTTTCTCGAGCGGGGGATCCTCCCCGCCGATGTCACCGACGCCCGCACACTGGTCCAATGTGCAAAAAGCAACAGAGTCCTCTATGGGCAGCTCTATCGCTGGATCACCTCTAAGGTGCTCCTACGGTGTGTTGCCCTAGAGGATGGGAAGAAGATGCTCCTTGACATCCACGGTGGCATCTATGGGCACCATGTGGCGCTAAGAGCCCTCATGGGGAAGGCCTTCAGGCATGGCTTCTACTGGCCAACCACCCTCACTGATGCCTAGGACCTCATTAAGACGTGCAAAGGCTATTAGTACTACACCAAGCAAAGTCACTTGCCTGCCCAAGCGCTTTAGACGACCCCCATCACCTGGCCATTCATAGTCTAGTGCCTTGACATGTTCGAGGAATTCAAGAAGGCTCCCAGAGGCTTCGACCACCTATTGGTCACCATTGACATGTTCACCAAGTGGATTGAGGTCTGACCCATCGTCAACCTCAAGTCAAAATAGGTGACTGAGTTCCTCTAGGACATCATACATAGGTTCGGTGTTCCCAATCACCTTATTACTAATAATGGCACTCTATTCATAGGCTACTGGTTTCTAGATTTCTGCGATGCCTGGTGAATCCGAGTGGATTGGGCTTCAATCTATCACCTTGAATCCAACGGCCAAGTCGAGCATGCCAACAGGCTGATCCTCCAAGGGATCAAGACCCACATCTACAATGAGCTCAAGATTCATGCCGGCCACTAGGTGGATGAGCTCCCCTCCCTTCTCTAGAGCCTAAGGACGAGCGTGAACCGCTCAATAGGGTATATGCCATTCTTCTTGTCTATGGGGCTAAGGTATTCATCCCCTCCAACCTCGACTATGACGTCCTATGCGTCCACTTCTACAACGAGCAGCGAGCCAAGGAACAGTGCTAGGCAAACATTGACATGCTCGAGGAGGTACAAAACACTGCTATGGTGCAATCTACCGGCTACCAGCTAGGACTTCACTGCTATCACGCCTGATGGGTACGCGAGTGTTCCTTTGTTGTAGGTGACCAGTCCTCTAGAGAGTCGCCCCATCCAAGAAGGGCCACAAGTTCACTCTGCCTTAGGGCCCCTTCTGTGTCTCTGTTTACACCAAAATTTGGAAGGAGTCTCATAGGGATTTTAAAGCTCTCAAGATCATGTAATCAAAGAAGCAAATGCATGCAGATCAAAATTAACTGATTCAAATGCAGCATTGGAATCAGCTTTCTTCAGGTAACGCTAGCAGATGATGGCGAGGGCTATGATCGGCGCCAGGAGAAAATATGTTGAAATCTACAAAAAGGGAAAGATTAGAGTCCAAGTTATCTTAAATTAGGAATGTTTTCTCGTAGGGCCAAAGATTGTGATGAGTCGTGCTTCGATAGGAGTCATGCGTAGGTTCTGAATATAAATACCAAACCCTTGCTATTGTAAAACACACAATCAATCCAATATACAAGTCATTTACTTTTTTGGCTCCTGCCATCCCTTAGGAGTAGGAGTAGAGTAGATCTCGGTGAGTTCTTCAGCAAGTATGGCTGCATCGATCCGGTCGACCTCCACTTCTTGTTGTAAGTACTGTCATGGCTTATACCTTTGTTCATACAGCTACATCGATCCAGTTGACCTCCACTGCGACTCTGGTATAAGTTAGTTATCAGTTCTTGCCTAGTTCAAGTATGGCTACATCGATCCGGTCGACCCGCACTACATGAACTAGATCAAGGTCAAGTTATCGGCTCTATCTAAGGGTGGCGTTCCTTCGGATAGATTCATTAAGTTACCGATATTGCTTATTGCTTCCATTATTTATTTAATTACAGCAATATCACTTCGCCCAATTAGGATTGATCTAGATCGGCCTTATATCCTTTTTAACCCATCGTTTGTTAATATAAAACTGATCCAATCTGTACTTTAAATGATGAGTTATGTTTTATCGGCTATTTCACATCAATCTTGATCGTGCATAGTGTGCGGTTAAGGTGTGTTTGATCTTGAGTAGATCTATTGGTTAGCGAAAACTATTCTATGGCCTGTTATCATGGCCTATGTGATTATGCCTCACACCCCACTGTTAGCATAGTGGAGTAGGGATTGTTATTTGGTAGATCTGTTCTTGTGAGGGCATGACCTTAACTGTGTGCTATTCCTGAATCGGTTGTTTTAGCCGATATCGAGCGCTTTCATGAACAGTTTGCATCACAAGATCGTTGAAGTTGTGATAGGTTGAAAGATGTGTTAGCCCCATGATCTTATTATTGTATTATGGCCTACATGATTCTGCCTCATGCCCCACTGATATTAGTAATAAGTTAGGGTTGTCAAGTCTATTGTTGTTTCTATAGCCTGCATAATTCTGCCTCATGCCCCACTAGTCATAGCGATAGATGAGATCTAATATGTTCATTAGATTTATTTCTATTAAATGGTTGAATGATGATGAACTATTTCTTTTATAAAGGAGTTCGGTTACTTGTAGTCATTGGCTTAGCATGAACTAATTACTGTTGATATCTTTTTGCTAGTGACCAGTATTTCTTTAAACAACGACATTCATAATGATAACCGATTCTTCTTACACAACCCCATGAGCTTTAACCGATTTATTCTTATGAATATGCTAGAATCGGCTATTTAGTCGATCTCCTTTCATATCAGCTCTCAGAGCTGCACATTCGGGACTGTCTGGCAACACCGGCAAATTCGTCCCTTAATTACTATAAGCTTTCTCTTCTTGTCAATTGTTGGGTCAAATTGACTGGCACGTCTCGGGAGGAGTGCGCAGGATCGACCACCCTTGCGCTGAAGCTAGGCGAATCTCCAGCTCCATCGAGCAGACCCTTACGGCTTGCTACATGTGTCCTCGGCATGGGACAAAATTATGTGTCGACACATGTTTCTGGCACACCCGGTGGGACCCCATAGTTGTCATGGCGGTTCACAACAACAACGACATCCTTATGCTGCATTATGAAGATCTACCTGATGGGAATAAGGGTATCATCAGCAATGCTACAGAAGAGTTCCAGAACAAGTGTTTGTTGTCCTACACCAAAACACGTGACAACACAATTGTTCAGAAATTTCCACTACCAGGAGTTCTATTGCACGAGCAGACGGATACAACTAAAGATGAAGACAGGCGTTTCTTTAAGGAAGTGGTTAATAAATCTGCTTGTGATGCCATATCAAGCCATATCGAAGCTTTCGTCGACATATTCCACAACGCCATGAGAGAGGCGATTCATGGGTTTCTAGTTGGTCAAGGTGGGCCGGCTTACTACAACATTCTAGATCTGTCGACCCAAGGGACTAATCAAGTCAGCACTAGCCATCAAGAAGCAGCACCAGCTAGTAGCAATGATGTCCAGATAGTTCAAGGTCCATCTAAACAAACTCAAGGAACTATTGCAAATCAGACACAGTACAATCCTGGACCATCAATATAGCATGTGCAACAGCCGATGGGGCAAAGTCAGAACCAGGCGATCAATTTTGGCACATCAGGCCACATACCATCTTCGGCTCAAAAAATAGCACCATCAATTCAAAGGATCCATAGAGATATGGATCCTTATGTCCACAATCAGAGACTTCAAGCAGTGAGTCAGCAAAGGACCGAGCAGATCAAGATTCCACAAGGGTACCACTTTTGCACAGATTATAACACCCTTCACATGATGCCAAATCCAGGATATCAAGGCACATGAGATTTCAATCCACAGATGGGTCAGCAGGTGCAGAGGAATCCAAATCCGCAAGCTGATGAATTATTGCTGAGGGTGACTAAGATGATGAAGAATCAGCTTGGTCTGAAGCCAAAATGGCTAACCTTTTTGTACAAACACCTATATCCAGAATGGTATGATTTGGTTGCCCTTCCCACAAATTATAGGCTTCTAGAGTTTGCTAAGTTCACTGGCCAAGACAGTACAAGCACGATAGAACATGTCAGTCGGTATCTTACATAGCTGGGCGAAGCATCAGTTGAGGATGTCCATCGAGTTCGTTTCTTCTCCTTGTCCTTATCAGGGCCAACCTTCACTTGGTTTTCATCACTACCAGTCAATTCCATTGCCAATTGGGCTAACCTAGAGAAGAAGTTTCATACATATTTTTACACTAGGACTAGAGAAAAGAAGATTACCAATCTAACAACTATAAGATAGAAGACTAATCAATCAAGCATTGAGTTTCTTCAGAGGTTTCGAGAAACCAGGAACTTGTGCTTCTCCTTAAATTTGGCTGATAATCAATTGGCTGCTTTAGCTATTCAAGAAATGCTACCAATATAGAAAGAAAAGCTACTGGGACAAAAATTTGACAACTTGGGATAATTGGCTCAATGAGTGGCAGCGCTTAATAGCCAATTCTAGAGTATGTGTGCAGAGACACCTAGTTCTAGAAGAGTACCATAGTAGCCAAAGCTTATGATCCATACTCAGTCAATGATGGCTATGAAGATGAAGAAGAAGAGGTTGCTGTGGCTAAATGGAATTGGGGCAACAAGACAATAATGGTGTCAAATCCTTGGGGAAGAGGAGTCGAGGAGAGCTATGACTTTGATGTCACCAAATCAGATAAGCTCTTCGATTTCTTGCTTGAAAAAGGGCAGATCAAGTTGCCCGATGGTCATGTCATGTTGCCCCCTGATCAATTAAAGAATAAGAAGTTCTGTAAATTCCATAATGCTACTTCTCATTCCACCAACGAATGCAGAATTTTCTAACAGCATATACAAAGGGCTATTCAGTAGGGGAGGCTCAAATTTGATATGCCTTGGAAAATGAAAGTTGATGATAATCCTTTCCCAGGAGACCAAAACATGGTTGATGTTGGGCCATTCAAAGAAAAAACTAAGGTCCTAACATCAACCAAATCAAAAGAAGCTGGAACAGTCAATCCCAAGATGCAAATATTGGCTGACGAATACAGAGAGATTAAAAGACGTTGTGTCGAGCAAAAGAGTCGATACGAGCAGGGGGAGACGTCAAAAGTAGAGATAACAAAGTCGCAGGTTACATCTCGGATTCTGTTGAATAAGTGGCAGCGACAGAAGGAAAATGATTATCAACATTGGTTAAAGGATCAAGCATACCAGCATCAACTAAAAGAAGAGAGGTATGAAAGGAAACGAGCTGAATTACATTGGAATTGTCCTTTCTTTAGACATTGCTGGAATGAAGGTTTGAAGTTGCCTACCAGACATGACTGTCTAGAATGCAGCAATCAGTATTGGGAGTTTAGGCAATCTCAAACCAACCGCCGGTCTATCCGTACTCAAGATGCATATCATCATGATAACAAGGATCGGTGCTTAAAAAATGGAAGTGTTCATAATCGGCTGGGAAAAAGAGTTGTTGACCAGGACTAGGCTAATTTTGAAGGGAAAAGGAATGAAAGAAAATATGTTTAGCAGGAGGGCCAATGGTGTCCAGGAGGTTTAACAAGAAGCTAGAAGAGAAGGGTGCAATGCCTAAGGAATAAAAAGATGGAATAGGCTCAGGCATCTGGTAAACCTCAAGTATGGCATACCAAGCAAACAGCCAATAGAAAGCAACCATCGGCTAATATCCAAATGGCTTTTCTGTTGCCATCAAAATTCAGAGTCATTGGTGAGAGCCAACAGCCGATCCAAGCAGTCGGCTTTGAAAACCGTATTAATGGATAGTCCAATAGATGGTACAGATGGTAAACTAGGACATGGCTTCACGTCGGCCGATGAATTGGAAGAAGTAGATATTGGTCCTAGAGATAGACCTAGGCCGATGTACGTAAGTGCCAAGTTGGATCTGGAGTATAAGCGGGAATTAATTGATTTATTAAAGGAATTTAAAGACTACTTTGCTTAGGAATGCTATGAGATGCCTGGTTTATGTGACAGAACCGCCCAATTTTACAAGATCAAGTATGGCTGTCCCCGCTTAACACGTTGACACGCGCATACTCTCACTTATATAAACCCGGTAGTCCGCCGAGTGTCACGCAGGACCTCGGTAAATCAACATCACAACCAAGATCGCGTGATTAAGCAAATACACATCACATACACAGAGTTGCAGCGGAAATAATATTACAATGAGTTCACAATTAAAAGTACAAGTTTGGGTTTCAAAACCGATTAGTGAAAACAACATAACTTTCAAATGATTACATTAATATAAGTTCCAAATACGTTGCTAGCATAAGTGACATCCTTAGACAAAAGCATGTAGATGAGAAGTAAATATAGAGTCACCAAGCCCACCGGCGGTTAGCCACCATCTTCAACAGGCCGAAACCTCACCTGCAACATGGTGGGATAAACTCTGAGTACTCGAATGTACTCAGCTAGACTTACCCGTCATAACCAGAAATAAAATTGACTCCAAGGAGTATGCAAGGCTTTATAAGTGGAGGTAGCTTGACAACATTTTGCATAAAAAGCGATTAACTCAATTATACAATTATAATTCTGTCATCAAGTTAATTAGAACTATCCATCTCTAGATTAGCAACTATCCTGTGCCAAACATGTGGTATATCTTTTTGGAGCATACAATAGTAACCATAGCAGGTATAGTAATTCCATGTTTATCCGAACCATCACATTCCATAATCCAATTACTACGATGTTGGGACTAGCCAAGTTTCTCACTATCCGGGAGAGACGGCGATTCGAATCGATTTCAACCAGCTGGGAATTTATTCCTAACACAAACCCAGGCAGACCAGATCAACGGTCACCTTAGGTCACCTTTGGTACAACTCAGGTACACATTTCGTGGGTCCGTACCGCGCCGCACAATCCGGAACACCAGATGCCAGGATGCTCAGGCCAAGCCTGCCCTTGGGCTCAGTCTGATCGTTCCCCAGAAGGAGCGCACAACAGAACGGTTCCCGGCCTGAGTTGAATTACTCGGCTTCACGGTCGGAACGAGTTATCCAGCCAGCTAAGTGAGAGGCATGCGTTCAATCTTGTCAGAAGCGCCAACAACGGTACGGTCCTTAATCGACACACACGGGGATAAATCCACACCCAAGACCTCCATGTCTTGTTGCTTCTCTATCGACTTCCCGTCCGGTCTCGATTTACTTTTACTTCATGGTTCTGTTCCACGATAGCAGATATAGCCAACCGTGCTCCGGTATCCACCTACATCTCGCAGGTGACAGGACATCACCCGACTTCTACCGGTCTAAGCATGGCTAAGCATATATTCGATCCTGGACCTATACCGGTTAAAGGGTTAATATCTAGACAAGGAATTTACATGCATCAAGTGGTTTCATTCAACTCTTATAACCTAATGCATCAATCATAAGTACGTAAGTAAACATTTGTAAATTACTGGGAGACTTATAATGCTCCGGGGCTTGCCTGGGATCCGACACAAGTCAGTTCAGTTAGCTTGCACCGACTTGGTGACATCTCCGGCCCTAGCACTTGCTTAGTCCTTCCATCTTCGGGTTTGACTCCACATCACATCCTTCACGTGGTTTATCTAGCGTACCTAAATGAGATGCAAGATGCAGGTGTATGAATACATGGAAGTGCAATAGGCAATGCATCGCATGCAGTAAGTAAGACAAGCACAATGTTACATTAACATGCACAAGCACTTCACATTGCTTACTATAAATATCGCACAATTTATCATGCCACGATAGCAAAGAAGATGTCAACACCAAGCATGACACAAGTTTCCCAAGATCTCAGGTACTCTAACTCAACCATCATCAAAGGTATGAGCCACACTTAGCAATATACAAGCAAACAACAAAAATGGGAATCTGTCAATTTCTGGACATGCAAATAGCAGCTACAAGATTTAGCTATAACTGGAGTTACACAAATCCAAATGACTTGCAAGAAGACATTCTGGAAAGCTTATGAAATTTTCGACAATTGATATTTAATCATCTTAGCATGATTCTCAAGTTAACTAAGCCAAATATACCCATTTACAGAAACTGGTCTAAACAAGGCAGAGAGTAATCAATTCTGTAACCCAACTTTAAACAGGCATAACTCACAAACCACAAGGCCAAATACCACCAAATTTTAACAGGAGCTAGATACATGAATTATCTACAACTTTGTTATTATCACCAAAAACTCATTCAAATCCTAACTAGATCAAACCCTAGCATCTTTCAGATCTGCTCAGACTAAAATCAAAACCTAACAGAAGACTTAAAAGTCATGTAACTCCTACACTATCTGGCCTATGACCTTACAATTTGAACACAAGCAAGATCATGAAATTTGCTACAACTTTTGTATTCACTATAACAATAGCAAACATCATTTACACCACGAAAATAATTGCACAAGTAAAACTGCAAATCCAGCCCAACAGCAGTGGTATAGAAAACTGATAGCATCTTCAGAGAAGCATAACTGGAGTTCTAGACCTCCAACAAACATGAACCATAACTTTTTGAAAAGCTTAGGAAGTTACCTACAACTTTATTATTCTCATATTAAGATGATTCTACAGTTAGAAGGGTCAATTAATCCAATAATTGCATCTCTGTCCAAAACATAGACAGAAACTGACATGCCACTTTAAACAGCTATAAATGGAGTTATACATGTCCAATAAATGTGGTTCTAGACTCTTTAGAAAGCTTAGCAAATTCTAAACAACTTTGTTGTAAACACCTAAAGCTAATTCTACTACTAAGAAGGCCCCCTCAGTAAGAACAAGGAAACCCTGTCTGGGTTTGGGCAGAAACAGCCACAGAGATTTAAGCAAGTATAACTCAAGATCTACTTAGCCAAAAATCATGATATTTAACTTTTTGGAAAGCTTAAGAAAAGTACTAAAACTCATGTATTGTCATCAAATCATGATTCATAACTTAACTGAGCCAATTAATTCAAACATGCAGAACTGTTCAGAATAGGAGCAAATCAAAACAGGGCATTTGTTATTTTTATAACTCTTAAACTATAAATCCTAAACTCATGAAATTTTTACCAGACAACAACAATCATCTTAGTAGCACTCCACAAAAATTTCACAATTATTTGAGCACAACAACTGCAGTTATAAAAAAAACAAATAAGACTAGCATTCAAACCCTAACTGCAAAAATCCATTTTTACAGCTACAACTTTAAACTAAAACCTGATATATTATAGATCTAGTGCATAGATAATTTCACCAGGATTCCAAAAAGTCCACATTTACTATTTTACGAATTTTCTACGATTTACTATGAATTTCCAAAGTTCCTGCAAAATAATTACAAACCAGTCCTTACGGCACTATTCATTTGAGTCTACGGTTCTGTAGAAAACCCCCTTGACTTGTTTCAATTGTTACCTGAGGTCCTCGGTCGCGATTTACAGAGGGGTATGCACAGGAGCTCGCCGGAGGAGGCGCGTCGGCGGCGGGGAAGCATCCAGGCGTCCGTGCGCACCCGCTAGTGGCCGTGGTTGTGCGGGAGGCGGCCCATACGCGAGCCGGCGGCAGATGCAGCTCCGGCGGCTCATGCACGAGCTCCAGCTAGTGGCATCCATGGCAGCCATGGCAACGGCAGGTGTCGGTGAAGACAGAGCAGGAGAAGGGAGGGGAAAGGAGTGGGAGAGAGTGGAGAGGGCAGGGTGCCGGTTCTGGTCTTAAGCACGACAAGATGGCCACGCGGCGCGAGCAGGGGCGCATGGCGCCCACGCGAGCTGTAGCGCCAGAGCAATCTGTCGGCCACTGTTCAACATTTTCAAAATTCTAATACCACCGCGAAAATACAAGCTGAAATCCCATTTTCCTCCCCTCATATCTCCTAAACCGATCGATTATTTGCTCCACCGATTACACCGTTGTGTAGGGCTACAAGAGTACTCTAACTTTCCTTAAAGGAGTTTTCCCAAATTCGAAATGGTTTGCAAACTAAAATTCGCCAAATATAGGGTACATTGAAACTGAAAACGGGAAGTTCGTCATCTACACTTAGCCAAATTTCAGGGTTCCAAAAACAGCAGTTCATTGAATCTTGTGAGCTCCATTGGACCTAGCTATGCACTGAACTAGCTCTTGAGCATCAAACAAATTTGGTTCTATTCGACTTAAACTTCAACTTTTATTTAAGGTGTAACTCCATGCAAGCACTATAAGCAAGTTGGTCAACATCGGTCAAAGTAGCATCGCGGTAAAGCTTAAATCCAAGTTTTAGACCGATGGAGGTATTTTCTTGTCCTCCGCTCAACACGAACCCTTCATGACTTTTGTTGTAGATTTCAATTTGAGTCGTTTGGGCAAGGTAGCAAGGTTTGGTTGACGATCTATAATTCCATTCACTTAATAAAGCAATCCAAGAAAGATTATAACTTATCATTTCATGTAACTTTTTGATTCCAAACTTCACGAAACTTTTCCAATCATCCATGTGGGTGGAAATTGATGTGGGGCACATGAAAGAAGTAGATCCAACATTACTCAAGCATACTTTTTGGAAAGGGCAACATGTAAGCAATGGTGCATGGTCCAAGTTTAAGTGGTCGCTCATTTTGTAGATTTGATCTTGAAACTTTCATCACCACTTAACATGTCATGTTTGAGTTTAAACCCATTGCTTAACTGGTGACAAACACCTGGGGTGTTACAGCCCTCCCCCCTTATAGGAATCTCGCCCCGAGATTCGATGCGAAAGACCTTTAAGGGAAGAGAAGCATGTCCTTCATTTTCCAATATCAGTGATAGCCTTAGGCTACATAACTTTGGAGTATCAGAGAGGCTAATTGGGTCAAGACACTTTTTGATACTTGCTCTTCGCAGTAAGTTTGGTCTGAAGAATTTTCTTCGTTGGCGTCCATAAAGCATTGTTACATTGGGAGGAATCCAAGATAGCACGGTCCTGCGTACTTCATCCTCGATGTACGAAGAGTGATACAAGCGTAGACTAAATACTTGTAACATCTACTTCCCTAGTGGATATAGCACAGACCATATGGACTTTGCACTAGATCATAACCGCCTGAAGGATACTCGTTGCAATGGTTCCATGTGTGCAGTTCTCTTTTTCTGATGACCACACCGTATTATCTGAGTCCGTTGAGTGAGCGGTGAATGTGATAGCTGACTCTGTTGGCCCAATGTTCTCGATGATCATTCTTTAGGGAGCCTTTGGATCCAAGTTGCAACAGTGATCTGGGTTGAATCTGATGCAACCTCTTGGGTGAAAACACCTGGAAGGCACCAAAGAACAAGTCCGTCTTAGTAAATCCTTGCTGAAGAAGGATGACAGCGAGGTCTGGAAGGCAACAAAGGTTGTAGTTATTCACCATCCGAAGAAATAGTACACTACTAAGCAGGTTGAGCACAATTTGACTTTATAGTGCAGTGGCGCAGTAAGTTGATTTGACTAACACTATAGCAAAACTAGCTTTGTTGAACTACATTGGACATTGAAGCCTCCTTTTCCAATCCAACGAGAATGACATAAGTTGCTCACTAGATGATCGACGTCATTACAGGGACCGTCAAGTAGAGTCACTTGTCTACCGTCTTGCAGTCTGTTATGGTTTATGTCAGTGACCTGTTCTTCAAAGGTTATCCTTTGGACGACTCCAGAAGGAAGTCCTATGGTATCTAGTTCGACGTACAGATCTTTTGACAAGAGAAGGAGAGATAATCAAGGAGGAGCTCACGTGAAAATAACACATCGATGCAGTCCTGCAATGGATCATGACTAGAAACTTCGATACCAGCGCGTGCCGAGCAGCACAACCTTGTGGCTGCAGTCCACAGGATGCCCTCGGTTTCGTCGCGGCACCATAGATTCGCTAATCGTGTCACCATTACTGAACATACAACCCACAAGCATTCTCACGTAGCACAAATTTGGTTGCATAAGAGCAAGCACAATGAGAAGGAGGGATAGCAACAAAGGTAGTCACAAGGTTAGGAGTCAACAAGGAAGCGATCTGAAGATCAAAACACAGCGCAAGAGAACATATCCTAATTGCCGAAGGCAACTAAGTAGGATACTCTTGTAGAATTTCCATATACGCCTTGTGTCCACCAAGTGATTACCAGATAATGATTAACCTGAGATTTGGTCTTGTCGAGTAGCAACATGAGATCAAGACTGATAAATATTCAGAGACTTGAAAGGGTTGGAGACAAAACAAACGAGATTCAAGGGTAGAGCCATTGCACTGACTAGGGATTCAGTTGATAAAGCAATGACAGGATCTGCGAGGATAAGGTTCCAAAGCCAGGGTAGATAGCGATTAGCGTTGTACCAGATCATCAGTAGGAAGAAGGAGCAATGAAGTCCGACTAAGGATTTCTGAAGCAAGGTCCTTCCACACAAGAGTGGGACAACCATGACACATGCAAGCAATTCAAGGGAAGCTAAGCTTGGGCCTAAGGTCAAGCAAAGGCATGGATAAAGATCTTCATAACGCAACGTTCAATGGCTAGCAATCACGTGCACCGGCTCAGGCTCCTAAAAGAGAACTTAAATGGGAGATGACAATCAAAAGATTATCAAAACTTAGACGCCGTTCTAGGATAGCGCTCTTCAACACTCATATGCTTTCCGAGGACCAAAGGAGTGACAGCTACGGCACTACCTAGATTACGAGCATCCACACCTACATCATGGTCTTAAGCAAGCATTTCGAAATACTCAATCTAATTAGCTTAAGCAACTATTACTAAGCACAAAGATCACACCTAACAAGTAGTCACCTACAACAACACTGCTACACATATCACGCAAAACATGGTGGTAAAGTATTGTTATCTTTTATTTCCTTTTTACTGAGTAGGTGGATATCTCTACAAAACAAGTTTTACTTACATTTAGCAATTTAGTTTTCAAAGGGGTGAACCTTTTGCTAACTATTAACTTGTCATCTATTTCCTTTGGAAGCAAACATACAAGGCAAAGCTAATCACCCACTATCTTCAAGCACAGCTATTCAAGCGGCATGGAACAAGGCACTTTGTCTAGCTTCACACAAGGAAGATAGTAGCATCACATTGATCACAAGTTACTTAGTATTAGGAACAAGGTGAGGGAAGCATATTTATGCACAAGCACAATCATGATGCATGCTTGTCCTACTCGTCCTCACAAAATTGCCAGCCTAAGGCGGCAATCACGTTCTATGTCGGTGGCATAACACATACTCTCTCGATATATATAGCTAGTCGTCAGCTACATTCAATCTACGCATTCGTGGTTAGCATACCTGCAGGCAAATTCATTGCAGCCCATCCCCACAAGAGATAAATAAGCACATAATGAAAGCAGTAAACTAAGATACTCCCCATATATATATCCCTAGATATATATACTTCGGTATCCATAGCTACCCGACAGATATACCCACAATTAAGTACCTTCATATATACATGGGTGTAACATGTAAATATTCCAGTAACCACAGCTAACTCTTCCCTAGACCGACAGTTGGACGGTCATGCTCTCACAACTCACACTTACCTGGGCAGTAGAGGCAATTGATCCATACATTACCATTCAAGTGAACGGCATCCATACAATAGCACGCCGTATGGACGACGAAAGTAAAAATTGCAATAAAGTACATCCCCCAAAGTTAGTACTTAGATAGCCACCTAATAGTCCTTAACTGGGCATAAAGGAGGATGTCGCTAGCATAATGTTGCAAATTAGTTTTGACAAATTTGCCTGTAGCTAAAATTTTAGTCAAAATAGGCTTTTTAAAACAAAACTTTGTTTTGAAAACTAAGTACATGACAGTATTATGCTTAATCTCGCTCTGATACCAGCTGTGACAGAACCGCCCAATTTATACAAGATCAAGTATGGCTGTCCCCGCTTAACACGTTGACACGCGCATACTCTCACTTATATAAACCCGGTAGTCCGCCGAGTGTCACGCAGGACCTCGGTAAATCAACATCACAACCAAGATCGCGTGATTAAGCAAATACACATCACATACGCAGAGTTGCAGCGGAAATAATATTACAAATAGGTTCATAAATAATAAACAAGTTTGGGATTTCAAAACCGATTAGTGAAAACAACATTGCTTTCGAAGGATTACATTAATATGAGTTCCAAATACATTGCTAGCATAAGTGACATCCTCAGACAAAAGCATATAGATGAGAAGTAAATATAGAGTCACCGAGCCCACCGGCGGTTAGCCACCATCTTCAACAGGCCGAAACCTCACCTGCAACATGGTGGGATAAACCCTGAGTACTCGAATGTACTCAGCTAGACTTACCCGTCATAACCAGAAATAAAATTGACTCCAAGGAGTATGCAAGGCTTTATAAGTGGAGGTAGCTTGACAACATTTTGCATAAAAAGCGATTAACTCAATTATACAATTATAATTCTGTCATCAAGTTAATTAGAACTATCCATCTCTAGATTAGCAACTATCCTGTGCCAAACATGTGGTATATCTTTTTAGGAGCATACAATAGTAACCATAGCAGGTATAGTAATTCCATGTTTATCCGAACCATCACATTCCATAATCCAATTACTACGATGTTGGGACTAGCCAAGTTTCTCACTATCCGGGAGAGACGGCGATTCGAATCGATTTCAACCAGCTGGGAATTTATTCCTAACACAAACCCAGGCAGACCAGATCAACGGTCACCTTAGGTCACCTTTGGTACAACTCAGGTACACATTTCGCGGGTCCGTACTCGCGCCGCACAATCTGGAACACCAGATGCCAGGATGCTCAGGCCAAGCCTGCCCTTGGGCTCAGTCTGATCGTCCCCGGAAGGAGCGCACAACAGAACGGTTCCCGGCCTGAGTTGAATTACTCGGCTTCGCGGTCGGAACGAGTTATCCGGCCAGCTAAGTGAGAGGCATGCGTTCAATCTTGTCAGAAGCGCCAACAACGGTACGGTCCTTAATCGACACAGACGGGATAATCACACCAAGACCTCCAACCTAGACATAGACTCCGCCCGGCCTCGATTTACTTTTACCCCATGGTTCTTTTCCACGATAGCAAATATAGCCAACCGTGCTCCGGTATCCACCTATATCTCGCAGGTGACAGGATATCACCCGACTTCTATCGGTCTAAGCATGGCTAAGCATATATTCGATCCTGGACCTATACCGGTTAAAGGTGTAATATCTGGACAAGGAATTTATATGCATCAAGTGGTTCCATTCAACTCTTATAACCTAATGCATCAATCATAAGTACTTAAGTAATCATTTGTAAAATACTAGGAGACTTAAAATGCTCCGGGGCTTGCCTGGGATCCTGACACAAGTCAGTTCAGTTAGCTTGTACCGACTTGGTGACATCTCCGGTCCTAGCACTTGCTTAGTCCTTCCCTCTTCGGGATAGATCCACCAAACACCGTCTTCGGGTTTGACTCCACATCACATCCTTCACGTGGTTCATCTAGCGTACCTAAATGAGATGCAAGATGCATGTGTATGAATACATGGAAGTGCAATAGGCAATGCATCGCATGCAGTAAGTAAGACAAGCACAATGTTACATTAACATGCACAAGCACTTCACATTGCTTACTATAAATATCGCACAATTTATCATGCCACGATAGCAAAGAAGATGTACAACACCAAGCATGACACAAGTTTCCCAAGATCTCAGGTACTCTAACTCAACCATCATCAAAGGTATGAGCCACACTTAGCAATATACAAGCAAACAACTATAAATGGGAATCTGTCAATTTCTGGACATGCAAATAGCAGCTACAAGATTTAGCTATAACTGGAGTTACACAAATCCAAATGACTTGCAAGAAGACATTCTGGAAAGCTTATGAAATTATCGACAATTGATATTTAATCATCTTAGCATGATTCTCAAGTTAACTAAGTCCAAATATACCCATTTACAGAAACTGGTCTAAACAAGGCAGAGAGTAATCAATTCTGTAACCCAACTTTAAACAGGCATAACTCACAAACCTACAATGGCCAAATACCACCAAATTTTAACAGGAGCTAGATACATGAATTATCTACAACTTTGTTATTATCACCAAAAACTCATTCAAATCCTAACTAGATCAAACCCTAGCATCTTTCAGATCTGCTCAGACTAAAATCAAAACCTGACAGAAGACTTAAAAGTCATGTAACTCCTACACTATCTGGCCTATGACCTTACAATTTGAACACAAGCAAGATCATGAAATTTGCTACAACTTTTGTATTCACTATAACAATAGCAAACATCATTTACACCACGAAAATAATTGCACAAGTAAAACTGCAAATCCAGCCCAACAGCAGTGGTATAGAAAACTGATAGCATCTTCAGAGAAGCATAACTGGAGTTCTAGACCTCCAACAAACATGAACCATAACTTTTTGAAAAGCTTAGGAAGTTACCTACAACTTTCTTATTCTCATATTAAGATGATTCTACAGTTAGAAGGGTCAATTAATCCAATAATTGCATCTCTGTCCAAAACATAGACAGAAACTTACTATGCCACTTTAAACAGCTATAAATGGAGTTATACATGTCCAATAAATGTGGTTCTAGACTCTTTAGAAAGCTTAGCAAATTCTAAACAACTTTGTTGTAAACACCTAAAGCTAATTCTACTACTAAGAAGGCCCCCTCAGTAAGAACAAGGAAACCCTGTCTGGGTTTGGGCAGAAACAGCCACAGAGATTTAAGCAAGTATAACTCAAGATCTACTTAGCCAAAAATCATGATATTTAACTTTTTGGAAAGCTTAAGAAAAGTACTAAAACTCATGTATTGTCATCAAATCATGATTCATAACTTAACTGAGCCAATTAATTCAAACATGCAGAACTGTTCAGAATAGGAGCAAATCATAACAGGGCATTTGTTATTTTTATAACTCTTAAACTATAAATCCTAAACTCATGAAATTTTTACCAGACAACAACAATCATCTTAGTAGCACTCCACAAAAATTTCACAATTATTTGAGCACAACAACTGCAGTTATAAAAAAAACAAATAAGACTAGCATTCAAACCCTAACTGCACAAATCCATTTTTACAGCTACCACTTTAAACTAAAACCTGACATATTATAGATCTAGTGCATAGATAATTTCACAAGGATTCCAAAAAGTCCACATTTACTATTTTACGAATTTTCTACGATTTACTATGAATTTCCAAAGTTCCTGCAAAATAATTACAAACCAGTCCTTACGGCACTATTCATTTGAGTCTACGGTTCTGCAGAAAACCCCCTTGACTTGTTTCAATTGTTACCTGAGGTCCTCGGTCGCGATTTACAGAGGGGTATGCACAGGAGCTCGCCGGAGGAGGCGCGTCGGCGGTGGGAAAGCGGCGGGGAAGCATCCAGGCGTCCGTGCGCACCCGCTAGTGGCCGTGGTTGTGCGGGAGGCGGCCCGTACGGGAGCCGGCGGCAGATGCAGCTCCGGCGGCTCATGCACGAGCTCCAGCTAGTGGCATCCATGGCAGCCATGGCAACGGTAGGTGCCGGTGAAGACATAGCAGGAGAAGGGAGGGGAAAGGAGTGGGAGAGAGTGGAGAGGGCAGGGTGCCGGTTCTGGTCTTAAGCACGGCAAGATGGCCACGCGGCGCGAGCAGGGGCGCATGGCGGCCACGCGAGCTGCAGCGCCAGAGCAATCTGTCGGCCACTGTTCAACATTTTCAAAATTCTAATACCACCGCGAAAATACAAGCTGAAATCCCATTTTCCTCCCCTCATATCTCCTAAACCGATCGATTATTTGCTCCACCGATTACACCGTTGTGTAGGGCTACAAGAGTACTCCAACTTTCCTTAAAGGAGTTTTCCCAAATTCGAAATGATTTGCAAACTAAAATTCGTCAAATATGGGTACATTGAAACTAAAACGGGAAGTTCGTCATCTACACTTAGCCAAATTTCAGGGTTCCAAAAACAGCAGTTCATTGAATCTTGTGAGCTCCATTGGACCTAGCTATGCACTGAACTAGCTCTTGAGCATCAAACAAATTTGGCTCTATTCGACTTAAACTTCAACTTTTATTTAAGGTGTAACTCCATGCAAGCACTATAAGCAATTGGTCAACATCGGTCAAAGTAGCATCACGGTAAAGCTTAAATCCAAGTTTTAGACCGATGGAGGTATTTTCTTGGCCTCCGCTCAACACGAACCCTTAATGACTTTTGTTGTAGATTTTAATTTGAGTCGTTTGGGCAAGGTAGCAAGGTTTGATTGACGATCTATAATTCCATTCACTTAATAAAGCAATCCAAGAAAGATTATAACTTATCATTTCATGTAACTTTTTGTTTCCAAACTTCACGAAACTTTTCCAATCATCCATGTGGGTGGAAATTGATGTGGGGCACATGAAAGAAGTAGATCCAACATTACTCAAGCATACTTTTTGGAAAGGGCAACATGTAAGCAATGGTGCATGGTCCAAGTTTAAGTGGTCGCTCATTTTGTAGATTTGATCTTGAAACTTTCATCACCACTTAACATGTCATGTTTGAGTTTAAACACATTGCTTAACTGGTGACAAACACCTGGGGTGTTACAGTTTAGACCGGTCAATTGTTGAACATTGGTTGCCAATCAAACCTGGATATTGGCCGTTTAAACAAGCTCTAAGAAGATTTAACCCAAACATACTCGATGATATCAAAAAGGAGACTGAAAGGTTACTTGAAGCAAAATTTATCCGACCATGCTGATATGCAGAGTGGATATCGAATGTTGTCCCTGTATATAAGAAGAATGAAAAATTGAGAGTTTACATCAATTTCAGGGATCTGAACAAAGCAACACCCATAGATGGTTATCCGATGCCAATAGCTGATATGTTAGTAGATGCAACAACCGGACACAAGGTTATTAGCTTCATGGACGGTAATGCAGGTTATAACCAAATTTTCATGGCTAAAGAAGACATAGCAAAGACTGCTTTCAGGCGCCCCAGCGCAATCAGTCTGTTCGATTGGGTTGTGATGACCTTTGGTCTGAAGAATGTCGGTGCAACTTATCAAAGGGCGATGAATTACATTTTCCATAAGTTAATCGGTAGGATTGTTGAAATCTACATCGATGATGTGATGATAAAATCCAAAGGGTACAAAGAGCACCTGGCTGACTTGTGTGAGACTCTGGAATGCACAAGAAAGCATGGTTTAAAGATGAATCCAAATAAGTGTGCTTTTAGAGTATCAGCTGGACAATTCTTCGGGTTTATGGTCCATGAGAGAGGAATCGAAGTTGGTTAGAAGAGCGTGAAAGCAATTAATGAGGCAGTTCCCCCGACTACCAAAACAGAGTTGCAATCTCTGCTTGGTAAGATTAATTTCATCAAAAGATTCATTTCAAATTTGTTGAAAAGGATCCTGCCGTTTTCTCCCTTGTTGAAGCTGAAAAATAATCAAGAATTCAAGTGGGGTGACATACAACAAAGGGTGTTTGAAGAGATAAAAGAATATATGATGTGTCCACCTGTGCTGGTCCCTCCTCAATAAGGTAAGCCGTTTAAGATGTACATATCGGCTGATGACAAGACAATTGGATCGGCCATGATGCAAGAATTTGAAGAAAAAGAGAGTTGTTTTCTATCTGAGTAGAAGACTACTAGATCTAGAGATGAGATATTCTCCCACCAAAAAGTTATGCTTATGCTTATATTTCTCTTGCATTAAATTGTGACACTACTTATTATTGGTCGAGTGTATAGTTGTTTCCAAGGCTAATGTGGTTAGTCACATGTTATCAATGCCAATACTGAATGAAAGAGTGGGAAAGTGGATTCTTGTGTTATCGGAATTTGACTTGAAGTACAAATCGGCTAAAGCAGTCAAAGGACAAGAAATGGCCGATTTTGTCACCCAGCATCATAAGCTAAGCATTGGTTATGTAGAAGCGATGCCTTGGACGTTATTCTTTGATGGGTCATCATGCAAGCAGGGTGGTGGCATTGGTATTGTTATTATTTGGCCTCAGGGGGCAAGTTTTGAGTTTGCTCTTCCAACTGAGCCAATGATTACTAACAATCAAGTGGAGTACGAAGCTATTCTCAATGAACTTCAACTTCTTCATGAAGTAAAGGCCGAAGCAATTGAAGTGTTTGGAGATTCGCAGTTAATCATTAATCAGTTGATCGGCCTATATGAGTGCAAAGAAGAGACTTTGAAAGGATACTATGATGAGTGTCAAAAGTTACTCAAGGAGTTTCTTCATATCTCTTTCCAACATATTCCGAGAGCACAAAACCAAGAAGCTAACTGTCTAGCTCAAAGTGCATCAAGATATCGAGTGTTTCAAGAAGTCTTGAGTAGTGAAACCTCAAGTGATGACTGGAGAGTCGAAATAGCCGATTACCTTAGAGATCCATCTCAGAAAGTTACCAGAAAGCTAAGGTATAAATCAGCTAAGTATGTTTTGTTAGATGATCAGTTATACTATAAAATAGTCAATGGGGTGTTGCTCAAATGCCTAAACCTAGAAGAAGCTAAGGTGTTGATGGGTGAGGTGCATGAAGGGATATGTGGAGCTCATCAATCAGCTTATAAGATGAAATGGATTATCTGCAGAGCTGGATATTTCTGGCCAATGATGTTGGAAGATTGTTTTGAATATTACAAGGGGTGCCAGGACTGTCAATGTTTTGGTAACGTCCAGAGATCGCCTACCTCGGCCATGAATCCAATAATCAAGCCATGGCCGTTTCGAGGCTAGGGAATTGATTTAATTGGCCAGATTTTTCTGCCTTCAAGCAAAGGACATAAGTTCATATTGGTAGCAACAGATTACTTCACTAAATGGGTTGAGGCAATTCCTTTGAAGACGGTAACCTCAAAGAACATGATTGATTTTGTTAGGGAACACATTATGTATCGTTTTGGGATTCCTCAAACTATAACTACAAATCAAGGAACAATGTTCACAATAGAAGAGTTTGGGGATTTTGCTGCCAGTATGGGGATCAAGCTACTAAATTCCTCTACTTACTATGCCTAGGCTAATGGCTAGGCAAAGGCATCCAACCAGATTATGATTAAGCTTATCAAGAAAAAGATCAAGGAACAGCCAAGGAAGTGGCATTCAACGCTAAATGAGGCGTTGTGGGCATATAGGATGGCCTGCCATGGATCAATTAAAACGTCACCTTACGAGCTTGTGTATGGCTATAATGTAGTTCTTCCTTAGGAAGTTCGGACTAGATCGAGGCGTGTTACACTACAGAATGATTTGTCAGCTGAAGTCTACAAGAATCTTATGATAGACAATTTGGAAGACTTGAGTTGCCTTCGGCTGCTTGCTCTTGAAAATATCGAAGCCAACAAACTAAGGGTTGCGAAATATTATAATAAAAAGGTCAAGATTAGGCAATTCTCTAAAGGAGACTTGGTCTAGAAAGTGAAATTGCCGATCAGGTCAAAGGACAGTAAATTCGACAAATGGTCATCTAACTAGGAAGGACCTTATTAGATCAAACGTTGTGCGCCTAGTAATGCTTATATTTTGGAAACACTAAAAGGAGAGGAAGAATTTAGTCAAGCAATCAATGGGAAATATTTAAAGAAATATTATCCTAGCGTTTGGATCAATACTTAATAAGTGATTTGTTCGGTCGATAGCTTTAATAGCTGATATGGAAGGTATTGCCTTAAGTGCAAAAATGAACCCAAAGGGGTAAAAGCCGGTACGATGTGTATCACCTATAGAAGCAAAGCAAACACGAATGAAGTGATGTGTATGCAGCACGAAACAAAGGAAAATCACTTAAGACAAAGAAATTGTTTGCTAGACATCACTTATTACAAGCTACGGGCTAGGAAAAAACTTTTCCTACAATATCATTGGCCAGGGTGTTGAAGGCTACAGAGTTGGTGGCACTCATGAAGTCTTCAACCAAGCGCTCATGCTCCCCAGGGTATGTTGTGTCCGGAAAACCATGGGGAAGAAGCCGAAGATTGTGACTAGAATGGGCTTGTGCAGTAGCCAGCGCCATGGCAGCACCATGACGAACGCCATGAAGGGTGATCTCCCTAACATGATTCAGGATGTCATGCAAACGAACCACCAGAACGGCGCCTCTGGCATTGACAAATCCCACTGCGTGATCTGCAGCTGATCGAAGACTCTCCAACTGAGCAGTTAGATCTAAAAGATTCAAGGAAAGAGTGATCAGAAATCTTGAGGGCAAAACTAAGTAGAAAATAGAGAAATTATGATAGACATCTCACCCATGATTCTAGCTTCAGGCCTAGCCAACCTTTCTCCCACTAGGCCGACCTCGGGGGGTGATCAGCCTTCAATCATGGCCAAAGCTGATTCTACTAAGGAGAGGTAGTTAGCCAGATGCTGGTCGATCCGATCGATGGAGGCCAGTAGATCGTCATTGTTGATCTACCTCCTCGAGTGATGAGGAAGCTGGCGGCAAATTGGTGCCAAAGATTACCCCAAAGGCTGGGTAGAGTCGGCCCTCTGATCTGAAACGATGGGAGTACCCCAAGTTGCATCCTCTTGGCGATGAAGGCGTTGGCGTGATGATGCAGATCTGTTGAGGGATTCTTCAGTAGACCTCTTGTTGTTCTTCATGATCTCAAACCTATGGGAAGGCAGGAACTATACTAAAGACAAAGAAGGTTTGAGACAAAGCGGGTTATTTTTTGATCCACAACCATGGCCCATATATATAGCCCAGGAAAGCGAGAAGGTAGATCTCGCTGGGGATGTGAAATTGAAATCAGAAACAGAAATGGATCAACACTCCAGAAATTCAGGGGACGAATAACGAGATAACGGACTTGAACTTATTGCTTCTCCAAATTACAAAATATCGTGGGATGGATACAAAGAATTTACATTGACCAGGGATTAACCCACCTGGGCTTCTTTGGATTGAAGGGAGTCTGGATCCCCACAAGGCCGAAACTCATCGTGAATCAAGTCACATTGGCCCGTTGATGAAATTGTGCTAGAGAAGAGGAAAGGTCGCCCGCCTAACATATGATCAGCAGATTTCTTGGTAAATTGAGGAACTATGGGAAAAAAGCCTGTGGCTTTCCCATTGGGCGTTTGGAGGAGCAAACAAGGGGGAGGTGTCCACACATTTAGGCCCTCGCAAACACTAGAACAACTTTGCAAGCATGGAGAGAAGACTCAGGTGACATCACAAGAATTCTTCTAACCGCAATGGCTGGTCTTCTTGCTCAATGAGGCGCTAGAATGAGCGACACAGTCACCCTATGCATAAGAATTCTTCTAACCACTCAAGATCTTCATAATAAAAGAATGGGCCATGGAGGGTCCGGTAGAGCTAGAAGCACTTAAGGGAGCAGATGGAAGAAAAACATGGCTGGATTGTTGAGTTGCTCTCACTAGAGTCGGATAGACATTTTATAGCCGGCCCAGGAAGATGAATCCAAGTGACCCATGAACCAGTGACGCTCTTGTAAAAGTTTGAAGCATAGGCTCATGGGTTGACACAGGCGGCGACAAACAGTAGACTCCAAATCAAGATTCTCTACCCATGACTGTGGACCAATTAAGGATACAGACATGATAATTTTGGAATAAAATTACTTTTATCCCAAAATTGGGGGGCATGTGTTTACACCAAAATTTGGAAGGAGTCTCGTAGGGATTTGAAAGCTCCCAAGATCATGTCATCAAAGAAGCAATTGCGTGCATATCGAAATTAGCTGATTCGAATGCAACACTAGAATCGGCTTTCTTCAGGTAATGCCAGCAGATGACGGCGAGGGCTACAATCGGCGCCAGGAGAAAACATGTTGGACTCTATAAAAAGGGAAAGATTAGAGTCCAAGTTACCTTAAATTAGGAATGTTTTCTCGTAGGGCCAAAGATTGTGATGAGTCGTGCTTAGATAGGAGTCATGCGTAGGTTCCGGGTATAAATACCAAACCCCGACTATTGTAAAACATACAATCAATCCAATATACAAGTCATTTACTTTTTCGGCTCTGGTCATCCCTTAGGAGTAGCAGTAGAGTAGATCTCGGCGAGTTCTTCAGTAAGTACGGCTACATCAATCTGGTTGACCTCCACTGCTTGTTGTAAGTACCGTCATGGCTTATACCTCTGTTCGTACGGCTGCATCGATCTGGTCGACCTCCACTTCTTGTTGTAAGTACCGTCATGGCTTATACCTCTGTTCGTACGGCCGCATCAATCCAATCGACCTCCACTGCGACTCTGGTATAAGTTAGTTATCGATTCTTGCCTAGTTCAAGTATGTCTACATCGATCCGGTCGACCCCCACTGCATGAACTAGATCAAGGTCAAGTTATTGGCTCTATCTAAGGGTGGCGTTCCTTCGGATAGATTCATTAAGTTACCGATATTACTTATTGCTTCCATTATTTATTTAATTACAGCAATATCAATTCGCCCGATTGGGATTGATCTAGATCGGCCTTATATCCCTTTTAACCCATCGTTTGTTAATAAAAAACTGATCCAATCTATACTTTAAACGATGAGTTATGTTTTATCGGTTGTTTTACATCAATCTTGATTGCGCATAGCATGCGGTTAAGGCGTGTTTGATCTTAAGTAGATCTATTGGTTAGCAAAAACTGTTCCATGGCCCATTATCACGGCCTATGTGATTCTGCCTCACACCCCACTATTAGCATTGTGGAGTAGGGATTGTTATTTGGTAGATCTGTTCTTGAGAGGGCATGACCTTAACTGTGCGCTATGCCTGAATCAGTTGTTTTAGTCGACATCGAGCGCTTTCATGAACAGTTCGCATCACGAGATCGTTGAAGTAGCGATAGGGTGAAAGATATGTTAGCCCCATGATCTTATTATTGTATTATGGCCTGCATGATTCTGCCTCATGCCCCACTGATATTAGTAATAAGTTAGGGTCATCGAGTCTATTGTTGTTTCTATGGCCTGCATGATTCTACCTCATGCCCCACTAGTCTTAGCGATAGATGAGATCTAATATGTTCATTAGATTTATTTCTATTAAATGGTTGAATGATGATGAACTGTTTCTTTTATAAAGGAGTTCGGTTACTTGTAGTCATTGGCTTAGCATGAACTAATTACTATTGATATCTTTTGCCAGTGACTAGTATTTGTTTAAACAACGACATTCATAATGATAACCGATTCTTCTTACACAACCCCATGAGCTTTAACCGATTTATTCTTATGAATATGCTAGAATCAGCTATTTAGTCAATCTCCTTTTATATCGGCTCTCAGAGCCGCACATTCGGGACTATCTAGCAACACCGGCATTTTGCGCCCTTAATTACTGATAAGCTTTCTCTCCTTATCAATTGCAGGGTCAAATTGACTGGCACGTCTAGGGAGGAGTGCGCAGGATAGACCACCCTTGCGCTGAAGCTAGGAGGATCTCCAGCTCCATCGAGCGGACCCTTCTAGCTTGCTACATGTGTTCTCGGCATGGGACAAAATTATGTGTCGACGGTCTCATAGTTGATCTGGCCAGGCACCTACAAGATTAGCACCATTGCAAGGAGGGAGTATGATAATGTGCGGAAAATCAAATAGCTACGTCGTTTCTATCCATAGCTAGTTAATTCCCATATTTTAATACCATGCCTCTAACCCCCTAGAAGGATCCCGACCCTTAGTGGGGCGGAAGCGACGTCCCCCTAGAAAGGGGCACCGCCCAAGGTTGGCTCCCTGAGCTTCAAGGCCACCCTAAGGAAAAATTGAAGTGCAAGGGATGCTCGAGAGACGAGCCCACGTGGCTGTAGCCGGGACACCTAGAAGCGTTTTGACCGTTTGGACAAGCAATGTCTGACTATCGACCTTGAGCTACTCGTGGCGACCCAATGAGGAAGGTAGCGAGCCCCCGAGCACTGATAGACGAGCTCAGGAACCATATGAGTGGCTCAGTCGAGAAGCCGAGAATCTCCCCTCTGGGGGAAATGACCAAGGCATGGAACGATCATAAACTTAGGGTTCCCATACACTTACCTGCTAGCAGCACAGGGGTGGCAATTTTGGCCAATGAGGCCATTGTTGTAGCAGCCCAGCCCCCCTAAGGGGATAGCGGCCTAGAGGTAGAGGCTCATCCGATCCCCTAAATGGTTTTGAGGCCCCACGACGGCCTCGAGGGCTGCGCTGGCTCCCCAGATGAAGCAGCTCGACCCCTCGATCGACGGGGGCTCGGGTGGTGCACCCCCAAAATCAACCAACTCCCTAGAGTTGGGTCAGGTGTGACAGAACCACCCAATTTATATAAGATCAAGTATGGCTGTCCCCGCTAACACGTTGACACACACATACTTTCACTTATATAAACCCAGTAGCCCGCCAAGTGTCACGAAGGACCTCAGTAAATCAACATCACAACCAAGATCGCGTGATTAAGCAAATACACCTCACATACTCAGGGTTGCAGCGGAAATAATATTACAAATGGATTCACAAATAATAGTACAAGTTTGGGTTTCAAAACTGATTAGTGAAAACAACATAGCCTTCAAAAGATTACATTAATACGTATTCCAAATACAATGCTAGCATAAGTGACATCCATAGACAAAAGCATATAGATGAGAAGTAATATAGAATCATTGAGCCCATTGGTGGTTAGCCACCATCTTTAGCAGGCCGAGAACTACACCTGCAACATGGTGGGATAAACCCAGTACTCGAATGTACTCAGCTAGACTTACCCGTCATAAACCAGAAATAAAGTGACGCCAAGGATTATGCAAGGCTTTATCAGTGGATCTAGCTGGACAACCTTTTTGCATAAAAGCTTGAGTAATCATTAGCATTATCCACCTATACTAGTAGTGACTTTTAGCCATTACCTACCATCTATATTAGCACATGTACTAATCAATCACTTAATTAAGTTGCAAACAATAATAACCATATCAGGTATTTCATGGCTCATTATCATAATCATCATCATTTAACCATATCTTTAAATTTAGTGAATCTACGTTGCCGCTGCTCAGTCAAGTTCTCACTATCCGGGAGAGATAGCGATTCGAATTGATTCCTATCCAACTGGAGGGGTATTCCTAACACTCACCCAATCCACCTGATCAATGGCTTCCTCAGGTCAGCTTTGGTACAACTCAGGAATCACGGCTCCGAGCAGCGTTGCACCCTCAGGGAGTCCACTCTACCAGGTGAACAATCTCACCTCGGACTTACGCCAATAGCTCCCCGCACATCCTTACTACCGCCAGGGTGCGCACTTTCACTTCTCGGTCTTCCAGCCTGAGTTGAGCTACTCGGCTTCGCGGTCGGAATGAGTTATCCGGCCAACTAAGTGATAGGCATACATTCAACATGACATGAGGACATACAACGCATCGGTCCTTCAACGACACAGATGGGGATAGATTCACACCTAAGACCTCCATGCCTTGTTGCTGCACTACCATCATCTTGCCTGGTCTCTTTTCATTATTAACACATGGTTCTTTTCCACGATAGCAAATATAGCCAACCGTGATCAGAGCTCATCCTACATCTCGCAGGTGATAGAAAATCACTCGACTTCTACCGGTCTAAGCATTGCTAAGCATCATTCGATCCTACAATTAATTAGGATTCATAGGATTTTATCTGGACAAGGTAAGGATATAATGCAACAATTGGTTCCAACCAATTCCTATACTTAATGCATCATTAACAATAAAAGATACTCAAGATATTTGTAAAAATATGGGAGACTTAGAATGCTCCGGGGCTTGCCTGGAATCCATCACTAGGTCAGTGTTTGTTAGATGACACTCGCTAAGTCCTTCCATCTTCAGGATAGGTTCACCATGCACCTTCCTCGGGTTTGGCTCCAACATCCCATCCGGCACGTGGTTCATCTAGCGGACCTAATTGAGATGCATGATGCAAGTGTATGAATGCGGGGAATGGTAATAAAAGATGCATCACCTGAAACATTGAAGACAAGCACAAGGCTACACCACATGACATGAGTACTTAGAGAGCAAGCTATTCACATCAAACCAAACATCGAGATAGCAAGTACATCAAGCATGGCATATTAGTTTACATAAGTTCTATTCAAATCACTTTAACTTACCAAGTTTAGACAACCTAATATACAATTGCTCATCTTCAGTTAAGGGCCTAGCACCTGCAACTAACAAGTTATCTTAATTAGCCTAGCATCTAAATCATCACATCAACTCATATCAAGCGAACAAGTTATTCACGGCAATCACCGAGTCAAGGCTGCAAACAGCAGCAGCTAATTTTACTCATAACAGGAGTTGTACTAATCCAAAAGACATGCAACAAGACAATCTGGAAATCTTATGAAATTGTCTATAATTCATATTTAAACCTCTCAGCATGATTCCAAAGTTAACAAGGTCAAACAGGCACATTTATCAAATCTGGTCCAGAAATTCCAGAGCTACAATCTCTGAAGACCAAATTAGAACAGTCATAACTCACAAACTATTTGTCCACATTCCATGAAAATTTAACACAAGCTAGTTAGGTGAGTTATCTACAACTTTCGTATTATCATCTTGAGATGATTCTTCATATAACAAGGTCAATTAATCCAATGAATGCATCTCAGTCTAAAACATGGACAGAAAATGACATGCCACTTTAAACAGCTATAACTGAAGTTATACATGCCAATAAATGTGGTTCTGGACTTTTTAGAAAGCTTAACAAATTATAAACAACTTTGTTAGAAACACCTAAAGCTAATTCTACTATTAAGAAGGCCCTACAGTAAGAACAAGGAAACCCTATTTGGGTTTGGGCAGAAACAGCCATAGAGATTTAAGCAAGTATAACTCAAGATCTACTTAATCAAAAATCATGATATTTAACTTTTTGAAAAGCTTATGAAAAGTACTACAACTCATGTATTGTTATCAAGTCATGAGTCATAACTTAGCTGGTCCAATTAATTCAAACATGCAGACCTATTCAGAATAGGAGCAAAGCAACACATGGCATTTGTTATTTTTATAACTCTTAAACCATCAAACCTAAACTTCTGAAATTTTTACCAGACATCAACCATCACGTTAGTAGCACTCCATAAAACTTTCACATTTATTGGAGCAAAACAACTGTAGTTATAAAAAAAAAGACAAGACACAACTAGTATTAAAAACCTAACTGCATAAATCTATGTTTACAGCAATATATTTAAACTAAAACATGGCATATTATAGATCTACTGCATAGATAATTTCACAAGGATTCCAAAAAGTCCACATTTGTTATTTTAGGATTTTTCTACTAATTAATATGAATTTTCAAAGTTCATCATTCAAATCTGTAAAAATCAAAAGAAAAGGAATGTAAACTTGCATCGGGAACCCTACAGTTTACATAAATTAAACCCGAACAAACAGATCCTTTAGTGCACTATTCATAAGAGTCACTGATTCTTCACTTAACCCCCTGGAGAATGTCACATTCATGTGCGTGGTCCTTCCACCATTTCACTCGACCGGAAACAGAGCAGTTCGCCGGAGCTTGCTATTTCGGCTGCCCTGGTGCTCATCGGCGACGAAGTAGGGGTTCTGCAGCATCAACGCACCTAGAAGCACCCGTAGGAGGTCCAAACTTGGACGAAGACTGCCGGTGGAGGGCCATCCACGTGAGCCAGCGATGGCTGCGGTAGCCTTGTGGGCGACAGTAGCTACGGGGTTGGCCGGCTTGGCCAGCAAGATCCAGAAGCAGCGGTGAGCACCCAGGGGCCTATGCACACTTGTGGGGCCGCTCAATTCGGATAGAGGCGGGCTGGTTTAGCCTGGCCGCGCACACAGGTGTCCGTAGCAGCCGCGGCACCAGTGGCCACACGCTACGGCAGTGAAGGAAGGCCGAGGAGGGGCGCATGAGGCCAAGGAGAGGACGGCGGAGCCGGTGGCGGTGGATGCAGGGCTACCAGGTGCTCGGAGGTGGAAGAACAACGGTGGCCATGCTCGAGCTCGTGGCGGCATCCATGGCAGCCGCATCCCAGAGCGCACGCGCAGCACCAGAGAGCGAGGGAGGGAGAGTGGGGAGGCGAGTGAGTGTTGGGCAGCTTGGGCGCTCAGTTGAACAAGCAGGGGCATGACAGAGAGGCAGGGCATGCGGCAACGGTGGAGGCGCGCGGCATCCATGCACGGCGACCACGTCGGCAAGCTGTCAAACAGGTGGCGGGCACCAGTGTGGACAAGGTGGGGAGCTGATTTTGGCCACTTCCGGGCCGAATCAAACCTTGGGCCAAAAATGAAGTTTGATCACCTCGGCCTGCTCTATATTTTCTATTTAGAGTGTATAGTCATTAGAGTTGTAGATTAGTGGTTAATCAAGTCCAAAGTTGACACTGTCAACTTGTTGACAGCGGTTAAGTAAACGCAAAATTGATCGTCCAACCAAAGTCAGACTGGTGCTATCTTTTTGCATGCTCTTCTTCAAAATATATAGTCCAACCTTTATTTTGGGATCAAGTCGAGTTGCTTAACGAAATTTGGAGAACGCGAGACGCCAATGCCGATGTCGATGAATTTCTAGACTTAGAATATTTCTAAGTGTTGAAATCGGCAGCAGGTTCCAACTTTGAGCCACTGCTAGACTTGGTTCCGAGCCGATCCATGGTATACTCCAAAAACAAAGTTTCTTCTACATAACATGAGCCTCAACTTTTATTTAAGGTCCAATATCAAAACTTGTATAGAACCTACAGTTCTACTTTGACCAAAGTAGGATCACGATAAAACTTAGATTATCCTTTTTGATCCATTGGAGCATTTTCTTGGCATTTGCCCAACATGAACCTTTCATGACTTTTGTTGTAGAGTTCATCTAGAGTCATTTGGGCAAGGTTGCAAGGTTTGGTTGATGACCTACATTTCCATTCACTTAATAGTGCAATTCAAGCACTTAGTAAAGTCATTCCAATAAGGATATAACTTATCATTTCATGTGACTTTTTGATTCCACACATCATGAAACTTTTCTAGTGACCAATATAGATGGATATTGATGTGAGACACATGAAAGAAGTACATCCAACATTACTCAAGCATACCTTTTTGGAAAGGGCAACATGTAAGCAATGGTGCATGATCCAAGTTTAAGTAGTGGCTCATTTTTGTAGATTTGATCTGTCATCTCCATCACCACTTAACATGCCATGGTTGAGTTTAAACCCATTGCTTAACTAGTGACAAACACCTGGGGTGTTACAGCCCTCCCCCCATAAAGGAATCACGTCCCGAGATTCAGGACAAAAGACTTTTATGGAAGAGAGACATGTTATCAGTTTCCAATATCAGCGATAGATTTAGGCTACATAGCATTCAAGCATCAGAGGGCCAAATTGGTTGAGATAACTTTCTATACTTGTTCTTTGTAGTAAATCTTTGTCAAAAGAATTTTGTTCATTAGCTTCCATAAAGCATTGTTACATTGGGAGGAATCCAAGATAACACTGTCCTACATACTTCACCCTCGATGTACGAAGAGCTATATAAACGTAGACTAAATACTTGTAGCATCTACTTCCCTAGTGGATATAGCACAGAACTTATGGAATTTGCACTAGATCATAGTCGGTTGACGGATATTCCTTGCAATGGTGCTATAATTGTTCCCAAGGTTTGAAAAGCAGTTCTCTACTAAAGTGGCTTGAGCACAGCTTTTTGTAAAGGATGTGATCATAGATGGGGTAAACATCTCTTGAGGGTATGAGAAGTTAGTTAACCAATATCCAAGCTGGCCGTAGTGGTGCAATCACTTAGATGTCAACTGATGGAAAGCTACATAAGGTTCCATGTGTGCAGTGCTCTTTCTCTGATAACAACATTGTATTACCTGAGTCTTTTGAGTGAAGATGAATGTGATAGCTGACTCTAACTACCCAGCAAATTCGATGCTCATTAGCTAAGGGAACCTTAGAATCTAAGTGGCAACAGGAATCTAGGTTAGATTTGATGCAACCTCTTGGGTAAAAACATATGGAAGGCACCAAATGCATGTCAGCATTAGAGAAACATTGACGCAGAAGGATGTTAGCGAGCCTTGGAGGACAACACAAGTTGCAAGTAATCACAAAACTAGGGACTAGTCCACTACCAAACAGGTTAAGTACAATTTGCCTTCGTGGTGCAGTTGCACAACAAGTTGGGTTGACTTACATCGTAGCAAAACCAGCTTTCTTATACTATATTTGACGTCGAGGCTTCCATTCTTAGGCTAATCAATATCTCAAAAACCATAATCCAAAAATCTATGGTTTGACACCTTTCCAATTACTTTCGAATTGCAAGGGCACAATTTGACTTCTAGAACACCTTGACTGCTCACGCATTGCTGATCTAAGAGGGCAAAAGCAAGGCACATAGGGGTGCAATTAGTCTTCTCAAGGGTATGGAGGGTTGTCTAACAGCAATACACCTACAAGTTGTAATTTCTTGGCATGAATTACAAACACAACTGTCTAATGCAAAGGATGATCGCAGTCACAGCAAAATTGCAGATTCTTTTGATTTCTATTCATATCTCACAAACTACTGCTCCAATATGCACAAATTTTGGTGGGCATGTAGATCCATGGGGCTTCTAATTACTCACCAAAATTCAACTCAACCGGACACCATTTGACCATCCAAACAATTCATCTACCAAAACTGCTCTGTTCTGAAATAGCAGCAAACCGAGCCGACAAGATATCTCTCAAATCCGATGTTTTACTCAACCAATACTCAAACCAACTTAAGACATTGAAGGGTCCTAAGCAAGGAATGAGCTCACCAAGTTTGGGGGTCAATCCAACTTCATTTGAGTCACTAATCGCCGGCTTGAAGATAGCCGTTTTAGTGCCACAAAATCTAGACAGATTTCGTGTTCTCCCTTTTCTTTGCTCCACACGTTGAGGTGTGTGTTTTGCACTCTCTAACTTTTCTCATAGCAGCAGTAGCCTTTCCCTGGCTGAGGATGGAGGCTAGAGTTTTCCTCACATGCTTCTCTGGTAACACTTCAACCATCGTTCTAGACACCAACTTGACTATGCACAAGCATTGGACTTGTGGGCTGTTTTCACAGTGCACAAAGCATTATTCCACATGTAAGGCATTCCTGCATAGACAAGGAACCGTTTCTGAATATTCTCTGGCACTTGGTCCAATAGAACCTTGAACAAATCCATTTGTGGTACCTAGGGGCACAATGATGCTGATCGAAACTAGGTACATGATTCCTCTAGTTCTTCACTTAGCTGATACAACCTCTTGCATTGCTGAACGTCCTTGTTGTTTCTTTGCTTAACATCATTCTATGAGACATAGTCTTCATAGCTACCAATAAGTCGCTACCTAGCTGGAGATTAACCTTACTATGGGTAACTAATTAGTTGTCTCTCAACACTCAAAGTTCTAAATTCTTACTCTTGGCCACAACAATAATTGCAATCAAGGCACAAACAGATGGTCGCCATCGAAGTCTGTAGATAAGGAGTCACACTAGAGATGGTTGATTTCAACTGTATGACCATCATGCACTACAGATCAAGAACTTGAATGGGAGGTTCATGAGCACCCGATGACCTACTACAGCACATAATATCCTAGTCCATTTATCTTCCAATTGATAACTTGTCCAACTTTAAGTATGGTGCACCCTTTTGATCCAACGGTAATGACATAAGTTGCTCACTAAATGACCGATGTCATTACAGGGATAGTCAAGTAGAGTCACTCATCTACCATCTCTTGTAGTCTGTTTATGTTCCTATCAGTGACCTGTTCTTTAAAGGTTATCCTTTGGACTACTTCAAAAGGGAGTCCTATTGCATCTGGTTCGACATATAGATCTCTTGACATGATAAGGAGAGATAATCAAGGAAGAACTCATGTGAAAATAACACATTGGTGTAGTTCTGCAATGGATCATGACTAGAAACCTTGATACCAGCGCTTGCCGAGCAGCATAGCCTTGTGTGTGCACCCATAGGAGGCTCTCGGTTTCGTCGCAGCACCATAGATCGCTAATCATGGCACCATTACTAAACCTACAACCCACAAGAATTTTCACATGGCACAATTTTGGTTGCATAGGAGCAAGCACCATGAGAAGGAGGGATAGCAAACAATGGTAGTCACAAGGTTAGGAGTCAACAAGGAGGTGATCCAAATATCAAAACATAGCGCAAGAGAACATAGCTTAATTGCCGAAGACAACTGAATAGGGGACTCTTGCCCAAATTCCAGATATGCCTTGTGTCCACCAAGATGATTACTAGATAAAGATTAATGTGAGATTTGGTCTTGCCGAGCAGCAACATGAGATCAAGACTGATAAACATCTAGAAACTTGAAAGAGTTGGAGACAAAACAAACGAGATTCGAGGGACAGGGCCAATGCACTAACTAGGGATTCAGTGGATAAAGGAATGACATGATCTGTGAGGAAAATGTTCCAAAGCCAGGATAGATAGCGATTAGCGTTGCACAAGATCATCTGTAAAAGAAGGAACAATGAGGTCCAACAAGGATCTTCTGAGCAAGGTCCTTCCACATAGGAGCGGGGCAACCACTACGCATGCAAGCATTCAAGGGAACTAAGCTTGGGCCTAAGGTCAATCAAAGGCATGGATATAGGTCTTCAAAATGCAATGTTCAAGGGCTAGAAACCACGTGTATAAGCTCAGGCTCCTAAGAGAGAACTTAATTGGAAATGACAACCTTGAGATTATCAAAACTTGGGCGTTGTTCTAGGATAGCGCTCTTCAATACTCGTATGCTTACCGAGGACAAAAAGGTGACAACTACGGCACTACCTAGATAACAAGCATCCACACCTACAGCAACACCACTACACATAAACATGCGAACCTAGTGGTAAGGTACTGTTATCTTTTATTTCCTTTGGAAGCAACATACAAGGCGAAACTAATCGCACACTATCTTCAAGCATAGCTGTTCAAGCAGCATGGGACAAGGCATTTTGGCTAGCTTCACACAGAGAAGATAGTAACATCACATTGATCACAAGTTACTTAGTATTAGAACAAGGTGAGGGAAGCATATTTATGCACAAGCACAATCATGATGCATGCTCGTCCTATTCGTCCTCACGAAATTGCCAGCCTAAGGCGGCAATCACGTTCTATGTCGGTGGCATAACATGTACTCTCTTGATATATAGCTAGTCATCAGCTACATTCAATCTACGCATTCGTGGTTAGCGTACCTGCAGGCAAATTCATTGCAGCCCATCCCCACAAGAGATAAATGAGCACACAATAAAAGCAGTAAACTAAGATACTCTCCATATATACATCCCCAGATGTATATACTTCGATATCCATAGCTACCCAACAGATATACCCACAATTAAGTACCTTCATATATACATGTGTGTAACATGTAAATATTCCAGTAACCACAGGTAACTCTCCCCTAGACCGACAGTTGAACGGTCATGCTCTCACAACTCACACTTACCTAGGCGTAGAGGCAATTGATCCATACATTACCACCCAAGCGAATGGCATCCAAACAATAGCACGCCGTATGGATGACGAAAGTAAAAACCCCCATGTTAGTACTTAGATAGCCACCTAATAGTCCTTAACTGGGCATAAAGGAGGATGTCGCTAGCATAGTTTTGCAAATTAGTTTTAACAAATTTGCCTGTAGCTAAAGCTTTAGTCAAAACAGGCTTTTTAAAACCAAAACTTTGTTTTTAAAACAATGTACATGACAGTATTATGCTTAATCTTGCTCTGATACCAGCTATGACAGAACCGCCCAATTTATATAAGATCAAGTACGGCTGTCCCCACTAACACGTTGACACACACATACTTTCACTTATATAAACCCGGTAGTCCGCCGAGTGTCACGAAGGACCTCGGTAAATCAACATCACAACCAAGATCGTGTGATTAAGCAAATACACCTCACATACTCAGGGTTGCAGTGGAAATAATATTACAAATGGATTCACAAATAATAGTACAAGTTTGGGTTTCAAAACCGATTAGTGAAAACAACATAGCCTTCAAAAGATTACATTAATACATATTCCAAATACATTGCTAGCATAAGTGACATCCATAGACAAAAGCATATAGATGAGAAGTAATATAGAATCACCGAGCCCATCGGCGGTTAGCCACCATCTTCAGTAGGCCAAGAACTACACCTGCAACATGGTGGGATAAACCCTGAGTACTCAAATGTACTCAGCTAGACTTACCCGTCATAAACTAGAAATAAAGTGACGCCAAGGATTATGCAAGGCTTTATCAGTGGATCTAGCTGGACAACCTTTTTGCATAAAAGCTTGAGTAATCATTAGCATTATCCACGTATACTAGCAGTGAGTTTTAGCCATTACCTACCATCTATATTAGCACCTGTACTAATCAATCACTTAATTAAGTTGCAAACAATAATAACCATATCAGGTATTTCATGGCTCATTATCATAATCATCATCATTTAACCATATCTTTAAATTTAGTGAATCTACATTGCCGCTGCTCAGTCAAGTTCTCACTATTCGGGAGAGACGGCGATTCGAATCGATTCCTATCCAGCTGGAGGGGTATTCCTAACACTCACCCAATCCACCTGATCAATGGTTTCCTCGGGTCACCTTTGGTACAACTCAAGAATCGTGGCTCCGAGCAGCGCCGCACCCTCAGGGAGTCCACTCTGCCAGGTGGTCAATCTCACCTCGGACTTACGCCAATAGCTCCCCGCACATCCTTACTACCGCTAGGGTGCGCACTTTCACTTCTCGGTCTTCCAGCCTAAGTTGAGCTACTCGGCTTCACGGTCGGAATGAGTTATCCGGCCAACTAAGTGATAGGCATGCGTTCAACATGACATGAGGACATACAACGCATCGGTCCTTAAACGACACAGACGGGGATAGATTCACACCCAAGACCTCCATGCCTTGTTGCTGCACTACCATCATCCCGCCCGGTCTTTTTTCATTATTAACACATAGTTCTTTTCCATGATAGCAAATATAGCCAACCGTGATCAGAGCTCATCCTACATCTCGCAGGTGACAGGAAATCACCCGACTTCTACCGGTCTAAGCATAGCTAAGCATCATTCGATCCTACACTTAATTAGGATTCATAGGATTTTATCTGGACAAGGTAAGGATATAATGCAACAATTGGTTCCAACCAATTTCTATACTTAATGCATCATTAACAATAAAAGATACTCAAGATATTTGTAAAAATATGGGAGACTTAGAATGCTCCAGGGCTTGCCTAGAATCCATCACTAGGTCAGTGTTTGTTAGATGACACTCGCTAAGTCCTTCCATCTTCGGGATAGGTTCACCATGCACCTTCCTCGGGTTCGGCTCCAACATCCCATCCGGCACGTGGTTCATCTAGCGGACCTAATTGAGATGCATGATGCAAGTGTATGAATGCGGGGAATGGTAATAAAAGATGCATCACCTGAAACATTGAAGACAAGCACAAGACTACACCACATGACATGAGTACTTAGAGAGCAAGCTATTCACATCAAACCAAACATCGAGATAGCAAGTACATCAAGCATGGCATATTAGTTTACATAAGTTCTATTCAAATCACTTTAACTTACCAAGTTTAGACAACCTAATATACAATTGCTCATCTTCAGTTAAGGGCCTAGCACCTGCAACTAACAAGTTAACTTAATTAGGTGAGTTATCTACAACTTTCTTATTATTATCTTAAGATGATTCTTCATATAACAAGGTCAATTAATCCAATGAATGCATCTCTGTCTAAAATATGGATAGAAAATGACATGCCACTTTAAACAGCTATAACTGAAGTTATGCATGTCCAATAAATGTGGTTCTGGACTTTTTAGAAAGCTCAACAAATTATAAACAACTTTGTTACAAACACCTAAATCTAATTCTACAATTAAGAAGGCCCCACAGTAGGAAAAATGAAACCTGTCTGGGTTTGGGCAGAAACAGCCATAGAGATTTAGGCAACTATAACTCAAGATCTACTTAACCAAAAATCATGATATTTAACTTTTTGAAAAGCTTATGAAAAGTACTACAACTCATGTATTGTCATCAAGTCATTATTCATAACTTAACTGATCCAATTAATTCAAACATGCAGACCTATTCAGAATAGGAGCAAAGCAACACATGGCATTTGTTATTTTTATAACTCTTAAACCATCAAACCTAAACTTCTGAAATTTTTACCAGACATCAACCATCACCTTAGTAGCACTTCATAAAAATGTCACATTTATTTGAGCACAACAACTGTAGTTATAAAAAAAAGACAAGACACAACTAATATTAAAAACCTAACTGCATAAATCTATGTTTACAGCAATATATTTAAACTAAAACATGCCATATTATAGATCTACTGTATAGATAATTTCACAAGGATTCCAAAAAGTCCACATTTGTTATTTTATGATTTTTCTACTAATTAATACAAATTTTCAAAGTTCATCATTCAAATCTGTAAAAATCAAATGAAAAGGAATGTAAACTTGCATCGGAAACCCTACAGTTTACAGAAATTAAACCCGAACAAACAGATCCTTTAGTGCACTATTCATAAGAGTCACTGATTCTTCACTTAACCCCCTGGAGAATGTCACATTCATGTGCGTGGTCCTTCCACCATTTCACTCGGCCGGAAACAGAGCAGTTCGCCGGAGCTCGCTGTTCCGGCCGCCCTGGTGCTCGTCGGCGACGAAGTAGGGGTTCCGGGGCATCAACGCGCCTAGAAGCACCTGTAGGAGTTCCAAACTTGGACAAAGACTGCCGATGGAGGGCCATCCATGTGAGCCAGCGACGGCCGTGGTAGCCTCACCGGCGGCAACAGCTGCGGGGTTGGCCGGCTTGGCTAGCAAGATCCAGAAGCAGCGGTGAGCACCCAGGGGCCTGCGCACACTCGTGGGGCTACTCAATTCGGCTGGAGGCGGGCTGGTTTAGCTTGGCCGCACACATAGGTGTCCGCGGTAGCCACGCACTACGGCGACAAAGGAAGGCCGAGGAGGGGCGGTGGATGCAGGGCTGCCAGGCGCTCGGAGGTGGAAGAACAACGGCGGCCAAGCTCGAGCTCACGGCGGCATCCATGGCGGCCGCGTCTCAGAGCGCGCACGCGGCACCAGAGAGCGAGGGAGGGAGAGTGGGGAGGCGAGTGAGTGCTAGGCAGCTCAGGCACTCAGTTGAACGAGCAGGGGCGCGACAGAGAGGCAGGGCACGCGGCAACAGCGGAGGCGCGCGGCGTCCATGCACGGCGACCACATCGGTAAGCTGTCGAACAGGTGGCGGGCACCAGTGTGGACAAGGTGGGGAGCTGATTTGGGCCACTTCTGGGCCGAATCAAACCTTGGGCCAAAAATGATGTTTGATCACCTCGGCCTGCTCTATATTTTCTATTTAGAGTGTACAGTCATTAGTGTAACAACCCGGGTTTTTGGAGAAGCCAAAAATATGAACTTTTTAAAAATTTTCCTGCAATATGTGAAGCATGTAGATGCTAGGTCAAACAAAGAACAATTTATAAATAAATTATTGCATACATATAGTGATGCTTGTAGGAGCTTGCCAGAGTTCCTTATTTGGTTTAGGGTTTTGTGTTGGAGAGCACAAGTCCGTAGCAAATCCTTTTGACTCCTTCTGGAATCTCTCATGAATCCTTCTACCTCTCTCTCTCAATTCATCTCCTTAGTTTCGAACCCCTTGACCTAATTTCTATAGTCAACCAACTATATTTATCAACTCAATGCCCGTAAATTGCCAACCCTTGACTGGACCCCACATAGAAGCCCTTGGTTTATTTAGAAGGTAGAAAATAGAAATAGAAAGGAATAGAACAGGGAGGAGAAAAAGGAAATGGCCAAACCAGCTCAAGCACCATATACGGCCCAACTCTCCAACCTACCGGCCTGCTCACGTCCTCACCCGCACGGCCTACTTGGCCCAGCACTCCCCGACGTTTGCGGGCCAAGCCTGCCCAACATCCCCGCTAGGCCTGCTCGCGCGTGCACGGCCAAGCGGCCCAGCAAGGTTGGCCCAGCTGCCCCCTTGCGGCTGCCCTCTTTCACGGAGCCCCCCTCTCCTTGCCAAGCCACCCCTCCAAAACCCTAGGCAGAGCACGCCACGACCCCACTCCCATGCCGCCACCGCTCGCCCGCTGCGAGCTGGCATGCGCGCAATGCCATGCCCCGTGCCCTCGGCTCACTCTGCACCCCCCCCTGCTCGACGCGTGCCATGTGGCCAGGGAGCATGGACCCCGAGAATCACCACCGTCCGCGACCCCTGGCTGCCCTAGCCCATGAGCATAAATAGCCGAGCCACCGCTGCCCCTCTTCTTCTTCCTCCAAGCCGCCACCATTCCTTTCTTCCTCCTCCAGTGCGCCGCCGCTCTCCACAACCGTCGCCACGGCCACGACCCCGCTCTCCACCGGAGCCACGCACCGCTGCTTCGAGCTCGCCACGGAGGCACTCAACGCGACGCACTGCGCCACCGAGCCGAAGATCCACGCTCTGCATTCATGCCGTGCCTCCGCCTTCTCGATGTCCACCACTTCGTCCTCATCGTGACTACCACGACTCCAAGCCACGCCGCTGTGTTCGCCCTGCCTTCGCCTTGCCGTCGTCCTCGTCTACCAGAATAGCAGAGTTGTGCCATTGCTTTCTTCCACCTAGTGCCACACCACCGGAGCCGTGACGCTCGAAGCCTTGAACCGCGAGCTTGTTCCATGACGTCGCCGCTCTAACACGGCCTCGCCACGTGATGTCTCCGCTTCACCGCGATGACAGCGCGTCCACGACTACGTCCTCAACCACATCCATCGGTGAGCGTCGCCATGCCTCTTTACCAGCCCCGCCCATTCTCGCCGGCCATGGCGTTCTGTACCATGGAATGTAGAGGCCTGAGCCACCACCGGCTCACGGACACGTGCACCGCACAAGCAATGGACCGGCCCCATCCCAACGGAACCACAAACCCTAGCGCCGAACATCGCCATGACACTGCCGTGGCCATGCCCGCCCGCGGTGAGCCACCATCCCAGCATCGCGAGGGCCCCTCGATGCCATGCGCTCCAATGAACCATAGACGCCACATTGTAGTATGCTCTGTGCACATGTTGGTGTCCAAGGAAGCCATAGACTTCACCTACTAGCCTCGTCGCCACGCCCTTCCTACCTAGCGCACGCCTCACCGGCGTGGACCGTGTTGGGCTCCTGGCCGCCGGGATGACCCTGTTGGCTTGATTCATTCACTTCTGGGCCAGCCTCTCAGCAGGCCACGTGGAGCACAGTTGAGCCATGTCTCCTCTTCCTGGATCGCGTGGAGCACAGCAGTGCGAGCAGCCCAACCGAAGCCTCGTCGCGGCCTCACTGCCATGCGGTCTCATCGCCATCGCGTGCACGATGCCGGCGAGCACCACCCACGAGCTCCTGCATAGACCTACCGATCGATGCCCTCGCCTTGAGCACGCACTGCACGGATAGCATAGAACGCACGCACATAGTTGCACTCGGCTCCCACACACGAATGCCGTGCTCACACGAGAGCAAAACGCCCCCGGCAAGCGGCTCTGGACTACTGCTGGGCTGCCCTGGCCTTGCCGTCGCCCTACAAGCGCGTCACGACAGCGGCGTGACCGCCCTGCCGTGCCCGCACGCGCCCTCGCACACGGACCATGGTGCTTGCACGCGCACAAACACCGGCCTAGACGCACGACGTCGCCAGCTGCCGCCGATTTGGCCTAGCCGGCATAGCCCCCTCCAAAGGCTAGAAGCCCAACGCTGGCTTCCCCATTCTTGCTGTTGGGCTGTTACGGCAGCAATAGCAGCCCAAGCAAAAGCCCAACTACATGGCTTGCTAACCGGATAAAAGCACCAGCCCAGCACTAGCCCATGGCCTCCCCTCCGTCTTCTTGCTCGAGGGCCGGTCGGCTGCACCAAGCCCAATTCGGCCTCGAGTAAGACACTAGGCCCACTGCGCCTCTGAGCCAGCACAGTAGCAGCCCAATTGGAACAGGCGGCCCCTTTTCTTTTTAGGAATCAATCCAAGCTTTGAAAATTCATATTAAATTCAAATGGCATCGGAAAATTGTGAAACCAGTTTTGTAATCTTTCTAAAATCAAAACCTACGTTGTGGATGAACCCTTAAGTACTTTTGACCCCTCGAAATTGAAGAGCCCACTCTTTGCTTGCGCTCACACCGTTCGTGCAAGTCATGTGCGATGCCCTGGAATGCCACCATATGGTTCCAAGCACCCCTCGACCATGATCTATGACCAAGCCACTGACTTGACGCTCTTAGCCATGCCCGGCCAACCATGGCCAACTGTAGCCACGCAAGACTGGCCAATCAAATCTATGGTAAGCCATTGTTGGCCATTACTGGCCAAATGCAAGTCGTGACCTTCTGGGACAAGCCATGATATCCCTTGGACATCCATGCCCTCGCTACACAATCGAGCCATAGTCGATATCTTACCGTGACCATAGAAAGCCCCCATCTTCTATCTTTCCATATACATATGTTATCTCCGATATGCTCTGTCCTTACAACCCATCTATATGTCTGCCATACAGGAATTCACCTATCACCCAGCTATGGAATGTGCTACTCCACAGTCGTGTCGAGTTGTTGCGTCTTTCGGTCGTGTTTGGTTCTTATCGCTGGTTGTTGGTGTTGTTGCCTGTGTGCCGAGCCTTTGAGCCGGCTGAGGGATCGTACCTTGTTCGGACATTACGATCGCGGGATCCGTCTCGCCATGACCATGATGCCGAGTGTAACTCGACCCCTCGCTTTTTAGTTGACTTCATAGTACCACGAGTGTTAGCTCCTGTCTTTGGCCCTAGAACATGGTCGTGATGGATTTGATGTCGATACTAACATCGATGTGGATATCACCCACACGCTTTGAGCCCTCCATGACCAAGTCCTATGGGAGATGACCTAGGAGATAACAATCATGGAACGATGGATGCCACTCATTGGTGTAGCTTGTGGCCACGAGTTCGCCTCGCCATGACCATGGAGCTACGCCACTCTTTTGCTTTTACTTGCCTCTTCATGCTCAAACCCCTGTATGCTTGTACCTTGTATGACCATCGCATTTCTTTGATTCCCGCAGTGATAACCGCACCGCTATGAATTAGAGAGATGTCTTAGTGCCAGTGCACCTAAGTCGGGTACCCTACGAGTGGTTTGCGCACTTGGTGTTTGTCGCTTCCTTCCAATGCCCTGTCTATCGTCGTGGCGTGAGTGTTGGAAGAAGTAGACCTTGTCCCTTGTTGTTCTTGCTCTTATTGCACCGTTAGCCCGCTTTGTTCGATTTTGTCTTGCCCATGGCGATTGGATCAAAGACCGGACTATTCCCTTTGGGTTAGCGAAGCTATGGTCTATGTCGTACCTCGGACCCATGCGTGTCGACCTGATCGACCATCCAAAACCATCTTTCCCAAAGATGTGTCTAAGAACATGACATGGATGTGCCTAGCTAACCCCCGTATCTTTTGCCATGTTGAGCGACTCTCTTCTTGGCTCCCGACGTTATTGTGTTGTGTGGATCGAGGGGAACCGTTGATGTCCAATCTCTTTGCGCTACCGCTTTCTACCATAGCGGCCGAGCCGAAGTATGTTGGAGCCAAGTTACAATAGTGTTAATCATTCTTGTTTGCTACTCGTGTCCAATTGTGACTTGCGGGATAAGGCTATAAGAGCCGAACCCCATCGTTCTTCTTTCTTGGGGCCCGACTTCCAATCCCCGTCAATTCAATGACACCGGATCGAAAGATAGTGAGCCATGGTGTTTGCTCTGGATAAGCTCTGGCTTAAACCGTTTATCGTAAAGCCATACTGGCTTGGCCATGACTTAAGCTTATGCTCAGCATACCACCACTCGTGTTTCTTTGGCCCGAGGAAATTGGACAACCACCGAGAGGGCTAAGCCGTGTATCTTTTATTGTCTCATTGGTGCTATTGGACCTTCCTGCGCCTTGTCGTCTTTTCGGGTGTCGAGTGTTCTCTTGCCTTGCGTGACACTTAGCGGAGTAGCTAGCGATCGGACCAAGAGAACGTGAACGATGACAAGGACTGTGGATAGAGTCAACCTAGGAGGAGGAGACCCTGCTGATCGGATAATTGAACCACTACTACCTCTACATTGCAGGTGTCGTGGTAGCACCCTCTTTTAGAGAATCCTATTAGACATTGCATAATATCTAGAACTGCTAGCGCTTTATAATTATTCCTTTGCTAGTACTTTGATGCATGCAACTACCTGAGCCATTATTACCCTGATGCAACCCACTCTACCACGTCACCCTGCTTTGTGCATTCGCTCGCTTATATATGCTTACTTGCCTGCTTTCTTGCATATTACACCACTATACTTATTATTAACTCCACTTCGCATTATATCGGGGATGTGATGCTGGTGGTGAACCCCCTAGGAATGGTTTGGCTATGGGTGCTGGACTTGGTGGTGTGTGAGCGTGCTGCGTGTGTCTTGGGTGCGTGGAGAGTGAGGGTTGTGTCGATCGAGCTAGAATAACGATGAGCCTAGGGTGAGTCTTGCCATGTGGTGCTACCTAGGCACTTGGATATGGAATACCTGTGGCGAGTAAATGGTAATTCGAGGTGGCCTTGGGTGTGAACCTCGGAGAGGTGGAGCCCGGGGTAGAGGTGCTGTGGTGGCACATAAAATGGAAACCCTGATGAAGACATTCTGGCTTGGTCAATCCCTAAGGACTTACTAGTACTCAGACTCACCAGGAATCCTTTACATCCCACTCGCCCTATATGGTGTGGGACGGTCGGACTACTTGGTAGAACGATGCCACTACTGCTAGGCGAATGTGTGCAAGGAGGTATGGGGCGCGCGGTTTCCCCCCACACCCTTCCGAGACTTCAGGAGGCCTTGTGGACCTGGCTCTTGACATCCGGAGGGCCCCGGCTCTGTCTACGACTCACAGTATCAGCCATCCTAGACTAGACTTGGGATGTTCTAGGGCTGAGAGGTAGGGTGGCATCGTTCTAGGCTAGCAAGCGACCGGAATTCTGCCTAGGAAATACATGGCTCCGAGGATGGCTAATCTTGTGGGTATGTAAAACCTCTGCAGAGTGTTTGGTTGATCGATCGATACATATGCCGACTTGTCGGCTATGGACCTTTCCTGGGTTTCGCTTAAACTAGATAGGAGATGAGTCCTTCTTTCCTCCCTCTAGGGTTGGGGTATTTTTCGGTCATGAGCCTTGGGGGCTGCGGGCCGTTGAGACAAGGCCGACAGGGAGTTGGCCTGTCGACCAGGGTGTGTGAGATGAGATGTGGTGTGGTGGTGTGGAGATGGTTTGGGATGGATGGTTGGCGGGTGGATATGGATGGTGTGGTGGTGAATGTGTTAAAAATTGGATATTACTATTATATTACTAATGTTATTTACTTCTCATGCGCTAAGGATGCAAACCACAGCCAAATATTAGGATCGCCAGATCCCTTGTTTATCTCTTCCACTAAAGCTCATCGGTGCTAACCATGGCCTGCACACATCTGGCGGTGTGCAGATTTCCTGTTTCTCAGAGATGCTGACTTTAGAAGGATTAGAAGGTCTCGTGCCTACGCTCAAGTTTGGTTCGGAGATGTAATCTACGCTGCACTACGCCAACTCTGATGATGCCTGTGAAGGAGGAGCCTTCACTCAATAGTCTTCCGCTAGATTAACTCTGTAATAGGTGTGTTCCCCAGTGATGTAATATCTTGTATTCTTGTAATCTTACAATGTATGACTATGACATCGACTGAAATATGATAATATGATGGAATCAGTTCTTGGTTTTATCATATTAAAATTCATTCTGTGGATTTTCCCTTCAAGGAAAATTGAGGATGTTGCAATTAGAGTTGTAGATTAGTGGTTAATCAAGTCCAAAGTTGACACTGTCAACATGTTGACAGCGGTTAAGTAAACGCAAAATTGATCGTCCAACCAAAGTCAGACTGGTGCTATCTTTTTGCATGCTCTTCTTCAAAATATATAGTCCAACCTTTATTTTGGGATCAAGTCGAGTTGCTTAACAAAATTTGGAGAACGTGAGATGCCAATGCCGATGTCGATGAATTTCTAGACTTAGAATATTTCTAAGTGCTGAAATCAGCAGCAGGTTCCAACTTTGAGCCACTGCTAGACTTGGTTCCGAGCCGATCCATGGTATACTCCAAAAAAAAGTTTCTTCTACATAACATGAGCCTCAACTTTTATTTAAGGTCCAACATCAAAACTTGTATAGAACCTATAGTTCTACTTTGACCAAAGTAGGATCATGATAAAACTTAGATTATCCTTTTTGATCCATTGAAGCATTTTCTTGGCATTTGCCCAACATGAACCTTTCATGACTTTTGTTGTAGAGTTCATCTAGAGTCACTTGGGCAAGGTTGCAAGGTTTGGTTGATGACCTACATTTCCATTCACTTAATAGTGCAATTCAAGCACTCAGTAAAGTCATTCCAATAAGGATATAACTTATCATTTCATGTGACTTTTTGATTCCACACATCATGAAACTTTTCCAGTGACCAATATAGATGGATATTGATGTGAGACACATGAAAGAAGTGCATCCAACATTACTCAAGCATACCTTTTTGGAAAGGGCAACATGTAAGCAATGGTGCATGATCCAAGTTTAAGTGGTGGCTCATTTTTGTAGATTTGATCTGTCATCTCCATCACCACTTAACATGCCATGGTTGAGTTTAAACCCATTACTTAACTGGTGACAAACACCTAGGGTGTTACATCAGGGGCCACTGAGTGATGGACCCAACAAGGGTCCCCTGAGCTTGGCACGCTCCCCATGCCCTAACCTATGGCTATAGAAGGTTGGCCCTAGAAGGCTATGTCGAGAGGATCGGGGCCTACTACCGAAGCCCCTAGAAGGGCATGTGCTTTGGGTGATTAGGTGGCCCTGAGCCAGAGCCTGGATGCTCTCAATCACCCAACTCATGATAGGTCTCGACCGAAAGGAAGGGTGCCCCTAGGCCTAAAGTCAGCAACTCCTAGAAGAGTTCACCGAACCCTCGCTCGAGACATAGAGCTATGCAACATGGGAATAGAGAAGGGGACAACACTACTACCACTTTGCCCCAATAGCCAAGTGCCCCTATCACACTAAGGGGAAAGGCCCCACGTAGGGCAACATGCTCCCATTAGCAGAAACCATCTCCACCATGGCTAGTTCATCCACCAGAAGATCGAATTTAGACCTTCATTGCCATCATGAATCAGGCCAAGTGAGGCCACGAAGGGCTTGGGGGCTCTTGATAAGATCCTATCATACGGGTATGTTAAGCCTCAGGATCAATGGTTCTCGACCAAAGAGAACCCCCAACTGACCCCCCCAGGATCACCCGAGGGCTCACGGTCTATACCCATCGGGTACGCTCACGTGCACCCTCTGACCAAGAAACCTGGCCGAGCCTAGGCACGGTGTAGCCCCCACACAAGGCTTGGGGCTTGCCTGGGCTTCCGGCTCCCGATCGACAACACACCTAAGCTCGGGCCTTCGCTCCTGCCTAGCTTGCGATGCCAGCCAAGGCCCAAGCACAAGAAGACAAGCCCTGAGCCATCGAGGCTTGGGGGCTACAAAAACACCGTGTCCTAGGTGTGGCCCTACCGGCCACTTCCACGACAGGGTCACGCATGGGGCGTGACACAAGAAGACAAGCTTCCCACGGCCTCCTGGGGCTAGGCGGCTCCTAGGCCCATGCCCCATCCCCTGGATCTGACCTCCTTCGCCACCAAGAAGACTCCAGAAGGTCCACCTGGGGGAGGCCGGTCCAAGCCGACATAGCTTGACACGCAGAGTGTCAGAACAGAGTAGCCGGACGACGCCTAAGGCTTCTTTGGCTCTATGACACCGCTAGGTCCATAGAGCACCACTACAAGACCCTCCTGGACTCTGATGCATGTAGACCATAGACACATCTCCCTAGACCGACATGTACATGACCTATCTCATTATATAAGGGATAAGGTTGGACCTAGAGGGGAGAGGACGATCCAAGACAGATCATTCCATTCCACTCCATCCACTCCTACCTAGCACTAAGGGCAGGGGAACCCAGAGGGAGGGGCATCGAGAGCTCCTCCACCACATCCCATCATCTTCCTCCTCTCCAACGAGGGGAAGACTCCACCAGCGGTGAGGCAACCTAAGGATTAGCATCGAGCTAATCCCCTACCAAACTTCTCTTTACACTCTGTTGTAACCCCCTGATTTTGGGTGCTCTTGAATATAAGGATCATCAGCTGCAGCATGTAGGGCATCGATTGGCCCAAACCAAGATAAACCATTGCATCTTCTCTGTGATTCTTGTGTTCTTGAGTCCACCCGAGCCACCGGAGACCCATACTCTGACACTGACTTGAACAACTATGCTTGTCATGGTTCTGGCCCTGTGATAGTACTACACAGTTTTCATACATTCAGATTGTTAGAAAAGTTACATGGATATCAAATAGCTAGTGCAAATTGATTGATAGACATCTGTAAGGTAATACCAACCTTGGCAACTTTCATCGTTCTGCAGGTGGGGGGAGATAGGAGTTTGCTGAGAGGGCTTCTCTTCAGCATGGCTATCATCATCTGGCTGTGAGGAGTCTCTCACAGGGCTAGGTAGGGAGCTTTTGACGGTCACTAACACCCATTTTGACCATCAACAGTCCACCCAAAAGCATGGCAAAGTGAGGTAAATCATCATCACATGTGAAGAATTTTGTTTATAATTCACCTAGTTCCACTTGTGCTTGTAGAATTATTTGTATGCAGGAAATATGGCAAATTTTGGCCAAAATGGTGACAAATATGGTACAAGGGAGCAAGTGGTCGTGGCAGGGCCAATTGGGCCCACAGGCCAGCGCCACTTAGGCACCGCTCGGCCCCACCAAGTGCCAACTTGGCACTTTGCCACGTCACCGATCTGTGGGAGCTCCTCTAGAAGCAATGCCAAGCGTTGATTTAAGTCAGTTCCAACCAAAGGTCTTGATGGAGAGGCCATGAATCCATGGGCCCATTGTCATAGACTTGGAGCTTCACCAACCAACTTACCAGCCAAGTTTCACCACGTGCTACTTCTACAACCGCCATTGGGAGCCAACCATCGCTGTTGGATCATAAGGCGGTGGAATAGAGGGCCAGCCGACACCCTTCCTAGGCCGCTCGGCACCGTAGGTGCTCCACCGACCTTGCCACTACTTACAAGTACCCCTCCCCTCACTATACACTATAAATAGTGGGTGTGGAGCTCAGTGGAGAAGTGCCCCATTCATTTCCAAGCTCTCCAAGCTTCTCTTAGCTTTTTAGCTTAGCATTAGCTATAGAGTAGTAGTCTAGTAGTGGAGTAGAGCAAGAGCGGAGCTTCTCGGAGTTTGAAAGAGTCTTCTAGGTCTGGTATAGCTCCTTTGTAATTATTTTATTTTTGCATTACTTTATTTAGTATTTATTTCAGTATTTCATTCTAGTATTGCTTTCTTTACTTTAAGTACTTAGTCATTAGTGTTCATCATTAGTGAGCTTAGGTGCTTGTTGTTTGGCATTAGTAGCATAGGTTATCTTATCATTAGTAGTCTTTCATTAGTACCAGTTCCATCATCTGGTTAGGGTGCTTTGATATCATTTCATCAGAGCTTGGATCAAAGTAGTAAGCCTATAGATTAAGCGTGGTACTTAGGCTATAGATTACCTATGGATACGGTTAGGCCTCCGGGTAGATTGTGGTAGGTGGCAAGTGGTGACAGCCTTGTCCATCCTCTGTATTCCTCAACGATAGGTCTAGTTATTAAATCATAGGGCTCGTGGTAGACCATGTCTATTTAACTCTCCTAGTTGGTAGACGGGTTGTGCCCCGAAGTACTATCGCATTTCTCCTAGTCATTTGTTTACCCTTAGTTACTAGAAAGATATATCGCTCGCTCTCCCATCTAGCTATCTCTGGTTAGCTTGTATTTAGTAGTTAGTTTAGGTAGTTTACATTCATCCTTCACTATCGTTCACCTAGCCAGATCAACCTTAGCCTTGTCTTAGCAAATCCTAGTCCTATATAAATTCTAGCCTTCTACCTTCTTGTGGGCAAAAATATAAATTCGACACTCGGTCTCATGGAGCGAAGTGCTATGCGATAGTTCTGTGTGCTTGCGGAATCCTCCAATAGTCGTTAAGAAATATCAACAAGCATTTTTGGTGTTGTTGCTGGGGAAGGCAACTGGCCTCAGATTTATATTGCTAGATTCGCTAGCTAGGTTTTTAGTTATCCTAAGTAGTTTATCCTTTTTTCCTCATATCCTATCACTACCCTACACGATCATGGCCTATAAGTCCATTCATAATTTTTCTACACCCTCAACAGCTAATGTAGCCACCGAACCTAATGTTATCAATAGGGATGCTAACTTTGAGCTTAAGCTAGCGTTAATTACGATGGTTCAAGCTAGTCTGTTTTGTGGGAAAGCCCATGAGATTACAAATCCTCACCTCCAACATTTCTTGGAGATTTGTAGCACATTCACCATTAAAGGAGTGAGCCAAGAGGCTATACGCCTTTGCCTTTCCCCTTCTCTTTGTTAGGAAAGGCTAAGCAATGGTTTTACTCTAACCGCAATGCTGTAGATACCTAGGACAAGTGTTCCAACGCTTTCCTAGTTAAGTTTTTCCACATGGGGAAGACTAATGCTCTGTGCAATAAAATCTCTAGTTTTTAACAACTAGTAGATGAATTGATTCCCGAGGCTTGGGAACAAAAGCAAGAGTATATCTCTGCATGCCCACACCATGGAATGGAAGACTGGCTTTTGATCCAGAACTTCTACCATGGATTAGTGTCGTTAGATAGGAGCCATTTAGATGTTGCTGGTGGTGGTGCATTCTTTTTGCTAAATGTTGCAGATGCAACGACACTGATCGAGAGAGATGGTCTCCAACCAAGGATGGAGCGACAATCGACTCCAACCCTGTAAACGAGTTATGCATTCCATTAAAGAAATTGACATGCTTGCAGCTAAGATGGATCTACTTGCGAAGCGAGTGGAACATTGTTGATGATAGTTAACAACCACTATAAACCGTCAATAAAACATGTATAAGGGCATAAATATGATCACCAACAAAGGTCTAGGGGTTTAAACTAACAAATTCTATGAGTTTTGGTGAATATGTATTTTCCGTAGGTTTTATTTAGAAAACCATCAAGGTGGACCTACATGTCAGAGTTAATTGCGCTTATCCACAGCGAAACAGACACCAGAAGGTTCTAAAAGACTCGAGAGGACTCCACACCAAGACGAAGCCCAAGTGGCTGCCACCTGTAGGCCACCTGGCCCCCTAGGGCCCACATGTCAGTCCCTGTCACAATGTCGGTTCTCCACCACCTACTAGGTTGCATCTACGCTATCCTTTAAGTCAGTTTGATCCAAGTGCTCATGATGGATGCTTCGGCCTATATATACCAGCCCCTGCCACTATCCCTGAGGCAATAAGTCATTTGAGAAGATAGAAACCCAAACTATCCTTAGAGCTCCACCTTATTCTAGGGTATAGCTAGTTAGGCTAGGTATAGAGGGAGGCAAGCAGGCTTCGTTTGGATTCCTGATCTTATCAAGAGCGTGGTTTGGTATAATCTTTGTACCCCCTCTTTTTTGTATCTCCATTACTTTTATATGCTTGCTACAATTGTTATGACAATATTAGTATTCATCTTATTCATGTTCTTCGTTATAATGTTCATCGTCTACTTTGATTATATGCTTATTATAGCTAGTTTATCATTATATCCATGCATAAGTTCATATAGCGCTCACTCCGCTACGCATAGGGTGAGTGGTCGACATTATGTAAGCATGGTGCTTATACATTGTTTACCTACAGATACACCCTATATTCTGGGTCATATGGTAGATCGCGGATGTGACACTCCCATTGAGTCCTTTGTAGTCCATTCCTTGAATATAGGCGCACATAGGGTCCGGTTACGAAGGAAGAACAAGCTTTGTTCTTAATCTTCCTTAGTAATATCCCTTATCTATAGACATAAAGATGATCTTTGCCATGACTACTAGGTGTAATTGCACTAATCAATGTTTGATTTGACTTGTAACTAAGAGTGACTTAGGAATTATTCCTCTAATATTCTACTTAACCATGCTAATGCCATAGAAAGGAGTACTCTGAGTGATTTATCATTGATCAATGCTTATCATATACATATTTTATCCTATGACTTAACCCTATTGTGAGTAGAATATTGGTTATGGTTTAATTCTCCATCAATACTATAAGTTATCAATACATGTCCATACCAGACCTTCCTTGTGGTAAAATATAAATAACGATACTTGGAATACTCTTGGGTGAAGTGCTACAATGGTATAATTATCTATGTACTTGCAGATCCTTTTCATTCATATATATTATTCTAGTCACATAAAATTATAAAGCACTACTTAGTATTATTCTAGCAGTAATGCTAGATAGTACCAATGAGCATCTCTTACACTATCATTAGGGATGACAACCTAGTCCAAGTAATACTAAGAGATGTAAGCATATAATAGGTGGGTACTTAAAACAAGTGATAAGTTAATAAATACCAACAAGCATTTCTAGCGCCGTTGCTGGGGAAGATAGCTAGGCAAAGGAAGTATTGATAAACTTATAGTTATTGATGTGATCGAGATAACCATTGACCTCTGCTCAAGTAGGATTACCCTTGTTTTTCTACTTTCATATCTTATGCAGGGTAATGTACGACCGGTTGTTGGTATTTATTAACTTGTCACTTGTTTCTAGCGCAATGGTGAAGATGCTCTATTCCTTGCTCTGGGTCCTAGGTTTGACTCCTAGGTCTCAATGTTTTTTTGAATTTGAATTTATTAAACCCCGGTAGCAACAAGTGACACATAAGCCGTCGGGTCCCACAAGTCGAATAGAGATGGAGAAATGTCCCATAGGTACATGTGACACGTAAGCCGTCGGGTCCACAGGTCAGATGAAGAAGGGTTCACAAGCGTCGGGTCCCATAGATCGGATGGAGATGGAGAAGGGTTCTATAGGTATACGTGACATGCAAGCCATCGGTCCCACAGGTTGGATGGAGATAGAGAAAGGCCCCATAGGTACACGTGACACGTAAGCCATCGAGTCCCACATGTCAGATGGAGAAGGGTCCCACAGGTACACGGCGCATGGAGAAAGGATCGAGCGGAGACTTTTATGACGAATTGCAAGCGTCACGAATGAGTAACTGCAGGTCCCACAGGTACATGTCGGATGGAGAAAGTGTCGCGTAGAGATCTATGACAAAGCGCCGTTCGTTATAGATCGAATATTGTTCGTCACAGATGTGTAATGAGTTCAATGATGAAGCCCTGTTCGTCATAGTATTAAAGAAGATCGTCACAGACGAGTCGCGCAAGTGATCTATGACAAAACCCTATTCTCTTGTATGATGTTTCATGTGACGATATCTGGGTCTGTCATAGATAGGGAGGGTTTGAGGATCGTCACCACTGATCTATGACAAAATAGAAATATTCGTCATAAAAAGCCATCTTCTATGACGATTTTGGAATCATCATTAAGATTTTCGTCATAGAAGTGGATATTTCTTGTAGTGTCTATAGTAGGGGAGTGAGTTGAAGAGCGTGTTATAAGTTGCAAAGTAGAAATATAGCATGGTGATATAGAATCAATTTCTATCTCCCACCCCATGAATTTGAGATAGGGTTATGTGAACTTTGGAAAGTGGTGGAATGTCAAATTCCAAGCCAAATAGCCTAATTTATTAAGTAGATTTCAATTCCCCCAAATGAAAAGATCCAAACAGCCCCTTATTGAAATAGTTTATACACAACAGGTTGTTATTGTCGAGCACAAAATCTATAAAAAAACTTTTAAGATAATAAATAGTAAGATACAAGTGAAGTCAATAGACAAACCAAGTGATGATGAAGATTCAATTGCCTCTAGGCAATGTAGGCAATTGCATTTGCCTATCTTTCTTTTTCTGGAATGCTTTTGTAATATTCTCAATCTCTATTCCTTTGAATATCTCTCATTCAATGTAGCACACCGTTAAGTCATTAAGCTAGGTTTAAAAAAAGTCATTAAGCCAAGCATCAGACATTAAGCGATATCTTTAGCCACACTATATTCAAGCCAACAATGTTGCTTGAACCAACTTTTCTGAAAGCATCTTTAGTCAATGGTTTAGGGAAATTATAACCAATTGGTTGAGTTGGACCCTTATCTATGAAAGCCCTTCTAATAACTTTGGATCTAATGTTGATAGAAAATTGATCAATCGGTATACGAAGGCCTAAATAGTGATAATGTGATCCGGATTGAATTGAGTTATACTACCTTCAACTTGTGCATCGCGTTCAACCTCTATATCGGCTGCCCCATCATTTTCAATGTCCTCTTCAACTTGTCCTTTACCGTCTGCCATATCATTTTCCATCTCCCCTTTAACTGCAGCGATAGCTTGTTCAAACTCATCTGAGTCATTGTCATCTTCCATATTTATATTTTACTAGGTAAATGCCCGTGCGTTGCACTAGGACGTTTTTTTTTGACTCACAACAACGGATTTTTAGGAAATAATAAAAATCATCGGACGTGGATGTGTGAATCTGGTCTTCATATCAGAATCAGATAGGACACAGTCGCATGAGCTCCGAGTGGTGAATGATTTGTATTGGACATGAACGAGTGAGCAAGGATCAAGATTTGGAGATTTTTCTGATAAAGAATTAAAAGAATTGGCTGGTAATAGAGATTTTTGCTGGATTTGGGCCCCAGCTAGGGGTCACTCAGGGGGTCTCACCACTAGCATCAAGGTTGATGACTTTGAATTAGAACAATCTGTTATTGGCACTTTTTCCTAGCTGTGTTGATAAGAAACAGGAAAACTAACCATAGGTTTTGGGTCCTAAATATATATGGTCCTGCTCAACACAATCTGTCTGAATAATTCATCCAAGAACTGCAGGAATTTTGTGTTGGTAAGTCTTTACCCATCCTCATGGGGGGATTTTAACATGATTAGGAGCAATAGGGAAAGAAATCGAGGTCAAGGGGACCTTAAGCTGATGGATCTCTTTAACAACTTCATAGGAGATCTCCAACTAAGAGAAATTTATGTGAGTGGAGTGAAATTTATATGGTCTAATAAACAACATCACCCTACTTTGATAAAGTTGGATAGGATATTAGCTATTTCTTGTTGGGATGTCCACTATTCAGCTTGTTTTGCTTGGTCCAAGGCCAGGGTTGGCTCTGACCATTCTCCATTAGTCCTTGATACTGGTGAGCAGAGAGACAACAAAGCTAAATATTTCTACTTCAAGGAAAAGTGGTTGCAATTTGAGGATTTTTGGCCTGAGGATTTAAAACTAGAGGGGATAGATGAAGAGAAACTAATTTGTCCTTTCTCCATGGAGGAGATCAAGGAGGCCATCATGGGCATGAAAGAAAACTCTGCTCCTGGTCCTAATCGATTCAGTGTGAGTTTCTTTAAGAAATTTTGGGAGATTATTAAGTGGAATATGTTGAAGATGTTCCAAGATTTCTAGGATGACCAATTAGACATTAAGAGGCTAAACTTTGGGGTTATTACTTTAGTTCCAAAATTGAAAGAGACCAATACCATAAAACAATATAGACCCATTTGCCTTTTGAATGTTGACTATAAATGCTTCACCAAGTGTAATATGAGATTTTGTCATATTTTATCAAAGCAAAGAAAAGTTGTGGCCCCACCTGTCATCGAGAGCATAAAAGGCTTTGTGTGCGGGACTATTGAATTCATTCAAAAAGGAGACGTGCTAAGCCACATATATATTTATATGGAGATACGGGCACTTTCATGTTATTTGCATGGCCCCGTATTTGAGCCTGCAAAATTTCTTAAAACACATTCGGGGATTCACAGTGCTAAAATGCATGCACGAACGCACTAATTATAGATGGCAGTCTGTGACTTCATCCTGTGGCTTAAGAGGGAAGTAGCAGAGGTGCTGGTGCATGGCTACGCCAAATTGAATTAGTCAAACCAGAAGAAGATACGAACGTCAGGAGTTATTAGCATCTCGTCAAAGAATGGCCATGCCGCACGTCTTGGCCGGGTGACTCGTTCTCATCAACAAATGAGCGGCGGTGATCTCCATGAGGCCCTCTTGCTGCTGTTAACCCGATGCTTCTATAAAACGCCAGCAGCTTGGCACTCTCGGGGCGCCCCGGATGGGTGGACAGAGCGCCGTCAGGCTACCACCATGCCACGCGCGCGCGCACACACACAAGTCGCCGCCGGGGCCAGGTTGCCGCAGTAGCACACCACACGCTAGATGGAGATGCCGAAGCTCTGCTGCTAGTTTCTATCCAATATCCACCACACACACAGCATCTGCCTGTAGGGAGGAGAGTGCCGTCGTGAGCAATGGCGAGCATCGCTGATAGTGATAACATCCTTCCTCCCCCTTCTCTGCTAGTGCTGCTGTTGCCTCAGAATCGATTGGTTCACCAATTTTGTGTTGCCTCGGGAAAACGATCGTCTTGCACCGATCCTTGTTGCCTCGGAATTGATTGGTTCGCCAATCTTGTGTTGCCTCGGAAAAACGATCGGCTTGCACCGATCCTTGTTGCCTCGGAATTGATTGGTTCGCCAATCTTGTGCTGCCTCGGGATATAGATTGGTTTGCCAATCAACATGTGTTGCCTTGGGATAAATAATCGGCTTGCCGATCTGTATGTTGCCTTTGAGAAAGATGATTGGTTCATCCAATCAAGTCGCCTCGGATTATTTCGATGTGGCCATCAACAGCAGGCCCTACGTGGTGCTCGATGCAGCCGCAGGTATATGAGAGGAGTAAATGGTGCAGTTAGAAGAAGTGATGCATATTTTAGTTGGAGAAGGTAGAATGCTTTCTGCTGGCTGTTGTAGGTGTGTGGGTGAAAGAGTAGAAGAACAGCATCTCGGGAGTGTAGTAAAGCAGTATAGTTCAGTAGATGCAAGTTATGAAGTTTTCAGTTGAAAGGAGGTGCTGCTGCTGTGTTGTTGTAGGCATGTGAGGGCAGAAGTAGACGCAGTTTTGGCAGAGAGTGATGCCATGAGGAGTGAGGAGATTGCAAGTGCAAAGAAGCGACAGAGTAACAGTGCTGAAGACAGATTCAGTAAATTAATCAAAGAGAAAGTGGCGTGGTGTTTGTTGTAGGCGTCCAAGTGTAGATGCACATGGAGAAGTAGTAGATGGCATGCATGCTTGATGAACTCAAGATTATGGTGCAGGGGGAGAAGGGCTGTCACAATGTTGTTTTTGTCGTCACAAGATTAAGGTTGCAGCACTGGAAGTGGGAGAGGCCATGGAGTAGTAAGATGTAGTTGAGCAGATGGTGAAGTTGTTGATCGCAAGTTCATGAGGTGAAGAGATTGCAACTGCATGAGAGAAGACAGTCGTAGTGTAGAGGTCCTGTGTTGGCATCACAAGATCAGGATGAGTTGAAGGAGGGCCTCAGTTGCCATGGCAAGCAAGAGCTTGGTGGCAATATATGCAAGTAGTAGAGGAAGATACAGGCGTATGTGTGGTTCAGATTGAGAAGAGGTGGCAGCTCACAAGTGAATGCAGTAGCAGGTCACATGTTTGTGTGACAAGGTGTTAGCCAGTGCAATGCAGATGTGCATTTAGAGAAGAAGGCTTAATTAGCGAGAAGCCTCTGCGGTGGTGAAGGCATGATGTGTTGGCAAGTTCAAGATTAGATTGATGCATTCTAAATCAAGTAGTAGATTGGGTGGTGGAGATACGCAGAGGCAAGCAGCAAACCCTGACAGTGATACAGCTCTTGAGATGTGAAGTATAGTTTAGGCTTGATGGGTAACAAAAGATTGTTGAGAAAAGAGCATTCAATTAGATTGCAGCACAAGTGGTGTAGGTGGAAAGGCAGTAGTGCAAGTCAAATAGCACCAGATTTGCTCAGGATGTACACCTGTTGCAGCGCAAACCATCATGGTCTAAACTCTGAACCTGCAGTTCAAGCTGTGGGCTAATTGAAGAGCTTACCAAGAGCACAATTTATATATTCGAGCTGCACAGTGATGACAGCCTGTAATTGGTAGTAAGCAGTGGTTGTGAATACAGATTGTCAGCTCACAGGCGGCAGCAATTTAAATGAGAAACCAAGAAAAATTTGTAGTACCATTTCAGATCAGTGGCTCCGATTGTCAATGCCAAATACAGAGTCAGGCTATGTCACTTGTGAGAGGGCAGGCAGTAGCATGTCAGCAATGCAGCAAATGCAGCCTGTGGGAGCTTGAGGAGCCCTGATGCTAGACATGTCGTTCAGTCAATCAGCAATAGCAGTGTTCAAGGCCATCATGTGGTATTGTATTATTCAAAGCCAACAACAACGACATGTAATTCAGTCATGACAACTACACCTTGAGAGGCCACTGCCAATATTAGCAGCATGTGCTTAGTGAATTCCGTGGCAAATTAGACTTGCCCAAATGTATTTAGACTTTGTTAAGTCTAGCTCTAAGGATTTGAGTTCCCTAAATTTTACATGTTCTGTGCATTAACAATTCTAGTTGCAGAGTTAAGAAATATGAATGATGTGAGATGTTATGGCCTGAGCATGGGCCTGATTCTCATGTGCCCTTTCCCATAAGAGGCTGTCCTAGAAGATCAGTTTAGTTAATCAGATGAGTGGCAAGTTGTATAATCACAGAATTAGCTGAGAACTCGCCATGCATGTGCATGTTCAGAAAAAAAAGCAGAGACAAGCACAAGCACTTGACTAGCTAGACAGCTGTCCCGTGGCCAAGATTAGGAATGTATGTTTAGTATTTTTCTGCGGCAATGTAGAGATGCCCAGATACACTCGATGATTTGTTTGAGCTGAGCTCTGTCAGTGTTTGAAGGTTCAAGATGTAGCACTTTCATCTCTTTACATGCTTTGTAAATAAAAGTATTATTTCTACATGTACATGGCAGACCCTGAAGTAACTAGCTTGGTTGGCAGCACGGGAATGGATTTACATTTATCTAGAAAGTGTTCAAATACCTCTGTAATTTTGGGAGACACTGTGTAAAAAAACATCATCACAGACGCGCCTTTAGAGACATTACAGACTAACGCGTCTGTAATAAGCTCGTACTACAGAAGCGTGTACCAACATGCGATTGTGATATTCAAACCCGTGTCTGTGATTACGTTTGACACAGACTACTGAGAGTAAACATGAGTCTGTAGTAACCCTATCACAGACGCATGTAGTCAAAACACGTCTGTGACAACCCCTCATCACAGATGCGCATAACCAACACGCGTCTGTGATAATGAATTGAAAAACAAAAACTATATAAATTCCAATGCCAGGTTCTTATATATACATCCAATATTAGGCAGATAACACTGATTTTTTTATATTGATAGGCTTAATGTACATGGATAGAGCAACTAATTTAAGTTTTGCTTGCCACACATTCACACTACTGTGATCTAGATAGATCATCGTGAGCAGCAAACCCTTTGCTTGCAATCTGGTTTTCGGCACCCTGATGAAAAAAGGCATATCAGCTCATGTGTGTTATAATACTAGCAAGCACATAACATAAAGTACCACATAACATAAAGTACCAAGGAATATATCATATTATTGGACCAGTAAAGTGGCTTAGAACAGATATAACTTGACTAAGATCAATAACATAGGGAAATTGCAATGTACTTCAGAGTGTTTCACATAATACTATGGCACTGATCCAAACACTACGAGTCTAACAGCAAGCTCAGTTCTACAGTTTGTGTCACATAATACTATGACACTGATCCAAACACTAAGTCCAAGTTCTGTTCTCAAAAAAAGGAAGACACATAACTGCTTGTAGCCAGTTCTACAGTTAGTGTCACATTTACAGCAGCTAACTCAAGTTATTCATGGATTTTTATCAAACATATCAAAACCATCTTAAGAACTGAAGTATTTCCATAGAATACTGGAGTGTTTACCTGGCTAAACAGAAGCCCTCCAGCAAGCAGCAAGCCTGACGTGAGAGTGCAAGTCTGAAGAACAACTCCTTGCGGCACCTGAAATTTTATCACAATAGCAACATATGCACTATTAACCTCAAGGCTTGTACTGGCACTACTTTTTAGGAGCAACAGAGTATATCATATTATTCAACCAGCTTGTTCACAACTCAGAGCAACTTAGCAAAACTGGGGTACCCTGAACCAGCTTGCTTTCTAAAAATTTGGTTGCCCTTCATTTTTAGTTATAGGAAATAACTGGATAGCTACAAACATTACTATGAACCAGTTACCAGTACATGATCCAGACCCAGGTCTAAACATGAGCAAATTAAATATGGCACTGGTAAAACAAGAAAGGAAGCCTAAGGAGTGGAGTTTAGAACACACTTTTGATATTTCAAATCCAAATTAAATGTCACTGGTAAAACCTCTAGTGATACTTCCATTAGTTACTGATCGGGTACAGCACGATAATTGTCAGATTCCATGTACATACTTGATATCTTACCTTAGAAATCTATCTCCAGATGTCTGGGTTTTAGGCATCCGATGTCGCAACTTGCTCGAAACCTTCTCAATTTTTTATCATAGACTCTACATACGATAACATGACGCCCCGACAACTTTCGTCATTTTCGGACTTCGTTTGGATTTTATATAATTTAAATACACTTTTCCCGCAGATACCTCGTCATGTTACGTCAACAAGATGCTCGAAATTTCATGTGAGTTCCTGGATACGGCCTCAACATACACCAAATATCATGAATATCATTTTTTGAACGACCAAATTCGATTATTCCATGCACCTGCAGTTCAAATTTGAAATATTCCATAAAATTCAACGAAACAAAAAAACTAATGAAATATAGCAAAAAAAGTCAAAATTGTCCCAAATTTGAACATGGAGTTTTAAATAATATATTAAGGCTGCAAAAAAATAATGGGGCAAAAAAAACAAAAAAAATTGCCGAGTGCCAGCCCTGGCACTCGGCAAAGAGGGCCTTTGCCGAGTGCCAGGAAGTGGCACTCGGCAAAGAATTTTTTTTTAAAAAAAACAAAATCCTTTACCGAGTGCTGGCCCGGCCCAGCACTCGGCAAAGGGGGAAACCCTAACTAAATGTGTGGGCTAACCCACACACTCACTCACGCACGCACACCCCCGCGTCCGCCGCCGCCAGCTCGCCCCGCGACCCGCCGCCCGCCGCCGCCACCACGCTCGCCCCACTCCCGCCCCGCTCCACCCCAGCCCCGACCGCCCCGCGTCGCCCTATCCCTGACCCGCCCCGCGAATCCCGCGCCGGTGCGCCGTGGTCCAGCCGCGCCTCGCCGTGGCACCGCCCTCGCCCCACCCCGGTCGGCCTCCGGCCACTGGTTCCGGGCCACCCCGGCTGCTCGGCGCCCCGCAGCGGTGCGCCCGGCCACGCCTCGCCTGCCCGGCGCCGGCCCATGGCAGCGGCCCCGGCGAGCCCGCCGTGGCCCTGGAGGAAGGAGGAAGAAGGTAGCAGGAAGAGGAAGGAGGAAGAAGAAGGAGGAAGAAAAAGGAAGAAGAAGGAAGAAGAAGAAGGAAGAAAAAGGAGGAGGAAGGAGAAGAAGAAGGAAGAAGAAGAAGTTAGAAAAAGGAGGAAGGAGAAGAAAAAGGAAGAAGAAGGAGGAGGAAGAAGGAGGAGGAGAAGGGGAGAGGGGGAGGAAGCCGAGGTGGAGGGGACGAACGTTTGTCCATGTTCGTCCACATCGTTCGTCCACGTCGTCCACGCCGTCATCCCCGCCCTCGCCGGAGGAGAAGGTAAAGCCACAGGGTTGTCGGCCATCGCGCTGTTTATGTCATTGACGGCCTTCGTGCCGGGTTTGTGGTTGTGTTGGCCATCGTGCCCCAAATGTGGACGTCGGCCATCGTGCCGACGGTTTTTCTTACAGGTTTTGGAAACCTCCCCGTGCAGGGGAGGTTCTACCAAAATTTTCAACTTTTAGTGATGTTTTTCTTCTTTTACAGAGAAGGACCTGCCGGAGGGAAGCCGGAGCACCTCGGCGACCCTGATCGTCTTCGTCGGCGTTGCGGTCCTGCCTGCACGGCGCAGACTCACCACTGCACCGACTCGCCACTGCGCCGCTAGCCTGTCTCCACCGCCACCCTAGGTATAATTGAGCTCTCTTCCTTACCGTTGTAGTACGTAGATCGGTGTAGCCCAGTTAGGCATCTCCCGTCCGAAACAGATACGGTTGGAGGTATGCGGATCTCTGCATATCTATGACCGTATCTGTTTTAGATTGTCCACGTTTTTTGGACAGCCCGCAGAAGCGTAGATGGGTTAGTTTCCATGTTCTGCTCGGATCCGAGACAGAGTTTCGGCACCACCTCACTGTTATTCTCCAGATACAAACTCTCCCTTCCAGGATGTGTATCGGGAGAACAGCGGGGAGGTGCTGCTGAAATTCTATCTCGGATCGGAGTAGAGCATGGAAACTAACCTCATCTACGCATCCGCAGGTGGGATTAGGACCTATCCTCACCTATTAGACAGTAGGCACGCCATGCAGATGCAACTGATGGTTATATTACTCCGTTATGTGTATATGCTAGAGGATGGATAACCGTGAGTGGATGTACATGGGATGCCCAAGTCAGGCTCAAATCACCCGTGAATGGATGGATAAGACCGAGAAATTCTTAGACCATGCATTTAAGGTAGCTAAGGGAGCGAGAGACACGTTCTATCCCTACGGCCAATGTGAAAACAAGAAAAGAAAAACAAGCGAAGTCATGGTGCAGCATCTTTGCAAGTATGGATTTATGCCAAACTATACCCGGTGGGTGTCCCATGGTGAAGCCTATCGTCCTAGAGAGGAGGCCGTGAGATGACGCATGGAGGCATTTGATGGTGATGGCGGGGTACTAGGATGGTTAGGTGACTATGAGGATGCGACGTTTGCTAAAAGGCCTATGGAGGACGAGCAGGAGGATGAGGAGGAGGAGCCAGAGCCAAGCGCTAAGGTGTTCTTGGCCATGTTGGATTTGGCATAGAATGTCCTACATGAGAAGACAACAGTTTCTCAATTGGATGCCATTGGCCGCCTACTGGGGTTGAAGTCCCAGCACAACATGACTTGAGCATGCTTCGATGCTATGATGGCAATTATTGGGGGGCTGCTTCCGGAGGGTCATCATCTGCCGAGCAACTTGTATGAGTCAACGAGACTCCTTCGGGCACTGAAGATGCCGTATGAGCAGATACATTGTTGTCTAAAGGGGTGCGTCCTATTTAGGGAAGAACACAAGGATGCAATGTATTGTCCAAAGTGTAAATCCTCTAGGTATGTGGAGGTAGACAAAGGTGATGGAAAGAAGGAGCAGAATGAGGACATCCCCATGAAAGTCCTAAGACACCTTCCAATCATACCGAGGCTCTAACGGCTATTCATGTCCGAGGAGTCCGCAAAACAGATGACATGGCACAAGAATGGCGTTCGATACAATCCTGACAAGATGGTACATCCAGCAGATGGTGAAGCATGGAAAAGCTTTAATGGCAACCATCATGGAAAAGATGAAGAGGCATGTAATGTACGTGTTGCGCTGGCAATGGATGGGTTCAATCCTTATGGAATGATGTCGGCCCCATACACTGGTTGGCCCTTGCTAAGTACATGTAATACTATGTTATTTTGTAATTACATTTTCTTTATTTTGCATCCCTTACTAAGTACTTCTCGTTTATCTATACTAATACTGGTTTATTCTTTTAAATTGCAGGTGATGGGGCCCACTAGGAGGTGTCAGTCGACTTACTCGAGACCGAGGGACATGCCACCGGCTGAGGACATGGAGGCGGAGATGTCAGAGAGGCAGAGGAGGTCGAGGGGCAGGCCCAGGCAGGAGCCGTCGACTGACCACGACCTTGGCTCCTCGCGCACTTCTAGGGACGACGACGTCCCTCTACCCACGGTGGGCGAGGATGTGGGTCCACAGATGTACGACAACGCCGTTCCGCACACGTCTAAGGAGGGGGTTCCGCACACGTCTGAGGAGGTGGGAGGGGGTTTGACTTCCTCTTCAGCCTCGAAACCCTACTTGCGAGGTCCCAGCCAGCTCCCAAAGCGACCGATTGCACCCGAACGCCGCCCACTGATTGCACCCGAGAGGGATAAGTAAGTAACTTCATATGTTCTTCATTTGATATGTTGAAAATCATAATAAGAGCTAATGTCAATGGGATCACTTGTGCAAGAACTGGATGCTTGTGGAGGAGGGGGTCCCGACTCGCAATGTCAATGGGATCCTGGGACTTCTATGCAGGGAACACTTCCCTGGCCTGGTGTGGACGTCAGAGGATGAGGACCCAGAGGTACCCTTGTTCAACCACTATGCCCTCGTCGCCACCAATGCTCTGCACAGAAACTTGGCGGATCGGGTGATTTCGGAGTTGTGGGTAAGCCTCAATTCATTGCATTCATTGGACATTCTTCAAATAAAATAATGGATACCTCGTGTCTTTATGCAGGACTTCTTCAGATGCCAGCCGGGCCAGGAGGCAAGGGCGTATCAGGTGGCTTACGCTTCCTGTAAAAGGCGTGTCTCGGACTTGTATTATGAGGCCCGCCTCCAGGCGCACGTTGACTACAACGCCACCTACCATAAGAGAAGAATCAACAAAACATAGGCGAGGAGACAGACAGAGACTCTGACAAGGGAGCAGTACCTACAGGTAAATAGAAAACATCCCCTGTTGATTTATTTTGAGATTAACTATGCCTAATTTGATCTTCTGATGGCTTGTAGGCGATTCCAAGCTGGTGCGCCACCCACCCCGATTGCTAGGCTGCTATAGTGGACAAATGGCTGGACGCGGACTAGCAGAAGGAGCACTAGGAGAAAAGCGACCAGTGAGCGCTGATGCCAGGTGCCCCTCACCATCACAGCAGCGCCAGCCTCAGCAAGTATGCAAAGACATATGTAAGTCTGCACCATTTGTCTAATCTAGCCGCGCTCAATTCTGCATGATTCCTAACCACATGTTGTTGTCTTTCTCGCAGTCGACGGCGCATGGTGGCGAGCCAATTAGCCAACTCACGGTGTATGCTCTGGCCCACATGGGCCCGGCAAGGTCCAACATCGAGTACAACCCGGATGCGGGCCCAGAGGCGTACACCAACTCCAGCATCCACACTCACCTCACATCATACACGGAGGCGGCAAGGTCAGTCCACGGGCCGGCCTACGATCCGAGGACCGAGGAGCGCCTTGATCCTGAGATCGTGATGCGGGTGGGGGAAGGCAAGAAGCATGGGCGGTTCTGGCTTGGCGACGACGTCCTCAACATGAGCTCTACTCCTCCTCTGAACCACCTCCGAGCAGCGAGCACGAGCTCTAGCGTGCCCATAAGCCAACGGCCGACAACGGTGGCGGCACTCTAGGTAAGTATTCCAGTTTCATTCGTCGTTCTTTGACTTTTACGTTCCTTAGCTCTGCAATATTGAAACATTGGGGTCAAATGTTGCAGGCCGAGCTGCAGCAACTTCGGGCCTAGTAGGTGGCCCAGGAAGCTGAGCGGGCGGCTAAGCGGGCCGAGCAGGAGGCCCAGCAAGAAGGTTTGCTTAGGTTCGTGCAACAACTTGGGGAGCAACAAGGTTGGTAGATCCCACTACACCTGCTTGCACCACAGCCACCACCACAGTCTACTCCGGTGAGTATGTTTTACTTTCTGTGCTCATGCTTAGTGTCAAACCTAGAGATGGCCTTTGTGCCGGATTTGTTGATGTGTGGGCCTTCATGCCGGGTTAGTTGATGTGTCAGCCTTCGTGCCAGAAATGTGGTTGTCGGCCTTCGTGCCGACGTTTTTCTTGTAGGTTTTGGAAACGTCCCCGTGCAGGGGAGGTGCTGCCGAAATTTTCAACTTTTCTTTAAACTCCTTACATTTTTATCTTGTCACTCACGTGCAATATCTTCTTTTTTGTGCAGCAGACATCGGGGGCGGCGTCGAACCAGGTCAGAGGGTCGCCGGCATCGCAAGTCGGACCATCCACACCCGGACCGTCGCCGGGATCGCACGCTGGGGCGTAGTCGCCGTGAGCTGCTTGCGGAGTAGTTTCTATGTATCGAACTTGTGAACTTGTGGACTATGAACTTGTGGTTTGTAATAAATTGTATATTTCGGACAAATTTGGCCGTTTGTAATATATAAATGTGGTTTGTAATTTATTGCTGTTGAATTGTGGTTTCTATTATATATATATATATATATATATATATGCATTGTTGTTTAAATGGAAAAGCAAAAAACAAAAAAAAGAAATTTAGAGGTGGCTTTGTCGAGTGCAATGACCATTGCGCTCGGCAAAGAAAATTAAAAAAAATAAAAAACACGCTTTCAGTGCAATGGTCATTGCACTTTGCAAAGAAAATTAAAAAAAAATAAAAAACACCCTTTGCCGAGTGCCGGTGCTGTGGCACTCGGCAAAGAGGTTTAAAAAACAGATTTCTTTGCTGAGTGCCGGAGCTGTGGCACTCAGCAAAGAGTTTTTTTAAAAAAAAAATTAGACGGCGTCAAATCTTTGCCGAGTGCTCGCACGGCACTCGGCAAAGCCTTTGCCGAGTGCCTGAAATTTGGCACTCGGCAAAGTAGCCTTTACCGGAAGGGGATTCGACGGAGGCTCTTTGCCGAGTGTTGCACTCAGCAAAGGCTTTGCCGAGTGCAAAGCTGCCTTTGGCGAGTGCAACAGGCACTCGACAAAGAGCCCGCCTCCAGTAGTGATACATGTACACACTTGTGATTACATCAGATCCAAATACAAATAGCTAAATAGCTCAAGTTAGGGTTCCGGTGCTCAATTTTGCACAGCAGGAAGGGAAGAGAAGGAGCGGGCATACCTGGTGTGGTGGGTTCCTGTCACCGGCAACGGGCCTGAAGAAGACATGGGAAGCTCGGTGTAGGGTGGCGGTGGTACCTGAGGGACGGGCGCCGCCTCCTGCGTCTCCTCGCCCGCCGGTGGCAACCACGCCGAGGCCAACATGGTGTCCTTCCATGTGGAGGAGAGAGGCACCGACGGTCGGATCTGGAGGATGGAGGCGCCGCCGGCCAGATCTGGAGGAGGGAGACACCACCGGCCAGATCTGGAGGACGGAGGCGGCGCCATCCAGTCTTGCACAAGGAGCCGGCGCCGTCTTCTAGGGGAGGAGTTGCGGAGGGGAAGGGAGAGGAGTTGAGGAGGGAGGCGCTGTCTGCCAGTCTGGCGGAGGGAGGCACCGGGGAGGAGTTACGGAGGGGAAGGGAGAGGAGGCGAACGGAGACTCGGGAGTTGGGGGCTCGGTGGCTTGGGGCGGACGGGAGCGGACGCGAAGTGTTCCGTGCTCTGCTATAATGTATAAAAATTTTGGGTCCGTGGATTGCACCAGTGACGCGCATTGGCTGGCCGCGTCTGTAGGTAAGCGATTCACGTTACACACATGTTTTCGCAACACGCGTCTGTAGTAAGCGCTTATTACATACGCGTGTTGACCCTCGCCGGCGACTTACTACAGACACATGTTGGGAAGACACGTAAGTGAACTCGTATTACAGACGTGCATTTGTGCTGACGTCTATAGGTGCGCTTCAAAGGGATTGTAAATGATCTAGATTATTTGATCTATATAAGAGTGGCCATACATTTCCCGGCCCCTTGTCATATGTGTGTTGCAAGTTGATTTGGCCCTCAATTTGTTTTATCATGAGTTCTCGAAAACCATACTCCACAGTAAACATGATAAGCCCGACTGAAATTGAACTATCCAAGGCAGTATATAAAATGAGTTCGGCAAACATGCGGTCCTAAATGGCAAACGTGCCCGCACGCCTCGGCTCTCCTCGCCGGCGTTCACCATACACAGCAGTTTTATCAACATGTATTTCTGGGCTACGTCTTGGTCCTGTTTGTTTTGCTGAAAAGTTATGACTGAAAGTATTGTTCGCTGATTTGTTGTGAGAGAAAAACACTGTTCATTCACTGCAATAGTACGGCTCATAAGACAAACAAACATAGCCTTAGTATGTAACCTGGCTGAAAGCATTAGAACAGTCAAGGGTCCAAAGTACTTGAAGATCCCAGCAACTTGAATGGTGGGCAGTAGTGCTCCTGTCACCTCTGATGGTGGCCTGGTAACAAGTTCGGCCGCTGTAGTCACTGAGCATCGTATCCGTTCGCTTCGCTAAAAAAACAAGTTGAAATAGTGTTTTGGCTGATTTGTTATGAGAGAAAAACATTGTTCCAACTAAAAAAATAAGCTGAAAAATACGGATTATAAGAGAAGCGAACAGGGCCATATTTGCGATTCTAGATTGACCAAACTAAAGAAGTCAACGTTTAATTTGCCTCTTCAATAGTGTGGATATCAACTGAGCTATCACACAAGGCCCTGAGTAATCACTTAATAAGGATAAGGATGCAATGAAGTTACTTCTGGCCACCGTAAGCTATCAAATAATCTCACGGCATCGCGGCCTGCTATACATGGCCCGTCGTATCTCACAGCTATGAGAATTCATTCACCAACGGTAAAATCTATGCGTTGACAATGCCATTTGTCTAGCCTAACAAAATTATGGTACAATGCAAAGGCGACTTGCTTGTAGTACCTGAAAGCCTGTTCAGTTTGTTTCAGCTTGTTTCAACTTATTCTTTCTCACAGGACAATATTGAATCAGCCAAAATAAGTTCGAAATGTGACCAGCCGAACACCCTGTCTGCACTACTGTTATACTATTCGCTCGGCCTAAAGATTTATCGGTGTTTGACATAATTACCGGAGTCTTATTCTAAAGTCTCAAATAATCAACCTCATCTCGTGACCGACGAGGCTGAGAACACATAAGTCCTGACCGATGAGGCTGGACAAATTTCTCTCTTTGACTGACGAGGCTTGGAGAGCATGACAATTCCGTGACCGATGAGGCCGGAAACATCCAGTCTAGACCGACGAGGCTAGACCTCTTTTCTTCGCGGCCGACGAGGCCGAACATACGCTTGAGACTTTATTATGAAATTCCGTGACCAACGAGGTCGGAGGTGTTATTCCTGACCGACGAGGCGGGATATTTATTTGTTCGCGACCGTCAAGGCCGAACATACGCTTGAGGCTTTATTATGAAATTCCATGACCGAAGAGGCCGGAGATGTTATTCCTGACCGACGATGCGGGATATTTATTTGTTCGCGACCGATGAGGCATTGGGTGTATTATATGACTCTTCCTGCCACCAAATTATACTTGAAGAATATTCATACAGAATTCTAGAAGACAACCATTTGCGCAGCTTAATCGGAGGTTTTCTACGGTCGAATACTGTGGATGTAATTAACCGGCAGCTTCACGAGGCCCTGGGAACCAAGAACCTTTCAATCAATGATCACCTAATCAGATGTATTAGGCGCAACTCAATGTAATCTAGTGGGAACGTGTACTTTGTAATTCTCAAAAGAATTAATAAAGATCCGAGTTCCCAGAATTGTTGTTGTCTCCTTTAATATTTATTTTGTATACATCTGTATACTGGCACGCCCGCGCATATTTATTTATTTTCCTACGCATTAGGACCTACCCCCTAATTGGGAGCATGTTTCCTTTTGGCGAAACACCAAGGTTTTGACAAATAGGCTGTTCCTGTTGCTAAAAAATCATCAATAAAAACCAAACTAGCTTTATTAAGGGGAGAAATATCCTTGAAGGGGTAGTGGTCATGCATGAAGTCTTGCATGAACTTCATAGATCAAAGGCAAGGGGCCCCATCTTCAAGATTGATTTTGAAAAAGCCTATGACAGAGTTAGGTGGGATTTTTTTGGAGGAGGTTATGAGAGGTAAAGGGTTTCTTCAAAAGTGGATCTCTTGGGTGATGAAAACTGTTAGAGAAGGAAGGGTTTGTATTAATGTGAATGGTGAGAGGAGTGCTTATTTTAGGACCTTTAGGTGTTTGAGGCAATGAGACCCTCTCTCTCCTTTGCTCTTCGATCTGGTTGCTATGCACTTGGGGTCATGTTGGAATTAGCAATTAGTCGGGGACATATTTCTGGAGTGTTGACAGAGTTAATCCCAGGGGGGACCTCTCACATTTAATATGCTGATGACACTGTCATTACGATAGATACTTCTGAACAGTCAATTTGGAATTTAAAACTCATTTTGTACTGTTTTGACTTTCCTATGAAGTACCTAGGGGTGCCTATTAGCTACAAACATTTGAGTATGAGTGCCTTTAGTCCTATAACCCAAAAAATGGTTAATAGATTAGACCCCTGGAAAGGGAAAATGTTAACATCTGGGGGCAGACAGCTTCTTAATAATACTTGTCTGAGCTCCATTCCCCTTTACTGTATTGGTTTTTATCTTCTTAAAGATGGGGTTCATAGTGACATGGAAAGCATAAGGGCTAAGTTTCTCTTGCAAGGAGCTGATGAGAAGTTTAGGTACCACATGGCTAAGTGGGAGATGGTTAGCAGGCCTAAGGACCAAGGAGGTTTGGGCATCATAAATACCAAAATCATGAAACCTTTTAGTTAAATGGATTTGAAAAATCCATCAACAACCTGATGAACTATGGTACAAAATCCTGAAGGCCAGATACTTAGGGGAAAATGGCTTCTTTGACTCCACAGTGACAGGGGGTCTCAATTTTGGAGAGGGTTGTACAAAGTAAAACATCTTTTCTAACGGGGAGCCATTTCTAAAGTAGGGGATGGTAGGTTATGTCAATTTTGGGAGGACCGCTGGATCCAGGAAGTCCCACTGAAAATTCTATTCGGTGACCTATACAAGTTGGTGAGGGACCCTTACTGCTATGTTAGTGATTGTTGGGAGGATGGCGCCTGGGGAGTAGACTTCAAAAGATGCTTATCTGTCCAGGAACATGAGAAATGGCTGGGCATGCTGCATATGCTGAATGACTGTGCTTTAACTGACAATAAAGCTGACTGTGTTCAGTGGGCTCTGGATAAGAAGAAGCAGGTTACCACCGAAATCTCTTTACAGATTTTTAACTGACAGAGGAGTCAGTAGTAGGGTAGCTGGATTTATTTGGCAAATCCAACTTTTTTCTTTGGCAGTTACTCAATAACAAACTTCAACTTGCCGTGAACATTGCTAAAAAGGGTTGGAAGGGTTCCATACTCTGCTGCCTTTTGTGGATGTTTGGAAAATATTGATCACATCTTTTAAACGCCACTTGGCAAAATTGGTCTGGGAAATCATCACTGAAGTATTTTATTTGACATCCTATCCTACTTCTTGGGAAGATTTCTGTGGTTCTTGGCTAAGGGGCAAGGGTCCTTTCTCGGCAAGGTTAATCATTTTCATATTTTCAGGTTTTGCTTGCGCTCTTTGGACTTCCAGGAATAAGATAGCTATTGACAAGAAGTTTCCAAAGGCGCCAACTGAAGTTACGTACATTGCAATTTCACTGATGCAGAAATGGAGCGTCAAGCTTAAGGAGAAGGATCAGGACCGTATCATGCAAATCAAGGATTCCATTATTAGTTGGCTCAAGACCTTCAAGCCTAGCAATGTCTTCCTTCCGGATGTAGTTGAAATATAGCTCTGTAATAGGCTTTGAATGGTGGAGTCTGTTCTATCCTTCCTTGTGAACTGGCATCCCCAGTATGTGTACCTGTTATGTTGCTTTCTAAAAAGCAGATGTCTAACCTCTCTTTTTTTTTAAAAAAAAGATTAAGATTTGGTATCACCGGATAGATGTTGATGTTACAGTCTTTTCAGGCGTAGAGATAATCATGTTTTTCTAGATTTCATTAATAGATATGTGACTGAGAATAGAAGAAGAGAGTTATAAAAACTAATCACTATGAATGTGTAAATCTGAATTATGTATATAGTTAACAACCACGTGATATTGGAGCAACAATCACATGATATCAAGAGACTCTTTATATATTTTCTAATTTACACGAATAGAGATTTTGTTGAAAAAAAACCCTCCAATAGCCTCTTCAACTGGGTATCTAAATATAGATATTCTCTATTCCGGATTTCTCGCTAGCCAAACATAGAGAGCGAGGATAACTCTATAGACTGTGCACTAAGATATAGAAAATCTATTGGAGAGTATAAAGATATAGAAAATATTTTTACTCAAATGACTTTCCAAATAATGATTTAGAGGGTAGATTTTAGAAAGGCTCTTGGAGATGCTCTTAGGCTTGAAATTTTATTTCAATAATTACAGGTTTAGACGTCCATGAGTTAATTCGGATAGGTCCATGTGTAGTGCGCTGTCTCTATCTCTCCTTGTCAAGGCTCACTCTCTCACCTACTTCCTCTCCGGCTCAGTGCCTTAGGGCTTGTTTAAATTTAGGGTGGAAAGTTTTAAGGTGTCACATCAGATGTTATATGGGAATGTTGCATGGGATGTTCAGATACTAATAAAAAAACAAATTATAGAATCCGTCAGCAATTCACTAGACGAATTTATTAAGCCTAATTAATCCATTATTGGCACATGTGTGTACTGTAGCACCACATTGTCAAATCATGGACTAATTAGGCTTAAAAGTTGTCTCGCAAATTAGTCGCAAACTGTGCAATTAGTTATTTTTTAGTCTATATTTAATACTCGATGCATGTGTCTAAATATTTGATGGAATATGGAGTAAATTTTAGGGGAAGTAACTAAACAAGGCCTAGCATGCGGATGGCACTACGGGTAGCCGGGGTTGCGGCGCCAGCACCCGAGGCCGATGCAGAGGTGCGGCAGGTAGCAGGCAGGCACTCAGGCAATGGTGGCGCAGGCGAGGCAGTGTGGTAGGCGCGGTGGCAGGAGCTAGCGCACGTGGCGCTACCAGGATGGCCGGGGCTGTGGCACCCGCACGCATAGTGGCAAACTTGTAATTTCCTTCATCTTCTACCTTTGGCCTCCTTTACAGCCACCACGCAGCCATGCCCAACAGCAGCTGGGTAGGGCAGGGGAGGCTTCCTGGCCGAGGCATGGCCAGCAGCGTCGTAGGGGAGGGAGGAGGGGGAGGGAGGTGGCTTGGCCAATGGCCATCCGGCGGTCTGGCAGTGGGCCCACAGCGGCTGGTGGCTCACAGCCCTACGCGTGGGGAACGGCCTGGCGGTGGCCGAAACAGGATTGGCTGGCTAGTTTGGTGGCCGGCCGGCAGCTGGCCTAACGGAGCGGGGCGCCGTAGGATGGAGCACGCACGGTCAATGCAGTAGCAACACGGTGGCAGGCGCGTCGATGCTGTTGGTCCTGAGATCTTCGGCACGGGTGAGCCGACCGCTCACCGTCGTTGCTGACCACACACACTACGGTTAGAGGTAGAAGAACGGAGGGAGAACAGAGCACACACACACAACACAAGCACCAGCGTTGTCCAGAGCTCTGTAAAGGAGATGGCAAAACTAAACTCGCTCAACTTTATTGAGTTGCAGTGGAAAGTTATATATACAACTCTACCCATCTAATCCTAGTACATAGACATGCCAAACTGTCATGCTGCTATAGTGACTAGATATAATAGCATGGCTGACTTTGGTGCATGCCCCTACTGTGGCTACAGTGCGGCAGGGGAGCCTTTTAGCGCGTACTCCTACTATAGCTACAGTGCAGCAGCAGGGGAGCCCTTTTGGCGCCTGCCCCTGCAGCGCATACAGGCAAGGGAGCAGCAGATTACTTTACAATTCTTCCCTTAATCCTACTGCTAACCCTAGAACCTCCACCATGTCAATCATCTTCTTTAGCTCCGTGAACCGAAGACGTCCAAGCGGCTTGGTGAGGCCGTCCGCGAGTTGTCGACTAGTTTCGACGAACTCGATGACAATCTGCCCTCCATCGACATAGTCCCAGAGGAAGTGTAACTTGACATTGATGTAGTTGCAACGGTCATGGAGAACCAGATTCTTCACGAGGGCGATGGCGAGCTTATTGTCCACCATCAGTGCTGGTGGGTGAGCTTCGACACCGGTCAGCTCACCCAATAGCCGGCGCAGCCACATAGCTTGGCACGTTGCTGTGGCCGCCGCCACGTACTCTGCCTCGCACATGGACAGTGCCACCACCTTCTGTTTCAGCGACATCCATGAGATTGGAGCGGACCCGAGGAAGACGAGCATGCTAGAGGTGCTCCATCGTCCATCGATGTCCCCCACCATATCTGCATCGCTGAACAAAGTGAGCTGCAACCCACTTCCGTCGGTCTTGAGGAAGACGATCACCTGATCCACTGTCCCCTTGATGTAGCGCAGCAGCTGCGTAACCATGGCCCAGTGATCCTCTTGGGGAACCTCCATGAAGCGGATGACGTAGCCCACGACGAATGCAATGCCCGGCCTGTTGTGGACTAGGTAGCGTAGACCACCGATAATGCTCCAGTAGAGTGTTGCATCTACCTTTGCCGCGGTACTGGCCTTCGTCAGCTTCAGCCGCTCCTCCATCGGAGTCACACATGGCTTGCACTCAGCCTGCCATTCTGCTCCAACAGCTTTGAGGCATACGTTCTCTGACCGAGTGTGAGCGCCTCCTTCCCCTGTCTCACCTCGATGCCGACGTAGTAGGAGAGCGCGCCCAGATCGCTCATTCAAAAATGAGCCGCCATCTCACGCTTGAAGCTATCGATGTCCTCTACATGCGCGCCGGTGATGATCAAGTCATCCACATACAAGCCAAGGATGAGCTCCTCCTTCCCCCATCACCACATGTAGAGCGCGTGCTCAGTTGCGCACTGCATGAACCCAAGCTCACCCAGCGTGGAGTCAAGCTTGGCGTTCCACGTTCGTGGGGCCTGCCATAGCCTGTAGAGTGTCTTGCGTAGTCGGAGCACCCTGAGCTCCGCTCTCTTGACGGCAAAACCTAGAGGTTGTCTGACGAAGACCATCTCCGCCAGCTTGCCATTGAGGAAGGCCAATTTTATGTCCAGGTGATGGATACGCCAGTCCTTCACTACTGCCAAAGCCAGCAGCAGTCGGATAGACTCCATGCGCGCTACCAGCGCAAAGACTTCCTCGAAGTCGATGCCCTCATGCTAGACAAAGTCTCAGGCAACGAGGCGTGCCTTGTGCTTGACAATGGCGCCATGCTCGTCCCGCTTGACTGGTACACCCACTTCAGGCCGATCGGACATCCTAGAGGTGGATCGACGAGCTCCCAAGTCTCGTTTTCCTCTATCGCCTTCATCTCCTCCAGCATTTTCTGTTGCCAATTTCCATCGCGCTCGGCCAGTGCGAACATGGGTGGTTCCTCTGCACTGATGAGAAGTAGCTCTGGGTCATTGAGCAGCCGACCGTTAGGCCTAAGGATGCTATGCTGCCGACGATGTCATCCAGCCTACGGAACCATACCTCCTCACTGTCGTGGAAGGCATCCATGAACTCAGTGATGTCACTTGGAGGTGAGGCGAACTCGATCGGTGTCGATGGAGTCCTCTGTTCTGCCGGAGTGGTCGGCACAGCACCTAGAGTGCTCGGCAGCCCGGCAGCAGTGCTTGGCACTACTCCTAGACTGCTTGTCACCACCCTTGGAGTGGTTGGTACCACTGTAGGAGTGCTCGACACCGGTCTTGGAGTGGTTGGCACCACTGCAAGACCTCTTGGCTCTACTATGAGAGCATTCGGCACCCGTCCTGGAGTGGTCGGCACCACTGCAGGACCGCTCGGCACCACTCCTAGAGTGCTCGGCACCCCTCTCGGAGTGCTCAGCTCTTTTGCTGGAGTGGTCGGCACATCCTTTCCAGCGTCTCCACCACCGTGGATGACCAAATGCTCGACGACGAAGGTGCTAGTGAAGCTGCCAGCTTCCGCAGTGCCCGAACTATCCCAATCCTAGGCCACCTTCTTGTCAACATGACGTCGCACGAGACAACCACCTTGCGTCTGTGTGGGTCATGGAGCCGGTACACCATGGTACCTTCCTCATAGCCTAAGAGCACCATCGGTGTGCTCTTGTCCTCCAGCTTGGTGAGGACCGGCTTCATCTTCCTGAGGTGGCCGATGCAGCCAAATGTTCGGAGGAAGGACACGCTCGGCTTGTGCCCATACCAAGCTTCGAACGGTGTCTTGCCCTTCAGGGCCTTGGTGGGCGCGTGGTTGAGGATGAACACCACCATAGTCATCGCCTCACCTAATAACCTTGCTAGCATGCCCAAGCGGCTTGGTGAGGACGTCCGCAAGTTGCCGACCAGTTTTGATGAACTCGATGACAATCTGCCCTCCATCGACACAGTCCCTGAGGAAGTGGAACTTGACATCGATGTAGTTGCAATGGTCGTGGAGAACCGAATTCTTCATGAGGGCGATGGCGGGCTTGTTGTCCACCATCAGTGCTGGTGGGTGAGCTTCGATACCGGTCAGCTCGCCCAACAGCTGACACAGCCACACAGCTTGGCACGTTGCTATGGCCATCGCCACGTACTCTGCCTCACACATGGACAGCGCCACCACCTTCTGTTTCAGCGACAGCCATGAGATTGGAACGGACCCGAGGAAGACGAGCACGCCAGAGGTGCTCCACCGTCTGTTGATGTCCCCGCCATGTCTACATCGCTGAACACAGTAAGCTGCAACGCACTTCCATCGGTCTTGGGGAATACGATCACCTGATCCACTGTCCCCTTGATGTAGCGCAGCAGCCGCGTAACCATGGCTCAGTGATCCTCTCGGGGATCCTCCATGAAGTGGCTGACGTAGCCCACGGTGAATGCAATGTCCGGCCTATTATGGACTAGGTAGCGTAGACCACCAATAATGCTCTGGTGGAGTGTTGCATCTACCTTTACCGCGGTACTAGCCTTCGTCAGCTTTAGCCGCTCCTCCATCGGAGTCACGCATGGCTTGCACTTAGCCTGCTGCTCCGCTCCAACAGCTTTGAGGCATACACTCTCTGACTAAGCATGAGCGCCTCCTTCCCCTATCTCACCTCGATGCCGAGGCAGTAGGAGAGCGCGCCGAGATCGTCATTCAAAAATGAGCCGCCATCTTGTGCTTGAAGCTATCGATGTCCTCCGCATGCGCTCCGGTGACGATCAAGTCATCCACATACATGCCAACGATGAGCTCCTCCTTCCCCTATCGCCACGTGTAGAGCGCGTGCTCAGTTGTGCACCGCATAAACCCAAGCTCACCCAGCGTGGCGTCAAGCTTGGCGTTCCACGCTCGTGGGGCCTACCGCAGCCCATAGAGCGTCTTGCGTAGTTGGAGCACCCTGCGCTCTGCTCTCTTGATGGCAAAACCCGGAGGTTGTCTGATGAAGACCGCCTCCGCTAGCTCGCCATTGAGGAAGGAAAATTTTATGTCCAGGTGATGGACGCGCCAGTCCTTCACTACTGCCAAAGCCAGTAGCAGTCGAATAGACTCCATGCACGCTACCAGCGCAAAGACTTCTACAAAGTCGATGCCCTCGCACTGGACAAAGCCTCGGGCGGTGAGGCATGCCTTGTGCTTGATAATGGCGCCACGCTCGTCCCGCTTGACTGGTACACCCACTTCAGGCCGATCGGATGACATCCTGGAGGTGGATCGATGAGCTCCCAAGTCTCGTTTTCCTCGATCGCCTTCATCTCCTCCAGCATCATCCGTCACCAATTTGCATCGTGCTCGGCCGGCACGAACGTGGGTGGTTCATCTACAATAATGAGAAGCAGCTCTGGGTCATTGAGCAGCCGACCCGTCAGGCCTGAGGACCCTATGCCGCTGACGATATCATCTAGCCTACGGAACCGCACCTCCTCACTGTTGTGGAAGGCATCCACAAACTCAGTGATGTCACCTGGAGGTGAGGCAAACTCGATCGGCATCGATGGAGTCCCCTGTTCTGTCAGAGTTGTCAGCACATCACCTAGAGTGCATGGCAGCCCAGCTGCAGTGCTCGGCACTACTCCTGGACCGGGACCGCTCGTCACCACTACTAGAGTGGTTGGCACCACTGCAGGAGTGCTTGGCACTAGTCTTGGAATGGTCGATACCACTATAAGACCTCTCGGCTCTACTATGAGAGCGTTCGGCACCCATCCTAGAGTGGTCGGCACCACTGCAGGACCGCTCGCCACCACTCCTGGAGTGCTCGGCACCCCTCTCGGCGTGCTCGACACTGGCCTAGGAGTGCTTGGCTCTTTTGCTGGAGTGGTCAGTACATCCTCTCTAGCGTCTCCACCACCATGGATGACCAAGTGCTCGACGACAAAGGTGTTGGTGAAGCCGCCAGCTTCTATAACATCCCAGATGTTTAGCACTTAATAAAACTTTAATCATGTCATTATCATGCATAATCATCAAGCATCATGGCATATAAGCATCTCATGATTCAAATTTTACCATGTATATGTTGCATAGGAGTGGAGATATCATTTCTTGGCATGTTACCAAAAGACATCCATTTAAGTGTTTTGTTATTTTATGGAGCAAGAAATTCTTCAACAATTAAAAGTTTGGTGTATGCAAATTGTCGAGTGCAAAGTGTATACTTCACCATAGTACCAAAGTTGTATTGTGAAATTTAGTTAAATATGTTAAATTGTGAGTTTCAAATTTGAATCTAATATCAAGTTCTACAAATTGTTAATTTGCCCAAGTCATTGATTCAAATGTTGGAAAGTTCGTTATTTGGGGAATTTTCAAATCAATTTTCTTAAATCAAAGTTGGCAAATTTGATTCTATGAATTGGTACAAAACTTGTATTTTGAAATGGTGAAGTTGGTTGGATAGTTTGGAATAGGATTATTTACTAGTTAATTCCTCAAAAATAGCTAAATAGCTAATTTGAATTCTCAATTTAAATGAATGAACAGTGCACATTTGTTTGAGTTTCAATCCATAATTTCCAAACTATTTTGAATTTCAATTTGATCCTTAAACCAAAGTTGAAGATCTTTTTATGTTCAACAACTTTGCTTAAATGAGTTCATTCATTTGCTGAACCAATTTGGTGTTTTTGAGAAAAATAAAAATTCTGCCGGTGGCTACAGTAACCTGCCGTCTTCCTCTTCTCTTCTCCTCTCTCTGTTCCTCACCGTCGCCATGGCCATCAGCGCCTTCTCGTGCTGCGTCGTGCAGGCAGCCGATTGGCCAGCCCGAGCTACCCCTAGCCAAGTTGGGATGCTCTTCTCCTCTTCTTAAGACACCAGAGCCGGTCGACGTTGCCACTGGTTCTTCCTTGTTCCAACTCAGCCGCCGTCGAGCCTCCATCCGCCGGCGCACACCACCTCCACCGCTCGTCCTTTGGCCGAATTGAGCGTGCAGAAAGCTTCGCCTCTCCCTTGCGCATCGCCTGAGCGCCTCGCCTCATCGGAAACGGCCGCGCCCACCGTTCACGCCACGACCAGCCACCGAGCTCGCCTCCACCGTGGCCGGCCTACTTCGGCTGCTCTCGCTCCTTTCTCTCTCTTGTTTTGCACTTACCTCTGTGCCGTGATTCTCACAAGCAAACCGATTGATCATCTTATCCATAGGACACGTCGGAGCATAGCCTGCCGCCATGTCCACCGCTGCAGGTCACCGGTGCACATGGGCAGCCCTTCAACGACCTTCTTCGGCAACAATTCGTCCACACACGGGTGTGCACAAGTCCTTGCTTGCTCCAGCACCTCTCCCTCGCCGCCTACGAGCGTCAGCCGGCCGGAAATCGAGCCTCTCCAGCATCCTCTGTTCTTCAAAATCGCGATCAGGGACCTCGGCTTCGAATTCGGGAATAGGGAGGGGCCTTTCTGTGAACCGCGGACTCATGTGAATAGTGCCTTTTGGACCTGTTTGCTTTGAAATTTGTTGAACTTTGATAATTCGTACAAAACCATAGAAAAATCATAAAATAATAAATGGGGACTTTTTGGAATCCTTGTGAAATTTCCTATGCAATAGATCTATAATATGTCATGTTTTAGTTTAAAGTTTTAGCTGTAAAAATGGATTTGTGCAGTTAGGGTTTTAATGCTAGTTGTATTTGTCCTTTTTCATAACTACAGATGTAGGGCTCCAAATGAAGTGAAATTTTTATGGCATCCTACTCATGTGATGTTTGATATGTGATAAAAATTTCATGGTCATTGGTTGTTGTATTAGTGAGTTATTGGTTTATCTTGCTCTCACATAATTTCTTGCATTAGCATTTGGTATTTTTCCATAGAGGTTGCTATACATGTTCAAATGGCCTGAAATTTGTACAGTAGTCTATTGATAGTATGTGGAAGCTACTGTAAATTTTGTAGATTTTATTGTGCACTTTTGTTATATGTTCTTTAATTCTACTTATTATTCAGATAAATTAAGAAATGTATTGAAAAATTTTATTTGGTGGTGGACACTATGTTTTCTGGTGTTCATTTGATATATGGAACATGTTGGTGGCAATGGTTTTGCCCAGGTGCATGTTTGAAACATGAGTTAATAATTATTTTCTTGCAATTGTTGTTTCGGGATAGTTTTTGGAACTGTTTGGATTACATCATGATAATGATGTTTTCTGGGAAACTTGTTAATAACAAAGTTGTAGATAATTCATGTATCTAGCTGCTGTTAAAATTTGGTGGTATTTGGCCTTTTGGTTTGTGAGTTATGCCTATTTAAAGTTGGGTTTCAGAAATGGCTGCTCTATGTCAATTGTGGACCAGTTTCTGTAAATGGGTATATTTGACTTAGTTAACTTGAGAATCATGCTAAGATGATTAAATATGAGTTGTAGAAAATTTCATAATCTTTCCAGAATGTCTTGTTGCATGGCTATTGGATTTGTATAACTCCAGTTATGATCCAAACATTATGTTGTTGTTTCCAGTCCAGAAATAGACATATGCTAGTTGTGGTTGTTTACTCCATGTGTTGCTATGTGTGGCTTATGCCCTTGTTGATGGTCAAGTTATGATACTTGTGACATTGTTAAACTTGTGTCATGATTGATGTGCTTGCTCTCTATAGTTAGTTGTGTGATGTTAGTTAAATAGTTATTGGTGTCTATGTCTTGCATAATCTTGTGTTTGTCTTGAATGCTTATGTGATGCATCTTGTGTTACCATTCAACACATTCATATACATGCATCTTGCATCTCATTTAGGTACGTTAGATGAACCACGTGAAGGATGTGATGTGGAGCCGAACTCGAAGATTGGGTTTGGTGGATCTATCCCGAAGATGGAAGGACTAAGCAAGTGCTAGGACCGGAGATGTCACCAAGACGGTGCAAGCTAACTGAACTGACTTGTGTCGGGTCCCAGGCAAGCCCCGGATGCATTTAAACCTACCTTGTGTTTTACAAATTTATATCGCTTTTGCTTTTCAATACTGGATTAAGTGATTAGGAGTTGAGTGAAAACCTAATTGGTGTATTACCAACCTTGTTAACCGTTTCAATCCGAGAATGCTTATTTATGCTTAGCCATGCTTAGAACGATACAGTCAGGTGATCACCGGTCACCTACGAGATATAAATGGTTTCTTGGTTATGACTGGTTATTTATGTGATCATGAGATATGAGCATGTGGAGTAATAAATCTAGACCGGACGGACTCGGTGTATGGGAGCCACAAGACATGGAGGTCTTGTGAGCGGGTTCTTTCCGCCTGTGTCGATTAAGACACGTCCGTTGTTGAATTGTATGAGATGAGACTTTATAGTACTGATCACATACTCCAGTAAGCCTTAACTTGGCTATTCTATTACGAGAATGGCTACTCACGCACTGGGAGTGGAGAGATGGTGAGAGTAGCGTGTACCCACGTGGCAATGGGCTGGATTGGTGGAGTACTGTATTCTCGGGTGGCGTGGACCCATTCTTGTTTTAGAGGATCTGAGGGCGGGTTGGTATATGTAGGTCAGGGACCTGCATATGTCGTGTGATTGGGAATCCCCAGCTGGGTTTTAATCGGTTTGAATCATCGTTGCTCCTCGGTTATGGAGACTCAACTCATTGTTCATCATCATAGTTAATAACTAAAACTTGAGGAAGTTTTGAGAAAGGGTTTGATATGAAGTTCATGATCTCAATACGGATCATGGCAGATTCATATACGATTTTGAGATAGATTTAAATGTTGAATAAAAGAATCTTGTTAGAAAGCTTTTACACAAAAAAAATTTGATTATTGCTAAAGCCATACCTTGAAACCCTGAGCCTGCATTCCTGAGTTTTATCAGTTTTATTCCGGTTAAGTCTTGTTGAGTACTTTTGTACTCAGGGTTCGTTGACCCTTGTTGTAGGTGAGCCTCATGCGTAGGTCTGCCTAGGACCGTGTTGCATGACGGTTGTTCAAATTGAAGATGATAAGTAAATGTGTGGCCCTTGGGCATGGCACTTTTGTTGTGTGTTATGTTTATGATACTAATGCCACTCCACTACTATGGTTTGTAATAATAATCGTACTTAGTTTGTGAAACAAATGTTTTGTAACTAAGTTATTGTAAGACTTTCGCTATTTCACTCTGATGTATATTAATGAATAAACTGTTGTAATACTACAATGACTCTGTAATGGGATCCTGCTCGGAAATCGTGGATGATTCGGGGTTTTCTGAGGACACCCGACAGTCTTCTTAAGTTACCGAGAACATATGCATAGTTGTCAGAGGTTATTGGACAGTGATAGGTGCATGTGGACCCTATAATTTAGGAGGTTCTGCCACAGCTTCCGCCGTGCCCGAACTATTCTAATCCTAGGCCGCCTTCTTGTCGAACACGACGTCGCGCAAGACAACCACCTTGCGTCCGTGTGGGTCGTAGAGCCGGTACGCCATGGTACCTTCCTCGTAGCCTAGGAGCACCATCGGTTTGCTCTTGTCCTCCAGCTTGGTGAGGACCGGCTTTGTCTTCCTGAGGTGGCCGATACAGCCGAATGTTTGGAGGAAGGACACACTCGGTTTGCGCCCATACCAAGCTTCGAACAGCGTCTTGCCCTTCAGGGCCTTAGTGGGCGCTCGGTTGAGGATGAACACCGCCGTGGTCATCGCCTCACCCGAGAACCTTGCCGGCATGCCCTTGGCCTTCATCATGGATTGAGCCATGCCGACCACCGTCTAGTTCCGCCGCTCCACCACGCCATTCTGCTGTGGCGAGTACGGCGTGGTGCAGTGTCGCACCACACCCTGACACCCTGATCCGTGCAGTACGCTGCGAACTCCACTGAACTTAATTCGCCATCGTGATTAGTTCGCAGCACGCGCAGCTTCTTGCCGCTCTTCGCCTTCGCGCGTGCCTTGAACTTCTGGATCGCCTTCGCCGCCTCATCCCCGGAGCGATCTATAGGCGGACGGAGAAGACCTCCACCGACTCACAATCCTTGAACTTGAGGGTGGCGTACTCCTGTTTCAGCAACTGGGCCGTTGTCTTCTTTGCGCGGTCGGAGCCGACGTGCATCGCTGCAATGGCCTCCCACGCCTCCTTAGTAGAGTTTTTTACCCCCAACGGCTCCGTGTACTATACTGACACAATAGCAAGGATAGCCTTCAACGCTGATATATCGTCTTCTTCATTGTCGGTGCCCTTATCAATGGCATTTCAGAGCCATCGGGCTCTGAGCTTGACCTTCATGGTCACCACTCACTCGCCATAGTTGATGCGAGTCAGCGTCGGTCAACTGGTGCCGCTGACCTCCCACACCGTACGTACGACGACCTCCTGTCGTGGCTGGGTAGCCACAGCAGCGCCGCTGCTGTCGCCTATCTTTAAACCGTCTGTCATCGCTAGCGGTTAGTCCGCCGACGGCGCATGTACGGCTCCGATACCACTTGTTGGTCTAGAGATCTCCGACACGGGTGAGCCGACCACTCATCGTCGTTGCCGACCACACACACTACGGCTGTAGGTAGAAGAAGAAAGGGAGAACAGAGTGTACACGCAGCATTAGCATCAGCGTTGACCGGAGCTCTACAGAGAAGATGATAAAACTAAATTCGCTCAACTTTACTGAGTTGCAGTGGGAAGCTATATGTACAACTCTACCCATCTAATCCTAGTACACAGACATGTGAGGCTACCATGCTGCTACAATGACTAGATGTGACAGCAGGGCTAATTTCGACGCCTGCCCCTGCCGCAGCTATAGTTCAACAGCAGGGGAGCCCTTTCGACACGTGCCCATGCCGCGCGTACAGGCAAGGGAGCAGCAGGGGCAGCATCCACGGTGGCGAGAGATGTTAATGACGCCGGAGCCATGGAGGATACAGATCGGTCTCTTGGTTTCGATCTCTGTTTTGCATGCAGACTCCGCAGACGTATTTGTTTTGGAGAGGAGCGCAGGGGGATAGTTTTGGTTCTGCATATGTGAACGATTCGCCTAGAGGCTTTTTAGGAGTAGATAGATAGATAGAGTAGAATATAATTCCCTGTGCTTCAAAATTAACAAAATCAAATTAAGTCATAATCGAAAGATTAAACAAAGAAATTGGAAAAACTAAAAAAGTGCGAGAGCGCTGTACGCCTTACCGTGCTGAGCTGCGACTGCGAACCGCCGTGCCGTTGTGCCAAAGTGCCCAATTGAACCGTGGCGAAGTCACGAACTGATCCGCAGCCGGCGGCAGTAGCGAACTCACGAATGGCGATACAAATTTGGAGCGGCCGGCGGCGGAAGGCAAAGCGTCGCGTAGCTGCGCGTGACTGGAAAACGAAGACAAAGCGTCCGCTGTCCAGTGCTGCAGTGAGTCCATGAACGATGGTCGATGGACCCTATGCAGCACACAAGCCACAAGCCCATAAGGCACCCGTCTAGGCCCAAAGGCCACCTAATGAAGCTAAGTACCGGTTCAGTACTAGTCTTCTTCCTCATGCGATGCGGTCAGTTTCAGTCATTCAACAGCAGTATCAGACCTTCTTCAACCTTGCATCCATCAATCCATGGCTGCCGAGGCAACTCGGGGTGGGCATCCGTGGCGGAGCCAAGGTAGGAAGGCTCTACCGGACTCCGCCCCTGAGATATGTGCTTCGGTTTGTTGATGCTAAAAGCTCAATTTGGTTGGTCTCACGATTACTTCAACGAGTTGTTGGGTGTTCTAGCAAAACTCCTTCCAAGGAGAACAAAGTGTCTACTAACATGTACTATGCAAAAGCTAATTAGTTTGCTGACTATGGATGTTGAAGGAAAATGTCACGACGTTACCTCTAAGTTAGCATAACCAAAGTATCGAGGTCTTGTTGATTTTGCTAGGCTAGAACTAAACAAAGATGATTATTAGAGAATTTATGGAACTTATGAGTTGAAAACTTTGATGTATGCTATATTTGCTATATATACTTGGTCTATGACCGGTAGAATGCGTAAATATTGTTTTTTTCATGCATCGAACAAATTGCCTGTGATGTACGTTTGGGTTCATTTGAATTTTTAAAATTAAACAAAATTGCCCGGCATGGAAATATATGGCGGGAATTTAAATTTTATAAGCTAATTCATTGGTGGTTTGTGCTACTAAACCACCGATTGTCTTAAACGAACCGTCAGTGTATACTTACTTACACCGGTGATTGAATTAAGACAACCGCCATTGTATGCCTATTTACACTGACGGTTCTATTGTAGACGCCAAGTTCACGATTTTCACTAGTCTTTCACACTAACAAAACCCAGTGAAAATTAGTTTGGAACCGCCAGTATAAATCTTCACTATACTAGGTGTTTGTGGGTGTTTTGTGCCAAGAACTAGTGTTCAATTGGTCTCCCGACCTGGTGGTCGGCCTTCTCGCCGTTTAGATCTAGCTCCATTGCATATCGTGGCCGTATGGGACCTGGACGATCTAGCCCTCGCCTTCCTCGTGTGTGACTAGATTTAGTTATTATATTTATGGTTTATTTTTGTTATGTACGTGGGTGTGAACAGTTCTAAGCAGAGTCAATTAGCGAATCTGACTTGTTTGGAAAAGATTGGGAGATGTTTTCTGTCGGGAGTTGAGTAGCTAAAGCTACAGAAGCGAGCCCCAGACGCTAAATTGGGCATTCACTAGGTCGAATCCAACAAGGGGAGGGGCATGGCAGATTCCTATGTATAGCTCCCAATTCTGCAATGTGATGCTATTCGCCTCTGACATCAAATACTTCTGATACTCTGATAAACATTTGATGCGGATCACAAAAAAGAGGTATAGTAGTGCATATATGTATATGCATTATTACGGCGCAAAAGGCCCCTGATCCAACACTCACCCCTCTATAGATCATTATTACAGTGCAGAAAAAAGGCCTGCTTAATTAACTACTTTCCTCCGTGTGTCTCCTGATAGAAAGCATGCATGGACGTGCAACCATTCTCCAGGATATATATCAGGTGACTCCGTCAGAGCAGCCGCCGGAGCTATATATGCTACACGGCTACACCCAGAGCGCGCCGGCATTGCGCAGAAGCGGGACGAGGTTGCCGCTGAGGTGAAGCGACATCACCTTGTCGGTGGAGCCGACGAGCCTGCCACCGATGAACACCGCCGGCACCGCGGGGTTGCGGCCCAGCAGCCTCGCCAGTGCCTTGTCCATCTCCTTCCCCCTGGGGTCCTGGTCCAGCTCCACCACCGTCGGGTTCACCCCGAGCTCGCGGAACAGGCGCGTCACCGTGTGGCACATGCAGCAGGAGCTCGTGCTGAAGATTACCACCGCACGCTGAGAAGCCAGCTTTGTCACCCGGTCCATTGCTATATGATCTTTGCGATCGGCTTCTCGCGAATTGAAAGAAACTTGAAATAAGACTTGGAAGAGAAAATTGTAGGCGAGAGTGAGCTAGAAGAGCCACTTGTAAGATGCTTTGAGTACTTGTTGTGCTTGCTTACTTGCTTAGAACTTGGTGACGGGAGGAGGCTGGTTTATATAGGCATGGAAATGTGCATTCCAATGCCAGCAATGGAGGAATTTTGCAGCGATCCTGATGACTGGCGAAAGGTGGGTGATACCGGAGTGCCTGGATAATGGCCAAGCCTCTTTCTTGCGACACCACAGATCGGTTTAGTGTAGAATATAGAATATATGGACGGCTGCAACAGGATACCGAGATGGTCGTCCATGCATGTTGATAAGGTTTGGGACTCTTGCTTTTTCTAGTTCTCTGATTCCCATTCGACAAGTCAGAAGAGAGAGAGAATGGGTGATGGATAAAGGAGAGAGATGCCAGCCGGTGAGATCATGGTCATCTAGACTTCTTAGATATAAGAGCTGGGTTGTGTGAGCTGTAGAAGATTCAATAAAGTTGCAGCAACAACTACAGCTACAACTATGAATAAGAAGAAGACGTAACTATGAGACGCTGAAACTAATTAATCGCCACAATTCACAGATACACGATATAATTGCATTGTTAGTCTCCCCAATTTTAATACCAAAATTTCAAAAGTTCACGATGTCAAAGCTGCATAAAGGAAACACCTTAATTTAATGACGTGGAACTGAAAGAATTAGAGACTCTTTCCCACTACACGAGTATATATGGTAGGGAGACTCATTCTTTTACATAAGAGCACCGAATCAACACATCTCTTGAAGAGATCGATAATGGCCTTACTCGAGGAGTGGAAAACAGCAACTGAACTAGTCATGTAATGTCAGCTGCCTCTTTGGAGTGAAAAAGTAAGTGGAAAATTTTCATGTCTCTATGCCACCTTCATAATCTTAATACATATTTCGCATATAGTGTACTTGGATCGTTGATTACTAGTCTGCCAACTTCTTAGGTGTATATTTTTTGTTTCACGCCATATTGTGGTTTGTCAAACTTTCTTAGTCATGTGCCTCCATTTAGTGACTGTTTTTTACCAAACCAAAAGTGTGGCAACCATTTTGTTCGCTGCACCTTTTTTTTATAGGCACACTTGTCTATCATTATTCGTGGCAAAAGTTAGGCGTCAAGCCAACCAAACATGTCATATGTCAATGAAACATGAAACAAATTGAATGTACTATGGAAGTCGGACTAATGATGTCTTACAACTTGATTTCTTGCAGGATAGAGGATACTAGTTACTTTTTAGATAATAGAAAGAACATCTAGCTTCATCCTTGAAGAAGATGAATCAGACCACGTTATTATAGTAAATCACTCCATGACGACAGGAACAAGTTTACAAAACATAATGGATCAAAACTCAATTATGCAAATAAAAGGACACATCCATAGGACGACGCGAAGAAACGCATTGCCACGTTCTCCAGCTTGCAGCAAGCCTCTAACACCACCTCCTTATGTGCCTCACACCGCTGCAACTGGGTACAAAAACACGAAGCCAACCTAAGTTTCTTCACATTTAGGGAGAAGGTCACCGGCCGTAGGGATTCATAACGTCAGCTAGGTTGACGACGGCTGCCAATAATAATACCACAGTTGCCCAGTCTTATGTACGTGACCTTGGAGAGAATCATGTCGTCGTCAAAACCAAGTCAGCATGGAGGAGTCTGATGGATTCCATGCATAGAGTCATTGATAGAGATCGAGGCAGGCCCCATGCATTGCACAGCATAGGCATATATAGCACAGTGGTGGCCTCCAGGACTAGTTCTTATCCGGTGTCGCCAGCATCTAGCATTACCAAAGCATGCCCCCCACACCTCATCAGATATGGAGAGGTATGGGATGCCGCGCTCTGAAGTCGCCTTTTCTAATTTAATGTTTAGCTATCTGGCCATGAAGGTGGTATTTTGTATGGATAAGGAGCATCTGAGGGAGGGTAGGGATTCCAGGCAAAGTGGGTATCAAGAGATCTCATACGTGGCAGCTTGTAACTTGCTACTGAAAAGGAAGGAACCATGTAACACATGGGTGTTGACAATTACAGGCAGAAGTGGAGAAATTTCAAGAATCAATAACGGAAAGACATTCCCTGCTTGCTGCTTTGGTCAAATCACTTGTGTATGAAACAAGTAGGTGTCTAGATCATCGGTTAGGGAAAAAAAACTATTCTTTTCAGCTGGTACGTACGGTTGTACTCAAGGAGAGATTTAAGTATAGGTCAAACTGCAGGTATAACACTTAAATTTGATTTAATTTCCAGAAGAGCTGGAGATATTTACTTCACGTGGAATAAGTAATTAGGTAAAATAACCTCCGCTAAGCTATAAATGAATAAACATGTGCAATATTGTTCACATAATAAGGAAGGAATGGAAGCAACATATACAAAGAAAACAACGGCAAAAAAGGTTACACTATTGCAGCAAAGGCAACACCTATGACACAAAGCAGTTAAACATGGCATGAACCACTACTACTTAGAGACATCCCTTTTTTTCTATAGACGGCTCTATCAAGAACAATTTCTAAAAATGGTTTCAGAGATGGCCAGCCTCTAGCTGCCCCTAAAGAACCCTCTATTTTTAGAGGCAGTTGGGAACACCGGCAGCCTCTAGAATACGCTCAATTGTCTCTACAAATAAATTTTTAGAGGGATGAAAATATGACCAGTCTCAAAAAAAGAAGGTGCAGCATAAAAAATCTTATACTCAGTCTCACAACTCACTGTTTTTTTTGAAGGGAAACAGGAGGGTGCAAGCCTCTACTGTGCTTTTATTAAAACTTTACAGTGTTTACAACAAAGTTCATGAAACAAAAAAAGGTTACAAAGAAGATCATAACAATTATACATAAGCTTCTAGCCATGTGGGATAGTGTGAGGCAGGTCTTGAGTTTGACATGACCTATGACTTGCGACATGTGGGTTCCCTAGTGAGCTTCTCTTAGGATTTTTTTCACTATTTTTACGGTCATTTTACATTTTCTGGAAAACAGTTTCTAGATGTGATCCAAAATTGGGCCGCCTCTCTAGAAATATGACTAGATATGATTTTTCCAGCTGCCTCTCGGGACCAATTTTGACCGTCCCTAAACATACGTTCTGTAGTAGACTGCTGATTGACTCTTGCTAAAAGGTAGTTCTTAATTTTTCATTTAAGAAGGACGATAGAAAGTTTCTACTTATAGTTAATGTGTCAAATAACAATAGCAAATTCATTAGCATGTTAATTTCAGAATGAATTAACTTCTCATTGGTTTCACTGTTGATAAAATTAGGCTTATGGCACTATATCTCTTTTCTTGAAATGCGTAGAAGAGCTGCCTATCATTGCATTATTAACATAAAAAAAACGTTTAGTGTACAACTAGCTATACACCAGCAGCATGTACCAAAGATCCCTAGATTGATCTATACATAAAAAGAGAAACAACCAACACGAAAGATGAAGAGGTAGTACGCGAGTACTCAGAAACTAAACAATTTAGGACATGTTTGGATCATCAGGCGTTCAACAAAAAAATGTTTGGATCATCAAAACTACTAGTTCTTAGCAGTCCAACTAAAATTTAGGTAAATGTTTAACTACTAAAGTTTAGTCCTGTGTTGTTTCGATACATGAAAGTTTAGCCCTATGTTGTTTGGATATATAGACTATTGAGATAAACTATTAACAATAGCTACACTAAAAATTAGTCCACCTTTTACTAGTCGACCTGTTTGGATGGCCTAGAACTAAATTTACCGAAGGATAGTCCGGTAGTCCGATCAAGGCCTGAGCATAGGAACCACGGCGGAGGGCCAAGAATATAACCGAACTTGCGCCTGCTGTCTAAACCATGCTTTCTTTAATTTGTCAAATTCGTTTTGACTACATCCATAGGAAAGATACCATGCTCGCACAAGCTAAGCGTTGCAACATCTATAGGTCCCTCCCTCGGGCTTAGCATCACAAAAATTACCAATCCTTTTTAGGAGATTCTCACATCGGATCCAATCTTTAATTTTGTATCACATTCACCTGTACCTTGGAATGTCAAGTTGTCAACTGCTGACTTGCAGAGAAGTGTCAAGTGCTGTCAAGCAGAGTCACGAGCATCACAGCAAATTGTTGAAGTGGACACATTGAATTGACCAAAGCAAAAGTCAAACAAAAAATAAGTGAATGAAAATTGAGTGGTATTTTTTTTGTATGATTTCCCTTTTACAAATCTGCTGATTTTGTTCCGTATTCTTCGCATCTAAGGGTTATATGGCTAGCATATCCTTTGAGTGAGCGAAGAGCTAGATGGGATACTTAGCCTAACCTTGAAAGATGGGACAATTCACAAAGCATATATGCAGAGGTCTCATCAAGAACAGTTCCAGTTTCCAGATGATATAGCTTCTCTGAACCTAAGACGTGTAGAACTGCAGTGAAAATTGATGAGGTTGCAAGTAACGGGTGAATTGCATTTGAATATTTGCAGCACTGGCGTAATGTCCATTTAATATCAGGTTGAGAACGCAAGCCGTCAAAGGTTGGTAAGACGGGCTAACAGAGGTGCTCTGACGCCGGTGATTTCTGATCTACACAGGATATACACTAAGGAAAAGATCACAGGGTTTTACACAGATTCCGGCCTCCTAAGATGGAGAGTAATACATAACATTCTGTATGTAGACTGTATTTTCATTGAGGAATGGATATATCATAGGTCGTAGCAGTCCATACTGCAACCAGTTATTAAGAAAAGTTTGAGTACTTTTAAGGTACACACAAACAAGTTTTAACCCAACAAAGAGTTTTGTTATTTAATAATTTGGACAAGGTAGCAAGGGTTAGGTCTTGGGGTTTTAAACACGAACCTACGATATCTCATAATACAATGCGCATATGTCTGCACCCCACAAAGTATCAATAAAAAAGTTTATCTATACCTAATATTAAAGTGACAAAAAATTCTAATTTTTTTGTCCGTCTTCCCCTAACTAACCCCGTGAGTGTGGAAACTTCTGATTGTCTAGCTGCAGCCCTCTTGTTTTATATATGGCATATACAGTATTTTCTAAGGTAACCTAGATAGCTAGAACTCTTTATCCTAATTCCAATATATCTCTATAACCATGAAAAGATTAAGAGTAGAAATTTGAACCTTATATTTTTGGCTCGGTTGTCTGTCTCTTTGTTTCTTATCTGTTTTCCGATTTCTCTTTGTTCCGATTCATTTGTGTTTCCGGTTTTTCTATTTATGTTTCTTTTTTTAGTTCCGCTCAGGATTCCTTTGCTCGTTTTTATGTTTCTTCCATTGGATTTCCGATTTTCCTTTTTTTCTGGTTTTTTCCACTGTTTGCGTTTCTGTTTTTCTTTTGTTTTCTGTTCCCCACAGATTCCTTTGGGTTTTTGGTTTTTTCCGCTCAGTTTGAGTTTCCTAATTTATTTTTGTTTGGCTCAATTTTCTATTTTTGATTTTTTTGTTCCGCTCAGTTTATGGGTCTATTTTTTGTTCACCCGTTCCTTCGCTTTAATTGTTTTTCTCTCATAAACATCAAAAAACATATTATGAGCCTTTGAACCATTGACCTTTCTCTAATTTTTTTTTCACCAATTTAGTAAATTGGTGATGTAGTTTTGATTAGAAACAAAACTTATTTTTATTAAAATCTGGATTAGTCAATGGTTCAACTGATCAAACCATGCATGAACTAAAACCTTAAGCATTTTGTTATCGAATCTAGACCAAATAAATGTATCGCTGTGATCCCCGACAAGAGCTGTCATCTAAAAAATTAATAGAGGTCTCCCGTTATAATCATCAGCGGACATACCAATTCTTCATATGTCGACAACTAACTCCTTATCGGCTTTAATAAAAGATTAGAATTACTTATTTTTAGGGGTTGCCAAAGAAAGGCACTAAACTTGATTAATTATAACACAACATGTGGATAGTTTAAAGTTATGGTATATTTATGTGCTTTGCAACAGGAAAAAAACTACCAAGATTATATTTTAATTCGATACATGTAGGATATTGTCATACCATTGACAATATTAACTTATATTATGAATGCCACAATGAACGATCATCATAAAATAAAATATCTAAAATTTTATAGAAAGGATAAAACATAAATAGATAGTACCGGCCATTTCCTATGTTTAGTTGTTTTATATCCCGTTACAACGCACGGGCACATTTGCTAGTATAGGTTTCAACCACAAGTTGAGGTTTCTTGTCCTAGTAGCTTAGTAGTTATTGATCGTCACACGATTAATGGGAAGATCAAATTTAGAAGATTATTCTTTGCATTGAAACCTTGAATGGTGGCATTCCTTACTGGTCGCAGACCATACCTAGCAATAGATAGTACATTCTTGACTAGCAAGTTTAAGGCGAAATTGTTTAGTGCTTCCATAGTTGATGGACATAATTGGTTGTATCTTGTTTGCTTTGGAGTTTTTGATTATGAAACTAATAAGAATTGGAATTGGTTCTTGAGTCATCTTAGAGAATGCATAGGGTGACCAAGGGGTCTAGCCATATGCACTGATAGGCAGTAATGACAGGGGTGGGTGAAGTTATGCTACCATGAATGTCCAACTGGCTTGGTGTATATAAGTCTATGTATGTTTTAGATGTCTAGTATCTGTGAACTTATGCGTGCACCTTATTTATGTGAACTGAACCTAGCTAATTTATGCACTTGTGAGACCATTTTCATGTTCAATTGATGTCATGTATGTGTGAGATAGTTTATGCACCTTATTTACTATATGTGTGAGCTAATATATGAATCTTATTTATGTGGAATTGGCTTCCTATATGTGAGACCATTTTACTGTTTATTTATTGGTGTGTGCAAGTATAGACAAACTAATGTTTCATGTCTGAAATAATTTGTGCACATATGGTGTGACCTAAAACCATGCGAAAGAATGCAAAAATAATGTTCAAAGTGAAACACATACAAACCAAACTATATCTATAAAATATACAATAAAAAATTGAACTCTTTACTGTTCTTAAGGTAAATTTATGTCTAAGGGTAAAATGGTCTTTTCTTCCCCTACTTATAACATTGGTGGAGGAAAAAACTGACAGAAAGGTCATAAAAGGAATGAAAGATAATTTTAGGGTCAAATGGGTAAGTTCGAAACTACTAGGACCATATAAGAAATTTTCTTTAACATATGTTAGTCATAGGGATTGGATTGCAACCTAAATCATCAAAACTACGTATAATCATTCACATGTGCCAATAATCCTTACACATGTGACTAGGCACTACTGCTAGCACATGTGCCTTGCCGTATACCCTGCAGGGCCTACCCTACCCATGCCATGGGCCACCATGATTAGATTGGTTACCCATGTATATGCTTGTCGATTTGCCTAATAGAAACCGTTGGAAGATACCCAAAACAATCCACGCTTTCAGTTAATTAGTTGCAAACTTGCAATGTACCAGACCAGGATAGAATGAAGCTCTTCCATCGCTATCATGTATGTCCTTCGCCAGTGCATGCATTTCGGAGAGGAAACAATCTCACTCACTGCTACAGAAAAGCTAAGGTTTGTAGCAATGGGATATTTTTTTTGTAGGGGCAGCTGGTGATGGAGACGCCCCTATAGTGGGCGTGCTCGGGACCAACGAGACCAACTGCCTCTACAAATGGCATAGTAGGGACGGCTGATGATACGAGCCACCCACACCCAATTTTAAGAATAAAATGGGATGCAAAATCTTATGTGTGCCCAGAGATCAGTCACACACATAAGCCGATAAATTATAAATAGTATCATCACAAGTGTTTATGACATCATGAATGAGACAGAGTTTTCACATAAATATAGCGGAAATAAGAAAAGATCTCTCGCGGAAGCTCCATATCACAGGGACATCAACTGGTTGACCACAAGACTAGTAATCCTCAGGGAAATCATCATTACCATAGCCATCTGTTACCCATCCGGGATTTTTATCCAAATAATGAAAATAAACAAGCGTAAGTACATGTCGTATTCAACAAGTGTAACATGGGGTTCGTGAGGCTCAACAGGCTTGACACAGGTTTAACAGCGTTCAGCTTTTAGTTGTCACAGTTTTAGCTTAAAAGTAGCAACAAGTTGTTTCAATTCCCAATGCAAAACACATGATCAATGTAAACATGAGTAATGAATAGCATAAACAGATAATTCTTAGTGTTCATCTATTCCGTAAATGTTCTAAGGCCGCTCGTGACCGTGAGCACGGCTGATATACCAGTTTTATACTCTGTAGAGGTTGTACACTTTCACTGTGAGTCATGATACCCATTTGCCTGGGTTAATTACTCCCAAAACACTTTCAAGGTGAGTAGGCAGGGGTCACTATGAAGCCTTTCAAAGGTTCGTCTAATAAGTTAGGGCCATTAGATTCACTCAGCAAACAGATATAGGAACCCCCTATCGAATGGCACAATTCTATCGCGGCTATATACATAAGAGTAGAGGCTGTCCTATACCCGATTCGACAAGCCATTCTTATGCCAATAAAGGTAACCACTAATAAGCTAGAAAAGGTCCTCATACTGAGCTAAAGCTAGAGCCATGTAGCCCTCACAGCTGTACTATAAGTCCTGGATGATCACTTATAGATAAGTCCTTAAGGAGAGGAATCTGAAGCATTTAGAAAGTAGCTAAACACTCCAGCCCCCTGTTTCCAAGTTGCTAAAAAGTCATATTTTAATGTTTATTGCATATACCATTAGTCAAGTTACAAGATCATGGTTTAATTGAGCTCTAGCAAAGCTACCCAATGCATATCCTGTAGGTGACAAGGTATAAGTTCAATTATAGGGAATTCCTATCAAGGCGACATATGCAACATGAATTTAATGTATTAAAGTAAATAGGAAACAAGGATTGTCGACAGAATATCGTCGGCAGTCCACCGAGGGGTATCCCGCGATGGTAGATTGATTGGCAGAGGAGCGTGTAATCAAGAACAAGAAGGCAATAGAGACACACGAGTTATACAGGTTCAGGCCGTCAGTATGACGTAATACCTTACTCCTGTGGTCTGTTGGTTTATATTAGCTATCGCATGATTTGCTGTGATTTCGTAGGGGGGTCCCTACCCGCCTTATATAGTCCGGGGGGCAAGGTTACAAGATGGTTAGATCTAAGAGATAACCGGAAAGTAATAACAGATTACAAGAAACACGGGATCGCGCATATCCTATCAGACTACGTGACATCTTTCGGATATCCTTCCCATGCCTTGCGGGAGGCGCCGAGCAGAATCGTGCCCCGCAAGGCTCCTTCCCGTGGGCTAGACCGCCCCTGGAGGCGTAGCCCATGTGGCCTGCCGTGGGTATCCGGGGTCATACCCCCCACAGCTAGTCCCCAAGCGCCTTGTACCCATTGAGCAACGCCGTCTTGAACTTTCCTGAGCAGGTGCGAACAAAAACCGAGCTGTCCAGATCATGGTCCGACCACCATAACGAATCACCGATCAGTTGTGAGCAGTTGCCGAGTAGCGTGCACCATCGCCGACCAGTGTGTTCCGAGCATGGCTTGTCATAAGGGTGTAAGGAGCTCAATTTTAGAATTGAAAATTCCCGTGTGGTAAAATGAAGTGTGCCCACTTAGAGTCCGACCATGAGGTTAAAGAAACCTTGGTTTAACTTTTAGAGGCTCGGAGTCTTTCGAAAAAAACAAACACATTCGCCAGAGGTGAAGTGTGCCCACTTAGTCCCCGAGCCTGACAGTAGGTGACGTAGTCAGGTGGTGCCAGGCTCAGAAAATATTGAACCAGCCGAGCAGGTTACCAGTCCCCGAGCGTAGCCTCGAGATGAAAAACAAACACATTCACCGCAAGGTGAAGTGCGCCCACTTAGTCCCCGAGCCTGACAGTAGGTGACGTAGTCACGTGGTGCCAGGCTCAGAAAAAAGTAATCCATCCGAGCAAGTAGCCAGTCCCCGTGTGTTGGGCGTAGATATCGGATAAATCAAACCGTGGAGAAAAAATCGGAGTAATGGCTGTGTAGCATCGGGTGCTGAGCCTCATTAAATGGTGGAGAAATTAGTGAATATTTGTCGGTGATAAATGAGCGACGTGGGCTACTGTTGCATGATAGCCCAACTTGCGGCCCATTAAACTGCTTTGGTGGAGTCGAAATAGCGCTAATGGCGAGAACGGTTTCCCAAAAACCCTCAGGCGCAATGAAAGCTGGAGGAAGTGCTTTATAACCGCGCCGCCACATACATCGCCTCCTACCTCACTCAATTTGCCTTTCTTCCTTCCTTCGCAAACCCTACGCTCCACATTCCGCACCATCGCGAGCACTCGCCTCCAACCCAGTTCCAATCCGGAGAAAATGGTGCTGAAAAAAGGAACTGCAAAGCCGAAGAAAGTGGCCACCGGAGCCAGCCGCGATGAGGAGTGGGTGTCGTCGAAGACGTCGGCGGCAGATCTTGATAGGATGGTGGCGGTGGGTGTTCTCCTAGACCGCCTCACTGCTGGATGGCGGCTGGCTAGTGGTGAGCCCTTCCTGACACCACATACTGATGAGGCTGTAGTATTTGAAGATTATTTCTGGTGAGGATTAGGGTTTCCTGTCCACCCCTTTCTGAGGGATCTTGTGGAGTTTTGGGCGATTAGCCTCTGTAATCTGCATCCCAACACCATTCTGCATGTTTCTGTCTTTATCCATTTCTACGAGGCGTTTCTCGGTGTTCTTCCGCACTTCAACCTCTTTAGGCACCTGTTCTGTCTGAAGAAGAAGGGGGGTAGCGGTTCCAAGGTGGTCGGCGGCATGTAACTGCAACTCAGGGATGGGATGGCCAGCGAATATATCAGCGTACCGCTAAATACCTCCCTTAAAGGTTGGAATGCTAGATGGTTCTATATCAAACAAAGTCACCCAATGATTCGATGCGACATCCACCACATCCCGGTTAATCATATTAACTGGTCGGAGAGACCCAACAATGCTGAGATGGAGCAGGTAATGGAACTGCTGGACTTGATTAAGGGCGTTGAGCTTAGGGGTGAACTGGTGGCGGCTAGCTTCATAGTGCGGCACGTTCAGCCCTGCAAAGAGAGGGCCCACCCGGCATTTGACTATAAAGGTGACAACGATGGTACCTGAGAAAACACAGACCGTCTGACGAAGAAGGAAGTGATAGACCGTGCCATGGATCTATTTACTTCCAATGTCTTATTCAGCTGGCCAAAAGGAACGAAAGCTTTCAACTGCACCAATCCACCTCCTTAGGTAACCATTTTGCTTCGCGTCGATCAGGCATTAATTGCCGAGCATAGGACTGACTTACTTATGAAAAGATCCATTCGTAGGATAGGGCAATATACTTTTTAGACGTGCCGAGAGCCGATTGGCCGAAAGGGGTGGACATTCGATGGCCGCTACAGCCCGAAGAGGAGGAGCTGAGCTCCTCATCAGATAGTCCATCCCCAGTATCGGAGAAGATTCACTGGAAAAAGCCGGCAGTAGACGAGCCGGTCCAAAAGAGGAGGAAAACCACAAGCTCTCATGCACACAAAGCAGGCGGCATCTCTCTTGGTGAAGACCGAATAGTTCGACCATGAAGAACCGCTGTGCTGGAGTGGTCAGACGATGACGAGGACCAGTCAGTGCTTCCACCGAGCATGAAGGAGGCATCGGCGGACGCTGAAGCTCTCAAGCAGCAAACAAGGGAAAGTTATGTTCGGGCAACGACGGAAATCCCGGCGACGCAAACTACCGGAGTCCCTGAGCAACAAGAGGGGATAACCGCAGAACCACGCACAGAAGGTGGGGCCCCAGGCGCTGAGAAGAGCAGCAGTCCACTGTAGAGGCGCAGGGGTCCTCCCATCGAGCTGACCAGGCAGCCGCGCCAGGGGGATCAAGCAGGCATCACCGATTCAAGAAAATCAATCGGAAGACCAAACCATAAGTATATTTGCTTTGGAGTAATAATATTGTTCCTTGATTTCTCTTGGTTACTAACAAGCCGACATTATGCAGAGCAACGTCGAGGCCCGTGACCTCAGAAAAAAAAATGACAACTGCTCCCGGCTGGGAGTCCCTGAGTGCTCGACGAACAGAGGACGGGCCAGCCACTGCTGCCAGCATTCCTGGCGATGGTGAATCGTTGGCGCACACGACAGGCGCGTTGGCGACCGCGACCGAGACTACGACTAAAAAAGTTGATACTTTGGTAGCGGAACTGTAGCTGTTGTTGATGCGCCGGAGGCTATGGATGCAACTCCACCAACGGCCGAGGAGCAAACGTCGTCACCCACGGGGATGCTGGGAGTGGTCGGCGCAGTGGGCCAACCACGGAGCCCCCCAGTGGTGCCTCAAGCGACGGTGGAAGAGGACGAGGTTGTGGAGATCGAGCGTGCCGCACCTAAACCCCAGTCCGTCCGGATTCTCCGAAAACACGGGGAAGAGATAGTAGTTGTTGAGGAGGAAGACACCACCAGGGAAATAAAGAGGTTGAAAACCACCATTGCTGGAGTAATGACTCAAATCGAGGTTAGTACCTCACCTGGAACACTGATATATGTTGTTGGAGATCAAGGTTTATCTTTTGTCATGTTAATCCGTAGGGGATAGCTCGAACAGCCGATCAACGGCACCAACTGATGAAGAGGATGGAGCCCCTCGCCGAGGAGAACAAGATACTCCGGGAAGCATTAAGTCTTTCGGAGAAGAGTATTCAGAGGGCCCAGCGCGAGCGGGACCTTGCGGAGTCGAACTCATGGGACCTTGAACATTAGAAGGAGGTTCTGTCCGAGCGACTAACGGCTGCATCCGAGCAGCTGAAGAAGACGTCCGAACAACTGGCGACTGTATCCGATGAACTAAAAAATATGTCCGAGCAGTTGGGCAAGAAAAATGGAGAACTAAAAAATAAAACCGAGCAGCTCGACCGGAAGTGCCAGCAGTTCGAGGATGTATCCAAGCTGAAATCCGATATTCCTTTTCACATAATGTACTTTGCAGTAGTTGGCCATTCATTTTTTTAAACAGTTGATTTTGCAGAGCAAGATGCAGAACTCAACCAGCTTCGCCAAACCGTCGAGCAAATCCGACAAGAGAAAACGAAAGAGTCGAAGCGAGCAGATAAACTGGCCGAAGAATTGAAAGGTAGGTACCCCCTGATCGGAAGTAATGTCGTAATACTTTGTTGTCGTGATGAACCGTTGTAATTCTTGTAGATTATCGACATAAAACCAAGGCGCAGTTCGATGTGCTAGTGCAGGAAGCCAAAGTCTAGAAAGACAACTTCAACACTATAACCGCCGCAATAGAACCAGTACTCGACTGCATCGACGTTGAACCGACACCCCATCCTGACAGCAGGCAGCAAGGGCCAGACACCATCATTCAGAGATGCAAGGCAGTGTGGGAGAACTTCAAAAACTTCAACCGCGATGCCGTTTTGACCGCCGCTACTCATGCCCTTGCAGTGGTTTGGTCCCATTATCCGTCCGTCGACATCCAGTCGATAGGTGGTGGGTTCACCGATGGGCTTAGCGACGCGCAAACCCAGCAGCTGGAGGATGACATTGAGGATGTAGCAAAAATTCTTGTCGGCGATATAGACCTGTTTGGCAAAACAGAAACTGCTGGCGAAGCTTAAGAAACTACCCGGATATTGTCGTCTGTAACACTTTAATTAACCTGGAGATGAAGAATCGTTGTATTTACTTCCCGATGCAGTTATGCATAAGTAGTGTTCGATCAGTTAGTTTCACTAAACTTGACGCCTTAGCTAGGCCGTAATCCATAACGCGTAACGTGGAGCTCATGCGTATGTTGGAAAAACAAGCGTTATCACAAGACCGTAGCCTACCGTCCAACACGCAGAGCACGGAGCTCATAGCACATTTGGTGGGATGTTGGACCCCTGGTGTCCTCCGGAGTTCTCATTGCAAAAAACATGCTGTTCAGCAGCCAACTTGAGTAACTTGGCGAGAAAAATAGTTCAAGTGGCGTCCGAGCAGTTAGTTCATGCCTGAAATCTAGGCCTTGACTAGCCTGTAGTCCATAATGTCGAGCGCAGAGACCCTGACACGTGTTGGATGAATAGGCGTGACCAAGGAACCGCAGCCGACCAACCGTAACGCAGAGCGCGGAGCCCCTAAGCGCGCGTAGGATGTAGTCGGAGACTGGGTCTTCTCCATAGAAAATAGAAGGAAAAAACGTGTGCTGCTCAAAGATTGGCGAGCTATGTTTTGAAATTTGGAGCGAAAAATCGTCATCGTTTTTGGTAGAAAAAACCTGTGTGATCCGGAGAAAACATAGTAGGCGATTTATGGAGAAATCGTACTCGGCGAATTGGAGAAATCGTGTTCGGCGATTTTTGGAGTTAACGTGTTCGACGAATTGGAGAGATCGTGCTCGGCGATTTGGAGAGATCGTGCTCGGCGATTTGGAGAGATCGTGCTCGGCGATTTGGAGAGATCGCGCTCGGTGATTTGGAGAGATCGTGCTCGGCGATTTGGAGAGATCGTGATCGGCGATTTGGAGAAATCGTGCTCGGTGATTTGGGCGTACTTGGCGAGCGTATTGGAGGCCGTCACGGAGTGGCGTATAGCCCGCTAACGGTAAGTGAAGCTTATGATGAAGGAAAAAATGGAGAAAAATTATGGAGACCAGAACTTTATTAATATTAAAGTAAAGAATACATATCTATGTTATTTCAAGGGTAGAAACGTATAAGGTGCTCTATGTGCCAGGAGTTGGGAACATCGAGTCCATCTAAGTCGCATAAGCGATAAGACCCTGGTCGAGTAACACCTTTTACGACATAAGGGCCCTCCCATGGTGAAGACAGCTTGTGAAGCCCTTCGGTTTTTTGTTTCCGACGTAAGACGAGGTCGCCGATCGCGAACGAACGACCTTTGATGTTACGGTTGTAATACCTCCGCAGACCTTCGAGGTACTTGGATGTGCGAACGCAAGTAATCAGACGTTCTTCCTTGGCCCGATCAATGTCTTCTGTCCGAACAGCTGCGGCTTGGTCTTCATCATAGTTTTCTACTTTGGGTGCTCGGAATGCAATATCCGCTGGAAGTATGGCCTCTGAGCCGTAGACCATAAAATATGGAGATATGCCGGTACTGCGACTAGCTTGAGTGCGCAGTCCCTAGACCACAGCTAGTAGTTCTTTGAGCCATCTGCCCGGATGCTTTTCTTCTTTTTGATAGAGCCTTTTTTTAGGGCATCGAGGATCATACTATTGGCTCGTTTGACCTGGCCGTTAGCTCTAGGATGAGCAACGGAAACGTATTTAATAGAGATGCACCGTTCTTCGCAGAAGTCCCAAATATGATGGCCGGTAAAAGTTGTCCCAAGGTTAGTGATGATGCTGTTCGGGAGACCAAATCTGTGTACGATGTCTTCAAAGAGCTCGACTGCTTTCTTAGCAGTAGCTGCGACGAGTGGTTTGTACTCAATCAACTTGGAGAACTTATCAATGGTGACGTACACATACTAGAAACCTCCTGGCGCTGGTTTGAAAGGTCCGATCATATCCAGTCCCCAGCATGAGAATGGCCAGGAAGCTGGGATGGTCTATAGTTCCTGTGCCGGTACATGTATTTGCTTGGCAAAAAACTAACAACCCTCACATCGTTGAACGAGATTTTCCGCATCGGAGATGGCCGTGGGCCAGTAAAAACCTGCTTGGAAAGCTTTGCCGACCAGTGTTCTCGAAGCCGCATGATTGCCATAGGAGCCAGAGTGAATTTCGGAGAGTAGCTTCACACCGTCGTCTTGGATGATGCACTTCTGCAGTATCCCTTCCTTGACACTTTTCCTCATCAGGCTGCCGTCTACCAACACATAGTGCTTACTTCGGCGAATTAGTCGTTCAGTTTCGATTTTGTCGGCGGGTACTTTACTGTTGGAGAGGTATTTGATGAACTATTCCCTCCAATCGGCGACCTGCGAAGGTATCGTGAGTACCAACTGCTCGGCAGGGGGTACTTCTACAACTTCCTTATCTTCTTTAATGGATGGTGTCAAGAGGTCCTGAACGAAAACCCCCGGCGGAGCCATGGTGCGAGAAGATCCTATCTTTGATAGCTGGTCGGCTATTTGGTTTTGATCCCGTACCACGTGGTGGTACTCGATGCCGTAGAATTTCCCTTCAAGCTTCCTGATTTCAGCGCAGTATGCGTCCATCTTCTCACTGGAACAGGACCAATCTTTATTGAGCTAATTGATAACCAGCGCAGAATCCCCGTATACCATGAGGCGTTTGACGCCGAGCTCGACGGCTATACGGAGGCCGTGGAGACATGCTTCGTATTCCGCGGCGTTGTTGGAGACCGGGAAATGTATGCGAAGAACATATTGGAGTTTATCCTTTGTCGGTGTGATGAACAGAATGCCCACGCCGACACCATTGATATTAAGGGCGCCGTCGAAGTACATCACCCAGTGCTCGGGGCAAGTGGCGGTGATGGGTTCTTGGATTTCGGTCCACTCAGCGATGAAATCGGCAAGCGCCTGTGACTTTACGGTCGGTCTGCTTCTAAAGTCAATGGAGTAGGTGCTGAGCTCAATAGCCCACTTGATGATACGACCATTGGCCTCTTTATTGCGGAGAATATCCCCTAGAGGGAACTCAGTGACCACAGCGATCTTGTAGTATTCGAAGTAATGTCGGAGCTTGCGTGAGGTGATCAAAATTGCATATAACAGCTTTTGCACCTGAGGATAACGAGTTTTGGGCTCATTAAGTACCTCGCTGATGAAATAGACCGGACGTTGTACCTTGTAGGCGTGTCTAGTTTCCTCGCGTTCGACGACAATAGCCGTACTGACAACTCGAGAAGTGGTGGCGATGTAAACCAGCAGAGTTTCATCTGGTCGTGGCGCTGTCATGATTGGAGGTTTTGTTAAAAACAATTTGAGCTGCTCGAAAGCTATGTCTGCCTCCTCTGACCAAGAAAAAAGCTCGGAGGCCTTGAGGAGCTTGAAGAAGGGTAGCCCTTTTTCACCGAGGCGCGAGATAAATTGGCTTAACGCAGCCATGCAGCCTATAAGCTTCTGTATATCCTTGACACACGTTGGCCGTTTCATGTTGGTGACGGCGGAGACCTTATCAGGGTTCGGTTCAATGCCCCGAGCGCTGACGATGTAGCCTAGCAGGATACCGGATGGAACTCCAAAGATGCACTTTGAAGGGTTCAGCTTCCATCGGTATTTGCTCAAGTTTGTGAAAGTTTCTTCAAGGTCGGCGATGAGTTTGTCAGTGGTTTTAGTCTTGACGACCGCGTCGTCGATGTAGGCCTCGACGTTATGGCCGATCTATTGGTCGAGGCACGTCTAGATAGCCCTTTGGTAGGTCGCTCCAGCGTTATTTAGTCTAAAGGACATAGTAGTGTAGCAGTATGTACCGAAAGGCGTAATGAAAGATGTTTTGACCTGGTCTTCCTTCTTGAGGGAGATCTAATGGTAGCCGGAGTAACAGTAAAGAAAGGAGAGCAATTCACAGCCAGCGGTGGAGTCTACAACCTCGTCTATCCGAGGTAGGCCGAAGGGGTCTTTAGGGCAGTGTTTGTTAAGATTAGTATAATCAACACACATTCTCCATTCTTTATTCTTTTTCTTATCAAGAACAGGATTAGCTAACCAATCTGGATGATACACTTCTTTTATAAATCCGGCAGCTAAGAGCCATTTTATTTCTACCCTAATAGCCTCCTTTTTGTCCGGCGTGAATCGGCGAAGTTTTTGCTTGATCGGTTTAGCGATCGGCAAGACATTCAAGGAGTGCTCGATCTTCTCCCGTGGTACCCCCGGCATGTCTGTAGGTTTCCAAGCAAACACATCGGCGTTAGCACGTAGGAAGGAGACGAGCGCGCTTTCCTATTTGGGGTCAAGGTGAGCCCCAATTTTCACCGTCTTGGAAGGGTCGTCGAGGCCGAGGCCGATCTCCTTGACTTCCTTGGACTTGGCAGAGGCACGAGGAGGTTCTGGGATCTCCATGTCGTCAGTAGATGGCATCTTGGCTTCGGCGATCACACTAGCCATCTGGATGGAGAGGTCGGTGGCTTCGGCGAGGGCGAGACTTTTTGTCTCGCAGGCGTAGGCGACGGAGAGGCTGGCCCGCAAAGATAGGACCCTTGCGGGCGAAGGCATCTTTAACACCAAATACGCGTAGTGCGGAATGACCATGAACTTGGCCAGAGCCGGTCGCCCCAGTATGGCATGATAGGCGGTGTCGAAGTCTGCGACGTAGAAGTTGATATGCTCCACTCGGTAACATCGCTTGCCGATTTCATCGCTGAGTGGACCGAAATCCAAGAACCCATCGCCGCCACTTGCCCTGAGCACTGGGTGATGTACTTCAATGGCGCCCTTAATATCAATGGTGCCGGCGCGGACATTTTGTTCATCACACCGACAAAGGATAAACTCCGATATGTTCTTCGGATACATTTCCCGGTCTCCAACAACGCCGCGGAATACAAAGCATGTCTCCACAGCCTCCATATAGCTGTCGAGCTCGGTGTCAAACGCCTCATGGTATATGGGGATTCCGCGCTGGTTATCAATCAGCTCAATAAAGATTGGTCCTGTTCCAGTGAGAAGATGGACGCATACTGCGCCAAAATCAGGAAGCTTGAAGGGAAATTCTACGGCATCGAGTACCACCACGTGGTACGGGATCAAAACCAAATAGCCGACCAGCTATCAAAGATAGGATCTTCTCGCACCGTGGCTCCACCAGGGGTTTTCATTCAGGACCTCTTGACACCATCCATTAAAGAAGATAAGGAAGTTGTAGAAGTACCCCCTGCCGAGCAGTTGGTACTCACGATACCTTCGTAGGTCGCCGATTGGAGGGAACAGTTCATCAAATACCTCTCCAACGGCGAAGTACCCACCGACAAAATCGAAACCGAACAACTAATTCGCCGAAGTAAGCACTACGTGTTGGTAGACGGCAGCCTGATGAGGAAAAGTGCCAAGGAAGGGATACTGCAGAAGTGCATCATCGAAGATGATGGTGTGAAGCTACTCTCCGAAATTCACTCTAGCTCCTGTGGCAATCATGTGGCTTCGAGAACACTGGTCGGCAAAGCTTTTCGAGCAGGTTTTTACTGGCCCATGGCCATCTCCGATGTGGAAAATCTTGTTCAACAATGTGAGGGTTGTCAGTTTTTTGCCAAGCAAATACATGCATCGGCACAGGAACTACAGACCATCCCAGCTTCCTAGCCATTCTCATGCTGGGGACTGGATATGATCGGACCTTTCAAACCAGTGCTAGGAGGTTTCTGGTATGTGTACGTCGCCATTAATAAGTTCTCCAAGTGGATTGAGTACAAACCACTCGTCGCAGCTACTGCTAAGAAAGCAGTCGAGCTCTTTGAAGACATCGTACACAGATTTGGTCTCCCGAACAGCATCATCACCGACCTCGGGACAACTTTTACCGGCCATCATTTTTGGGACTTCTGCGAAGAACGGTGCATCTCTGTTAAATATGTTTTCGTTGCTCATCCTAGAGCTAATGGCCAGGTCGAACGAGCCAATGGTATGATCCTTGATGCCTTCAAAAAAAGGCTCTATCAAAAAGAAGAAAAGCATCCGGGCAGATGGCTCAAAGAACTACCAGCTGTGGTCTAGGGACTGCGCACTCAAGCTAGTCACAGTACCGGCGTATCTCCATATTTTATGGTCTATGGCTCAGAGGCCATACTTCTAGCGGATATTGCATTCCGAGCACCCAGAGTAGAAAACTATGATGAAGACCAAGCCGCAGCTGTTCGGACAGAAGACATTGATCGGGCCGAGGAAGAACGTCTGATTACTTGCGTTCGCACATCCAAGTACCTCGAAGGTCTGCGGAGGTATTACAACCGTAATGTCAAAGGTCGTTCGTTCACGATCGGCGACCTCGTCTTACGTCGGAAACAAAAAACTGAAGGGCTTCACAAGCTGTCTTCACCATGGGAGGGCCCTTACGTCATAAAAGGTGTTACTCAACCAGGGTCCTATCGCTTATGCGACTTAGATGGACTCGATGTTCCCAACTCCTGGCACATAGAGCACCTTATACGTTTCTACCCTTGAAATAACATAGATATGTATTCTTTACTTTAATATTAATAAAGTTTTGGTCTCCATAATTTTTCTCCATTTTTTCCTTCATCATAAGCTTCACTTACCGTTAGCGGGCTATACGCCACTCCGTGACAGCCTCCAATACGCTCGCTAAGTACGTCCAAATCACCGAGCACGATTTCTCCAAATCGCCGATCACGATCTCTCCAAATCGTCGAGCACGATCTCTCCAAATCACCGAGCGCGATCTCTCCAAATCGCCAAGCACGATCTCTCCAAATTGCCGAGCACGATCTCTCCAAATTGCCGAGCACGATCTCTCCAAATCGCCGAGCACGATCTCTCCAATTCGTCGAACACGTTAACTCCAAAAATCGCCGAACACGATTTCTCCAATTCGCCGAGTACGATTTCTCCATAAATCGCCTACTATGTTTTCTCTGGATCACACAGGTTTTTTCTACCAAAAACGACGACGATTTTTCGCTCCAAATTTCAAAACATAGCTCGCCAATCTTCGAGCAGCACACGTTTTTTCCTTCTGTTTTCTATGGAGAAGACCTAGTCTCTGACTACATCCTACGCGCGCTTAGGGGCTCCGCGCTCTGCGTTACGGTTGGTCGGCTGCGGTTCCTTGGTCACACCTGTTCATCCTACACATGTCAGGGTCTCTACGCTCGACGTTATGGACTACAGGCTAGTCAAGGCCTAGATTTCAGGCATGAACTAACTGCTCGGACGCCACTTGAACTATTTTTCTCGCCAAGTTGCTCAAGTTGGCTGCTGAACAGCATGTTTTTTGCAATGAGAACTCTGGAGGACACCAGGGGTCCAACATCCCACCAAACGTGCTATGAGCTCCGTGCTTTGCGTGTTGGACGGTAGGCTACGGTCTTGTGATAACGCTTGTTTTTCAAACATACGCATGAGCTCCGCGTTACGCGTTATGGATTACGGCCTAGCTAAGGCGTCAAGTTTAGTGAAAACTAACTGATCGAACACTACTTATGCATAACTACATCAGGAAGTAAATACAACGATTCTTCATCGCTAGGTTAATTAAAGTGTTACAGACGACAATATCCGGGCAGTTTCTTAAGCTTCGCCAGCAGTTTTTGTTTTGCCAAACAGGTCTATATCATCGACAAGAATTTTTGCTACATCCTCAACATCATCCTCTAGCTGCTGGGTTTGCGCGTCGCTAAGCCCATCGGCAAACCCACCACCTATCGACTGGATGTCGACGGACGGATAATGGGACCGAACCACTGCAAGGGCATGAGTAGCGGTGGTCAAAATGGCGTCGCGGTTGAAGTTTTTGAAGTTCTCCCACGCTGCCTTGCATCTCTGAATGATGGTGTCTGGCCCTTGCTGCCTGCTGTCAGGATGGGGCGCCGGTTCAACGTTGATGCAGTCGAGTACTGGTTCTATTGCGGTGGTTATAGTGTTGAAGTTGTCTTTCTGGACTTTGGCTTCCTGCACTAGCACATCGAACTGCGCCTTGGTTTTATGTCGATAATCTACAAGAATTACAACGGTTCGTCATGACAACAAAGTATTACAACATTACTTCCGATCAGGGGGTACCTACCTTTCAATTCTTCGGCCAGTTTATCTGCTCGCTCCGACTCTTTCGTTTTCTCTTGTTGGATTTGCTCGACGGTTTGGTGAAGCTGGTTGAGTTCTGCATCTTGCTCTGCAAAATCAACTGTTTAAAAAAAACGAATGGCCAACTACTGCAAAGTACATTATGTGAAAAGGAATACCGGATTTCAGCTTGGATACATCCTCGAACTGCTGGCACTTCCGGTCGAGCTGCTCGGTTTTATTTTTTAGTTCTCCGTTTTTCTTGCCCAACTGCTTGGACATATTTTTTAGTTCCTCGGATACAGTCGCCAGTTGTTCGGACGTCTTCTTCAGCTGCTCGGATGCAGCCGTTAGTCGCCCGGACAGAACCTCCTTCTGATGTTCAAGGTCCCACGAGTTTGACTCCGCAAGGTCCCGCTCGCGCCGGGCCCTCTGAATACTCTTCTCCGAAAGACTTAACGCTTCCTAGAGTATCTTGTTCTCCTCGGCGAGGGGCGCCATCCTCTTCATCAGTTGGTGCTGTTGATCGGCTGTTCGAGCTATCCCCTGCGGATTAACATGACACAAGATAAACCTTGATCTCCAACAACATATATCAGTGTTCTAGGTGAGGTACTAACCTCGATTTGAGTCATTACTCCAGCAATGGCGGTTTTCAACCTCTTTATTTCCCTGGTGGTGTCTTCCTCCTCAACAACTACTATCTCTTCCCCGCGTTTTCGGAGAATCCAGACGGACTGGGGTTTAGGTGCGGCACGCTCGATCTCCACAACCTTGTCCTCTTCCGCCGTCGCTTGAGGCACCACTGGGGGGCTCCATGGTCGGCCCGCTGCGCTGACCACTCCTGGCATCCCCGTGGGTGACGATGTTTGCTCCTCGGCCGTTGGCAGAGTTGCATCCATAGCCTCTGGCGCATCAACAACAGCTGTAGTTTCTGCTACCAAAGTATCGACTTTTTCAGTCGTAGTCTCGGTCGCGGTCGCCAACGCGCCTATCGTGTGCGCCAACGATTCACCATCTCCAGGAATGCTGGCAGCAGTGGCTGGCCCATCCTCTGTTCATCGAGCACTCGGGGACTCTCGGCCGAGAGCAGTTGTCATTTTTTCTTCTGAGGTCACGGGCCTCGGCGTTGCTCTACGTAATGTCGGCTTGTCAGTAACCAAGAGAAATCAAGGAACAATATTATTACTCCAAGGCAAATATACTGACGGTTTGGTCTTCCGATTGATTTTCTTGAATCGGCTATGCCTGCTTGATCCCCTGGCGTGGCTGCCTGGTCAGCTCGATGGGAGGACCCCTGCGCCTCTGCAGTGGACTGCTGCTCTTCTCGGTGCCCGGGGGCCCCACCTTCTGTGCGTGGTTCTACGATTATCCCCTCTTGTTGCTTGGGGACTCCGGTAGTTTGCGTCGCCGGGATTTACATCATTGCCCAAACATAACTTTCCCTTGTTTGCTGCTTGAGAGCTTCAGCGTTCGCCGATGCCTCCTTCGTGCTCGGTGGAAGCACTGACTGGTCCTCGTCATCCCTAGCATAGCGGTTCTTCGTGGTCGAACTGTTCGGTCTTCACCAAGAGAGATGCTGCCTGCTTTGTGTGCATGAGAGCTTGCAGTTTTCCTCCTCTTTTGGACTGGCTCGTCTACTGCCGGCTTTTTCCCATGAATCTTCTCTGATACTAGGGATGGACTATCCGACGAGGAGCTCGGCTCCTCCTCTTCGGGCTATAGCGGCCGCCGAATGTCCACCCCTTTCGGCCAATCGGCTCTTGGCATGTCTGAAAAGTATATTGCCCTATCCTGCAAATGGATCTTTTCATAAGTAAGTCAGTCCTATGCTCAGCAATTAATGCCTGATCGACACGAAGCGAAATGGTTACCTGAGGAGGTGGATTGGTGCAGTTGAAAGCTTTCGTTCCTTCTAGCCAGCTGAAGGAGACATTGGAAGTAAATAGATCCATGGCATGGTCTATCACTTCCTTCTTCGTCAGACGGTCTGTGTTTTCCCGGGTACCGTCGTTGTCACCTTTATAGTCAAATGCCAGGTGGGCCCTCTCTTTGCAGGGCTGAACGCACCGCACTATGAAGCTAGCCGCCACCAGTTCACCCCTAAGCTCAATGCCCTTAATCAAGTCTAGCAGTTCCATTACCTGCTCCATCTCAGCATTGTTGGGTCTCTCCGACCAGTTAATATGATTAACCGGGATGTGGTGGACGTCACATCGAATCATTGGGTGACTTTGTTTGATATAGAACCATCTGGCATTCCGACCTTTAAGGGAGGTATTTAGCGGTACGCTGATATATTCGCTGGCCATCCCATCCCTAAGTTGCAGGTACATGTCGCCGACCACCTTGGAACCGCTACCCCCCTTCTTCTTCAGACAGAATAGGTGCCTGAAGAGGTTGAAGTGCGGAAGAACACCGAGAAATGCCTTGCAGAAATGGATAAAGATAGAAACATGCAGAATGGTGTTGGGATGCAGATTACAGAGGCTAATCGCCCAAAACTCCATAAGATCCCTTAGAAAGGGGTGGACAGGAAACCCTAATCCTCGCCAGAAATAATCTTCAAATACTACAGCCTCATCAGTATGTGGTGTCGGGAAGGGCTCACCACTAGCCGGCCGCCATCCAGTAGTGAGGCGGTCTAGGAGAACGCCCGCCGCCACCATCCTATCGAGATCCGCCACCGATGTCTTCGACGGCACCCACTCCTCGTCGTGGCTGGCTCCGGTGGCCACTTTCTTCGGCTTTGCGGCTCCTTTTTTCAGCGCCATTTTCTCCGGATTGGAACTGGGTTGGAGGCGAGTGCTTGCGATGGTGTGGAATGTGGAGCATAGGGTTTGCGAAGGAAGGAAGAAAGGCAAACTGAGTGAGGTAGGAGGCGATGTATGTGGCGGCGCGGTTATAAAGCACTTCCTCCAGATTTAATTGCGCCTAAGGGTTTTTGGGAAACCGTTCTCACCATTAGCGCTATTTCGACTCCACCAAAGCGGTTTAATGGGCCGCAAGTTGGGCTATCACGCAACAGTAGCCCACGTCGCTCATTTATCATCGACAAATATTCACCAATTTCTCTACAATTTAATGAGGCTCAGCACCCGATGCTGCATAGCCATTACTCTGATTTTTTCTCCATGGTTTGATTTATCCGATATCTACGCCCGACACATGGGGACTGGCTACTTGCTCGGATGGATTACTTTTTTTTAGCCTGGCACCACATGACTACGTCACCTACTGTCAGGCTCAGGGACTAAGTGGGCACACTTCACCTTGCGGTGAATGTGTTTGTTTTTCATCTCGAGGCTACGCTCGGGGACTGGTAACCTGCTCGGCTGGTTCAATATTTTCTGAGCCTGGCACCACCTGACTACGTCACCTACTGTCAGGCTCGGGGACTAAGTGGGCAAACTTCACCTCACGGTGAATGTGTTTGTTTTTTCTGAAAGACTCCGAGCCTCTAAAAGTTAAACCAAGGTTTCATTAACCTCGTGGTCGGACTCTAAGTGGGCACACTTCATTTTACCACGCGGGAATTTTCAATTCTAAAATTGAGCTCCTTACACCCTTATGACAAGCCATGCTCGAAACACACTGGTCGGCGATGGTGCACGCTGCTCGGCAACTGCTCACAACTGATCGACGATTCGTTATGGTGGTCGGACCATGATCTGGACAGCTTGGTTTTTGTTTGCACCTGCTCGGGAAAGTTCAAGACGGCATTGCTCAACGAGTATAAGGTGCTCGGGGACTAGCTGTGGGGGGTATGACCCCAGATACCCATGGCAGGCCACATGGGCTATGCCTCCAGGGGCGGTCCAGCCCACGAGAAGGAGCCTTGCGGGGCATGATTCTGCTCGGCGCCTCCCGCAAGGCATGGGAAGGATATCCGGAAGATGTCACGTAGTCTGATAGGATATGCACGATCCCGTGTTTCTTGTAATCTGTTATTACTTTCTGGTTATCTCTTAGATCTAACCGTCTTATAACCTTGCCCCTTGGACTATATAAGGCGGGCAGGGACCCCCTACGAAATCACGGCAAATCATACGATAGCTAATACAAACCAATAGACCATAGGAGTAAGGTATTATGTCATACTGATGGCCTGAACCTGTATAACTCGTGTGTCTCTGTTGCCTTCTTATTCTTGATTACACGCTCCTCTGCCGATCAATCTACCATCACGGGATACCCCTTGGTGGACTGCCGACTATAGGAAAAAATTAGAACAACGAAAGGATTGGGATAGCCCTCCATATGTTGAAGATTGCACCACCCCAGAATGGCAGGAGAGGAGGTTGCTTGGTGAAGGTCTCGGCGAGGGGCTCGGTGGAGCCTTGAGACTCAGAGTCTGGATTTTCCTCAAGCATAGTTTGGAGGGATGCTCCGAGACCCCGGCTGGTGTGCAACATGTTGACGGTTGGTGGAAGCTGGTCGATGAGCTGGTCAGCGAATTTGCCCCTTAGGGCGTCCTGATACGTAGCGGCGGTGTTGGCGAGCCCGAAGGGTAGGGCGGCGAGCCCTGAGGTTTCCCGAGCACTAAACACCGATAGATCGGGATCGGAAGGTGGTTGGTGCTGAACAAGGGTGTCCAGAGCCGACTCAGCAATGGAGAGGCAATCGGTGAGTTTCAGGCCGACCCGATCGATAGACTCGATCAGATCGTCATTGTTGACGTGCCTCCTCCGATAGCGAGGAAGCGAGCGGCGAGTGGCTGATGAAGTCGACCCCAGAAGTGGCTCCGAGATTGGATCTGTAGTCGCAGGTGCGAGGGTGGTCAGCGCAAAATGGATCTGCACCGGCTCGAGAAGCTCTCCAACTCCGTCGGCATTGATGACCCATGTGATGGATCCGACCGTGAAGATCTGGCCAGGCTACGGGAGGAACGAAGAGCCTGCAGAAAAAGCCATCTTGTTCGACAAGGAAACATCATGCACACCCCTACCTGGCGCACCACCTATCAACAGAATATCGTCGGCAGTCCACTAAGGGGTATCCCGCGATGGTAGGTTGATCGGCAGAGGAGCGTGTAATCAAGAACAAGAAGGCAACAGAGACACACGAGTTATATAGGTTCAGGCCATTAGTATGACGTAATACCTTACTCCTGTGGTCTGTTGGTTTGTATTAGCTATCGTATGATTTGCCATGATTTCGTAGGGGGTCCCTGCCTGCCTTATATAGTCTGGGGGGCAAGGTTACAAGACGGTTAGATCTGAGAGATAACCGGAAAGTAATAACAGATTACAAGAACACACGGGATCGCGCATATCCTATCAGACTACGTGATATCTTCCGGATATCCTTCCCATGCCTTGCGGGAGGCGCCGAGCAGAATCGTGCCCCACAAGGCTCCTTCATGTGGCCTGCCATGGGTATCCGGGGTCATACCCCCCACAAGGATGGTCCCATGCTATACTTGCCTTGAGCAAAGTACTCCTGCTGATCCTGCTCATCAAAGTAGTACCCTTGATCTCCCACGATTTGCTCACCGTCTATACTCGATAATCACATCAACAAGCATCCAGAAGCAATCGTGCATAACAAACAAAAGCTATAGATTAGAATAGTACACCAATAGCATAAAATCAAGATAAAAAGTTTGGAAAATGAATCTACGTCTCGCTACGAACACATAGATGCGAAGATCACAAAAATCGGAGCTAAAACGAAGAAGTTATGAATTAAACAAGATTTCCTATAGTAAAATAATAGATTAAATCTAACCTCGAATTTTAAAAGTTGAAAATCTACTTAACAGTAGTATGAACATGTAGATTATGAAATTACGAACCTAACACAAGTTGAACGGATCAAATCGGAGTTAAAACGGAGATTTTATGGCTATAACAAATCTAGTGGCAAAACTGTAAATAGCTGAAAACGTATTTTAGATCTAACCGAAACAAAGTATGCTTTCAAAAGAAGAAAACAAAATCTGAAAAGATGCTTTGGACCATGGGTTAAGACTCAGATAATTATAAGGGCTCTTTTGCAAAATTCACAGCGAAGGGGAATCCTTCGATATGAGCCGTCGAATTAGATTTGGATGGCCGTGATTGGATCGGGCGGGTGAGATCAGCCGGCGGCGAGGTGAATGGTGGTGGCGCCATGGCCGGACAAAGGGAGCTCGCCAGCGACATTGGTTTAGGGCCTACGGTGCATGGTTGGAAGAACAAGAAAGTCCAGAAGAGAGAGGAGAGGGTGCAGAACTCATCGGAGCCGAAAAGAATGAACGGGAAGCGACGACTGCTGCGCGGCGCTCAGCGAAGCGACAATGGCTCTCCAAGCTTGCGATGGCGCTAGGGTTGACCGACTCGGCTCGAGTAGGGGTAGTGCTTGCTCTAGGGTTTGGATAGAGAGGTGACTCGGGCGGTATTTATGAGGGGCGACATCTTGGGAGGCACAGCAGAGGGCTCGTGGTGGAGCCGGACACGGACATTGTCGGCGTGGTGGTGTCCGAGGTGGACATGGCACAGAGGAAGGAGGAGCGCCTGGCGGGTGGGCCAGCATGGTCAGCGAGAGGGATGACACATGGACGTGGCTAGGCTGGCAGCGAAGATGGGCCAGCGCTGCTGGGCTATGCGGAGCAGGCGTGGGAGGGAGTTAGATGGCCGGTGTTGGAAATGGGCCAAGAGAGATGGGCCAGCACGGGACGAGAATGGCCCGCGAGCGAGGAAAGAGAGGCAAGCCGACATGCTGGGCTTCGGCCCAAGTTGGGAGGAGAGGGGAAAAGCCAAGCAGGCCGAAAATAGGGAAAGGGAGAAAGGAGGGAGGGAAATTCATTTTTTCCTTTTCTAATTTTCCAAAGCAAATCTCAAAATGCAAATTCAAAACAATTTGAAGTTTGATTTCAAATCACACCACTCAAAAATCATTATGCAGCAGCATGAATGCACACACATGGTTGTAAACCTATATTTGATTTTAATTTGATAAAATTCATTATTTTCCTAAATTCAAATGCCCACAAAAATGCATAATTAATGATTTTCTTCTATTTCAAAATTATTGCAAATTTTAGGGTGTTACAATTCTACCCTCCTTAAAATAAATCACGTCCTCGAGATTCGGATGATACTTACTCAAATAACTGCGGGTATGTTTTCCTCAAATCCTCTTCTCTTTCCCAAGTAGCATCATCTTCTTTGTACCGATTTCACTGAACCTTAGACATCTTTATAACTCAGCTCCTTGTAACTCTTTCTGCCGTCTCCAAAATCCTTACCGGAAACTCCTCATAAGTGAGATCTTCCTTAACTGTAAGCTCTTCTAACGGTATCTGCTCCTCTGGCACACGTAAACACTTCTTTAACTAGGACAAATGGAACACATCAAGTACACCTGACAAACTCTCAGGCAATTCTAACTGATAAGCTACTTCACCATGTCTCTCTAAAATCTTGAAAGGCCCAATATACCTTGGTGCTAACTTCCCTTTCATGTTAAACCTTCTCACACTTCTCATAGGTGACACCTTCAAGTAAACATAATCCCCTACTTCGAAAATCAATTCTCTTCTCCTAGTATCGGCATAACTCTTCTGTCGAGACTGAGCCACTCTCAAGTTATCTCTGATCATCCTTTCTTGCTCTTCTGCATCTCTCAAAACATCTGGTCTGAACACTTGAGTTTTCCCCATTTGATTCCAAAACAACTAGGTTCTACACTTTCGTCCATACAAAGCTTTGAAAGGTGCCATATTGAGACTCTTCTGATAACTATTGTTATATGAGAACTCTGCATAAGGCAAACTCTTGTCCCAACTTGTACCGTACTACAATGCACAAGCTCTCAATATATCCTCTAATATCTGATTAATTCTCTTAGTTTGCCCATCTGTCTAAAGATGATATGCTATGCTAAAATTCAATTTTGTTCCCAACGAACTATGTACTTGCTACCAAAAATGAGATGTAAATTGGGTACCTCGATCAGACACATTTTTCTTGGGAACTTCATGTAGACACACTATCCTCTCCATTTATAATACAGCCAATTGAGGTCCAATATAGGTAGTTTTGACCGGTAAGAAGTGAGCAACTTTAGTTAACTGATCCACTATCACCCATATTGAATCATAGCCCCTCTGAGTGCGTGGTAACCCAACTATAAAATCCATACCAACTTCTTCCCACTTCCACTCAGGTATCTTCACTGGTTGTAGCAATCCTGTAGGTCTTTGATGTTCAGCTTTGACTCTCTAACATCTATCACATAAAGCAACATATTCTGCAACATCTCTCTTCAATCCGTACCACCAATACTTCTTCTTCAGATCCAAATACATCTTAGTACTCCTAGGATGAATAGAATAAGTAGACTCATGTGCCTCACGAAGAATTGCATCTCATATAGCCTTATTCTCAGGCACACATAGTCTTTTCCCAAACCATAGAGTTCCATTAGCATCCATACGGAAACCTGGTGCCTTGCCAATTACTATGTTCTTCGCTATCTCTTTCAACTTCGCATCCTGTAACTGTCCTTTACATATTTCTTGCTCTAATTTAGGCTCCAACACCAACTCCACCAAATTAGTGACAAAGCCCAAATTTAGTCACTCAAATTTAGCACACAACTCACTTGACATCGGTGCCACTTGCACCTCATTAGCATAACTCTTCTTGCTAAGAGCATCGGCAGCAACATTCGCGTTTCTAGGATGATAGTGTACCTCCAGATCATAATCTTTGATCAACTCCAACCATCGATGTTGTCTCATATTCAGATCCGTTTGAGTGAAAATGTACTTTAGACTCTTGTGATCGGTATAAATATCACTCTTATGTTCGATAAGATAGTGCCTCCATATCTTTAGAGCATGAACCACTACTGCTAACTCCAAATCATGAGTAGGATAGTTTAGCTCATGCTTTCTCAACTATCAGGATGCATAGGCCACTACTCTTCCTTATTGCATAAGAACACATCCTAGACCTTGACGAGATGCATCATAATAGATCGAAAAGCTCTTGCTCAGATCTGGCAAAACCAATACTGGGGCTATAGTTAATCTCTTCTTCAATTCTTCAAAGTTAGTCTGGCACTCCTCGGACCACACAAACTTAGCGTTTTTCTCCAACAAAGCTGTCATAGGCTTGGTAAGTTTAGAGAAACCTTCTATAGTATCCTACCAATCCCAAGAAACTTCAAATCTCTCCCACATTAGTTGGTGGTTTCCAATTCAACACATCTCTAACCTTACTTGGATCTACTGCTATTCCACCATTAGAGACAACATGGCCTAGGAAAGAAACTTCCTTCAACCAGAATTCACACTTGCTTTGCTTAGCATACAACTTGTGTTCCCTGAGCTTCTATAAGACCAACCTTAGATGTTCAGCATGCTCTTCTTCTATTTTGGAGAATACCAATATATCATCGATGAATACCACCACAAACTTATCCAAAAACTCCATGAACACCTTATTCATCAAGTACATAAAGTATGCAGGTGCATTGGTCAAACCAAAGGACATAACGGTGTACTCATACAAACCATACCTCATAGTAAAAGCTGTCTTGGGTATGTTAGTTGCATGAATCTTCAATGGATAATAACCAGAACGAAGATCAATCTTAGAGAAAACACAAGCACCTCTCAACTGATCAAACAAATCATCAATTCTAGGCAACAGATATTTGTTCTTGATAGTAACCTCATTGAGTGACCGATAATCAACACACATCCTTGTCGCAGAACCGACCAATTTATAAGAATACAAGTACAATGGCAATCCGCAAGCGGTCGCACTGTCATACTTGAACCCATATAAACTCGGTAGTCCGTCGAGTACCACGACGGGTCTCGATAAATGATTTACAACAACCAAGATCGTACAGGATTCAACATACATGCCACATATTACATAAAGTTCACAGATACTTTTCATCATCAGAGTACGAATAAAAGTTATTACAAACCAAGTTCGATAAATAAAGCGGAAGCAAATAAGTTCGAAGATAAAGTTTCCAACATAGTTTGATCCAGTGCCAAACTAGATCACGGTCCACAAAAGCAAAGATAGGAATTACTAAAGAAGCCTGCCCAAGACTTACTCCTCATCCACGGCGGGATAGAAGCAACTCTTGCAATACCCGTGATACACAGTGCCATCTGCAACAATGGGAAAATAAACCCTGAGTACGAGAAGGTACTCAGCTAGACTTACCCGTCATGAACCAGAAATAAAATGACTCCAAGGATTATGCAAGGCCGTATAAGTGGACGTAACTTGACAACATTTTTGCGTAAAAGCAATTGAATCATGGTACAGTTACAAATTCTTTACCAGGTTAATTATGACTATCCATTTCTAGGTTAGCAACTATCCTATGCCAAACATGTGGTATATCATTTAGAAGCATACAATAGTAACCATAGCAGGTACTGTAATTCCCTTTTTATCCGAACCATCATGTTCTATAACACAGTTGCTACGATGTTGGGACTAGCCAAGTTTCTCACTATCCGGGAGAGACGGCGATTCGAATCGATTTCAACCAGCTGGGAATTTATTCCTAACACAAACCTAGGTCTACCAGCCACGATAGCCTTAGGTCACCTTTGGTACAACTCCGGTACACATTTCGTGGGTCCATACTGCGCCGCACAATCTGGAACACCAGATGCTAGGAGGCTCAGGCCAAGCCTACCCTTGGGCTCAGTCTGATCGTTCCCCGGAAGGAGCGCACAACAGAACGGTTCCCGGCCTAAGTTGAATTACTCGGCTTCGCGGTCGGAACGAGTTATCCGGCCAGCTAAGTGAGAGGCATGCGTTCAATCTTGTCAGAAGCGCCAACAACGGTACGGTCCTTAATCGACACAGACAGGGATAAATCCACACCCAAGACCTCCATGTCTTGTCGCTTCTCTATTGACTTCCCGTCCGGTCTCGATTTACTTTTACCCCATGGTTCTTGTTCCACGATAGCAAATATAGCCAACCGTGCTCCGGTATCCACCTATATCTCGCAGGTGACAGGACATCACCTGACTTCTACCGGTCTAAGCATGGCTAAGCATATATATTCGATCCTGGACCTATACCGGTTAAAGGTGTAATATTGGGACAAGGAATGTACATGCATCAAGTGGTTTCATTCAACTCTTATAACCTAATGCATTAATCATAAATACGTAAGTAAACATTTGTAAATTACTGGGAGACTTATAATGCTCCGGGGCTTGCCTCGCAGAAAGGAAGTAGGGCGGTGGTCAAGACACTCCGGAAGCTCTTCAGGGTTCTGCTCCACGCCTTCGGGAGCTGCGGCTTGCGGATCCTCCTGCTGGTTCCCTTCCTCTGCTTCTTTGAATTCCAGCAACGTGATCTCTTCCTCCGATCCTAGATGCATGAGTATGGCATAAGTATTACGAATGCATAAATGTTACAAGTGCATCATGTTTATTGAGTAGGTGCATATCTCTTCTCGATTATTACTTAACTACTTCGACAATGCATCGACTATGCCACAAACAGTAGCTACTTGTTTCACTCATAACTGGAGTTCTACTATTCCAAAAACAGTGATCCTGGACTTTCTGAAAAGCTTATCAAATTCTCTACAACTTTGTTATTAACCATTTTTACAGTACACATCAGTTTCAACATGCAACTCATCAAACTCTAGAATCAGTCCGGAAACTATTTAATATGCAACATAAAGTAATAATACTTCTACTTCATGTAATCATTCAAAATTTGACAACATAGAATCTACCAACAGTTTAAGCATACTAAATACATGTAATATAATATAATGATGAAGCCCAAACTATTTATTTAATTGCCTTTATTATTTTATTTAGATATCTAGGTTAAATAATAAACATATATCAGATATACTTAATAAATTCTCAAAAATTTACAGTGCCTTACTAATGCTATCAAAGGACTACTATAAAAATTTCATGTCATTTTACCAAGTAGAACATCCTATACAAAAATGACAAGGAAGCAAGGCTTGAAATAGCATAAATGGAAAATCCTATTGAAATGTGTCAAGCAACAGATTTCCTATTTTTCTTAACATCCATATGGTACTAGGATTACCTCCAACAAATTTCATGAATTTTGGACTCATAAATAATTTATAAAAATTCATGCAAGGATTGACTATTCATAAAAGAAAAATCTATAACTATAATTCTACCCATGCACTGGTCCTCAAATTTTTACCAGAGTTCATATATGACAAGAATAGATTACCACAAAACTTTCATAATTTTTGGAGCACAGGAACTCTAGATATAAAATAAACAAATTTGAATGCATTCAAAAGCACATTTCAAATCCCTATTTAAATCTCCAAAACTTTCTACTGTAAATGTTAAAAACATATTTTTACTAAATACTACACTTCCTAAGGAACACTACAAAATTTATTTCACAAATTTAGGAGCTACCAAACTGAAGATACAAAAATAACAAAACAAATGTGAATCTGTATTCAAACTGAACTAGATTTGAAACATGGAGTCGCTGACACGCGGGACCCACTGGTCAGCGAGACACAGCAGAGCACGGCGGCGCTGCACGACTGATGCGGCTAGAACTCGACGACGGCGAGTTTGCCGGCGGTGACATCTTCACCAGACCTTCTACTCGACCTAGCGAATCTACTGAGCCACTTGGTCGGCCCTATTGACGGAGCTAAGTACGGTGGCGACGTTCATGGAGACACGGCGGGGCTGGACCACGGCGGTACGCCGATGGAGGCCACGGCGAAGCGAAAAAGGGCACGGACAAGTATCCCTGAGCTCAGGCGAACCTAATGCGCATGGCTACGTGGTCTATGGTGGAGGGACACGCCCCAGCCACGGTGACGGGCGTGGTGGGGAAGCTCCGGCGAGCTTGCGCACGACGCTGGCGCTTACCGAAGGCTGTCAGCGGGCATGGGAGGAGGCAGTGCGCTGCTGTGGTGGCGATGGAGTGCTGCTGTGGTGATGGAGTGGCTAGGCACGAGCTTGTGCGCGGTTATGGCGACGGCGGAGCTGCGGGAGCTCGGCGGCTGCTGCGGCGAGGAAGAGAGGCCGGAAAAGCGAAGTGAGAGCACGGGATGGCTCGGGTAGAAGCTAGCGGGGTTAAGGCCGTGCCCAGGCATGTCGTGGCCTACGCGATCAGGGCGTTGGCGACGCGCGGCCGTCGCCGTGGACACGCAGCGCGCGTGCTCTGCCGCCGGTCTGCCACTGTGCCGGTTGATTTAGTTAGTTCAGACATGATAGGAGCAGCCTGACGATGAGTTTCGCAAACGATTTTACCAAAAATCCGTGGCTCCGTTGTGCAAACATCCTAAACCGAATTTGTAGACCTATGTACCAGCTGCAATACTTGTTCAAGGCACTTGTTCTAATTCGCAACCAAAACAGAGAAAAATCATGCTCAAGGTTGGCCTGTCAGGCTGTCAGGGTTCATGACTTAGCAAAATTTGCTAAGTGTTGAAATCAGTGATTTGATGATTTTTGAAATCCAAATTCACACATGTTAGGAGCTGAATCAGTCAAAGACCCAAAAATCAAAGTTGTTCCTTATGTCAAACACTACAACATTGCTTTAGTGAACTCCTCCATGCAAGGTCTCTAACACCTAGTTCAACTTTAGTCAAACATGTCACATTGAAATCATGATACATACTCAAACCATGACTAAATGACCAAACTAGCCCTAGCCCTAAATACCAAAGTTGTTCATAATGATATCCTAAGCATGTTAAAGCAATTTGCAAGGTCAATCAATCATTTTATGTAGTAGTCACTCATAGAGCTATTTAAAGTAATCACATGAAATATGCCTAAAAGGCTTGATTATGAAAAGTGACTTTCATGAACCATGCACTAATTGCTAACCCAAGTGTGGTTACATGTTTTTGTGACTCACATCTACCAAGTACATGTTTTCATTCATGATTATTTGCATAAGTACAAAGAAATATGCAAAAACAAGCAAACGTTGCATATGTTTCAAGAAACACGAGATAACAAGCAATGTTTCATATGTTTCCATCAAATGTTTCAATTGTAAATGATGATTTATGAATGCTTGATGCTCATGCTCATGTTATGCAAGTTAAGTTATGCAAGGCTAACACCCGAGGTGTTACAATCCTCTGAGTACCATCCTTCTTGTCAACAAATATAACTGGTGCTCCCCAAGGTGATGAACTAGGACGAATAAAACCTTTCTCCTATAACTCCTTTATTTGTTTCTTAAGTTCTTCTAGTTCATTAACCCCCCATTCTATATGGATGCTTAGCTATAGGTGTAGTTCTAGGTAATAATTCTATAATAAACTCAATGTCATGGTCAGGTGGCATACCTGGCAAATCATCATGGAACACATCTAGAAACTCATCTACCACTGGGTCCTCCTTGTTGATGTGATCATCAAGCTGGTTCACTGTAGCTATTGGCTGTGCTTGTACCACAACATCAACACTGATTCTATCCCCATTTGGTGCGATCACAACAACTACCTTCTCCCGACACTAAATGACTGCTTGTTATTGCTTCATCCAGTCCATACCCAGAATCACATCAATGCTAGACGTTCTCAACACAATGGGGCTCACTTTGAACTCTACCCCCTTAAGAATAGACTAGTCAGAAGACAATGATATGAAGCTTGCATACTACCTCCTGGTGAGTTTACTAATAGAGAATTTTGCATGGCACATAATGGTATGCTATGGTTTCTAACAAATGCTTGTGATATGAATGAATGCGAAGCTCCAGAATAAAAAAGAATAGTGGCAGGGGTTGAGTTGACATCGAACATACCGAGCATGACTTTTGGTTCCGCAAGCACAGTCTTGGTAGACACATGGTTCACCTTTCCTGTGTTGGGTGTTGGCTTCTGCGGCGTTCCCTTCTGATTACTATGTTGACCATGGGGTGTTTGCTGATTCTGCTTCCTAGGGCAATGGTTAGCAAAATGCCCAACTTTTGCACAACGATAGCATACGTTGGGGGTATTAGGTGCATTGGTCTTCATGGGAGTGTTGTTGGGTGTTCCCTGTCGTGGTGTCTACTGACCACTCTGCTGCTGGGGACATTGATTACCATTCTGCTGCTGGTTCAGGTTGCGCTGAGGGTACTAACCATGATTCCACTAATTGGGTGGTCCTTGGAACCTCTGCTGGAAGCCTTGCTGAGGATTGGTACACAGACAAGTATTGCTCCTAGAGGCCTGTCCCTAAAGCCTCCTCTTCTTGGCCTCCATTTCTTTACGCTTATTGTCAATAACAATGGCATGATTCACCAGCGTCTGAAAGTTGGGGTATGTATTGGACATGAGCTAGAGCTATAGACCATCATATAGACCCTTGAGAAAGTGGCGTTGCTTATCAGCATCATCAGCCCCCTCATTTGGAGTGTAACATGACAACTGAGCAAACTTGTCACGATACTCAGCAATGGACGTGGATCCCTGCTTTAGAGCTCTGAATTCCTCCTGCTTGAGCTCTATGAATCCCTCTAGTATGTGGTAGGACCTGAAATTCTCTCTAAACTCCTGCTAGGTGACAGGAGGAGCATTAGTTGGACGTCCATACTCAAATGACTCCCACCAGTCTTGAGCTTCTTCCTGGAGCTATCCTGAAGCGTACAACACCTTTTGCTGATCATCACACTGCGCTATATTGAGTTGCTTTTCCACTGCACGAAGCCAATCATCTACTTCCAGTGGATCAGTGGCATGAGAGAACACTGGGGGACGGCTCTTCAAAAATTCATCACGTGGTGCTCCACCAACTGGATGGTTCTGCTGATTCTGCACCAACACTTGCATGAGCTGTGTTTGCACTGCCAGAAGTTGCTCAATTGTCGATGGTGGTGGTGGTGGTGGTGGTGGATGTGGGGGAACACCTCCTTGACCCTGACCTCTTTCTCTTCCAGACATCTGCCATCCAACACAAATATTCAAATTTTAGAGATTTTCAAGTTAGAATACATTCTAAAAATTTTCTAGACAAGTTCCAACATCAGCAGCTCAGTAAAACAGTCATATCTCAAGTTCTAGATATCCAAAAGAGACATACTTTATATAGTTGGACATCTTAAGAAATTATCTACAACTTTTATTCAAACCACATTCCCAGATTCTGTCATTAGGTTACCCAAAAATTGGATATAACCAAAACTATTTCCAGATTCCAGACTGCACAGAAACTTTGTTTTGAAACAGCAATGTCTCACAAACCAGATCAGATATGAGGGTGATTCTAGAGGCATTGGAAAAATACTTAAGTCTAGTTATTCCCATAAAAATTTCATAATTTTTGGTCTAGTAGATTTTAATTGACATTGAGATAAGTACAGACTGCTCCAAAAAATAGATTCCGAGAGAACAAGATATACCAAACCCAACTATTTATTTATTGACCCAAACTTTAATATTCTCAACTTTGAAACTTGTGGACATTCCCACAAAGTTCCAGCACACATTACAAAAATCCAACTCACACATAAACATAATAACAAATCAACTAGGCACACCAATGTTCACACCGCACTAATAGACTCGACTAGACTCAACTTGACTTGTTGTACTATCGTTTTATTACATAAGAGGGACTCCAACATCTATGGGCAAGGTTTATGGGGAAGCTCCTCGTACATATTTGGTAGGTTGAGACACACCCTTTGCTCATCTATCATCTATTGGTGTCTCTTAATGGTTTTCTGTTGTACCTTCAACTGATCCTCCAGTCGATGAATCTTTGCTACGGACTCATAGCCAAAGTGTACCATCACTTGGGTTGTTGGATCCATGCCCTGTGGGTCCATCATTGCCCATCCCAATTCCAGGTGTTGGTGAGGGAGGAATCGATATTGGTCATCCTTCATATCCTCAAATCAACGACCATGGAGGCCTATGCAAGCTTCAGCGGCTGCATCTTTTATGCTATCCTTCATGGTGGCACAGTGAGCATGATGTGCATAGTTTGAATCCAGCTGATATGCGCCTTTCTGTTTGTCCTTGATGGAGATGCACACCCTGGTCTTCCAATAGGTGTCTTCTAGAGGGTGCATATGTTTATTGCAGACGTACTCCACAGCTGCATCCCAGTCACCATAGTAGGTCTGAAGAATGCCCATGAGTCGGTGGTGCAAAACGGAGGATTCACACCCTAGCTTATAACAAACCTTTGTCATCCATCCTAGGGGAGGGATTGGCTCATCCTCTTCAACGGCATCTTCCTCCTCATCATCATCAGACAGTTGGACAACCTCGACTTCTTTGGGTTCCTCCTAGACTGGCTCAGGCGTAGGTACAGGTGTTGGTGAATCAAATTCTTGTTCCTAGGGTTCCTCCTCCTCAGGCTCCATGGACAAACCACGAGGTGGGTAGTACCCTCCGGTGCTGATACGGGCAGTCTTACTGGCACGAGGCATCTATAGAATTAGATTTAGTTAGATTAGAATCAATAATTTTCATAATAGAGTAAGGCAAAAGAAGCATAAAACTTTAGCAAATAGCAAGGGTGAGATGGAAAGCATGAAATGAGTGAAGCAAAAGAAGCTAAAACGACCATTGCTAACTAGGCTTGTGTCCTATAGTCAATACGGCTCTGATACCAATCTGTCACACCCAATTTTAAGGATAAAATGGGATGCAGAATCTTATGTGTGCCCAAAGATCAGTCACACACATAAGCCGACAAATTATGAATAGTATCATCACAAGTGTTTATTACATCACGAATGAGACAAAGTTCTCACATAAATGTAGCGGAAATAAGAAAAGATCTCTTGTGGAAGCTCCATATCACAGGGACATCAACTGGTTGACCACAAGACTAGTAATCCTCAGGGAAATCATTGTTACCATAGCCATCTGTTACCCATCTGGGATTTTTATCCAAATAATGAAAATAAACAAGCGTAAGTACTTGTCGTACTCAACAAGTGTAACATGGGGTTCATGAGGCTCAAAAGGCTTGACATAGGTTTAACAACATTCAGCTTTTAGTTGTCATAGTTTTAGCTTAAGAGTAGCAACAAGTTGTTTCAATTCCCAATGCAAAACACATGATCAATGTAAACATGAGTAATGAATAGCATAAATAGATAATTCTTAGTGTTCATCTATTCCGTAAATGTTCCATGGCCACTCGTGACCATGAGCACGACTGATATACCAGTTTTACAGTCTGTAGAGGTTGTACACTTTTACTGTGAGTCGTGATACCTATATACCTGGGTTAATTACTCCTAAAACACTTCCAAGGTGAGCAGGCAGGGGTCACTATGAAGCCTTTCAAAGGTTCATCTAACAAGTTATAGGAACCCCTGAAAGGTCCTTGTGTGGTTTTGGTAATTGAGTGACAACCTAGGTGGACTAATTGTGTTTATGTGAGATACACAGGTGATTAGTCCACAGGTACATATGTGTGAGCAACAATGCCATGAAGGTGAAAATGGCTTGGAGATGTTGCAAAGCTCACACATGTGATGATGAAGGAGCTCATTGCACATGAGACATCATGTGATCAAGGTGGAGAAGATCAAGACAAGACTTGGCTTGATGGACCAGTTGCAAGCGTGAAGGGCAAGTCGGAGGCTTTGGAGTGATGGACCACGTGGTGGTGAAGCTTGAGCAAGACTTGGCGCCGATGGACGAAGGCAACAGTGAAAAGCAAGTGATGTCAAGATCGATGAACCAATATGATCACATGATGATATGAAGTGGATCATATCATTGTTGATCATGTTGGTGCATGTGTTGCATCAACATTGGAGGAGATGGAATGGAATGCGCAAGGCAAAGGTATAACCTAGGGCATTTCATTTCACCGGTCATAGGTGTGTAGAGAAGTTGATGACCGGGTTTAGGATAGATGGCCATACTATCAAGAGGGCAAACTTGTTTGCATATCGGTCATCTAGTGCCACTCGAGTGATCTAACTTTGCATTGTCGCTCGGATTGAGTGGCATGGCAAGTTGAGTGGCTAATCCTTTGGAAAATGATTGTGAAAAGCTAACACACATACACATGGTGGTGTACACTTGGTGGTGTTGGCACATTTACAAAGGAGATAAAGTTGGAGTTGATGTGGATCAACTCGGTGAAGAAACGGAGATAAGAAAGGCCCCACAGAGTGGACCGGACGCTGAGGCTCAGCGTTCGATCAGTAGTGGCAGTCAACGTGCAGCGTCAGTCTATTGACTAGACACTGGCTCTAAAAGTGACCAGACGTTGGAGGTAGTGTTCGGTCCTATTGTCGGACGAAGCAGTGTCGCTGGAGAGTGACCGGACGCTGGGGCTGCGTCCAATCAAGACCGACTGGACGCGTCCGGTCGGGGTCGGTACCTTACTGTAAAGGACCGGACGCTTAGGGTCTAGCATCCGGTCAGTTGAAGCTGCTGCGTCCGGTCTGAAGATGACTGTTGAGATCAGAAGAATGTTGTTAAACGTAGGTGACATGTGGCGTGCATCGCACGACCGGACACTATGGTCCAGCGTCCGGTCGATCCGACCGGAGCGTCCGGTCGACCCGACAATTGCCCAGTGAAGGGGTAACGGCTAGTTTAGCCTTTGGGGCTATAAATAGAAGTGGCCTTCGGCCATGGCTGGAGCTGAGCACCTTGGGGGACTTTGTGTCCATGCTTGAGAGTGCTTGGGAGCCCTCCATCTCACACATACTTGATAGTGATCATCCGATTGTGTGAGAGAGCGATTCTAGTGCAATTGCATCATGAGGTTGCATCGAGTGGTACTAGGTGATCGAGTTGCAAGCCGGTGGTGCTTGTTACTATTGGAGGTTGCCACCTCCTAGATGACTTGGTGGTGGTCTCCGTCGAAGCCCGCAAGAAGCTTGTGCGGTGCTCCGGAGAAGTGCTTTGTGAGGGGCATTGTGCTCGCCCTACGGGAGCCGCAAAGAGCAACTTTAGTAAAGTGTGTCATTGAGCTACCCTCACCTTCGGGGTAGGTTCTTGCGGCGCCCGATGTGCGGACTTAGCGGGTGATGCTAATTAGCCGTCGAACCACCAAGTGAGCGGTCGACACAACGGGGACTAGCATGTTGGCAAACACATGAACCTCGGGAGAAAAATCATCGTGTCAACCTTGTTCTTCCCGTTGGTTTGCATCCCCATTACACAAGCTTGCAATTACTTTTATACATATTAAGCTTGTGTAGTTGCTCTTGTAATTAGTTAGCTTGTGTAGCTTACTAGTTACCTTCTTGCTTGTGTAGCATAGAAGTAGCTCCCTTGCGTGGCTAATTTGGTTTGTGTAACCTTGTTAGTCACATTGCTTAGTTTGTGTAGTTAAGTAATTGCGCTCTCTAATTTGGCATTGGTTGCCTTGTTATTGAGCATTACTAGTGAGCTTAGTTCACTTTGTGCTTTTGCTTACTAGCATGTGTAGGAGCTCCCTTGTCGCTTAAAGTACTAGTGGCATATGTTTGTATGACCTTGCTTCTAGAATTGGTTAGGAGAGCTCTAGCTAGCCCTACACCTTTGTTGCTAATTAGTATCTTTGAAAGGTGCTAGTGAATATAGATAGAGGGGTGTAGTCTTGGCTAGACCGATAGTTATAATTCTGCACTTGTTTCGGGTAGCCGACGAGATTAAGTTTTAGAAAAGACTATTCACCCCCTCTAGTCACCATCTCAACCCTTTCAACCCCCTATCAAATGGCATAATTCCATCAGCAAACAGATATAGGAACCCCCTGTCAAATGGCACAATTCCATCGTAGCTATACACAAAAGAGTAGAGGCTGTCCTATACCCGATTTGGCAAGCCATTCTTACACCAATAAAGGTAACCACTAACAAGCTAGAAAAGTCCTCATACTGAGCTAAAGCTAGAGCCATGTAGCCCTCACAACTGTACTGTAAGTCCCGGATGATCACTTACAGATAGGTCCTTAGGGAGAGGAATCTGAAGCATTTAGAAAGTAGCTAAACACTCTAGCCCCCTATTTCCAAGTTGCTAAAAAGTCATATTTTAATGTTTATTGCATATACCATTAGTCAAGTTACAATATCATGGTTTAATTAAGCTCTAGCAAAGCTACCCAATGCATATCCCGTAGGTGACAAGGTATAAGTTTAATTCTAGGGAATTCCTATCAAGGCGACACATGCAACATGAATTTAATGTATTAAAGTAAATAGGAAACAAGGATGATCCCATGCTATACTTGCCTTGAGCAAAGTACTCCTGTTGATCCTACTCATCAAAGTAGTACCCTTGATCTCCCACGATTTGCTCACCGTCTATACTCGATAATCACATCAACAAGCATCTAGAAGCAATCATGCATAACAAACAAAAGCTATAGATTAGAACAGTACACCAATAGCATAAAATCAACATAAAAAGTTTGGAAAATGAATCTACGTCTTGCTACGAACACACAGACGCGAAGATCATAAAAATCAGAGCTAAACGAAGAAGTTATGAATTAAACAAGATTTCCTATAGTAAAATAATAGATTAAATCTAACCTCAAATTTTAAAAGTTGAAAACCTACTTAACAGTAGTATGAACATGTAGATTATGAAATTACGAACCTAACGCAAGTTGAACGGATCAAATCGGAGTTAAAACGGAGATTTTCTGGCAAAAACAAATCTAGTGGCAAAACTATAAATAGCTGAAAACGTATTTTAGATCTAACCGAAACAAAGTACGCTTTCAAAAGAAGAAAACAAAATCTAAAAAGACGCTTTGGACCATGGGTTAAGACTCAGATAATTATAAGGGCTCTTTTGCAAAATTCACAGCGAAGGGGTATCCTTCGATATGAGCCGTCGGATTAGTTTTGGATGGCCGTGATTTGATCGGGCGGGTGAGATCGGCTGACGGCGAGGTGAATGGCGGTGGCGCCATCGCCGAACAATGGGAGCTCGCCGGCAACATTGGTTTAGGGCCTACGGTGGATGGTTTGACGAACAGGAAAGTCCAGAAGAGAGAGGAGAGGGTGTAGCACTCATCGGAGCCGAAAAGAATGAACGGGAAGCGATGACGGCTGCGCGGCGCTCGGCGAAGCGGCGATGGCTCTCCAAGCTTGTGGCGGTGCTAGGGTTGACTGACTTGGCTCGAGCAGGGGCGGCGCTTGCTCTAGGGTTTGGATAGAGAGGCGACTTGGGTGGTATTTATGAGGGGCGACATCTAGGGAGGCATGTCACAGGGCTCGTGGCGGAGCCGGACACGGACAGCGTCGGCGCGGTGGTGTCCGAGGTGGACATGACACAGAGAAAGGAGGAGCACCTGACGGGTGGGCCAGTGCGGTCCGCAAGAGGGAGGACACATAAGCATGGCTAGGCTGGCGGCGAAGATGGGCCAGCGTTGCTGGGCCGTGCATAGCGGGCGCGGGAGGGAGTGAGACGACCCGCGCTAGAAATGGGCCGAGGGAGATGGGCCAGCGCAGGACGGGAATGGCCCACGAGCGAGGAAAGAGAGGTAGGTCGACATGCTGGGCTACGGCCTAAGTGGGGAGGAGAGGGGAAAAGCCACCAGGCCGAAAACAGGGAAAGGGAGAAAGGAGGGAAGGAAAATTCATTTTTTCCTTTTCTAGTTTTCCCAAAGCAAATCTCAAAATGCAAATTGAAAACAATTTGAAGTTTGATTTCAAATCACACCACTCAAAAATCATTATGCAGCAGCATGAATGCACACACATGGTTGTAAACCTATATTTGATTTTAATTTGATAAAATTCATTATTTTCCTAAATTCAAATGGCCACAAAAATGCATAATTAATGATTTTCTCCTATTTCAAAATTATTACAAATTTTAGGGTGTTACAATTCTACTTTGTAGCACCTGATTTTAAGAACAAAACCAGATACACACCATATATGAGCCCTGGAAGTCAAATCTCACATATAGCTACAAATAAGGGTAATATCAAAAGACATTGCTTAAATACATAGCGTATTAGTATATAGATTATAACCTTAGAGTATGGACAATGGAAAGACAACTCCGATCTTCAGGTGAAGACTCCAAATCCACAGGGACAACTGACTGGTTGACCACAAGCCTAATTCCTCCAAACTCTAGGAATCTGGTACCCATCCAGGATTTTTATCCAAATAATTAAAAAAATAAAGCAAGCGTAAGCACATGTCGTACTCAACAAATATAACATGGGGTTCATGAGGCTCAAAAGGGTGACACTAGTTTAACTGCGATTATCTTTTAATTGTCATAATTTTAGCAAAGGAGTAGCAACAAGTTTATCACAAGCCCATATAAACACATGATCAGGTAAACATGAATAATGAATAGCATAAACAATTAACCATTAGTGAGCATCTTCATTATCCATATCATTAGTGTTCATCATCTATTCCGTAAGGGTTCCAAGGCCGCTCGTGACTGTGAGCATGGCTGATATACCAGTTTTACAATCTGTAGAGGTTGTACACTTTCATTGTGAGTCATGATTTACCCTTTCACCCAAAGTTGCGAGCCTCTCAACCCACTACCAAGGAAGGTCGGCAGGGTTCACTATGAAGCCTTTCAAAGGTTCGTCTAACAAGTTAGGGCCATTAGATTCACTTGACAAACAGATATAGGAACCACCCTATCAAATGGCACAATTCCCTTATGGCTATACACATAAGAGTAGAGGCTGTCCTATACCTGATTCATCAAGCCATTCTTATGCCAATAAAGGTAACCTCTAACAAGCTAGAAAAGGTCCTCTTACTGAGCTAAAGCTAGAGCCATATAGCCCTCACAGTTGTACTGTAAGTCCCAGATGATCACTTATAGATAAGTCCTTAGGGAGAGGAATCTAGAGCACCATAAAACAGCCTAATGCTCTAGCCCCCTTGTTCCATGTTGCAAAAAACATCTTTTAGTGTTTATTGCATATACCATTAGTCAAGTTACAAGATCATGGTCTTTAATTGAGCACTAGCATCATACTACCCAATGCAATACCCCATAGGTAACAAAGTACTAGGAGATCCTTAGTGGCAGTCAAGGTAGACACATGCAGGATGAATTAAATGATTAAAGGTGTATAGGACAACAAAGAAGATCCCATGCTATACTTGCCTTAAACTTAGATCCTTCTTCAAGTCCAAAACTTCAAAGATCCGTTTCTTGATTCACCATGTATAACTCACCAACTAGACAAGATCATAAAGCACCACACAAATATCCATGCAATCATACTCGAAGCAAACAATAAAACTAAATTAGAATAGTACACCAATCATAGAAAAATAAGTGAAAGAGTTTGAAATACGATTCTACGCATCACTATGAACACACAGACGCGAGAGGCACGCTAATCGGAGCTACGGTTAAAAAGATACATCTACCGATAGATTTGCTTTATACGCGGAAAAGAAAACTATAGGCTTCATTTGTTTTAACAATACAGAAGCTTATATAAATTGAATTAAATCAAATTTAGATTCGAATTACAAAACTAAAGTAAAACAAATCATATTTTATCTATAAAATCCAGTTGCATAATTATTATTCAAATTAGAGTTTAAACCATGAAATTCTAGAAATAGTAACATGATAACCACTGCTACTAATGCGTAGATCTCGTTGCTATGAATCTAACACATCTTGAATGGGTCAAAACGGACCTAAAACGTAGAAGATATGAAATAAACAAGATTTCCTTTACTAAAATAATAGATTAAATCTAACCTCAAATTTTAAAAGTTGAAAACATATCTAATAGTAGTATCAACATGTAGACTATGAAATTACGAACCTAATGCAGTTTGAACCGATCAAATCAGAGTTAAAACGGAGAAGTTATGGCTAAAACAAAATCAGTGGCAAATCTGTAAATAAGTGAAAACGTATTTTGAATCTAAACCGAAGCAACTACAATTTCTCAAGAAGAAAATGTAATATGTGGTTGCGCTTTGGACCACGGGTCAAGATTCAAATAATTGTAAGGGGATTTTTGCAAAAGAGCCAACGAAGGGGTACGTTCTAATCTGGACTCTTGATTTCGAATCGGATGGCTGTGATTGGTTGGGGGAGATGAGGTCGCCGGCGGTGACACAGACGGCGGCGGTGCCATGGCCGGACAAATGGAGCTCGCTGGAGCTCTCGGTTTTTGGCCTATAGAGCATGATTTGATGAACCGAAGACATGGGGAGAGAAAGAAGAGGATGGGGAAGTCACCGAAACCGAAAGGACCGGCGGGGAAGCGACGGTGGGCGGCGCGACGCTTGGCAAAACGGATGGCAACGGTGGCGCTTAGGCAATGGCGGCTGTGGGCTCGAGCAAAGGCAAAAACTTGCTTTGAGGTGGAGTAGGGAGGTGGCGTAGGCTCAAGCGACGTTTAAGGGGCATAGAGGCATGGACGGCACGACACACGCGGCGTAGCGGAGCCGGACACGGACGGCGTTGGCGCGGTCATGCTTCAGGCGGACATGGCGCAAGTAAGAAGAAGCCCTAACGGGTGGGCCTGGCGCGTCAGTGGGGTGGAGAGAGAAGGGACTCGTGGCGAGCCTTGCTAGTCACAAAGCTAGGCCACAGAGGGAGGAAGCAGGCCACGCGGGAAGGGTAGGCCGAACTAGGCTAGCGCGGAAATGGCCATGCGAGACGGGAACAGGCCGCGAGCGAGGCAGGCCGTCTGGGCCAAAAGCTGGGGAAGGGGAAAGAATTTCTTTGCTATTTTGTTTTCAAAACCAAATTCAATTTTGAACCAAATCAAATTCAAATAGAGTTTAAAATAAACTTTTTAATACAAATAAAAATGAGAAACTTTGGTATGCTCCCAAAAATAAATTTTACAACTTTTTAAACTCTTTTATTTTCAAATTTTATTTTCTTTTATTTCGAAACCATTTTTAATTTCTTTTGCAAAAGCAATTTAAACCACTTTGAATTTTCAATCAAAACCACTCAATCAAATACATCAAATGCAAGGGCATGTAAGCACAAACATGTTGCTAAACCTTATGATGAATTTTAATTTAATGAAAATTTTTATTTTCCTATATTTTATGAGCACAAAATTTAGAAATAAATAATTTTAAACCTATTTTCAAAAGAGGCAAATTTTAGGGTGTTACAATTCTACCTCCCTTAAGATGAATCTCGTCCCCGAGATTCAGAAGATGTCGACTTGGAGATAGGGATACTCCATCTTTAGACTCTTCTTTACTTCCTCGTGTAGTTCCATCGTCTTGATAAGGATCCCACTTTACTTTGCATACCTATTGACCTTACTCCAAATAACTTACCAAAATGATTCCAAGATTTTGATAGATACTCCAAACAATACTCAGGTAACTCCAATCACTAGGCCACCTTTCTTTTTTTGCCCATAATATCAATTTGCTTCCTCCCTCTGCGTCCTAGCTTCACGGCCAGCAAGGCCCGCCATGAATCCCTTCTCTCTCCACCCCACTGACACGCCGAGCCCACCCATCAGGGCTTCTTCTTCCTTGCGCCATGTCCGCCTCAAGCACGACCGCGCCGACGTCGTCCGTGTCTAGCTCTGCTATGCCGCGTGTGCCGTGCCGCCCACGCCTTCGTGCCCCTTAAATGCCGCTCGAGCCTGCGCCGCCTCCGTACTCCACCTCAAAGCAAGTTTTTGCCTTTGCTTGAGCCCACAGCCGCCATTGCCTAAGCACCGCCGTTGCCATCTGTTTTGCCGAGCGCCATGCCGCCCTTCGTCGCTTCCTCACCGGTCCTTTCGGTTTCGGTGAATTCCCCATCCTCTTCTCTCTCTCCCCATGTCTCCGGTTTCTCAAACTGTGCTCTGTAGGCCAAAAACTGACAGCTCCAGCGAGCTCCCTTTGTCCAGCCATGGCGCCACCGCCGTCTGTGTCACCGCTGGCCTCATCTCCCCCAACCAATCGGAGCCGTCCGATTAGAAATCAAGAGTCTAGATTAGAACGTACCTCTTCGTTGGCTCTTTTAAAAAATCCCCTTAAATTTATTTGAATCTTAACCCATGGTCCAAAGCGCAATCATATATTATGTTTTCTTCTTGGGAAAGCGTAGTTGCTTCGGTTTAGATCCAAAATACGTTTCACTTATTTACAGATTTGCCACTAAGTTTTGTTTTAGCCATAACTTCTCCGTTTTAACTCTGATTTGATCCGTTCAACTTGCATTAGGTTCGTAATTTCATAATCTACATGTTCATACTACTGTTAGATAAGTTTTCAACTTTTAAAATTTGACGTTAGATTTAATCTATTATTTTAATAAAGGAAATCTTGTTTATTTCATATCTTCTGCGTTTTAGGTCCGTTTTGACCCATTCAAGTTGCGTTAGATTCATAGCAATGAGATGTACTCATTAGTAACAGTGGTTACCATGTCACTATTTCTAGAATTTCATGGTTTAAACCCTAATTTGAATAATAATTATGCAACTGCATTTTATAGATAAAATATGATTTGTTTTACTTTAGTTTTATAATTCGAATCTAAATTTGACTTAATTCAATTTATATAAGCTTTTATATAGTTAAAATAAATGAAGCCTATAGTTTTCTTTTCCGCGTATAAAGCAGATCTATGTTAGATGTATCTTTTTCACCGAAGCTTCGATTAGCGTGCTTTTCGTGTCTGTGTGTTCGTAGTGAGATGTAAATTCATTTTATAAACTTTTCATCTTGATTTTATGTTTGGTGTACTGTTCTAATTTAGATCTATTGTTTGCTTCATATATGATTGCATGGATGCTTGTGTGGTGCTTTTATGATCTTGTCCAGTCGGTGAGTTATACGTGGTGAATCAAGAAGCAGATCTTTGAAGTTTTGGACTTGAAGAAGGATCTAAGTTTAAGGCAAGTATAGCATGGGATATTCCATGTTGTCCTATACACCTTTAATTATTTAATTCATGCTGCATGTGTCTACCTTGACTGCCAGTAAGGATCTCCTAGTACTTTGTTATCTTGTACCTTCATACCTATGGGGTATTGCATTGGGTAGTATGATGCTAACACTCAATTAAAGACCATGATCTTGTAACTTGACTAATGGTATATGCAATAAACACTAAAAGATGTTTTTAGCAACATGGAACAAGGGGGCTAGAGCATTGGGCAATTTTATGGTGCTCTAGATTACTCTCCCTAACGACTTATCTGTAAGTGATCATCCGGAACTTACAGTACAACTGTGAGGGCTATATGGCTCTGGCTTTAGCTTAGTATGAGGACCTTTTCTAGCTTGTTAGAATTTACCTTTATTGGTGTAAGAATGGCTTAACGAATTGGGTATAGGACAGCCTCTACTCTTATGTGTATAGCCATGAGGGAATTGTGCCATTTGACAGGGGGGTTCCTATATCTATTTGCCGAGTGAATCTAATGGCCCTAACTTGTTAGACGAACCTTTGAAAGGCTTCATAGTGAACCCTACTGACCTTCCTTAGTAGTGGGTTAAGAGGCTCATGACCTCGGGCGAAAGGGTAAATCACGACTCACAGTGAAAGTGTACAACCTCTGCAGAGTGTAAAACTGGTATATCAACCGCACTCATGGTCACGAGCGGCCTTGGAACCCTTACGGAATAGATGATGAATACTAATGATATGGATGATGAAGATGCTCACTAATGGTTAATTGTTTATGCTATTCATTATTTGTGTTTACCTAATCATGTGTTTATGGGCTTGTGATAAACTTGTTGCTACTCCTTTGCTAAAATTGTGACAATTAAAAGCTAATCGCAGTTAAACCAGTGTTAGCCTTTTGAGCCTCATGAACCCCATGATATATTTGTTGAGTACGACATGTACTTACGCTTGTTTTATTTTTCAATTATTTGGATAAAAATCCTGGATGGGTACTAGATTGTTAGAGTTTGGAAGAATTAGGTTTGTGGTCAACCAGTCAATTGTCCCTGTGGATTTGGAGTCTTCGCCTAAAGATTGGAGTTGTCTTTCCGCTATCTATACTCTGAGGTTATAATCTTTATACTAATACGCTATGTATTTAAGCATTGTCTTTTGATATTAATCTTATTTGTAGCTATATGTGAGATTTGACTTCCTGAGCTCACATATGGTGTGTATATGGTTTTGTTCTTAAAACCGAGTGCTACAAAGTGGTATCAGAGCAATGTTGGCTGTAGGACACAAGCCTAGTAGAAACTGGTCATTTTAAGGTTTAGAAGTTGCTACAAAAACCCTTGCTTTATGAACCTTGATATTTTCTTCTCTACTATATCTATACCCTTGCTATTCATCTCTACCTTGGTGCTTATTTTGAAGTCTTTGTTCTTATCTTCACTCCTTGATTTGATATGCTTTTAGAACTGTCCCTCATCACCTTCTTGCATAATCTAAAGACGAGTCTTGGGATTGTTACCCCAGTACAACGAGGACGATAGTATCGCAAGTTGAGTCAATGATTGAATTGTGCATCTTTATTGCTTGTTGAATTGTCATTATGCTTATGATTGTTTTGAATCTTTGTAATGATTGCAATGATCTTGTTGGGTGTTCCCACAATTTCATTTAGTTTATAGGCCTAAGGTATAAGGATCAGTACAATAAATAGTTGGGTTATGGTATTCTTCTATTTCCTCTATCATGTCTTTTTGGAGCAGCCTGCACTATTTGGCTTATATCTCTAATCTTAGATAACCCAAAATCATGAGAAAATTCAGGACAATAGTAGACTTCAATATCCTTCTCTGAGCGTAAGAATCATCCTAATAGCTGTTTTGGTTATGGAAATACAAAAATCACAAGGTGATGCATTTGTGCTGTTTGGAATCTGGAGTAGTTTCTGTTGTGCACTATTTTCGACTAAGTTAACTGTAGAATTTGGAAAAGTGTTATATAAGGAAGTTGTGGAGCATTTGATAAGGTTTCCAACGGTATAATATACAATATCATTGGATTAACAGAATGAGAGTTACAGCTGTTTTACTACGCTGCTGTTTTCCATCTCGCGAGGAATTTCAGGTTTCTTGTTCTTGCCCATACACAAGAGTATCATTGGGATGTCAGAACATCTTGATACTAGTTAGCTCATCTAGAAGAAGGTGCAAGCTACCCTTCTTGTGTCCCCTACTTTATCTTTTCTTAAGGGGGGTAGCCAAGCTAAAGAAGTTGCAAGACGAAGGTTTCATATGTTCTGGAGTTTCACTTGGAAGTATAGGTTTTGCCTCTGGATGAGAGATCATCATCCAACATAGATGGATAAATTTGTTGGGTCATCTACAAGTAACTGATGTATTCCTCAAGAATTGACCTTCTCTTCGAGCTATTATCAATTGGGAGTTTAATCTTCAACATACCTAGGATAGGTTGGTATGGATGACGTAGGAAGGAGATATTGGACATTTACAGTTGATTCAATGGAGACTCAGAACATCTCATTGATTTACCAAGTTAGAAAGTGAGTTTTGGTTCAAGGGAAGTTATCCGAGATCCTCAAGATATTGGTAGAGCTGCTGGAGAAGTTTTAAGTTAGTTGGATCAAAAGACCTCAGCTAAGTGTTTGAAGGAGTCTAAGAAGTGGTTGAAGTAAAACCTATGTATTAGCTTTGCTAGATCCGGACGAGAGCTTCATATCTACAATGATGCACCTTGTCAAGGTGTGGGATGTGTCTTTATATGAGAGGAAAGGTAGTGGCTTGTTTATTAAGTCAGCTAAGGAAGCGTAAGTTAAACTACCTAACATGTTATCTAGAGTTATCCATTGTGAAGCATAGAAGTAATATCTCCTTGGAAGAAAAAGTGACGTATAGGAGGGTCACAAGAACCTATAGGACATCTTGATTAAGTTAGTCTTGAGCTTGTATTATCCTCGTTGGAATAAGATTGATTATGACTTGGAAAAGTGCTATTACTTTAAGGAGCAAAGACATGGCCGATGCCCTTAGCAACGAAGAGTTGTGCTAGGAAGGTTCGGGTGACACCAAGGACTAAGAATTATATTCCAAGTTTGTGCAACCTGACCAAAACCATTAATATTTTGAGGATTGGTGGTAGATTCTCCTTCTGGTCAAGGGATTCGTAAGGTTTCATTATAAGGTGGATATTTTAAGAAAAAGAATTGATATTATGGGCAAAAAATGAAAGGTGGCCTAGTGATTGGAGTTACCTGAGTATTGTTTGGAGTATCTGTCAAAATCTTGAAATCATTTTGGTAAGTTATTTGGAGTAAGGTCAACAGGTATGCAAAGTAAAGTGACATCATTATTAAGACAATGAAACTACACGAGGAAGTAAAGAAGAGTCTAAAGACGGAGTATCCCTATCTCCAAGTCGACGTCTTCCGAATCTCGGGGACGAGATTCATCTTAAGGGGGGTAGAATTGTAACATCCTAAAATTTGCCTCTTTTGAAAATAGGTTTAAAATGATTTATTTCTAATTTTTGTGCTCATAAAATATAGGAAAACAAAATTTTTCATTAAATTAAAATTCATCATAAGGTTTAGCAACATGTTTGTGCTTACATGCCCTTGCATTTGATGTATTTGATTGAGTGGTTTTGATTGAAAATTCAAAGTGGTTTAAATTGCTTTTGCAAAAGAAATTAAAAATGGTTTTGAAATAAAAGAAAATAAAATTTGAAAATAATAGAGTTTAAAAAGTTGTAAAATTTATTTTTGGGAGCATACCAAAGTTTCTCATTTTTATTTGTATTAAAAAGTGTATTTTAAACTCTATTTGAATTTGATTTGGTTCAAAATTGAATTTGGTTTTGAAAATAAAATAGCAAAGAAATTCTTTCCCCTTCCCCTGCTTTCGGCCCTGATGGCCTGCCTCGCTCGCGGTCTGTTCCCGTCTGCGTGGTCGTTTCCACGCTGGCCCAGTTCGGCTTACCCTTCCCGCGCGGCCTGCTTCCTCCCTCCGCGGCCCAGCTTCATGGCTACAAGGCCCACCGCGAGTCCCTTCTCTCTCCACCCCGCTGACGCGCTAGGCCCGCCCGTTAGGGGTTCTTCTTCCTTGCGCCATGTCCACCTCAAGCACGACCACGCCGATGTCGTCCGTGTCTAGCTCCACTACGCCACGTGTGCCGTGCCGCCCATGCCTTCGTGCCCCTTAAATGCCGCCCGAGCCTACGCCGCCTCCCTACTCTGCCTCAAAGCAAGTTTTTGCCTTTGCTCGAGCCCACAACCGCCATTGCCTAAGCGCCGCCGTTGCCATCTGTTTTGCCGAGCGCCGTGCCGCCCTCCGTCGCTTCCCCGTCGGTCCTTTCGGTTTCGGTGAGTTCCCCATCCGCTTCTCTCTCTCCCCGTGTCTCCGATTCGTCAAACCGTGCTCTGTAGGCCAAAAACCGAGAGCTCCGGCTATGGCGCCGCCGCCGTCTGTGTCACCGCCGGCGACCTCATCTCCCCCAACCAATCACAGCTGTTCGATTCGAAATCAAGAGTCCAGATTAGAACGTACCCCTTCGTTGGCTCTTTTGCAAAAATCCCCTTACAATTATTTGAATCTTAACCCATGGTCCAAAGCGCAATCACAGATTATGTTTTCTTCTTGGGAAAGCGTAGTTGCTTCGGTTTAGATCCAAAATACGTTTTCACTTACTTACAGATTTGCCACTGATTTTGTTTTAGCCATAACTTCTCTGTTTTAACTCCGATTTGATCCGTTCAACTTGTATTAGGTTCATAATTTCATAATCTACATGTTCATACTACTGTTAGATATGTTTTCAACTTTTAACATTCAAGGTTAGATTTAATCTATTATTTTAATAAAGGAAATCTTGTTTTTTTAATATCTTCTGTGTTTTAGCTCCGTTTTGACCCATTCAAGTTGCGTTAGATTCATAGCAATGAGATCTACGCATTAGTAATAGTGGTTACCTTGTCACTATTTCTGGAATTTCATAGTTTAAACTCTAATTTGAATAATAATTATGTAACTGGATTTTATAGATAAAATATGATTTGTTTTATGTTAGTTTGATAATTTGCATCTAAATTTGACTTAATTCAATTTATATAAGCTTTTATATAGTTAAAATAAATGAAGCCTGTAGTTTTGTTTTCCACGTATAAAGCAGATCTATTGGTAGATTATCTTTTTCACCGAAGCTCCAATTAGCGTGCTTTTCGGGTCTGTGTGTTCGTACTGAGACGTATATTCATTTTATAAGCTTTTCATCTTGATTTTATGTTTGGCATACTATTCCAATTTAGATCTATTATTTTCTTCATGTATGATTGCATGGATGCTTGTGTGGTGCTTTATGATCTTGTCCAGTCGGTGAGTTATACGTGGTGAATCAAGAAGCAGATCTTTGTAGTTTTGGACTTGAAGAAGGATCTAAGTTTAAGGCAAGTATAACATGGGATCTTTCTAGTTGTCCTATACACCTTTAATCATTTAATTTATGCTGCATGTGTCTACCTTGACTGCCACTATGGATCTCCTAGTACTTTGTTACCTTGTACCTTGATACCTATGGGTATTGCATTGGGTAGTATGATGCTAGCGCTCAATTAAAGACCAGGATCTTGTAACTTGACTAATGGTATATGAAATAAACACTAAAAGATGTTTTTAGCAACATGGAACAAGGGGGCTAGAGCATTGGGCTATTTTATGGTGCTCTAGATTCCTCGCTCTAAGGACTTATCTGTTAGTGATCATCTGAGACTTATAGTACAACTATGAGGGCTATATGGCTCTGGCTTTAGCTCAGTATAAGGACATTTTCTAGCTTGTTAGAGGTTACCTTTATTGGTGTAAGAATGTCTTGATGAATCGGGTATGTGATAGCCTCTACTCTTATGTGTATAGCCATGAGAGAATTGTGCCATTTGATAGAGGGTTCCTATATCTATTTGCCGAGTGAATCTAATGGCCCTAACTTGTTAGATCAATCTTTGAAAGGCTTCATAGTGAACCCTGCCGACCTTCCTTGGTAGTGGATTAAGAGGCTCATGACTTCGGGTGAAAGGGTAAATCACGACTCACAGTGAAAATATACAACCTCTGCAGAGTGTAAAACTGGTATATCAGCCGTGCTCACAGTCACGAGCGGCCTTGGAACCCTTACGGAATAGATGATGAACACTAATGATATAGATGATGAAGATGCACACTAATGGTTAATTGTTTATGCTATTTATTATTCATGTTTATCTGATCATGTGTTTATGGGCTTGTGATAAACTTGTTGCTACTCCTTTGCTAAAATTGTAACAATTAAAAGCTAATCATAGTTAAACTAGTATCATTCTTTTGAGCCTCATGAATTCCATGATATATTTGTTGAGTACGACATGTACTTACGCTTGTTTTATTTTTCAATTATTTGGATAAAAATCCTGGGTGGGTACCAGATTGCTAGTGTTTGGAGGAATTAGGCTTGTGGTCAACCAGTCAGTTGTCACAAGTTCTATGTCAATACACATCACGGGAGGCATGATCTAGAAAGAGGGGCTAACCTATGTGTCAAAACACTATATACGGTAAGTGTAACTTACTTTAGTACTCCATTATGTTGGTGTCGAAAGCGTTACTTAACATTTTTATATGCGAAACACACAGTACCCTAAGCAGAAGTCAGATGACAACTTCTTGGAGCTCGTCGGCGACCTTTGCGCCTTCATATTGGACCAAATTATACACGTAAGAGGCATTTATCATGACTGAAAATCCGAGTTAGGAAGGCATCCTCAGTACCAACATCTTCGTGAGACGGAAAGGCTAGCTCTAGGCCGTTGATAACAATGTGTATGGAATGTGACATTGGTCTTATCTTGTGTAACGGTTTGAAATTGTGGAATGGATTGGACTTGTAAATTATGTCTATGTAATGATGAATTATATATGTTCTTGTGAATTGGAAATGTTAGTTTATATAATATTCTTGTACCTGTGGATACAATGTTTGAATTATATATGCATATATGTATATATGTTCGGGCCAGATTTGAATTTTTTTTAGCAGAAAAATGTACTGTAGGGGCGGTTCAGTTTGAGTTTTTTTGGTAGGAAAATATACTGTATGGGCGGTTCTATAAATCGAAATTATAGGGGTGGTTGGTGTTATCACCGCCCCTACAAATCGTTTTTGTAGAGGCGGCTGGTGTCACCGGCCGCCCCTACAAATGTATTTGCACCAGCCACCTCAACAAATCGATTTATTGGGGCGGCTTGGGGATGGCTTGAAAATCGCCCCTACAAACCCTTGATTTGTAGAGACAGTGTGGTAGGGGCGGCTGGCAAAACCGCCTCTACAAACCATCGCCAATCGCCCCTACAAATGCTTAGTGTAGTAGCGACTCCTCACACTATGAGACAGTAAGACACTCTTACAGAATATAGCAACAGCAATGACAAGAAAGCTCTTCCATTTGTCACATCACATGCATGTATGCCTATGGACTATGGCCGTGCATTATTCGGGGAGGTAACAGGTAAGTAACACTCTCCTCACATTATCAGGTACGCTTACAAAATACTGAAGCCCCTTGCCGCGATGGCGCGATCGACATAACATTATCGACAGAACTAGTATAACTTATATATTGTCAGCTAATCGAATAGCTGACTCGCTCAGAGCATAATAGCGGCGCTACAAGCAGCTAGACCCAGAGTGCCCCCGCATTGCGCAGCAGAGGGACGAGGTTGCCGCTGAGGTGGAGCGACATGACCTTGTCTGTGGAGCCGACGAGCCTGCCGCCGATGAACACTGCTGGTACACCGGCACTGCGGCCCAGTAGCCTCGCCAGTCCCTTCTCCATCTCCTTTCCCTGCGGGTCCTTGTCCAGCTCCACCACCATCGTGTTCACCCCGAGCTCGCGGAAGAGCTGCGTCACAGTGTGACACATGCAGCAGGAGCTCGTGCTGAAGATCACCACTGCACGCTGCGATGCCAGCCTTGTCACCTGGTCCATTAAGGGTCCTGTCGATCGTTCGCGAGAAATAAACAACCCTGCTTTAACAGAGTTGCTTCGAAGTGACTAATGTAAGCTAGGCTAGCTAGAGAAGATGTGCGATTTGCTTCTTGTATATCTGATGCTTTGAGTATTTGTGCTTGCTTGCTTAGGACTGGGTGCAGGGAGGCTAGTTTATATAGGCGTGGACATAAATGTGATGGCAAGAGAGCGAAGCTTTTTGCAGCGAACCGACGGGGAGGGTTTGGATAATTGCCAACGCTTTTTGGGTCGTGACTCACACCGAAGGGTTTAGTATGTACTAGTACGCAATATTTGGACTGCTGTAACAGTAGTGTAGCTACCTGATACTGAAACGGTTCGAGCTTGGATGTTGATAAGGCTTGGGGATCTTACTCAGCCTATCCTATATGGCTATATTCTTATTCGACTAGTCAGAAGACAGAGAAAGAAAGAATGAGATGTCGTGGAGGGATAATAAGCTCTTGGAGTACCAATCTCATTTTATATTTGACAACTGACATTCAGTGGTTGGACCATTCAATACTAATCTTTGAGGGTCTTTGTAATATGTCAGTAAAGTGTGGGATGAACTAAAGTTCATTAATAGAAATGAAACTATGATGTTTATAGTCTGGTACTTCATGCACAGATATCATTGTTGAAGTGGAAATCCATTTCTTCACGTTCGGATAATATCATCCTATACGTGGTCATAAATTCAGCGATATTGATGGTGGCCGCCACTACAGAAGTTGCCAAGTCAAATATAGAATCTTGTTAGAGTGAAGCCAAGTCAGCATGGGGGAAACAAGATACTATATAAATAAAGGCACTATATATGAACAGCATAGCATACCCATGGCCTGTATGACTAGTTCTTATCCTGTATGTCCAGAATCTCAACCAAAGCAAAGCCCTGATACCCCATCAGACATGGAAGAGGTATGCGATGCTGCGCTCCGAAGTCGCATTTTCTAATTAATAATCAATATATATTGGCCATAGAGGTGGCATTCTGTATGGATAAGGAGCATCTGAAAGAGGGTCGCGATTCCATGCAAAGTGGGTACCAAGATATCAGATATGTGGCAGCTTGAGAGGTGCTACTGAAAAGGAACCATGTGATGTGACACATGGTTATGGTATTTACAGAAAGAATGGCTACTCAAAATTGAATGCCAATTCCACTACAAAGAAATTTCAAGAATCTTTGATGAAATGGCATTCCCTGCTTATGTGAAATCGCTCGTATGCACAAGTATATATGTGTTCAGATCAACGATTAGAACTAATATCCTTTTAGCTGGTACGGTTTTACTCAATCACAGGCACAAGAATGAGAGACACGAAGAGTTTCTGAAGCCATCCTGTGGAGTTGCAGATAACATATAGGTTCATATCCTCTGGAGTTGCATTGGGAACATTACTTGGCTCGCATGTAATAATCAGTTATTAAAATAACTGTCAATCAATCAAATCAAGTGATTAAACATGCAATATTAATGTGAAGAGGGAATGTAAAAGTAAGGGAATGTAAAAGTACATATACATAGAGAAAAGAACAACAGTCCAAGAGAAAAAGGTGTTACTTACCTGTAGCAAAACCTGCAACACCTGTAACACAAGAGCAGTTAGAATGGTAACACTATCTCTTTACATTGCTTAAGACATATTGATTTTGCAAATCGGTTGAACTATACATAATTTTCTTTACGATCAATTGCGTTGTCGCTGAAACATAGTGTCCATTACTAGGGTTTTTGACGATTTACTGTCTGTGTTGGAAAACTGGGTTTCCAGCACGTATGAAGCGGTGAATTGTTCGCCAGGGCGGAGGCCCTAGGCAAAGGCTGAAAAAGTAGTAGGTGGGCCCAAGCACAATTAGGGTTTCATAAATGCATTCCCCCACCCCCTATACATAGGGTTTGGTTCCCCTTTTATAGGGCTCTGTTTACTACCATCCCTTACATCTTTACCCCGCGCCAGCTTAGGTACATTCCAGGAATATCCTCGCACCTATACTAACCACCGAGGGCAATCTGGGCTTTCTCTTCTTGCACCGCCTCTGCTTCTTGGGCCTTAGCTTTTGGCCCATAGGGAGCCCATTTCCGGTTCAGGACCAAGACGTCATGGTCGTTTCCTTCGACAGGTGGAGATCGCCCGGCCTTCGCTTGAGCCGCCTTCGCCTCCACCTTGTTGTCCGCCTCGTCCTAGAGCCTTCACCTATATTTATCGAGCCTCTGCCACAAACCGCGCCCAGGAGCCTTCGCCGCCTTCTCCGCCGCGCCCGGGGGCCTTCGCCATACCGTCGATCGGGAGCGGAGGTTCCTTTGGGGTTCCTACACATCTCCTGCACAATCTGTTAGTGTAAGTTTCTATAGACCATAGTGGGATCTAACCTCCGCTACTCACATATCCATGTCCCAATAGTTTCCCCCTTGAGGGCATGGTCTAATGCGAGCGGGCCGTGACCCTCAATTTTGCCATTGATATTGAGTTGCGGAGGTTTCCCCCTTTCCCCCCTGGGTTGCCTGGATCAGACCGTTGCGATTGTGATATGTCACGTTCTTATTCTTTGCGTTGCTGAACGGATGTGACCATTGGGCGAGCCAAAGCGTCCGACCGTGGCCTATATAAGGGGGCGGTAGGTGAAGGCTCCCCCCACGCCACCTGAGCCATCGCTTCGCGTCTTTCGCTTTCTAAGCCTTCTTTCGCGCTTAGCCTTCGCTTGGTTGCGACCTGCCTACGTCCTTCTTTGTTCTTTCTAGTTATTTGGAGGTGGCTTCTACTGTTAGTCCTCCTCCTCGCTAGGCTACCATCTTTGGTCCCTACTCCTGTCTTCTTGGTGTTAGGGCTAGCGGATGGTCTGCGTGCTTTGAGGAGTGTATGGTTGCTATTGCGGAGGCCTAAGAGGTTGAGGAGGGTTTGGGTAGTGTTGATGCTTCAGTTGGTGATTTAGTTGGTGCTAAAGAAGCGGAGGTCATGGCTGGCAAGACCTAGGATTTTGGGCCTTCGTTCATGACGACAAAGATGATCCTTGAACTAGAGAAGGATGGTTGTGTTCCTCAGGGCAGGGCTAAGCTTCTACAGGGCGAGACGGTCCCTACGCCTGGTAAGGATTATGCTGTCATCTTTAAGGATTACTTCTCCTGTGGCCTTCACCTTCCCTCTGTTCGGTTCCTTGTGAAGTACTGGAGGAGTTGATGTTCAGATTCACCATCTTACTCCTAAAGGCCTTCTTACTTTGAGTAAATTTTGCTAGGCTTGCGAGTCTTATGGTGCTGAGCCGGATCTGGACACTTTCTGTGAATACTACAAACTTTAGCGCTAGCCTAAGAAAGTGGGTGATGATGAGCTTATTGCTCAGTATGGCAGCTGCGCATTCATGGCGAAGAGGCAGCAAGGGGATTCTAGGTTGGAGATTTCATACTGCTAGAAGAACAAGTGGAATAAGGATTGGATGCGTTATTGGTTTTATGTGCAGACCTTCGGCGTTACCTCTACCCATGAGGATGGGAAGAAGGTAACTAGATATCCTCTTGCCTCTGTTATGACAGAGATGAAAGCCTTTGACAAAGGTAGCACCTTGTAGTGAGATTACCCCTCACAGACAGGCTTGTAACAAGGCCTTCGCTTTAGCCTGCCAGTACTCCAGAGGCCATGATCTTATGGAGGAGATGGTAGCTGCAAAGTTCTGGCCTCTTGGCAAATCTAGGCCTTCGTTCAAAGTGGAGATGGTGCACCTCCCTATTTACGGTCTAGCTGATGGAATCCCTTTTCCCCATTTTGGGATAAAGCTATAGGAGGATGAAACTCCAGAGGAGTTTGCTACTATCATGGAGCAAGAGGTGTGAGAAATTGTTGGTGATATTTCTAACAAGGAGTTTCTCGCGCGGAGGTCCACTGCGCGCATGATGCCTCGGCTCAACCATGTGTTTGAAGAGTTGGGGATACACCACGAGGAACACAAGGTTCCTACGAAGGTGCTGAGGTCTATTGAGGCTAAGGCCAAGAAGGCTGTTGTGAAGAATAATACCACAGCGGCTGAGTCAAACAAAAGGAGAGGTATCGGTGCTACGAAGGCCGTCAGCAAGAAGCAGAAGATTGGGGCCACTTCCATCGGTGCTTCTACAGACGCCACTAAGGAAGTCGTGAAGAGTGTTCATGGGGGCTCTGCTTCTATGGCTGTCGGCATGGAGAGCGATCATTCCACAGCCTCCGCTGACCTTGGAGGGGATGATTTTGTTCAATCCGCTCTTAGAGGGATGGGGGCTAGCTCTGCCATTGAGCCCTCCTTCATGGCGCTATTCCCGATGTGCTAGGCTATGACTCATCCAGTTCTGAAGGCAAGGACGGTGGTGGTGGTGACACTTCTATGCCTAGCGATGCAGAGGTTGGGAGTGTGGATCGCCGCTCTGTGAAGGTTCCTGTGGTCGATGAATCTGAAGATGATCCTAAGCATGAGCTGCCTTCGACATAGCCTTTAAATCTGACACCCCCGATTGGTTCACGGTGGGAGGAGGGCATAGAGATGGATGTCATGAAAACTACTTTGTTTTTGGGTAGGTGTTTTCTTGGTTCTTTTTGTTTTACTATGTGTTTTCACCATATGTTTGCTATTAAAACTACTCTTGTTTTTACTTTTTCCTAGGTGACTTGACTACAGCCATGGAGACTCCCTTGCCAGGGGAGAAGCCTCCACCGGCTGATTTGGACCTTGCCCGAGTTGGGCGGGATGTCGGTTGACACCGCTCTTGATTGGAGGGGCTAGGCCTTCGTCTCCTGTTCGCTCCGGCGGTGAAGGTTTAGTTATCTCATTCTCTTTGTTTTATTTGTTGCTTTATTTTGTTGTTTCTAACATAAGCTTGTCGTCTTTCTTTTCAAGAAGCTCCGTAGATACACTAAGTGGGTGGGCGAAGCACCTCCATGCTCTTTACATGGAGGTAGGAGGTTGAATGCAACCTCCGCTACTTTGGTTTATGTTTTTTCCATACATTTCTTATGTTTGTCTTTTTTAATAGGCCAAGCTCACCACCACTTTAATAAGGTTAATTTCTACCAGCTACTGCGGTACAACTTGGAGCAGTAGTGCCTAGTGAGTGCTTGCTATTTTTGGTTTTGGGTGCTCTTTTATTTCGGGGTACTAAAACTCTTCTTTGTAGAGTCACCATATGGCGGAGGCTCTTGAGGAGCGGGGGACGAAGAGATTATCAATCGTGATGTCGCATTGGGGCGTTGAAGAAGGAAGTGGAGGTGGTGGAGGCCGAGAAGACCTGGCTTGCAGAAGAGGTCACGGGCCTCCGCATGGACCGTGCAGATTTTGAAGACCTATAGGGAAAAGTGGAGTCCCTGGGCAAGGATCTTGAGGGTGCGAAGGCTATCGGGCAACTCGCTGCCGAACGTTCCCTGAAGGCCCTTGAGATAGCTAAAAACCTCTGCAAGGAGGAGAATGCGGAGAGGGAGTCAAGCATGGCTTTTGAAGGCGTAAGTGGATGTGTTGTCCAAGCGCTTAGAAGATGCCAAGGCTGTTGGGCTGGCTGCCACTGATCTTTGTATTGGTGCACTTGGCCAATTTGGGGGTGTTGCTTCTTTGCTGTCACCAGAGCCGTCAGCGTACAACATCTTCTCTTGGATGAAGTCCAACTTTGCCAAGCTTCCTGATTTTGTTGGCGGGGCTGTTGATTTTGGAGCTCTTTCTACCGCCACGAACTCCTCGAAGATGCTGGCTGTTGATGGTCACTAAACATCAATTATAAACCATGAACATAACATGTATTTATAATTAATTCCATCACTAAACATAGGTATAGGGGTTTAAACTAATAAATTCTACAAGTTTTGGTAAATCTGTGTTTTCAGCAGGGTTTATCCAGAAAAAACACTAATGGGGACCTATTCATCAAAGGAAATCATATAATTCCACAATGAAACTAACGTGGAAAGATTCTAGAAGACTCCAGGAGGCTCTCCACCAAAGCAGAGCCCGAGACACTAACATATAGGCTGCCCAACCCCTGAGGTCCACTAGTCCACCCCTCGTTGCTAAGTTGGTTCCCCACCGCCTCTTAGGTTGCATCTATGCCGTCCTTTAAGTTGGTTTGATCCAAGGGCTCACGATGGACGCTCTGGCCTATATATATCAGCCCCTACCCCCTCCCTCAGTAGATCCCTACAACCCTAATTCATATCATAAGGATCAGAGTCAAGCTATCATGAGAAGCTTAGTCCTCCATAGGATCTAGTCTTATAAATAGAAATAGTGAGATAGAGAGTGAGGGAAGAGTTTGAAGGAAGTGCCAGCCTATCGATGCTCTCTCTACGGTTTGTACCTTGGCGGATTCAAGTTCTACCTGAGCTTGCTTTAGAGATTTCACTGGTAATCAACTTCTAATTCAAGTAAGCATCTTGTTTACATTATTCATCAGTTTTATGACTCTTTTGAGTGCTTTTTTCTCTACATAGGAGGAGTAAAGTATTAATCATAAGTGTAAGCGTGGTGCTTAGACTTGGGTTAATCATGGATGCACCCTGTATTCTGAAAGGTGGTAGATCACGTGAGTGACATAAGTTCTATATAGCCTGTACTATATAGCTTTGTTGATCCTTTATAGCCCACCTCCTGTCTGTAGGCGCACGTAGGACATGGTTGCGAAGGAAAGCATCGTCTGCTGGTGTCTTTCCCTAGTAATGTCTCTAGTTGAATAGTAGAAGACATAAGGTTACCCAAGTTAGAACTAGAGAACCTAAGTTATCTTCTCTATGCTCCTATTTATCCTAACCTTGTTGCTACCCCTTGTTAAGTTAGATCGTAGTTAGTCTCACACATTTCCCTATGGATACGATACTTGGAATACCTTCGGGTAAAAGCTATAGCAGTATCTGTGTGTTTATGGATTTATCTATGTGCATTAATAAATACCAACAAGCTTTCTGGCGCTGTTGCCGAGGAAACGGTTGCTGAATTGACTACAAGCCTAGCTTAACCTTTTATCTTTTATTCTTTCTTTTATTTTAATTTTTCTTTTAGCTTGGATTCCACTGCCTATCTATCAATATGCTAAGCCCATGAGCACAAGCCTAAAGCCACCTAGAATCTTCAGAGCCTATCATAACACCTGGCTATGAGCGGCGCCCGTGTTTTATAAAACTGATTTGGGATCAATCCTTCTCGGGAGAAGGCAATGAAAACCTATACTCACACCTAGAAGAGTTTGAACAGACCTATGCATGCTTGTGTATCGCTAGCATGTCTGACGAGACCTTAAGATGGAAGTTGTTTCCGTTCTCTTTGACGGGAAGAGCTAAACATTGGTATAGTCAAACCATAGGAAGTATTCAAGGAGATTGGGAAACTCTATGCTCTAAATTTTGTTTACGTTTCTTTCGCATCTCTAAAGTGGTTAGCCTTCGGAAAGAGGTTTTAAAATTTAGACAACTAGAAGAAGAATCTCTTGGTACATCATGGGATCATTTTAACGAACTCATCATCACTGGCCCGGACCTTGCCATTCAAGACCCTATACTTCTTCAACATTTTTACATGGGTCTTAGCAAGGACTCCATGGAATCCCTTGATGTAGCCTCTAGAGGAGCTTTCCTTCATCTGTCTACTAGTTAAGCAAGGTCTATGCTTGATAGAATTAGTGGAAAGACTCCCTGCACTAGCATTCATAATGAACTCCCCGAGGAAGAGAAGAAATCATCTCCTAATCAAGTAGAGGAAGTTTTGATAGCCAAATCACAACCACTCTAATCCTAAGATTTAGCTATCAATCCCAAACCACCAATACCCCAAAATCCTCCAAGTTAAGAAGGAATTCCACCTTTGGAAATCCCTGTTGAAATCAAGGATAACCTCTTTGGTGCTGATTTTGGGAGAATAATAAATTCTCATCTTCATAAGAGACCTTCGAGTGAATATAATTCAAATCCTCTTAAGAAGGGATCTCTTAGAAAGCATCCTTATTCTCATGTAGGACATTAGGAAGAATTCAAGGATGGCATGACTAGTAATGCCATTGAAGGAGAGCCAAGCCATTTAGAAGCCACTCCTATCCTCTCCCCTTCTATGCCCACATTAGATGTCTTCTCTGAACCCATCTCTCAGTACATCCTTGGCCCTGATGATCCCTCTTATGCTCTTTCTACTAAGTCTCATGATGACCCTAGAAATCCACTAAGACAACCAAAGTATAGGAGTCATGAAGACCACAAGGATGACCAAGAAGAGCAACTGACAATGGATAGAATGTATGAAGAACTCATATGCCATTGCTAAAGAATGGATGGACAAGGACTGAAGCCTTAGGGTAGAATACAAACTTGGCCTAGATTCAAATAGTTAGGTTAAATCAATCTCTTTAATAGACATGACTCATCCAAGTTTGGAGGAAGTCTTAGACAAGACTAACTTGAGAATCACCAATCCAAGGGAAATCTTGGATAATAAAATGACCAATGAATGTCATAGGCATGGAATGATGGAGACAATGTTCTTACCTATAGACATTCATAAAGAATCAACCCTAGAGCTTGAAAAGGAAGATTACATCAGCAAGCATGGAAGCTACTTCATTAACACCTCATCAAATCCATGCTCGCATGAGAAATCTCTTGAATCAATTGGTCCCTATAACATTGCCACACACGAGATCTTCAACCCCCTCATGCTTCCTGTTCATAAAGACTTTGAAAGGGTGGTTGTAGATGCATATGTTTATCATAAATACTACAAATATCGTTGGCATGAATCTTGAGATAGGCACCCAAAGGTTGCTATTGGAGGGGAAACCACCTCATCAACCTAAAGCAAGGATGAGTTTTGTCCTGAAGCAAGCACTTTTGGGAGACAACATGAGCTTTCACCTTTTGTTATAATGCCCTTGTGAAGTGAGCATAGAAATATAGTTGTGAAAATATTCCTTCGAGTATTTTTATCACTAACCATTTCAGGTTTGAAGCAAAAAGGATGAACGATGACAATTCAAGGTATGTCCAACCAATCATCATGCACATTAAATCACAACCATCCAAACTTGACTTTGCCTTGCAAAATTCAAGTGTGGGGGATAAACTTCTCTAAAAAATCTTATGCCATGTTGCTAATTTTGGTTGTCTCTACTTTCAATCCATGCTCAATTTGCTAAACAACAATCATGCTCTTTCATCTCTATTTGAATAAATCTCTATAATGCTTTCATGCCACCTTTGTTTACTATAGTATGTTTAAGGTTTGGAGTATGTTCATACATCTCATAAATTAAGCATGGTGCTTAGTTTATGAGTGTTGATCTTACTTTCAAAGGCTTTTTAAATTAAGTGTGGTGCTTAGGTTAAAATGCTTTCCTAGATTAAATTAGATAAGCTGTCTAGTTTGATTTTTGAACCAAGAATATGCTATAGTAGATACTGGTCATTTTGTTGGACTAACCCCATGTAGGAAACTCTTAATTCAATATTGGTAAGTCACGAGATGAATTCAAATCAGAAATGAAGCAAGGCACATGACGAACCTCAATAACTTGCATAAGAAGACATAGCTCATTCATCATAGATGTAAGAACTACACCTTATTCAACATGGATCAAAGAACTACATAAAACAATGAGTGAGGCAGAATGTCTAATAAGGTGTCCAAAGATCAAAGAGCAGAAATAGCATGGCAAAAGGATGAGAAAGAAAGGGTGCAATTTAGGAGACAAGAAGCTCATGAACAACTCGTACTTTGAGACTAGCCAAACAAGGAAAACTTCAACCAAAAGGGAAAGACCATCACAAGTCATCTACCCTTCGTCATATGGTGTCATCATGCTCCAATGACAAAGGTAACATCCTAAGGTAAATGGTCATTATTTAAAAAGTTTTTCCTTGATTCTGGTAGGCACACAAATAAGAAACAAACATGTTTGAGTTACAACTTACTTGATCCAACCTAATTAACTCAACATGTTTAGTTCTTTAAGATTGTTACTAGCACCATTTTCTTGATCTCATAGCCTAAATCAAATGTACTTAAATGCTACATTCATGATAAATCTTCTGATCTTACCACCTATGATATAATTGAACATAGCACAAAACATCAACTTCATCTTGTTCAATGCGCCTAAGGGTTAGAGAGGAATAAGTAAAGTTTTGGTTCTATTGGTGTTTTTCCACCAGTAGAGCCCATGCACTTGATCTCTACCTTGTCTTTATGAGCAGGACACACTTCAAGCAAAGTGTAGGGGAGCTAATTAATTCCCCAATTTCTATAAGTAAATGTTCTAAGCCTATCGAACCAAAATCAAAACTCAAAATTAAGACAGGTTTGGCAGAAAAAGGTGACATTACCATTGGAGGCATCATCACAAGAATTCTCATCTGTAGAGCAAACTAAGGAACTCGATCAATGAACTTCACAAAGAGAAGTCCAGTTCAAAGGACTAAAAATACTGAACCCTCACCGAAAGAGCTAGCTTGCGGGAGAAGCACTCTCGTGTATGTAGGTAAGGTATTCTTTTCCTTTCATTTTAATTCTAGTATCTTTTTAATAAAAAATGATGAATGAAACTAAATAAAAAGTTATCTTTATAATAAATATATATAGCTATAGTAATAATATGTGATCTAGTGAAAATTAAAAACAAAATAAAAGGTGTATCTAGTTTGCTTTAATTTATTTTTAAGAGCTGAATAAAATAAAAAGGACTCAGAATAAACTCTTAAACAATGTTTTCCTAAACTGGTAAACGGTCTTTACACTGGTCATCCCTTCGTTTAGCTGTTTAGGTTATTTACACGGTGTTTAAACCGAAGTTAAACTGGTCTAAACTGGTTTTGTACTTTAAAAAAATACATATAATTATATATGTGCATGTAAAAAATCAAGTATTCCAGCATTTATACATATTTATCCGAGTAAAAATCAATTATTTTGGTATGTATATATATTTATGCATGTAACATATCAAGTGTACACATTTATAAATATAATAAACTTAAGTATATAAATTTATCCATACAAAACTGAACTAGATTTACCTCGTATTCGCCTAAACAGCCTGTTTAAACAGCTGTTTAGCCCGTTTAATACTAGTTTATCTCCATTCCATTTCGGCCAGTTTAGACCGTTTTTTCCTGTTTTTTGACCGTTTAAAAGGTCAACCATTTAATTTCTGTTTACCCCCTAAACAAAATAGTTTACCACCGTTTACCAGTTTAGTGACCGTTTAATCAGCCGTTTAGGGCCATTTAGGCAAACACTACTCTTAAATGGAAATGATGAATAGTTGCTTATTGTAATTCCTTTCAAGTACCTAGCTTTCAGCCTCGAATTACATTTGAGTTTTGGATAAGATTGCTTTGACACAAGGATTTACTCTGAACTTGAAACTTGTGGGTAGCATATGCTTGATCTAAGTCTAGGTAATTGATGGATATGATATGAGAAGGTCTGAGCTTGCTGTTTATCTTATTTCAAGTGACGCTAAAGTTCTATAGATTTATCTTTTTGAAAACACAAAAATATTACATGATGTGTTCCTATATGACATAGCTTGAATTTCCACCAGAGCCATACATATTATTTAGGCTAGGAAAACTTTCACATATATGCTTGCTTGCTATTACATTGAGTTTTGTCAAGCTTTGTTGACCCTTATGAGAGGTTTTTCATGCTCTTAAAATCAAGATCACATACACCACCCACATATGCACTACTCCTACACTAGGGGTAGACGCAAAAACATGCCTTCTATCTAGATCCACCCAAAAATAGTTCTACTCCTACACTACGGGTGAACACAAAAACATGCTTGTTAGGTTTTCCATTCACCAAATAAATACTCCAAGTTCTTGTTACTATCTCTCAAAACTTTTGTTGTAGAAAAGATGGCATGGGGCTATGCAAAAGTTATTCATAAAAATAAGAGAGAGAAAAAGAATTGAAAAAATGGACACAAAAGTGTTCGAGATATTTAAAACAATGGGTACTTAGATGCCTGCCTAAAAAATAGAGATGAATAAGATAGCCCCTGCTCTCTCGCAAAAATGTTTCCAAGTTTCAAGAAGAGATATGTTTTCATGGAGCAAAGTAGAATTAGGTTTGCCACCATATATATCCACCATATATCCACACACATGCACATTTTAATTTGATTGTATGACTTAACTCTCTTTGGATCCGAGGTTTGACTTCACAATATATGCATTGCAAGTATGCTCGAGCTTTCTCCCTACCTATGAACTCCACATAAACCTTAGTGGTAGGAAGAGAAAAAGGCATAACATCTTCATTGCCTTGGTGAGGATCCTCAAATACCACATATATTGAGAGACTTGACAGTGTCATACAAAGAAATCTCTGAATTTTATTTTGAAAATTTATAAAAACTCTAGAACAATGGTGGAACAACAAACTTTAGACATAGTGCTTGACTTGATCATTCTGTTTTTTAATTGCTCAAGACCCAAGTGAAGGTTAAGAAGCCTCATGGTTGAAGGTAATATGGGTAAGTTTGAAAGTCAGATTATTTTATTCTAATCTAGAGGAGATTTTTTGATTGAATGCATGTGTACTTTTGAGGCATGAAAACATTGTAGCAACTCCTAATCCATTACTGAGTTTAGCTTTACTCAGGGACTGCCAAAGGTTAAGCTTGGGGGAACTTATTGACGGTCACTAAACATCAATTATAAACCATCAACATAACTTATATTTATACTTAATTTTGTAACACCCTAGGTGTTAGTCACAAGTTAAGCAGTGGATTTGGACTTAAGTAGGATATGTCAAGCAATGATCTTGATCTCTAGTTCATAATTTTGAAGTGATGATAAAGGTATTGTGGTGCAATCTATGAAATTGAGTCCCAACTTGAACTTGGACAACACACCTTTGCTAACATGTGGACCCTTTTTAAGATTTTGTAAGAGTAATGTTAAACATGCTTGTTTCATGTACATTACATCAACATGCATCCATCTTGACCAGTGGAAAAGTTTTTATGAAGTTTGGAATCAAAAAAGTCACATGAAATGATAAGTTATAATCTTTCTTGAATTACTTCACCAGGTGAATGGGAACATGGGATGTTGATCAAACCTTGCTACCTTGCCCAAATGACTCTAATTGAACTCTACAACAAAAGTCATGAAGGGTTCATGTTGAGAAAATATCAAAAAATGCTTCTAAGTGTGGGAATAGCTAAAATTGTCTTTTTCATGATATGGTTTTGACCTGTGTTGACCAACTATTTGGATTGCTTACATGGAGTTGGACCTTAAATAAAAGTTGTAGTTCTACTTAAGTAGAACAAACTTTATTTTTGGACCAAGACCTGATTCAACTTCTAAGTGTCTCATATAGTGGTCTCAAATTTGAATACAGTGTTGTTTTGGTCTCTCTAGGATTTTTCTATCCCTCATCGGCAACAGCAGGTTGATATGTTGTGATATTTTTATCTTCCAAATTCATATGGTAACTCAACTAGATTCCTTAATATGAGTTGAAGTACACTGTGTGGAGGAAGCAACAAAACAAGTCTCATTACCTTTGGAGCATGTTTGGACCGCCAAATTCAATTCCCAAAACCGCTAGTTTTGCTGAATTCTGTTTTTAGTTTTCAAGTAGACCTCTTTGGGAATTTATATCTCGCAAACCATTTTGATTTGCACCAAACTCCTTTAATCAAAGTTGGAGTACTTATGTAGCTCTACAACTTTGGTTACTATAGCTTATGCCAAAACTAAATGGATTAGGAGTTACGGAGGGAGAAGTTTGGAGTTTTAGATGTATTTTTGCGGTCTTTTGAATCTAACTAATTAGAGCTAGAATTCATCATGGCCCACCACAGGCAGGAGCCAAGTGCCACATGGCCCTCTGGTGCACCCACTGCTGGCCACCTTGCACTAGTGTTCGAGAAAACGAAGGTCGAACGCTGCTCCCTTGGTCTCTCCCATTGAGTAGCTCTCCCTCCCTCTCGCTCTATCTCGTTCTCTCTCTCGCACCCGCCATTGCTAGCTGAGCAGAGCTATGCCCATCACCACCGCTCCCTTCCCTGTCCTCCACCCACCTAGCCACTACAACACCGCCACCACAACCTGCTCCGCCACCATCTCCTCGCTCTCGCGTGCCTCCCCGCCAGGCCAAACTAGGCTGGGAGCCTGAGGCCACCACCGCTTCCTATCGCTGGCTGCCATGATCGGGCCACTGCTATCTACAGCCGGCCAAGCCTAAGCCAGGTGTAGCCATGGCTAGCCATTGCCAAGCCCTAGCATGTCCCCTCCTTGCCACCGGTGAGCCACAAGCCAATAGTCCCCTCCGTCCTTTATTCCCAGCCACGACGAGGAAGAAGAAAAGGGAGTCAAATGTAGATAGAAACTTTTTGCTAGGTCCAGATGCAAAATGCGTAGAGAGAAGGATTTTTCATGTATGGGCTTGGTTAATTAGAGGAAAGTCCAGGGTTCCTGATGCAAATGTGTTTTCTTTTATCTTTTCTGTTTATTGCATTTAATCGGCTAAAACTTTGGAAAATCATAATAAATCGTAGAAAAATCATAAAATAAGCAAATGAGGACTTTTTGGAATCCTTGTGAGTAGATATACATAGTAGATTTATAATGTGATATGTGTTAGTAGAAAGTTTCTGCTATTTTTATTTATTCTTGCAAAGTGCTTTTAAAAATCCTTTAAAGTTGTCGGATGCATATCTTGAAGTAGCAATGTCCTAAAAATATGATTCTAGTTTTGTTAGTCTTGTTTTGGCATGTGATAGCTAAAAAAATATTAAACCTATTATTTGTACAATGTTTTTATGATGTTTTGATTTAATCATGACTAATGGTGAATTTTTGCTTACTCTGCTTGCTATTATTATTTCTACTGTTTTACTACTCCAAATTACCTAAAAATTTTATTCTAGTATACTTATGGCATGTGTGAGCTCTATTTAGAATCCCATAATTTTTTGTGCAATAATGTCTAAGTTATGAATTTAACTTGAATAATGCTTGATAAATGGTTTTAAATTATTTATAAATAATTTACATATACAAAAATGTGAAATGTGGTTCCTTTGCCTTAGAATGGTTATATTGCGACCTAAGAAACCATAATATGGCTATATATTTATAGAAAATGATGATCTTTAGATTTATCTTGCTTTTATGTGTTTTCTTGCATAGTAGCAATTTGTCTTTTTCATAGTAATTAAATTATAAAACCTGAGCATGTGAAATTTGTGTAGTAGCCATGTTTTGATAACATATAAAACTCATAAAAGTCTCAGCCCCAAACTAGTTGTTCTCATATATCACTAAAATAATATATATGTTTATTAGGAGAAAGGATTAATAAAAGCATAATAGTAGATAAAGCTTGTAATTGTATTTGGTGATACTTTGAGTGATTGTTGTTCAATAAAGAGTTGCTAAGTATGTTAGTAGTGGTTAAAGTTCTTGAATCACTCATGTGTGTGTGCTCCTTGTTAGCAAAACAAGTGAAACATCAAATTTTTATATTCTGAAATGGTTGCATGTGCATTTCTATTATGATGATAACTTCATGGATCAAATATGTTTTTTATAAATATGGTGAATACCAAAGTTGTAGATAATTTCCTTATCTTGCTTGTCCTAAAATTTCATGATTTTAGGCCTGAAGGTTTAGGAGTTATAGATTTTAGAAGTTTGCTGTCAGATTTTGCATGTCCTCTGGACAGATCTGAATGATTGTATTTTTGGCTCATTTAAACATGAAATCATGTATTAGTGATAATAGTTGAGTTTTAGTGATTTTCATAAGCTTTACAAAATGTCTAAGATCACTACTTTTGGTGGTCTAGAACTCTAGTTATTGCTATTCAAAATGGAATGGCAAGTTGTGTCCAAATTTGGACAGAGATGCCTTCTTAGTGTTGTTTAACCTTGTTAGCTATAGAATTATCTTAATATGATAATAAGAAAGTTATATATAACTTAATAATATTTCTATAAAGTTAAGGATCATGCTTGTTGGAGGAATATAATTTGAGATATGTATTTCTTAAGTTAATATCAGTTTTCTGTCCTTAGTTGTATAAGCTCTGCTTCATGATGTATTTTGACCTTGTTATTTGTTGAATCAGCTTTTGGTATTAATAACAAAGTTTTAGATAATTTTATTAGCTTTCTAGAAAGTCTAGTATCACCCTTGTTGGATGCTTATAACTCCAGTTATGGTTGAAACAAGTGACTACTATGCTACTGTCCACATTTCTGTACATGTGTGCTTTTATTTGGCTAAACTTGTTAGTTCATGATTGATAAATGCTTGCAATAGCTGAACTTAAGTTAATGGGTATGTCATGCTCGATATGCTTGCCATATCGACCTATTGTGCTAGAATGGTGTTTAGTTAAGTAACTCTAGGTGCCTAGGTCGTGCATAATCTTATGCTTATCTTGAACGCTTTTATGTAATGCATTCGTATTACCATTCTTCGCATTCATGCACTTGCATTGTTGCATCTCATTTAAGTATGCTAGATGAACCACACAAGAGCTGAAGGATGTGATGTTGGAGCCAACCCCGAAGATGGTGTACGGTGGACCTATCCCAAAGGTGGAAGGACTAAGCAAGTGCTAGGACCAGAGATGTCACTAGGATGGTGTGAGCTAACTAAACTAACTTGTGTCGGATCTCAGGCAAGCCCCAGAGCATTCTAAGCCTCCTATGTTTTTACAAATATCACTTGAGTCCTTTATGTTTGATGCATTAGGTTATAAGAGTTGATTGGAACCACTTGATGCATAGAACTACCTTGTCCCAAAATAACTCATTCTGACCGTGAAGCTGAGTAGCTCAACTTAGGTCAGGACCTAGTAAGTGAAAGTGCGCACACCGGAGTAAGTAAGGATGTGCGGGGAGCTAGTGGCGTGAGTCCAAGGGCAGGCCGGCCTAAACTTTCTAGCAGACTGGTAGTATCCCTGAGGGTGCGACGCTAATCAGACCATGACTGTACCTGAGTTGTACCAAAGGTGACCAAAGACTACCTTAGTGTAGGTATGTCTAGGTTTGTGTTAGGAATAACTCCCCAGCTGGTTGAAATCGATTCGAGTCACCGTCTCTCTCGGATAGTGAGAACTTGACTAAGCAGCGGCAACATAGCATTAATTGATGGAATTTCATGGTTATGATGAATATGGAAATGTTACACCGGCTATGGTTACTATTGCATGTTACTAAATGATATTCCACATGTTTGGCATAGGTTAGTTGCTAATCTAGAGATGAATAGCTATAATTAACTTGGTTACCGAATTATAAAATGTATAGCTCAACTAGTGGCTTTTATGCAAAATGTTGTCAAGCTAGCTCCACCTATATAGCCTTGCATGATCCTTGGAGTCACTTTATTTCTGGTTTATGATGGGTAAGTCTAGCTGAGTATATTTGAGTACTCAGGATTTATCCCACCATGTTGCAGGTGAAGTTCTCGATAGAGGCTAACCGCCGGTGGGCTCGGTGAATCTATATTTATTTCTCATCTATATGCTTTTATCAGAGGATGTCACTTATGCTAGCAATGTATTTGGAACTTATATTATTGTAATCATTTGAAAGCTATGTTGTTTTCACTAATCGGTTTTGAAACCCAAACTTGTATTATTATTTGTGAACTCATTGTAAATATTATTTCCACTGCAACTCTGTGTATATGATGTGTATTTGCTTAATCATGCGATCTTGGTTGTGATGTTGATTTACCAAGGTCCTTTGTGACACTCGATGGACTACCGGGTTTATATAAGTGAAGTATGCGCATGTCAACGTGTTTAACGGGGACAGCCATAATTGATCTTGTATAAATTAGGTGGTTCTGTCATAGCTGGAATCAAAGCCAGGTTTCAATCCTAGGACCTATGGGCTGATACCAGCTATGACAGAACCACCCAATTTATACAAGATCAAGTACGGCTGTCCCCATTAAACACATTGACACCGCATACTTTCACTTATATAAACCCGATAGTCTATTGAGTATCACGAAGGACCTTGGAAAATCAACATCATAACCAAGATCGTGTGATTAAGCCAATATACATAACATACATAGAGTTGTAGCAGAAATAATATTACAAATAGGTTCACAAATAATAGTATAAGTTTGGGTTTTAAAACTAGTTAAAGGAAAACAACATAGCCTTCAAATGATTATATTAATATAAGTTCCAAAAACATTGCTAGCATAAGTGACCTCCTCTAATAAAAGCATATAGATGAGAAATAAATATAGAGTCACCGAGCCCACCGGCGGTTAGCCACCATCTTCAGCAGGCCGAGAACTTCACCTGCAATATGGTGGGATAAACCCTGAGTACTCGAATGTACTCAGCTAGACTTACCCATCATAAACCAAAAATAAAGTGACACCAAGGATCATGCGAGGCTTTATAGGTGGAGCTAGCTTGACAAAATTTTGCATAAAATCCACTAGTTGAGCTATACATTTTATAATTCGGTAACCAAGTTAATTATAGCTATTCATCTCTAGATTAGTAACTATACTAGAGCAATCATGTGATTAAGCTAACAAGCATTAGTAACCATATCCGGTGTAACATTTCCATATTCATCATAACCATCAAATTCCACCAATTAATGTTACGTTGCCGCTGCTTAGTCAAGTTCTCACTATCCGGAAGAGACGGAGACTCGAATCGATTCCAACCAGCTATGGAGTTATTCCTAACACAAACCCAGACATACCAGCGCTAAGGTAGTCCTAGGTCACCTTTGGTACAACTCAGGTACAGTCGTGGGTCTGATCAGCGCCGCACCCTCAGGGATACTACCAGTCTGCTAGGAAGTTTAGGCCTGACCTACCCTTGGACTCATGCCACTGGCTCCCCACACATTCTTACTGCCCCCAGTGTGTGCACTTTCACTTACCGAGTCCCAGCCTGAGTTGAGCTACTCGGCTTCATGGTCGGAATGACTTATCCGGCCAACTAAGTGCTAGGCATGCGTTCAACATAACATGAGGACGTACAACGAATCGGTCCTTAACCAACATAGACAGGGATAAATAGGCACCATGACCTCCATGCCTTGTTGCTTCTCTATAACAATCCTGTCCGGTCTCTTTTTTATTCATCAACACATGGTTATCTCCACGATAGCAATTATAGACAACTATGATTAGATATCTACCTTTATCTTGCTGGTGACAGGAAATCACCTAACATCTACCGCACTAAGCATTACTAAGCATATATTCGATCCTAGACCTATAAAGGATTCAAGATATATTTGTCTGGATAAGGAAAATATATGCAGCAAGTGTTTCCAATCAACTCTTATAACCTAATCCATCAAACATAAAGGACGCAAGTGATATTTGTAAAAACATAGGATGCTTATAATGCTCTAGGGCTTGCCTTTCAAGAACGAGGAAGTTAGTGGTCAAGACACTCAGGAAGATCTTCCATGTTGACTCCTCCTTCCACCTGAACCTCCTACTCCTAGGCTGCCTGTTGCTCCTCCTGATGCTCGGGTTCGAACTCAAGTAGAGTCACTCCTTCCGGGGAACCTATTGCATGCATATGCACAAATGAGTATCATGAATGCATAAGAGATGAGATGATATGATAAATTGTATATGCATGAGCATGGTTATCCACAAGATGTATGATAAGTTTAACATTCGTTGACCAAGTAGATATATAACTTTCTTTTAGTTGATCTTTACTGAGTAGGTGCATATCTCTTCTATAGTACAAGAAACAAAGACTCACCAAGTTCTAGTAACCTAAGGTAAAGTTGTTCATCATTAGTAAGAGGCTTAGAACCTGAAGCTAATAGCTAATCTCAATTAGCCTAAGCATCTACACAAGCATCACATTAGACAAACAATTACAATTGACACAGTCATTTCCTGTTGTAAACAACAGCTACTTATTTTGGCCATAGCTAGAGTTCTACTAAACCAAATACTATGATCTTGGACTTTCTGGAAAACTTATAAAACTACCTAGAACTTTCTTATAGTCATATCAAGATGATTCGATGTCTATCAATGTCAAAAAAAGCAATTTCCCAGACCTATCCAGAAATTCCAGAGAATAAGTCTTTCTGGAGACCAACTTCTAACAGCTATAACTCTCAAACCATTTAGTCTATTGCCATGAAAATTTGACACAAGCAATATAAGTAAGTTATCTACAACTTTTTTATTGACAAGATTCATAGCAAACATAATTTTACCCATGCAATTTTACTTAACAACAGAAACTGTCCAAAACAGTCACTAAAATTAAATTATAGAGCAATTAATATTTCACTGCTTAATGGTCAAGCCCAAATAAATTATTTTAATGCCTTTATTAATTTATTTGGACACTAAGGTGAAATAAGGAACATATATCTAAAGTGCACATTAAATTTTGAGAAAATTACATTAGCCTACAAATGATCCCAAAAGTCTATTGTACAAATTGCATGCCATTTCGATAAGTATAGACATCTATACAAAAATGACAAGTTACATAGGCTTATTTTAGAAAAAAATAGTTTAGCCTAGTGAAAAGTGTCAAACAACAGATTTCATATTTTTCTTACTTTCATCCTAGCACGATAACATTGTGTCCAAATTTGCATGATCATTAGTTATGTATTTGTACTCTATTTATTTTCACTAGAAATTAGCAATTATTTAAAATTAAATAGGAAGACCATATTCTAATTATGCTTACTGTAGGTTTAGTATTTTTCTTAGCTAGAGAATGTCAACACAAGATTAGCAAAATTGGAATCACAATTTTATCACTATCCTAGCTCAAGTTATGCATTTTACAAGATATAAACTACTTTAAAAGAACTTATCTAGCTCAATTTAATTCTCCTAGAAAAGTATCCCAAAAGTTGGTTTCATATTTTTATCAAATAGAACACTTCATTATGAATCCAACAAAATTTAGTTCACTCAATTTGGATACTCCTATCTCCAAATATGAATTTTCGAAACATGTATTCAAATCTATGAAAAAAAAGAAAATCAAAGAACATAGACTGACAGATGGGGCCCGCGGTCAACGGGGCCCACTCGTTAGTGAAACAGAGGCAGGGGACAGAGGTTGACCGGTGCTAGCTCACTGATGGTGAGGTCTCCGGTGAAACCCCGGGCACCATCATGTTCCTCTCATCAACCCGCACCTAGGGGTACCCTAGGTTGGGTCGGTGGCTCGCCGGAGCAAGCTCATCGGTCGTCTCCAGCCATGGTAGGCTCCGGTAAGGATGGTCCTACCTCTATGGTGACCTAGCATAGCTCTAGAGCAAGATTTGGCCATGGTGAAGCATGGGGAAGCCTGACCGCATGCATGGTGGCATGGCAGCGCCCAGCGCACATGGCGAAGCTCTCTGTTCCGGCTAACTAGCGATGAGAGGTGGGTCTCCATCTTCACGGTAGGAGCTAGCATTCATGGCTATTCATAAACACCTTTGAGCGGGGGATGGCAAGACCTAGGGGCTACTGGACGCGGCGAGCTCGAGCTCATGGCCATGGTAGGCACAACGGCAGCAGCGGTGTATTCTCACGTGACGGTGCAGCAGCATCTACCCTACCCATGGCCTGAGCAGCAGTGACCTAAAGCAACTATGGACCAGATGATAGGAAGGCGGGAGATGAAGTGGAGTGGCCTAGCCACGGCGAGCCGACAGTGCGGCGGCACTCCGGTGATGTCGTGGTGGCAGAAATGGCCTTAGGCCTTTACCTTGGGCTCGAATGGTAGCTCTACTGGGTCGAGGTGGAAGAGCGGAGCAAGGCGGAGCTATTATCGTGGGCAATTTGGAAATGGAGCATTGATGGCTGCGTGTGAGCTCGGCGAAGCTCATAGCGGCGACAATGCTGCTCAGCTACGGGAGAGAATGAGCATGAGGTGAGGCAGAGAAAGAGTGAGCATGAGTGGGAGTGGAGTAGCAGGGACATGGCCCTTTTGTCCGCACACTGGCCCGACCGTCTTGGCCATCGCCGGCGTACGACCACCATGTGGTGGCCGCGTCCTGGCACGGTCGGCTACTGATGGCATGGCGAAGAGCTAGGTTTAGGCCATCTGATGAGCCAACTTTGTGTCTCCATAACTCCTAAACCATGTGGAATTAGCAAAACCCTATATTAGTGAAAGTTGTAGAGCTATGTGAGATCTCCAACTTTGATTTAGAAACCAACATCTAATTCTCAATGGTTAGCAAGTTACAAAGCTCCCTAGGGAGGCACATTGAAACTATAAATGGCTTTAGGACTTAGCAAATTCTCCAAGTCCAAAAGCAATATTTCTTTGCTACTTTGGTACAATTCAGGTACAGTTCACGGGTCCAATCAATGCCGCACCCTTAGGGATACTACCAGACTACCAGGAAGTTTAGGCTGGCCTGGCCTACCCTTGGACTCATTCCACTGGCTCCCCGTACATCCTTACTGCCTCCTAGTGTGTGTAGGCATCGAAGGGCAGCTAGAGAGGCTCAGCGGGAAACCAATAATGCTATTATAGCTTTGGAAGCTCATCGAGTTCAGTTGGTAAATGCTATTGTAGAAAGAGATGTAGCTAGGGTAGAGGTACAGGACGTTCGTGCTGAGACGGACAAGGTCATTCGCCTTGCTGAGGCTGTGGAGGCAGCTAGAATCTAGATTGTGTTTCAGGCTACTAGGCAGGCAATGGAGTTTGATCACATAGAGTAGGAACTCATACGCTAGATTGAGGAGCTTCAGCTAGATGTTCATTGTCTCAACAACATGGTGAACCCAATTCTTCCTCCAGCTCCAGCGGTGGAAGAAGATCCTAATATGTTGATTGCTGAGGATGATGGCATGGAGGTGGATGCCAAGGCTGAGCCTAAGGAAGAGGTTGAGCCTTTTGAGGATGACCACGGTGATGATGCATCCGACATCGACAGCGAACACTCTGAGGCGTAGCTTAGCTATAGTACCTAGCTAGATGCGCTAGCTCTCTATCTTCGATCCTTTATGTAATGAACTCATAATTTAGGTTTTGATCTCATGTTGTACTCCTTTGATGTAATCTTGGAACCTTGCATGTTTAATCTATGTCGTTGTTGAACCTTAATAAATGTCTAGTTTGTGTGCTGACAAGTATTTAGCATGTATAGGAATGCATTGCGTGATTGCTAAGTAATATAATTGGTGATGCTGTGTTGTGGAAATGAATTATTATGCCTCTGTTTTATTATGATGCGCACCCATAGGGGAGCTAGTGGAGATGATGCGGGTGGTAGTAGTTCCCATGATAATGACAATGAGGACATCTCACCACCACCGCATCCCATGCTAGCAGAGATGATGGCCCAGCTCATGGAAACCCAACGTTCCATGGGAGAAGTGTTGCGCAGTCTTGCGTAGAATGCTAGCCATGGATGAGGAAGGGACCAACACTAAGGGCCTAAACCTAACCAGTTCAGCAATTTTAAGGACTTTCTTGACACCAAGCTTCCTATCTTTAAGGAAGTAGAGGAGCCATTGCAGGCAGATGAATGGCTGAATACAATTGAATAGAAGTTTCATTGCCTAAGGGTCATAGAGCACCTGAAGGCAGAATACGCATCACACCAATTGCAAGGGCCTACAGGCATTTGGTGGACCTAAGAATGCTCAAATTACCTAGAACCAATTTAGGATTGCATTTGGGGGACTTTATATTCCCCTAGGTCTCATGAGCATGAAACATATAGAATTCATGAGGCTGACATAAGGTACCAAGAGCCTAACTGAGTATCTGCATGACTTTAACAATCTGTCAAGGTATGCCATAGAGTTTGTTGACACTGATGTAAAGAAGATTGCTAGTTTCAAGAGGGAGCTTAGTCCAAAGCTGATGAAGACTCTAGCTAACAGCAAGTGTGCCACTTTCAATGAGTTTGTTAGTGATGCTTTAACTTAGGAGAATCAGAATAACATCTATTCAGCATCTAAGAGTCATAAGAGAGCTTATGAAGCAGGTGCATCTCAGTCAAAAGCTCCAATTGCTACGAGACCTCAGTTTCGCCCACCTGCTCCAAAGTATAGACCACCTCAGAAGAATGTACAGACCAGTCAGACCTAGAAAGTGTATCGTCAGGCCTTTTTTGTTGCCCAACCAAAGGGTAGCATAGGACAAGGAAGCTCCAACATTCCACCTAGCAACATGACATGCTGGAACTACAACAAGACTGGCCATTGGGCAAGAAATTTCCCCCATCCCAAGAAGAACAACAACTAGAAGCAGGGTAATCCAAATGCACATCAAGGACACATGCACTATACCACCCTAGAAGAGATCCCTTTAGGTGAAGTTGTTACTACGGGTACATTTCTTATGAACCAACACCCCGTAGTTGTTTTGTTTGATTCTAGAGCTTCACATTCATTTATGAGTCAAACATTTGCATCCAAGCATGATCAGGGGGTAGTTACTATAGATAAGGGTGGTTATTGCATAAGTATAGCCAAAAAAATATCTCTACCAACTAGATAGTCAGAGATGTGCGTATCTCAATAAGCAACCAAGAGTATACCTTAGATCTTGTAGCATTGCTAGGGTTGGGGATAGATGTAATCTTGGGTATGAAATGGATGAGTGGCCATGAGTTATCATTGACACTTCGACTAGAACCATCATGTTATGGGAACCCCAAAGTAACAATGCTTTCCTAGTGCCACTTCCTAGGAGTTTTGATCTCCAAAACTTAGCCTGTGCTATTTAGATCATGACCCTCCTTGATATTCTGATGGTATGTGAGTTTTTGGATGTGTTTCCAGATGAATTGCCTAGGTTGCCACCTGACAGGGATGTAGAGTTTAAGATTGAGTTATTGCTGGGTACAACACCCATCTCTCAAAGACCATATAGAATGCCACTAAATGAGCTAGCCAAGCTTAAGGTTCAATTGCAAGAGCTTTTAGAGAAAGGTCTCATTCAACCTAGCTCATCTTCATGGGCTTGTCCCACCTTATTTGTGAAGAAGAAAGACAAATCCTTGCGGATTTGTGTGGACTACCGACCACTTAATACCGTAACGGTCAAGAACAAGTATCACTTGCCTCGAATTGATATCTTATTTGATTAGTTATCAAGGGCTAAGGTGTTCTCTAAGATCGATTAGAGATCTAGTTACCATCAGATTAAAATTAGGCTAGAAGTCATACCAAAAACTTGCTTTCTCCACTAGGTAAGGCCAGTATGAGTATTTAGCCATGTCCTTTAGGCTAACAAATGCTCCTACATATTTCATGTATCTGATGAATTCGGTGTTCATGCCCGAGCTGGACAAGTTCGTGGTTGTGTTCATCGATGACATTCTGATCTATTCAGAAAATGAGGAGGATCACATAGAGCACCTAAGAGTTGTTCTAACCAGGCTAAGAGAGCATAAGTTGTATGCTAAGTTTAGAAAGTGTGAGGTTTTTCTTTGGAAGGTACCTTTTCTAGGGCACATGCTATCAGAAAATGGGATCTCTATAGACCCCTCTAAGGTGCAAGAAGTTATGGATTGGAAGGCCTTGACTTCAGTTCACGAAGTTCAAAGTTTTCTTAGTTTAGCAGGTTACTACAGTCGGTTCATTCCAGACTTCTCCAAAATCGCCAAGCCAATGACAAGATTGCTTTAGAAAGATGAGAAGATTATAATTTAGAAGTACATTATCATCTAGGCAAAGAGAATGTTGTTGTAGATGCTTTGAGCCAAAAGTCTCATTGCAATTCTCTATTAGAAGATGGCTTCAATCTGTTACATCCTGCTATGCTACACAATATTATGATCAGTTGTTCTCTTGAGAGCAAGATCATCCAGCTTTAGAAGACTGATCTAGGTGTGTTCCACATCAAAAGAAAGATGAAAGAGCAAAAGACTATGCATTTTAGGATAGATGAGGACGATGTTCTATGGTTTAAAGATAGACTGGTAGTGCCAAAGGATAAGAAACTTAGAAACTAGATCTTAGGTGAGTCTCACTCTTCTAAGCTATCCATTCATCCGGGTAGTAGTAAAATGTATTAGGACTTGAAGACCCATTTTTGGTGGACCAAAATGAAGGAGATTTCAGCTTACGTTGCTAAATGTGATAATTGTTGCTGAGTTAAGGCTGTTCATTTGAATCCTGCTCGACTGCTTCAACCACTGTTCATTCCAGGTTAGAAGTGGGAAGAAGTTAGCAAGGATTTTATTATTGGACTTCCACCTACTCATAAGAATTTTAATTCCATATGGGTGATTGTGGATCGCCTAACCAAGTCTACACATTTCATTCCATGTCAGAACCAACTACCGACCGCATGAGTATGCTGAGTTGTATTTCTCCCACATAGTACATTTACATGGTGTGCCAAGAACCATTGTGTCTAACAGAGGGCCTCAGTTCACAGCTCATTTTTTTGGAACCTTTGCACAAGATGTTAGGCACCAACTTAGTCAGAAGTTCTACCTATCACCCTCAGACCTTCGGGCAAACTGAACTGTGTAAATCAAATATTGGAAGACATGTTGAGAGCTTATGTCATCTCTTCAAAAGGTTCATCGGGAAAAATGGTTACCTTTAGCTGAGTTTTCCTACAACAATAGTTATCAAGAGAGTATTAAGATGACTCCTTTTGAAGCTTTGTATGGCTGTGTAAATGTAGAACTTTTTTGAACTAGGTTGAACCCAGAGAAAGAAGATACTATGGTATTGATTTTGTCAAAGAGGCTGAAGAGCAAGTGCATATCATTCAACAACATATAGAAGCCTCTCAATCAAGGCAGAAAAGTTATGCGGACAAGAGAAGAAGACCCATTGAATTTGAAGTAGGTGATTATGTATACCTAAAAGTGTCACCAATGAAAAAGGTACAACGGTTGATTTTTTTTTAATTTTAACACTTTTTGGAAACTAATTTTAAATCTAACACGGTCGGTTTTTTTTAAACTAACACTTTTGGCCGTGCCTATTGCCCTAGCTTGGCCAAACACCTGTGCCGCGCCATGCATGGTGGCATGGCAGCAGGCTGACGTGGCGACGATCGAGGGCACTGACTGGTGACATGGCAGGGGCTGCCGTGCCACCAATCTTGGCGCGTCACTGATGCGCCATATCTAATGGCGCGGCAGTCCTAGGTCTGTGCATCTTAGCCAGCAGCACTGTGAGTCCGTATGCGATGTCTGCCTCGTTCTTCCATGCATGTCCTGAGCAAGTTGAGCGCACGTCCATCGATCAGCTGCATGCTGCCGTTTCTGCTGCTTGTGTTTTCGAGGACGGGATTGGATTAGCCTCCTCCATTCCATCGATAATGCACTAATCAAATAGTAGTACTAGGAGTAGGAGTACACTGGAGAGAGAGATGGCATGTCTCGTTTCCTCATGTATACTGCCCCATGTCCAAACATTCGGAGTACATTTTATACGAAGGCGAACTTTATATAAAAAAATTACCTCTCAACGTGATATGTAACTTAATAGTTGAGAAGTTTTTATCTAAAATCATTTAGTCCTAGAATAAAATTTCAAACAACCTCATATTTTGGGCTACGTGTGTGTTTGTCCTGTTGATAATCACATTAAAAAAAGGTGTCCTGGAGATGTATAGTTGAGCTATATTGCAGCATTAAAACTTCGATTCAACATACTTTATTTTTCTTTTTGTTTGCTAACCTTATCTTATTTATTTATTGATTAAAAAATGATGTTAAAAATAATTTCTATAACTAAAGATCTTCGCTCAGAGATTATAAAAAAGCCTGCCCTCTAAAAAGAGGACCCACGAACACCTCTTCTAAACAAATGGATTCTAGCTAAGGGCCTTCTTTGAATGCCGTAGAAAATACAGTATTGGAAAATAAAGCCATCAGGGTGATACTACTGTGTACTCCATTACATTTGGGTTCATCTATCTATCTATCTACGTATCTATATACGCATAGTACTTCGTAGGTCCCAAGTCACATGTACATTTGGCCATGTGCCTGTTAGTGTATCGAATTAATAAAGCTTGTTGTTTTTTAAAATCTACTAGCTGAAAAGGGGGTACGTACGAACATGTGCCTGTCAGTGCTATCGAATTAATAAACCTTTCAGATCGATCATTGTTACTTAGCTTTCTTTTGTGATGTTGATAGTGGTATCCATACATGGGCACCGTGTCAGCCCACAATAGAGCACGCTAGCTACATGGTAGCATTTATCACGCACGTCACCCTGCTCCACACACGTTGCTGCGGCCGTCCTCGCTAGCCTTGTCCGCCTCATCGCGCACGCTGTCAACGCGGGCGTCGCCTCAGCGCTGACCAGCTGCTGCACCACACATGCCAGTCGCCAGAGTAATACAGATGATCAAATCAATCAAAATGCAGTGTTTTTGATTGATGGCTATAACGCACTACAACGCACTAGGCTTTGCCTTTGATTTTTGGAGCTTGTTTAGTTGGCGAACAAAATTCGGGAATGGGCCAGATTTTGGATTTTGGAACTAAACGGGGGGTGAAAAGCGGCCCGTGTACATTTTCTAGCCTGAGGCCCAACGACAGCTGCAAAATTGCGTCCCACACTGTGTCGGCAGCCAGCACCCCTCCATTCCTCAACCCTAGCCCCGCTGTCTCCCACACGCCTCTCCCCTCGGTGGCCCCGCCACTCGCCGTCTCAGCTAGAGCACGCGCCCACCTGGATCCAGCAGCCTGGCTGGTAGATCAACTCGTTGCATGCTCGAATCTAGTCATTGCACAACCGCGACTTCGTAGATGGACGGCTACGATGATGACGGCTTCAACAGCGGCGGCAACGCGAACTTTGACGGTGGCTCCGGCAGCAATGACGGCACGTGGGACTTCCTGGCGGGGGCAAATCCGCTTTTCGAGTTGTCGTTGTATGAGGGCTTCACCGACTCGCTGCCACCGTACACGGGGTCCAGCTACGTGAACCCTCCCCGCTGGGGGCTGGAGTCCCTGGACCTCAACGATGGCGTGGGATGGGCTGGCATGGATGGCTACGACGCCGACCTTCGGTCTGACCCTAGTGGTAGCCAGATGGGTCCACCTCCCATCTGTGTTCCTCAGCGGCGGAACCTCAACTTCCAGCAGCCTCATAGCGCCGGCTTTGGAGAAAGAGGTGATGACATGGGAGGGCGCGCCACATCAGAAGCTATAGGAGGCGACCGCGTGCCGCGCGTCCATCGTGGCCGCGCCTCTGCATCAGTGTTCTCTACTGGAGGAAGGGGACGCCGTCGCCGGCGTCGCGGGGCTATCCCAGATGTGGACGATGACATCGTGCACCCTGATTCATGCTACCCCCATGGGTCACATCCCGGTAGTTGTCCTCACCCATCTTCTATCTTGGATTGCTCATGTATACTTTTGTGTTCCAATCATTTTCTTTTCGCCCCATCATTGATTGTTTGTATGCATGCATGTCCCAGTTATGCTCATAGCCACATGTGCAATCTTTCCCTTTGCATCTATTTGTGCAGCCTAATGTCAGAAAGTTTCTGTGTCTTTAATTGCAATGATAAGACTATTAATTGCAACTTAGCTCGAACTTGAAGGTATGCTGCCCACATTTGGGTATGTGGTATCGTTGAATCAAAGATTCTTGTACTATTAGTGTGAACTTGACCCTATATGGAGCTTTTAGTCATTGGTATTCTATATTGCCGTGACCATGTCATGGCTGTGTACCTTGAAAATTACTATGACCAACCTCAGATTCAGTTATTAGAATGGTCAATAATAGTTCTTTGTTCATTTTCAGATACTAGTATGATGAGTAACTGTTGTTTGTTAATTGTCAGTTACTAGATAGATCACTAACTGTTGGTTGTTCTATTTGAGATACTACTATGATCACTAATTGTTCTCTCTTCAGTTTCAGTTTGTAGCTTGATCAATAGCTATTGTTTCTTTAGTTCCAGTTAGTAGCTTGATCACTAACTATTTTCTGTTTAGTTTTAGTTAATACAATGATCAGTACCTATGTCATTGCTTTTTAGATCATTATAGCAAATATATTATTTTTGTCTTCATCAACTTAGTTTCTGTTCAATGCCTAATATCAGTTTTTTTGTCGTTTCCCCTTCTGTGTGCATGCTGCTACCGTGAGGTATCTCTTTAGTTGAATATTTAGTAGTATTTGCTTGTTTATGGGTGTGAAATCATGTTTTATCAAATCGTTTAGGCTAGGAACAACAGGGGAAACTGGTCTGAGCCCAATATAAGCAAGTTTTGCCAAATCTGGTGCCACCAAATTGACAGTGGCAACTGTGTCCGTGGCTCGATGAACAAGTCGAGGTGGAGAGATCTGATTGCAAGGTATTATGTAGCAACAAACTTGGTTCATGACAAGGACCAGTTGAAAAGTAAGTTACGGTAGCTCAGGCATTTATGGCATTTTATAAACAACCTCCGGAAAGCCTCTGGCTTAGGCAGGAGAGAGGATGGCTCCATCCTTGCTACTGATGGTTGGTGGGAATCTCGTACGGTGGTATGTAACCAAACTTATGTTCAATCATTTAATGTTAAAATGTTAATATTCCATGATTGACCTGTACCAGTTTTTTAGGGACACCCTAAGTGGAAGAAGCTCAAGGACGGTTGGCCTTCGTACTTGGATGATTTGGACTGGATGTTCACTGGCACCGCTGTTGATGGCTCAACTTCATTCTGTCCTACACAAAGCAACATAGTTGACGTGGATAGTTTAGATGAGGACTCCAATGATGAGCAAGACGACCAACTGATGCCACTTAGTGTTGGCACTAAGAGGGCAAGCAGCACCAGCACAACTACCTCCAGCCCAAGCAAGAGGTCCAAGAGCCCTCGCTATCAAGGACCATGGATGGTCACATGAAGGAACACAATGATATTTCAAGGCAGAGGCTTGAGAGGATGACAGCCATGTGGCAAGAGAGGAACCAAAAAATTGAGGACCAGACCAAGGCACTAGAGAGGAAGGTTGAACTAGTGCTATAGTTGGCAAGACAGTGTGGGGCAACTAAAGAGACCCTAGCTGAGTGGATGGTCGTGCTCAAGATCATGCAGAGTGAGCCTATGATGAACTTCTTCATTAGCTCCTCGCCCCTAAGGAAGGATGTTGACTGATTAAGCAATATATCAGGGTCCTCCCCTAGACCTTATTTTCTTAAGCTATCTACGTAGTTAATTTGTTATGTCATTTCAACTATGTGAGGTGTGGTGGGTGTCATTTGTCATTGAACTAAGTTTGTCATGTCAAACACTTGAACTGCTTAATTGTAGTATGATTGGATATGGCTGTTATCTATTGATGTATGTAGTGCATGAGTTTGAGTAACTGGCATCAGTTAGTTCCAATAGGGATGCATGCTAATGTTGCCTAGTTGATGTTGAAAACTAATTGAAACTGTTTTTCATTTTGATAGGAGGATGTCCAATCAATAGTCACGGGACTGATGTCATCGAGGCAAGCTTCTTATGAGGATGATTTTGAAGAGTTCATCAGTGACTGGATGGAGGCCGATGATGATGACGATGCTTTCCTATACGATATGTACCAGTATGCCTACCACATTGACAAGCACTTGTCAAGGTCAGAGTATAGATAGCTAGCCATTACTGGTTTAGAATGGGTACATAGTAAACTAGGAAATAGGAAGGCCTGTTATAACATGTTCAGAATGAGCCCTGATATGTTCCTTAGGCTGCATGATCTTTTGGTAGAATCATATGGGCTAAAATCTAGCAGCAAATCAGCATCTATTGAGGCTCTTGGGATGTTTCTATGGATGGTGGGGGCTCCACAATTTGTTAGGCAAGCAGAGGATAGGTTTGAGAGGTCACTGGGGACTGTTCATAGCATGTTTCATAGGGTGTTGAAGTCTGTTGTCAAGCTTGCTGCTGACATTATTAGGCCTAATGACCCAAATTTTAGCACTATGCAAGATAGGCTAAGAAATCCTAGGTTCTATCCCTACTTTAAGGACTGTATAGGGGCTATAGATGGGACTTATGTCCCCTGTGTGGTACCTAGTGATAAGTTTGTGCAGCATCTATGCCACAAGGGGATGACAACACAGAATGTCTTGGCTATGTGTGACTTTGACATGCGATTTACATTCGTCCTAGCTGGCTGGCTGGGTTCAGTGCATGACATGAGGGTCTTCAATGATGTGACAACAACATACACCAACGTGTTTCCACATCCACCAATAGGTATACAATTAGTTGGTTCTACTTTTGTGCATACTAGTTGAAGTTCATGACACTAACTATTGTTTGGATGGTGTAGGCAAATATTACCTTGTGGACTCGGGGTACGCTAACCAACTAGGTTATCTTGCACCATACAAGGGGACAAAGTACCACCTACAGGAGTACCGAGAGGCACCAGAACCCCAAGGTAAAACTGAGATCTTCAATTATGCACATTCTTCACTTAGGAATGTCATAGAAAGGTCATTTGGAGTGTTGAAAATGAAGTGGCGGATGATGAAAGAAGTCCCTAGTTATGCCCCCCATATACAAAGTCAAATCATTGTTGCATGTTGTGCCCTGCATAACTTCATAAGGGTGAGTGGCATAGGGGATAGGCACTTTGCTCGGTGTTACCGAGATGAAAACTATGTGCCGGCAGAAGCCTATGTCGATCAGTCGAAAACTATTCCTCCAAGCGGTAGTTCTAATTCTGAGCTGATGAATGCATTTTAGGAATCCATCGCAATCGGTTTGGCTAATCGAACATGATTTGGTCGTCTGTTTGAGGCGACTGTGTAACTGTAATTTTTTCATCCGAGAACCATTGCTGGGTGAACATTGGGCATTTGATTTGTTTCACAATAATTGTTGGTTTCCTGAACATACATGTTGTTTGCTATGCTGATGAGAAGGAGGCGCCAAGATGGATGCATGAACTCCTGTCTTGCTGTATTTGTAATGAGTTAGGCCGAGAAGCTTGCTAGTACGGTACCAAATACATCCGATGTGGTCGTTCATTCTAATCGTTGACTGGCTTTTAATAAAATAGTTGTTAATGTTGAGAATGGCTGGTTGGATGTAAAAGCCTGCTTGACTTGCATGCAATGTCATGCATGCATGCCATTAATAAGCTGCATGCAGTCCATTAAATGATGTACAATTCTTTTTCATATTTGGGCAACTAAACGCCCCATGAAAAGTTGTAGTGCACACTTTTTGGGGAACTTCATGGCTACAGTAATTTTTGGGAAATTTTGAGAACTACACGCGCACTTGGTGCTGTTCATCCGGTCGAACTGCTGCATGGCATGGTGCATGCACACCACCGCACTGGGGTGTGTGATGGTGATAGCACAGAGTAAAGGCTCGCCCAGGGCGCTCTAAGCTGCAGTGGATGGAGACATGCAGTAAGGCAGGTACTGGCGCACGCTTTGAATGCATGCTTGGCGCCCGGCGCCATGTATTCTGGCGTCGAGATACCAGCCATGTCAATGCCACCTATGATTCCCTGCTATACACTACCAGGCACCTCAAAGTCAAGATCTATGGCGCCAAGATATGTTACCTCACCTGCCAGGACTCATGACGCCGACCCCTAGGGTCCTAAGATGAGTTTAAGTCTTTCAGAAGACCAAACGTAAACTTTTCTTCGAAAAAGAGTCAAATAGTAAAAAATTAGGGCCTCCAGGCTCTAAGTCCCTGTGGAGGGCAGACATCCCTAGTTGAAACAGGAATAGGCACAAACACTGATCGAGTTAATGAGGCCTTGTTTAAATTCAATGCGTAAAATTTTGAGGTGTCACATCGGGTGTCATATGTGGGTGTTTTTGGTGGTGTTCGGATACTAATAAAAAAAATAAATTACAGAATCCGTCAATAATCCACGAAATGAATTTATTAAGCCTAATTAATCCATCATTAACACATGTGTAACTGTAGCACCACATTGTCAGATCATGGACTAATTAGGCTTAAAAGATTTATCTCGTAAATTGGTCGCAAACTATATAATTAGTTATTTTAAGGGGCATCTGTTCCATTAGTTATTTTAAGGGGCATATGTTGCATCATATGTTTGGATAGGGGTAGTATACATGATGAGATAAGATAGGTCATCTCTCACTCTCCAGTGTACTCCTACTCCTAGTACTACTATTTGATTATCCAATCCCATCCTCGGAAACACAAGCAGCAGAAACTGGCAGCATGCAAGCTGATCGATGGACGTGCGCTCAGCTTGCTCAGGACAATGCATGGAAGAATGAGGCAGACATCGCATATGGACTCATAGTGCTATCAGCTGAGATGCATAGACCTGGGACTAGCCATGTTGTTGGCTATGGAGTGTCAGTGATGCTGCCAAGATCAGTGGCGCTGGCAGCCCCTACCACATCACCGATCAGCGTCCCTCGGTCGTCACCACGTCAGCCCTCTATCACGCCACCATGCATGGCTGCGGCACAGGCATCTGGCTGCGCCAGGCAATAGGCGTAGCCAAAAGTGTTAGTTTTAAAAAAACCCGACCGTGTTAGATTTAAATTTAGTTTCCAAAACGTGTTAAAATTAAAAAAAAATCAACGGTTTGGGGTAAAAAGAAAGCTTGCACCTAGATATGTAGGTCCATATCCAATCATTAAGAAAAGCAGAAGTGTTGCCTACAAGATCTAGTAACCTCCAAAAATGAGGGCTATCTTCAACGTTTTTCATGTATCCCAATTAAAGAAATGCTTACGTGTTCCAAAAGAAAGAGTGGAGGTTAGAGATATCAAGTTAGAATCGGATCTAGCCTATGGAGAGAAGCCAGGTGCAAATTAAAGATAGCAAGGATAGAGTAACCCAAAACTGTGTGATCAAGTTTCACAAAGTGACAGTGGAATAATCATAGTGAGCAAGATGCTACGTAGGAACGGGAAGATTATTTACGTGAGGTTTATCCTGCCTTTTATGAAAAATGGTAGGTCTTTATAATCTCGGAGATGAGATTTCTATAAGGGGGAGGGGCTATAACACCCTAGGTGTTAGGCTTGCACTTGTGCACTTGCATTGCATGAGCATAAGCATCATTCATTCATATATGAGCATAAACATATGAAACATTCATATAAAATATATGAAACATACCCTTTGTTATTCTATGTTGCAACGTGTGTATGCTTTATTGTCATGCTTGTTAATGCAAGTGGTTGATTTTGATCACTAAAATACCTTAGACACACTTAGGATGGTACATGGAACAAGTTTGGTATTCATGACATGGACCAAAATAGCCCCCATGTCATAGTTATTCTAGAAACTTCAATTTTCATGATCCTAATTTGACCAAAGTTGAATTATAGCATAGAGTGTTTGCATAGCAGTGCACCCTTAATAAAAGTTGTAGCTTATCTTATGTGGAACAAACTTTATTTAAGGGTCATGAGCTAATTCAGTGCCTAACATAGTCCAAAATAGCTCCAAAGTAGCAAAGAAATACTATTTTTGGACTTGGAGAATTTGCTGTCCTAAAGCCATTTACAGTTTCAATGTGCCTCACTTGGGAGCTTTGTAACTTGCTAACCACTAGAGAATTAGATGATGGTTTCTAAATCAAAGTCAGGGATCTCACATAGCTCCACAACTTTCACTAATACAGTTTTTGCTAATTTCGCACGGTTTAGGAGTTATGGAGATGCAAAGTTGGCTCGTCAGACGGCGTGAACCGATGCTTCACGCGCGCCGTCAGTGGCCAACCACGCTATGCTATGGCTGCCATGTGGTGGTCGTACGCCGACGATGGCCGGGTAGGTTGGGCCAGCGCGTCGACAAGAATGCCGTGTCCCTACTGCTCCACTCCCACTTGGGCTCACTCTTTCTCTGCCCCGCCTTGCACTCATTCTCTCCCGCAGCTGAGCAGCGCCGTCACCATCATGAGCTTCGCCAAGCTCACAAGCAGCCATCAATGCTCCATTTCCAAATTGCCCACGCCAATAGCTCCGCCTTGCTCCACTCTACCACCTTGACCCAGTAGAGCTTCCGTTTGAGCTGAAGGTAAAGGCCTACGTCCGTTTCTGCCACCGTGACATCACCGGAGCACCACCGTGCTCTCGGTTCACCATGGCCAGGCCGCTCCACTACATCTCCTACCATCCCATCATCTAGTCCAAAGTTGCCTTAGGTCACTACTGCTCAGGCCATAGCTAGGGTAGATGCTATCGCACCATCACACAGGAATGCACCGCCTCTCTCCCCATGCCCACCATAGCCGCGAGCTCGAGCTCACCATGACCAGCAGCCCCTAGGTCTCGCCACCCCCCGCTCGAAGGTGTTTTCGAATAACCACAAACGCTAGCTCCTACCATGAAGATGGAGACCCACCTCTCGCCACCGGTTAGCCAAAACGAAGAGCTCTACCATGTGCGCTGGGCGCTGCCGTGCCGCCATGCATGCGGTCAAGATTCCCCACTACTTCACCATGGCTAGATCTTGCTCTAGAGCTATGCTAGGTCACCATAGAGGTAGGACCGTCCTCTATGGAGCCTACATGTCTGTGCGACCACCGTCGTCCGCCATGCTCGCTGGTGAGCCACTGACCCAACCAGGGGTACCCCTAGGTGTGGGTTGACGAGAGGAACATGATGGTGCCTGGGGTTTCACTGGAGACCTCGCTGTCGATGAGCTATCACTGGTCAACCTCTGTCCCCTACCTCTGTTTCACTGACGAGCGGGCCCCAGTTGACCGTGGGCCCCATCTGATAGTTTGTGTGTTCTTTGATTTTCTTATTTTTTCGTAGATTTGAATACATGTTTCAAAAATTCATATATGGAGATAGGAGTATCCAAATTGAGTGAACCAAATTTTGTTGGATTGATCATGAAGTGTACTATTTGATAAAAATATGAAACCTACTGTTTGAGATATTTTTCTAGGAGAATTAAATTGAGCTAGATAAGTTCTTTTAAAGTAGTTTATATCTTGTAAAATGCATAACTTGAGCTAGGACAGTGATAAAATTGTGATTCCAATTTTGATGATCTTGTGTTGACATGCTCTAGCTAAGAAAAATACTAGACCTATAGTAAGCATAATTGGAATATGGTCCTTTCTATTTAATCTTAAATAATTGCTAGTTTCTAGTGAAAATAAATGGAGTAAAAATACATAACTAATGGTCATGCAAATTTGTACACAATGTTATGGTGCTAGCATGAAAGTAAGAAAAATATGAAATCTATTGTTTGACACTTTTCACTAGGCTAAACCATTTTTGCTAAAATAAGCCTATGTAACTTGTCATTTTTGTATAGATGGCTATAATTATCCAAATGGCATGAAATTTGTACAATAGACTTTTGGGATCATATGTAGGCTACTAGTAGTTTTCTTAGAATTTACTGTGCACTTTAGATATATGTTCCTTATTTCACCTTAGTGTCCAAATAAATTAATAAAGGCATTTAAATAATTTATTTGGGATTGACCATTATGTTTTCTAAAGTGTATATGATGTCTATGAACTATTGGTATCATTGGTTGTGCCCAAATTTGATTGCTTGTACGCAGTGAAATATTAATTGCTCTATAATTTAATTTTAGTGACTGTTTTGGATAGTTTCTGTTGTTAAGTAAATTACATGGGTAAAATGATGTTTTCTATGAATCTTGTCAATTAACAAAGTTGTGGATAACTTACTTATCTTGCTTGTGTAAAATTTTCATGGAATAGGATAAATGGTTTGAGAGTTATAGCAGTTAGAAGTTGGTCTCTAGAAATGCTTATTCTTTAGGAATTTCTAGATAGATCTAGGAAATTGCTTCGTTTGACCTTGATAGACATCGAATCATCTTGAGATGACTATAAGAAAGTTGTAGGTAGTTTTATAAGCTTGTCAGAAAGTCCAAGATCATAGTATTTGGTTTAGTAGAACTCTAGATATGGCTAAAATAAGTAGCTGTTGTTTATAGTCATATTGTAATTATTTGTCTTATGTGATGCTTGTGTAGATGCTTAGGCTAATTGAGATTAGTTGTTAGCTACAGGTTCTAAGACTCTTACTGATGATGAACAACTTTACCTTTGGTTACTAGAACTTGGTGAGTGTATGTTTCATGTATTATAGAAGAGATATGGACCTACTCAGTAAAGATCAACTAGAAGAAAGTTATACATCTACTTGGTCAACGAATGTTAAACTTATCATACATCTTGTCGGATAACCATGCTCATGCGTATATGATTTATCATATCATCTCATCTCTTATGCAATCATGATACTCATTTGTGCATATGCATGCAATAGGTTCCCCAGGAAGGAGTGACTCTACTCGAGTTTGAACCCGAGCATCAGGAGGAGCAACAGGCAGCCTAGGAGCAGGAGGTTCAGGTGGAAGGAGGAGTCAACATGGAATGATCTTCCTGAGTGTCCTAACCACCAACCTTCCTTGTTCTTGAAAGGCAAGCCCTAGAGCATTATAAGCCTCCTATGTTTTTACAAATATCACTTGCATCCTTTATGTTTGATGCATTAGGTTATAGGAGTTGATTGGAAAACACTTGCTGCATATATTTTCCTTGTCTAGACAAATATATCTTGAATCCTTTGTAGGTCTAGGATCGAATATATGCTTAGTCATGCTTAGTCCGGTAGAAGTCGGGTGATTTCCTGTCACCTACAAGATATAGGTAGATATCTAATCACGGTTGGCTATAATTGCTATCGTGGAGATAACCATGTGTTGATGAATAAAAAGGAGATCGGGTGGGATTATGATAGAGAAGCAACAAGGCATGGAGGTTTTAGTGCCTATTTATCCCCATCTATGTCGGTTAACGACCGATTCACTGTTTGTCCTCATATCATATTGAACGCAAGCCTAGCACTTAGTTGGCCGGATAAGTTGTTCCAACCATGAAGCCAAGTAGCTCAACTCAGGCTAGGACCTAGTAAGTGAAAGTGTGCACACTAAAGGTAGTAAGGATGTGCAGGGAGCCAGTGGCATGAGTCCAAGAGTAGGCCAGGCCTAAACTTCCTGGTAGACTGGCTGTATCCCTAAGGGTGCGGTGCTGATCAGACCCATGACTGTACCTGAATTGTACAAAAGGTGACCCAATGTGACCCCAACGGGGAAGTATGGGTTTGTGTTAGGAATAACTCTCTAGTTGGTTAGAATCGATTCAAGTCATTGTCGCTCCCGGATAGTGAGAACTTGACTGAGCAGTGGCAACATAGCATTAATTGATGGAACTTGATGGTTATGATGATGCTCAAATTATTACATCGGATATGATTACTAATGCTTGTTAGCTTAATCAAGTGATTGCTCTAGTACATGTGCTAATCTAGAAATTCTTAATTGAATAGGTATTCAAATTGATGCTAGAGGTACTAAATCTCTAAGTTATGTTACTTAAGCTTTTATGCAAAATGTTGTCAAGCTAACTCCACTGATAAAGCCTTGCATACTCCTTGGTGTCATATTATTTCTAGTTTATGATGGGTAAGTCTAGCTGAGTATATTCTCGTACTTAGGGTTTATTCCCTCTTTTTGTAGATGACATGATGTATCATGGGTACTGTAAGAACTGCCTTCATCCTACCATGGATGAGGACTAAACCATAGGGCATGGTACTCCTAAGATATCCTCTCTATTCTGCTTTTGCTAGAAATGACTATGGTACTGGCATGTATTTGAACTAAGTGTGATATTGATGTCAAACTACTTTGCTTCCGCTATTTAAACCTAGTTTGTAATAACTACGTGAACTCCGATGTATGTGAGATATTTGTGAACTATGAGGCAACATGTGACTGGTTATGTTGAATCATGTACAATCTTGGTTTGTATGTAGGTTTGTTTGAGATCCTTTGTGATTTCATCAGACTACCGAGTTTATATGAGCTCAAGTATGATAGTTTGATCGCTTCGGTGATTGCTCTTGTACTTGTGCTCTTATAAATTGGACATGATGATGGAGTTGAACCAGAAGATGGTGTTGGTGGACCTATACCAAAGATGGAAGGACCCCTGGAGTACATGCTTGAATAGAAGATGCTTGCCAAGCGAGTGTCATCTAACAAACACTAACCTAGTGTTGGATCCTAGGTAAGCCCCGGAGCATTCTAAGCCTCCTATGTTTTTACAAAATCACTTGAGTCCTTTATGTTTGATGCATTAGGTTATAAGAGTTGATTGGAACCACTTGATGTATAGAACTACCTTGTCCAAAAATATACCTTGAACCCGATGTAGGTCTAGGATCGAATGTATGCTTAGCAATGCTTAGACCAGTAGCAGTCAGGTGATGTTCTATCACCTACGAGATATAGGTGGATACCAAAGCATGGTTGGCTATATTTTCTATCATGGAAATAACCATGTGTTGATAAAATAAAAGGAGACTGGGTGGGATTGTTATAGAGAAGCAACAAGGCATGGAGTTCTTGGTGCCTATTTATCCCCACCTGTGTTGGTTAAGGACCGGTTCACTATACATCCTCATGTCATGTTGAACGCATGTCTAGCACTTAGTTGGCCGGATAAGTCATTCCGACCGCGAAGCCGAGTAGCTCAACTCAGGCCGAGGACTAGGTAAGTGAAAGTGCGCACACAAGGGGTAGTAAGGTTGTGCGGGGAGCCAGTGGCATGAGTCCAAGGGTAGGCTGGGCCTAAACTTCCTAGCAGATTGGTGATCGGATCTGTGACTACACCTAAGTTGTATGAAAGGTGACCTAGGACTACCTTGACGTAGGTATGTTTGGGTTTGTGTTAGGAATAAGTCCCTAGCTGGTTGGAATCGATTCAAGTCTCCGTCTCTCCCAGATAGTGAGAACTTGACTAAGCAGCGACAATGTAGCATTAATTGATGGAATTTGATGGTTATGATGAATATGGAAATGTTACACCGGATATGGTTACTAATGCTTGTTAGTTGAATCACATGATTGCTCTAGTACATGTGCTAATCTAGAGATGAATAGTTATAATTTACTTGGTTACTGAATTATAAAATGTATAGCTCAACTAGTGGCTTTTATGCAAAATTTTGTCAAGCTAGCTCCGCCTATAAAGCCTCGCATGATCCTTGGTGTCACTTTATTTCTGGTTTATGATGGGTAAGTCTAGCTGAGTACATTCGAGTACTCAGGGTTTATCCCACCATGTTGCAGGTGAAGTTCTCGGCCTACTGAAGATGGTGGCTAACCGCCGGTGGGCTCGGTGACTCTATATTTATTTCTCATCTATATGCTTTTATTAGAGGAGGTCACTTATGCTAGCAATGTTTTTAGAACTTATATTAATGTAATCATTTGAATGCTATATTGTTTTCCTTTAACCAGTTTTAAAACCCACACTTGTACTATTATTTGTGAACCCATTTGTAATATTATTTCCACTACAACTCTATGTATGTGATGTGTATTGGCTTAATCATGTGATCTTGGTTATGATGTTGATTTACCGAGGTCCTTCCTGACACTCGGTGAACTACCAGGTTTATATAAGTGAAAGTATGCGGTGTCAACATGTTTAATGGGGATAGCCATACTTGATCTTGTATAAATTGAGTGATTCTATCATAGCTGGTATCAGCCCATAGGTCCTAGGATTGAAACCTGGCTTTGATACCAGCTATGACAGAACCGCCCAATTTATAGAAGATCAAGTACGGCTGTCCCCGTTAAACATGTTGATACGTGCATACTTCACTTATATAAACTCGATAGTCCACTGAGTGTCATGAAGGACCTCGGTAAATCAACATCACAATAAAGATTGCCTGATTAAGCAAATACACATCATTTATGTCGCAGAACCGACCAATTTATAAGAATACAAGTACAATGGCAATCCGCAAGCGGTCGCACTGTTATACTTGAACCCATATAAACCCGGTAGTCCATTGAGTACCACGACGGGTCTCGATAAACGATTTACAACAACCAAGATCATACAGGATTCAACATACATGCCACATATTACATAAAGTTCATAGATACTTTTCATCATCAGAGTACGAATAAAAGTTATTATAAACCGAGTTTGATAAATAAAGCAGAAGCAATTAAGTTCGAAGATAAAGTTTCCAACATAGTTTGATACAGTGCCAAGCCAGATCATGCATGGTCGGAGAGTGATCAAGATGGTACATGGGCATGCAAGTTGACGAAATATGGTCGGCAGTCCACCGAGGGGGGTGCCCGTGGTGGTAGATTATCGGTAGACGGTGCGCGTAATCAGGAACCAGATGATGACACAAGGCGCAGAGACAGCGATTTAGACAGGTTCGGGCCGTCTAATCGACGTAATACCCTACGTCCTGTGTCTTTGGTGTATTATATTGAGATGTATACAGATTAACCTGTCCTCTAGGGGACCCTTGCCTCTCTTTATATACTCCGAAGAGACAAGGTTACAAGTAAAGTATCCAATTTGGTACTATTACAATATCTAGTACAACTTGTAATCTTGATGTGCACGTCTTGATCTTACGGGCCGGGCCACCTCGGATGGTGCGGCCCATGTACCATCTTGTGGTACCCGGGGGTATATCCCCCACAGCTAGTCCCCGAGCGCCATGTATTCTGATGCGACACGCCATTTCGACCTTCTCCGAACAGTGAGGCTTGAGTTCTTGACATCTCCGACCACCGTTGTCACCGGAGAAGTAGGTTGTCCGAAGAATGTATGGTGCTCTTAAGAAGAAAGAAAAAGATTTTCCTCCTGGGAAGTGTGCCCACTTGTATTTCTGAAAAGAAATGTAAGTGCGTCTTGAAGCGTAGCGTCTTTGATCATCAGAGGCGTAGGGGTCGAAAAACAAACACATTCACCACAAGGTGAAGTGTGCCCACTTAGTCCCCGAGCCTGGTAGTAGGTGACATAGGCACGTGGTGCCAGGGTCCAAAAAGAATTCCCAGTTAAGTTGAGAACCCAATCGTCGTACAGGCGATACGAGATGCACCGGCAGGTGCATCGTACCGATGTAGTCCCCAAGCTTGCTGGAAGGCGAGGTATGAGCCTTGTAGCAAGGTCTAAGTGAGAAAAAATATCCCAACTGTATGCGAGTTGCCAGTCACATGTAGTTGAGATGCAAAGTCCCCAAGCCGTGGTCGGAGAGTGGTCGAGGCAGTCCCCGAGCACAGGTCGAGGAGTGAGCGACGAAGTCCCCGAACCATGGTCGGAGAGTGATCGAGGCAGTCCCCGAGCACAGGTTGAGGAGCGAGCGATGAAGTCCCCGAGCCGTGGTCGGAGAGTGGTCGAGGCTGTCCCCGAGCACAGGTCAAGGAGCGAGCGACGAAGTCCCCGAGCCGTGGTCGGAGAGTGATCGAGGCAGTCCCCGAGCACAGGTCGAGGAGCGAGTGACGAAGTCCCCGAGCCGTGGTCAGAGAGTGATCGAGGCAGTCCCCGAGCACAGGTTGAGGAGCGAGCGACGAAGTCCCCGAGCCATGGTCGGAGAGTGATCGGGGCAGTCCCCGAGCACAGGTCGAGAAGCGAGCGACGAAGTCCCCGAGCATAGCTCGAAATTCCTACAATATAAATGTAGAATGGTAGTACATAATGTACAAAATAATAAATTATGGAGAAAAATCAGTGGTGAAGAAATAGCGTATGACGATCAACAGTCATTTGCAAATGAGCATGATATGATAAAGCAGTTGGTGCTTTGTAAACATCAGTGTTAATATGAAGTTTGTGTTTATACTTAATATAAATCGTCCGACCAGTTAGTATGTAGCTGAGCCTCCAGCCCTAGCTAGCCCGTTAACCATAACGCGGGGCGCGGAGCCCGTGCACGTGTAGGAAGAACAAAGCGTCGCTAAGGAGCCGCTGCCGACCACCCATAACGCAGAGGGCGGACGCTCGTGCACGTGTAGGGAGGAGCCGGAGACAGGGCCATCTCTAGAGGCATCGAGCGTCAACATGACTGGTCGAGGATTTGCATTAAGTATAGCTGTATGTTATATTTAAGATGGAATACATGGACAAACGTTATTTGAAGAATAATCATGACGAGGACGTTGTGGAGAAACGTCGTAATGAAAATTATATTAAATATAAATATTAGAAGTGTACTTATCTTTAGATAGAAATCTGGTCGGTGGCGACGAAGTTGGCGGTCCTCGAGCTTTCCGACCTATCGTCATGACGGTGGTTGCGGTTGTTGTAGCACCGTTCTTCGCGGCGATCATCATTGCGACGTGGTCTGGTGGTCGAGGTGGTCGGAGCTCAGCGGAGCTGCTAGGGACGTGGTCGACGTGGTCGGAGCTCGGCGGAGCTGCTCGGGACGTGGTCGACGTGGTCGGAGCTCGGCGGAGCTGCTCGGGACGTGGTCGACGTGGTCGCGGCTTGATCAGTTCGGTGGTCGGAGGGCATGTACCTGGCTCCATCACATGGGGAGGGAAAAAGCCCTCGGACATGTCCAGCCGAGGTCGGGCGCAGTCGGAAATCACGTACGTGAAAGCTAGCTTGCATGGCGGTTTAATTGGTGGCCTTCATGTACTTGCACGTTTGTCATCCTGGTGTGTGTATTAGGCTAGATTTGGGCGTATAGCATGGTCGTGTACACACGCACACGTACATGCAAGTAACGCGTTGATTATTAAATAACTTGCATGGCCTGTACGTGCCTCTTGTTTGCTCGTGAGGGAGCAGTGCCTCGAACGCGGAGACCTCGATCTGGAAAACCCTGCAGTGCTGTATCGGAGATGGAGACGGAGGCGACATTGCGGACTGGAGACCGACTTGTGCTCTGATTTTGCTTCTTGACTTTAGATCGGATCTGGTACACGTTGACGCCACCGTGACTCATATTTTTCTGGTATTAATCTCGATGGAGTCCATGGACTTAGAGCTTGAATGATCCGGCCGGCCGGGTCACGTTCCTGAACGCATACTCTGACTGCGGCAAATCGTCCGGAGGCGTTGAGTCCTTTCGTTGACCGACGCTCGTGCATGAGACGCGTCTGAGTTAGATCGACTTTGTCTGCACCGTTCGTGCAGCCACAGGTCTTGCGTGTGGTCGATCGACGTAAGGCTGAGATCGATTGGATCTTCGGTGGAAACAACGTAACGCCCGATGCCAGGCTTGCGGAAGTAGAGCCCCGTGCAGAGCTACGACAGTCGACTCGATCGTTGGTGGAGATCTTGAGCACGACCTGGATCGTGAATGTGGTGAAGCTCCTGTGCAGCGTCTCAAGATTGGATGATGCGACGAGCCTGCTGTTGTTCGAGCACCTCCTCAACGGCAGCCTGTACGAGTGGTTGGATGCACAGGCCATCGCCGAGAACATGTAGATGATCTTGAGGTACGCCATCTGGTTCGCCACAGGATCAGCGCGCACAACCCCTAAAAGGGGACCCCTACCTGGCGCGCCACTGTCGACGAAATATGGTCGGCAGTCCACCGAGGGGGGTGCCTGTGGTGGTAGATTATCGGTAGACGGTGCGCGTAATCAGGAACCAGATGATGACACAAGGCGCAGAGACAGCGATTTAGACAGGTTTGGGCCGTCTAATCGACGTAATACCCTATGTCCTGTGTCTTTGGTGTATTGTATTGAGATGTATACAGATTAACCTGTCCTCTAGGGGACCCTTGCCTCTCCTTATATACTCCGAAGAGACAAGGTTACAAGTAAAGTATCCAATTTGGTACTATTACAATATCTAGTACAACTTGTAATCTTGATGTGCACGCCTTGATCTTACGGGCCGGGCCACCTCGGATGGTGCGGCCCATGTACCATCTTGTGGTACCCGGGGGTATATCCCCCACAGCTAGTCCCCGAGCGCCATGTATTCTGATGCGACACGCCATTTCGACCTTCTCTGAACAGTGAGGCTTGAGTTCTTGACATCTCCGACCACCGTTGTCGCCGGAGAAGTAGGTTGTCCGAAGAATGTATGGTGCTCTTAAGAAGAAAGAAAAAGATTTTCCTCCTGGGAAGTGTGCCCACTTGTATTTCTGAAAAGAAATGTAAGTGCGTCTTGAAGCGTAGCGTCTTTGATCATCAGAGGCGTAGGGGTCGAAAAACAAACACATTCACCACAAGGTGAAGTGTGCCCACTTAGTCCCCGAGCCTGGTAGTTGGTGACATAGGCACGTGGTGCCAGGGTCTAAAAAGAATTCCCAGTTAAGTTGAGAACCCAATCATCGTACAGGCGATACGAGATGCACCGGCAGGTGCATCGTACTGATGTAGTCCCCAAGCTTGCTGGAAGGCGAGGTATGAGCTTTGTAGCAAGGTCTAAGTGAGAAAAAATATCCCAACTATATGCGAGTTGCCAGTCACATGTAGTTGAGACGCAAAGTCCCCGAGCCGTGGTCGGAGAGTGGTCGAGGCAGTCCCCGAGCACAGGTCGAGGAGCGAGCGACGAAGTCCCCGAACCATGGTTGGAGAGTGATCGAGGCAGTCCCCGAGCACAGGTTGAGGAGCGAGCGATGAAGTCCCCGAGCCGTGGTCGGAGAGTGGTCGAGGCAGTCCCCAAGCACAGGTCAAGGAGCGAGCGACGAAGTCCCCGAACCATGGTCGGAGAGTGATCGAGGCAGTCCCCGAGCATAGGTCGAGGAGTGAGTGACGAAGTCCCCGAGCCGTGGTCAGAGAGTGATCGAGGCAGTCCCCGAGCACAGGTTGAGGAGCGAGCGACGAAGTCCCCGAGCCGTGGTTGGAGAGTGATCGAGGCAGTCCCCGAGCACAGGTCGAGGAGCGAGTGACGAAGTCCCCGAGCCGTGGTCAGAGAGTGATCGAGGCAGTCCCCGAGCACAGGTTGAGGAGCGAGCGACGAAGTCCCCGAGCCATGGTCGGAGAGTGATCGGGGCAGTCCCCGAGCACAGGTCGAGAAGCGAGCGACGAAGTCCCCGAGCATAGCTCGAAATTCCTACAATATAAATGTAGAATGGTAGTACATAATGTACAAAATAATAAATTATGGAGAAAAATCAGCGGTGAAGAAAAAGCGTATGACGATCAACAGTCATTTGCAAATGAGCATATGTGATAAAGCAGTTGGTGCTTTGTAAACATCAGTGTTAATATGAAGTTTGTGTTTATACTTAATATAAATCGTCCGACCAGTTAGTATGTAGCTGAGCCTCCAGCCCTAGCTAGCCCGTTAACCATAACGCGGGGCGCGGAGCCCATGCACGTGTAGGAAGAACAAAGCGTCGCTAAGGAGCCGCTGCCGACCACCCATAACGCAGAGGGCGGACGCTCGTGCACGTGTAGGGAGGAGCCGGAGACAGGGCCGTCTCTAGAGGCATCGAGCGTCAACATGACTGGTCGAGGATTTGCATTAAGTATAGCTGTATGTTATATTTAAGATGGAATACATGGACAAACGTTATTTGAAGAATAATCATGACGAGGACGTTGTGGAGAAACGTCGTAATGAAAATTATATTAAATATAAATATTAGAAGTGTACTTATCTTTAGATAGAAATCTGGTCGGTGGCGACGAAGTTGGCGGTCCTCGAGCTTTCCGACCTATCGTCATGACGGTGGTCGCGGTTGTCGTAGCACCGTTCTTCGCGGCGATCATCATTGCGACGTGGTCTGGTGGTCGAGGTGGTCGGAGCTCGGCGGAGCTGCTCGGGACGTGGTCGACGTGGTCGGAGCTCGGCGGAGCTGCTTGGGACGTGGTCAACGTGGTCGGAGCTCGGCGGAGCTGCTCGGGACGTGGTCGACGTGGTCGCGGCTTGATCAGTTCGGTGGTCGGAGGGCATGTACCTGGCTCCATCGCATGGGGAGGGAAAAAGCCCTCGGACATGTCCAGCCGAGGTCGGGCGCAGTCGGAAATCACGTACGTGAAAGCTAGCTTGCATGGCGGTTTAATTGGTGGCCTTCATGTACTTGCACGTTTGTCATCCTGGTGTGTGTATTAGGCTAGATTTGGGCGTATAGCATGGTCGTGTACACACGCACACGTACATGCAAGTAACGCGTTGATTATTAAATAACTTGCATGGCCTGTACGTGCCTCTTGTTTGCTCATGAGGGAGCAGTGCCTCGAACGCGGAGACCTCGATCTGGAAAACCCTGCGGTGCTGTATCGGAGATGGAGACGGAGGCGACATTGCGGACTGGAGACCGACTTGTGCTCTGATTTTGCTTCTTGACTTTAGATCGGATCTGGTACACGTTGACGCCACCGTGACTCATATTTTTCTGATATTAATCTCGACGGAGTCCATGGACTTAGAGCTTGAATGATCCGGCTGGCCGGGTCACGTTCCTGAACGCATACTCTGACTGCGGCAAATCGTCCGGAGGCGTTGAGTCCTTTCGTTGACCGGCGCTTGTGCACGAGACGCGTCTGAGTTAGATCGACTTTGTCTGCACCGTTCGTGCAGCCACAGGTCTTGCATGTGGTCGATCGACGTAAGGCTGAGATCGATTGGATCTTCGGTGGAAACAACGTAACGCCCGATGCCAGGCTTGCGGAAGTAGAGCCCCGTGCAGAGCTACGATAGTCGACTCGATCGTTGGTGGAGATCTTGAGCACGACCTGGATCGTGAATGTGGTGAAGCTCCTGTGCAGCGTCTCGAGATTGGACGATGCGACGAGCCTGCTGTTGTTCGAGCACCTCCTCAACGGCAGCCTGTACGAGTGGTTGGATGCACAGGCCATCGCCGAGAATGTGTAGATGATCTTGAGGTACGCCATCTGGTTCGCCACAGGATCAGCGCGCACAACCCCTAAAAGGGGACCCCTACCTGGCGCGCCACTGTCGACGAAATATGGTCGGCAGTCCACCAAGGGGGGTGCCCGTGGTGGTAGATTATCGGTAGACGGTGCGCGTAATCAGGAACCAGATGATGACACAAGGCGCAGAGACAGCGATTTAGACAGGTTCGGGCCGTCTGATCGACGTAATACCCTACGTCCTGTGTCTTTGTGTATTGTATTGAGATGTATACAGATTAACCTATCCTCTAGGGGACCCTTGCCTCTCCTTATATACTCCGAAGAGACAAGGTTACAAGTAAAGTATCCTATTTGGTACTATTATAATATCTAGTACAACTTGTAATCTTGATGTGCACGCCTTAATCTTACGGGCCGGGCCACCTCGGATGGTGCGGCCCATGTACCATCTTGTGGTACCCGGGGGTATATCCCCCACAGTCCACAAAAGCAAAGATAGGAATTACTAAAGAAGCCTGCCCAAGGCTTACTCCTCATCCACGGCGGGATAGAAGCAACTCTTGCAATACCCATGATACACAGTGCCATCTGCAACAATGGGAAAATAAACCCTGAGTACGAGAAGGTACTCAGCTAAACTTACCCGTCATGAACCAGAAATAAAATGACTCCAAGGATTATGCAAGGCTATATAAGTGGACGTAACTCAACAATATTTTTGCGTAAAAGCAATTGAGTCATGGTACAGTTACAATTTCTTTATTAGGTTAACTATAACTATCCATTTCTAGTTTAGCAACTATCCTATGCCAAACATGTGGTATATCATTTAGAAGCATACAATAGTAACCATAGCCGGTGTTGTAATTCCATATTCATCCGAACCATCATGTTTCATAACATAGTTACTATGATGTTGGAGCTAGTCAAGTTTCTCACTATCCGAGAGAGACGGCGATTCGAATTGATTCAACCAGCTGGGAATTTATTCCTAACACAAACCCAGGTCTACCAGCCACGATAGCCTTAGGTCACCTTTGGTACAACTCTGGTACACATTTCACGGGTCCGTATTGCGCCGCACAATCTAGAACACTAGATGCCTGGATGCTCAGGCCAAGCCTGTCCTTGGGCTCAGTCTGATCGTTCCCTAGAAGGAGCGCACAACAGAACGATTCCCGGCCTGAGTTGAATTACTCGGCTTTGTGGTCGGAACGAGTTATATGGCCAGCTAAGTGAGAGGCATGCGTTCAATCTTGTCAGAAGTTCCAACAACGGTACGGTCCTTGATCGACACAGACGGGGATAGATCCACACCCAAGACCTCCATGTCTTGTTGCTTCTCTATCGACCTCCCGTCCGGTCTTGATTTACTTTTACCTCATGGTTCTGTTCCACGATAGCAGATATAGCCAACCGTGCTCCGGTATCCACCTATATCTCGCAGGTGACAGGACATCACCCGACTTCTACCGGTCTAAGCATGGCTAAGCATTTATTCGATCCTGGACCTATACCGGTTAAAGGTGTAATATCTGGACAAGGAATGTACATGCATCAAGTGGTTTCATTCAACTCTTATAACCTAATGCATCAACCATAAATACGTAAGTAAACATTTGTAAATTACTGGGAGACTTATAATGCTCCAGGGCTTGCCTCGCAGAAAGGAAGTAGGGCGGTGGTCAGGACACTCCGGAAGCTCTTCAGGGTTCTGCTCCACGCCTTCGAGAGCTGTGGCTTGTGGATCCTCCTGCTGGTTCCCTTCCTCTGCTTCTTCGAATTCCAGCAACGTGATCTCTTCCTCCGATCCTAGATGCATGAGTTTGGCATAAGTATTACGAATGCATATATGTTAACAAGTGCATCATGTTTATTGAGTAGGTGCCTATCTCTTCTCGATTATTACTTAACTACTTCTACAATGCATCGACTATGCCACAAATAGTAGCTACTTGTTTCACTCATAACTGGAGTTCTACTAATCCAAAAACAGTGATCCTAGACTTTTTGGAAAGCTTATCAAATTCTCTACAACTTTGTTATTAGCCATTTTTACAGTACACATCAGTTTCAACATGCAACTCATCAAACTCTAGAATCAGTCCGGAAACTATTTAATATGCAATATAAAGTAATAATACTTCTACTTCATGTAATCATTCAAAATTTGACAACATAGAATCTACCAACAGTTTAAGCATACCAAATACATTTAAGATAATATAATGGTGAAGCCCAGACTATTTATTTAATTGCTTTTATTATTTTATTTAGATATCTAGGTTAAATAATAAACATATATCAGATATACTTCATAAATTCTCAAAAATTTACAGTGCCTTATTAATGCTATCAAAGGACTACTATAAAAGTTTCATGTCCTTTTACCAAGTAAAACATCCTATACAAAAATGATAAGGCAGCAAGGCTTGAAATAGCATAAATGGAAAATCCTATTGAAAAGTGTGAAGCAATAGATTTCCTATTTTTCTTAGCATCCATATGGTACTAGGATTACCTCCAACGAATTTCATGAATTTTGGACTCACAAATAATTTATAAAAATTCATACAAGGATTAACTATTCATAGAAGAAAAATCTATAACTATAAATCTACACATGCACTGGTCCTCAAATTTTTACCAGAGCTCATATATGCTAAGACTAGCTTACCACAAAAATTTCATAATTTTTGGAGTATAGGAACTCTAGATATAAAATAAACAAATTTGAATGCATTCAAAAGCACATTTCAAATCCCTATTTAAATCTCCAAAACTTTCTACTGAAAATGTTAAAAACATATTTTTCCTAAATACTACACTTCCTAAGGAACACTAACAAATTTATTTCACAATTTATGGAGCCAGCAAGTTGAAGATACAAAAATTACAAAAACATGTGAAATCTGCATTCAAACTGAACTGGATTTAAAACATGGAGTCGCTGACCGGTGGGACCTACGCGTCAGTTGGACCCACACGTCATCGAGATGGAAATAGAGCCGGCGGCGCCTCTCTACGGACGTGGCCAGAGCTCGTCGACGGTGAGGTTGCCAGCAGTGACATCTTCACCAGACTTTCTACTCGACCTAGCGCATCTAATGAGCCAGTTGGCCGGCCCTATTGTCGACTCTAGAGATGACGGCGGCGGCCATGGCGGAGCGGTGGGGCTGGACTACGGCGGTACACTGGTAGAGGCCACAGCGAGGCACAAAGGGGTGTAGATGAGCTTCCCTGGACTCAGGCGAACCTAACGCGCACGGCTACACGGTCTATGGTGGAGGGACACGCCCCAGCCACGGTGACGGGGGCGGCGGGGAAGCTCCGGTGAGCTAGCGCATGGCGCTGCTGCTTACCAGGTGCGGTTAGCAAGCGTGGGTGGAGGCAGTGGTTCGCTGGGGATCCTGTGGTGCTGCTGTGGTGACGACAAGGCGGCTCGGTGCGAGCTTGCGTGGGCTATGGCGACGGCGGAGCTGTGGGAGCTCGGCGGCTGCTGCTGGCGTTGCGAACGGCGAAGGAGAGCCGAGAAAATGTGAAATGAGGGCGCTGGGCATTGCGGGCGGGTGCTAGCGTGTTGAAGGCGCGCGTCGGCCTGCCTTGGCTACGCTGGGCAGAGCGCCGGTGACGCGCGGCCACGCTCCGCGCCACGCGGCGACCATGGCCTGAACCAGTCGGCCACTAACGATGTCGATTCAGTCGGTTCAGTCAAGAATTGCTGAGCCTGACAGCGTATTTTCGAGTCGATTAAACTCCTAATCCATGGACTTCTAGCCAACACTTCCTAAACCAAAGTTGAAGACCAAAGTACCAGCTATGATTCTTGTTCAAAGAACTAGTTCTAATTCGCAATAGAAACGAAGTAATATCACCCCAAACATTGGCTGTCAGTCTGTCAGGGTTCATGACTTAGCAAAAATTTGCTAAGTGTTGCAAATGTTGATTTCTCTGATTTTTGTGATCCAAATTCACACATGTTAGGAGCTGAATCAGTCAAAGACCTAAAAATAAAAGTTGTTCCTTATGTCAAACACTACAACATTGCTTTAGTGATCTCCTCCATGCAAGGTCTCTAGCACCTAGTTCAACTTTAGTCAAACATGTCACTTTGAAATGATGATATGTACACAAACCATGACTAAATGACCAAATTAGCCCTAGCCCTAAATACCAAAGTTGTTCATAATGATATCCTAAGCATGTTTAAGCAATTTGCAAGGTCATTCAATCATTTTATGTAGTAGTCACTCATAGAGCTAGTTAGGGCAATCACAGGAAACATGCCTTAAAGGCTTGATTAAGAAAAGTGACTTTCATGAACAATGTTCTAATTGCTAACCCAAGTGTGGTTACATGTTTTTATGACTCACATCTACCAAGTACATGTTTTCATTCATGATCATTTGTAGATACACATGGAGACATGAAATAACGAGAAAGGTTGCATATGATAATGAAACATGCGATAACAAGCAAATGTTGCAGATGTTTCAATCAAATATTTCAATTGTAAATGCTTGTTTATGAATGCGTGATGATCATGCTCATGTTATGCAAGTCAAGTTATGCAAGGCTAACACCCGAGGTGCTTACAGCCCCTCCCCCTTATAAAAATCTCGTCCCGAGATTTGCAAGACCTACCATTCTTGGAAAAAGGCATGATAAACTTCTCGTAGATAATCTTCTCTTTCCCACGTAGCATCTTGTTCACTATGATTGTTCCACACCACCTTATAGAACTTAATAATCTTACCCCTTGTCACTCTCTCCATCTCCTCTAATACTCGAATTGGCTTTTCTTCATAGGTCAAATCCGATTGAAGCTGCACGTTGGTGGGTGCAATGGCTTCTTTAGGTACTCGAAGACATTTCTTTAACTGAGAAACATGGAACACATTAAATATTGCACTCATCTCAGGTGGAAGTTGTAACTTATACACAACCTTCCCTTTTTGTTCCAAAATTTTGTATGGCCCTACATATCTTGGTGAAAGCTTCTTTTTCATCCCAAATCTTTTCACACCTTTCATGGGTGATACTCTCAAGTATACATAGTCACCCACTTCAAAAGTTAGTGGTCTTCTTCTTCTGTTGGCATAACTCTTCTATCTTGATTGAGCTGCCTTCATGTGTTGTTGGATGATACATACTTGCTCTTCGGCTTCATTGACAAAATCAATACCAAAGTATCTCTTTCACCGGGCTCAATCCAATTCAATGGAGTTCTGCACTTTCTGCCATACAAGGCTTGAAATGGAGCCATTTTGATACTCGCTTGATAACTGTTGTTATAGGAGAATTCAGCTAAAGGTAACCATTTCTCCCATGAACCTTTTGAAGATATAACACAAGCTCTAAGTAAATCTTCTAGGATTTGGTTCACTTGCTCTGTCTGTCCTAAAGTTTGCGGATGATAAGCTAAACTTCTGATTAGCTTGGTTCCCAAAGCCTGGTGTAAGTGCTCCCAGAAACGAGCTATGAACTGTGGTCCTCGATCTGAGATTATAGTCCTAGGTACTCCATGTAGTCTCACGATCTGGGAAACATATAACTCAGAGTATTTCCCCACGTGATATGTTGTGTGAACTGGTACAAAATGTGCTAACTTGGTGAGACAATCAACAATAACCCATATTGAATTGTGACCTTGTGGCGTCGTTGGAAGGCCTGTGATAAAGTCCATGCTGATTTCCTCCCATTTCCATCCTGGAATTGGCAATGGCTGAAGTAATCCAACAGTTTTCATATGGACGGCTTTCACTCTACTGTAGTTATCACACCTAGCAACATAGGCTGCGATCTCTTTCTTCATCTTAGTCCACCAAAAACGGGTTCTTAAATCTTGATACATTTTACTACTACCCGGATGGATAGACAATTTGGATGAGTGAGCTTCTTCTAAAATTTGATTCCTTAGCTCACGGTCTTTTGGTACCACTAGTCGGTCCTCAAACCATAATACACCTCTTTTGTCCAATCTAAAATGTTTGGTTTCTTGCTCTTGCATTTTTCTCTTGATGTGACTTATTCCTACATCTGTCTGCTGTAGCTCTATGATTTTGCTCTCAAGTAAACAACTGATTGTGATATGGTGTAGTACAACAGGATGTAACAAGTTGAATCCATCTTCCAACAATGCTTCCACAATGTTGCAATGGGACTTCCGACTAAGTGCATCGGCTACTACATTTGCTTTACCTGGATGGTAATGCACTTCTAAATTATAGTCCTTAATCAATTCTAACCATCTTTGTTGTCTCATGTTCAGTTCTGGCTGGGTAAAGATATACTTGAGACTTTTGTGGTCAGTATAGATATGACATACATTGCCCAACAAGTAATGTCTCCATATCTTTATTGCATGAACAACGGCTACAAGTTCCAAATCATGTGTAGGGTAGTTGACTTCATGTTTTCTCAATTGCCGAGAGGCATATGCAATTACTCTCCCTTCTTGCATAAGTACACATCCCAAACCTATTCCTGATGCATCACAAAATACATCAAATGACTTTTCAATGTCTAGTTGTGCTAACATAGGTGCTGTAGTCAATAAAGTTCTGAGGGTGTGAAAAGCTGCTTCACATTCTGGTGTCCATTGGTAGTTCTCATCTTTCTGAAGTAGTCTAGTCATAGGCTTAGCTATCTTTGAGAAATCTAGAATAAATCGACGATAGTATCCTGCTAACCCTAGAAAACTCTAAACTTCATGAACCGAAGTTGGGGCTTTCCAATCCATGACCTCTTGTACTTTTGATGGGTCTACTGAGATTCCATCTCTTGATAAAATGTGACCTAGGAAAGGTACTTTGCTCATCCAAAATTCACATTTGCTAAACTTGGCATATAGCTTATGCTCCCTTAGTATAGATAGGACAATCCTCAGATGCTCCTCATGATCTGACTCATTTTCTGAATAAATCAATATGTCGTCGATAAACATGACCATGAACTTATCAAGTTCGGGCATGAATACTGAGTTCATCAGGTACATGAAATAGGCTGGAGCATTTGTTAGTCCAAAAGACATAACCAAATACTCGTATAAGCCATACCTAGTAGAGAAAGCAGTTTTAGGTATATCCTCTAGTCTGATCTTTATCTGATGGTAACCTGATCTCAAGTCAATTTTGGAGAATACCTTTGCCTTCACTAGCTGATCGAACAAGATGTTGATGCGGGGCAACGGATATTTGTTCTTGATGGTCACAGCATTGAGTGGTCTGTAATCTACACACATTCTCAGTGACTTATCCTTCTTTTTCACAAATAAGGCTGGGCATCCCCACGGAGATGAGCTAGGTTGGATAAGACCCTTGTCCAATAGATCTTGCAATTGAACCTTAAGTTCCGCTAACTCATTGGGTGGCATTCTATAGGGCCTTCTGGATATGGGTGCGGTACCTGGCACTAATTCAATCTTAAATTCCATGTCCCTATCCAGTGGTAGACCTAGTAATTCTTCTGGGAATACATCTGAAAACTCACAAACCACGGGGATATCACATATTGTGGTGGTTTGGATAGCATAGGCTAAATGTTGGGGTTCGAAATCATGGGAGAGTGGTACTAGAAAAGCATTCCCTCCCGTGGGTTCTCTCAACATGATAGTACGGGTGCTAGTGTCAATAAGAGCACCATGATAGTTCATCCAATTCATGCCTATCGACAACCCCGGCAATATTATCAAATCTGTTGTGTACTCCCTCCCTTGTATCGAGATGAGTACATTTTTGACTATCTTTTTGGTAGTAATAGTTCCCCCTGCTGAACTTATGTTAAAACCCCCTTTGCTTACTTCGATTATTTCTTGATCATGTCTAGATGCAAATGCTTGACTCATAAATGAATGAGAAGCTCCTGAATCAAATAAAACAACAGTGGGATGCTTGTTGACGAGAAACATACCAGCCGTGACAACTTCTCCGGCGGGCACTTCCTCCATAGTGGTATAATGCACTTGTCCTTGACATGCCCTGGCATTCACCTGCCTCTGATTGCTCTGATTTGGGTTGCCATTCCTCTTGGGGTGGGGGCACTCCTTGGACCAATGACCCAGTTGGTTGCAGTTGAAATATGGTTGATTACTTCTAAATCCGGTGGAGCTGTCCTAATTGCTATTTCCTTTTGGTAAGGCAATAGTGAATGCCTTACGGAATGGTTTCTATGGCCTATTATTCTGAGTTTTTGGTGGTGGGGGCCTAAACTTGGGTGCAGGTGGATGGAATTGTGGCCTAGCTATGAACGGTGCTTTTGACTGGAAAGATCCGGATGCACCAGCCTCATATGTCCTTTTGTGACCCTTAGCAACTGCATGCATGTTGTTGTGGTTTTCTTGGGTCAAGGCATCACTAATAAACTCATTGTACATGACACATCTAGAATTTGCCATAGTCTTCATCAGTTTGGTACCCAAACCTCGCTTGAAACTCTATCTTTTTCTCCTTAGTATCCATGAAACTGGGAGCATATCTTGATAAGTTGTTGAATGCGTGCATATATTCTGTGAGTGACTTCATTCCTTGAGTGAGCCTCATAAATTTGGCCGCTTTCATACGCATCAGGCCTGGGGGAATATGGTGTCCCCTAAAAGCCAGCTTGAACTATTCCCAGGTCACTCGCGCATTAGCAGGTAGAGACGACAGGAAGTGCGTCCACCAGATTCCTATTGGTCCTTGCAATTGATGAGAAGCATACTCTGCTTTCAAATGCTCCGTGACCCTCAATAGACGGAATTTCTACTCAATGGTATTCAACCACTCATTGGCCTGCAGTGGTTCCTCAGCCACCTTGAAGATTAGAGGCTTCATATCCAAAAACTCCTTGAATGTACTGTGCTGATTTGGCTTGGCCCCTAGTTGATGTGGGTGGCCACAAGCAGTGTTTTGCGCGATAAGGCACAAAGCTTCTTCCATTGTCCTCTAGCTCCCCAGGAACTGGGTAAAGAATTCCTGAGCAGACGGTGGTGGTGGGGGTGGCAAGTCATCATGGTTGCCATCCTAGCTGCCACCAGCTCCAGCACGGGTGCGCGTCATCTGCGAAGTTGCAACAATAAGCAATTATTGGTTGATGTCAAGAGATTGCAGATGAATTAAGTACTCATGCCAAACTGAAGTTACTGGAGAAAATTCTCAAAAGCACAATAAAAACAGAGGCATAACAATTCATTCTTGCAAGATGACATCACCAATTGGACCACTTATCGTGCTCACAACGCAAGAAATTTTAAGTCGTGATTACCGACAAAAGACTAGAATTGCATTGATGTTCATCCAAACGTGCGATTAATCAACATTACATGATAGTCTGGTTACTAATGCCAAATTCGAACTATAGGTCCATTACATGAATAAAGGTGATACATTAGTCCTTCCACTAAGTGCTAAGCGATCTAATCCTCATCATGATCACTATCGAGGTCAGACGTAGGATCATCTCCTTCCTCAGGTTCTACTTCTTCTTCAGGCTCCACTTCTTCTTCTTCTTCCTCGTACCCTTCTAGATCCATTTCTATGGCTCCAGGTGGGACATAAGGGTGGAGTTGATTGTTCAGTAGATGAACCTCTTCATGTAGATTATTGTTGTATTCTTCCGCATTGGCCAGCTGCTGTCCCAGCTCAAACTATCGAGCTCTCAGGACATCTTCCCTAGACCAAGCTGCATTTCACTGGTGAGTTAACCGAGTCATCTCTTCAGTGAGCCTCTCAATCTCAGCGTCGTGCTCCCTCTAAAGCTGACGCCGATCCTCGTGGGCATGACCAAGAGCACCAGACACACGTCTGAGGCTACCTTCAACTCTATCTAACACTCTCATCATTGTGAACATGGCGCTCATGGTAGGGTTATCACTGTTCTTCCCTTCTGCTGCACCAATCTCCAAGGGTCTTCCTCTTGCCTGCTGCCATGAGTCAGTGGAGGGGTTGCCCCTCGGAAAAACTCCAACCAAAGCAGCTGCCAGCTCCTGAGGAAAATGATCCATGATATCTCTCAGGATCCCAAAGGCTGCCTTGGCAGCTGCTTCTTCAGCAGTCCTGCCAGTTGACTCATAACACCAGCCTGTCCACTCAGAATCATCACCTCGGGGATGAACAATGGCCTCCACAGTAACTAAGAGACCTTCTCCCAACTGCTCATTCGCCTAGAAGTAGCGGGGTTCCATTCCATCAGGATAGCCTACATAGCTGAGCACTCTCCACAAGAGTGTAGGCATCCCAAACTCTCCAAGGAACATGTGACGTTGACGGGTACGTGGAGCAAGCTGACGGCTGGGAGCTCTGCCTCTCGTGGACTTGCGAGCAGTCTGCTTGGTGCGTGCCATCTGCACCATTAACATGTACCCCTTGGTGAGACAATGCCATAATTGATAAGAGTTACATAACCGAGTAAGAATTTTATAAGGGGAGGAATAATGTAATTATGTGAATGGTAATTTAACATGATGCATGCTCATGCCGTACGTCCTCACAAACTTAGGAAAAATTTGTTTCTAATAGGTAGACACGGTGGCATACATACGTTCTCTCATAAATAGCGTAACTAGTCGAGCTACACATTTCGTTGTTAGTGTACCTGCATAAAATTTCATTTCAGCCCTAAACCCATAATGAAATATGCAGAATGTAATTGTAAATACTTTCATATATGTATACCCATACATATACTTCCAGTATCAATCTACCCTACAATAATTTAAACCCACAATTAAATACGTACCATATACACATGCAAGCATGCATACATAGCCGTACCAAAGCTAACTCTTCCCGACCGCACGCTCACATCTTGCGGTCATACACTCATCTTACCTTGGCGTAGAGGCATTTGATCCATACATTACCACTCAAGTGAATGGCATCCATACTATAGCATGCCGTATGGACGACAAAGTAAAACCCCCCATGTTAGTACTTAAATAGCCACCTAATAGTCCTTAATTTGGGCATAAGGAAAGTGATCATTGGCACACTTTAGATTTCAAATACCTATTATATAACTATTAGTTGCTAGAGAAGGGTTTTTGGAAAACAAAAACTTTTGTTTTAAATACACTTATGACAATTAACGTTGAACCTGGCTCCGATACCAGCTATCGCAGAACCGACCAATTTATAAGAATACAAGTACAATGGCAATCCGCAAGCGGTCGCACTGTTATACTTGAACCCATATAAACCCGGTAGTCCATCGAGTACCACGATGGGTCTCAATAAACGATTTACAACAACCAAGATAGTACAGGATTCAACATACATGCCACATATTACATAAAGTTCATAGATACTTTTCATCATTAGAGTACGAATAAAAGTTATTACAAACCGAGTTTGACAAATAAAGCAGAAGCAATTAAGTTCGAAGATAAAGTTTCCAACATAGTTTGATACAGTGCCAAGCCAGATCACGGTCCACAAAAGCAAAGATAGGAATTACTAAAGCAGCCTACCCAAGGCTTACTCCTCATCCACGGTGGGATAGAAGCAACTCTTGCAATACCCATGATACACAGTGCCATCTGCAACAATGGGAAAATAAACCCTGAGTACGAGAAGGTACTCAGCTAGACTTACCCGTCATGAACCAGAAATAAAATGACTCCAAGGATTATGCAAGGCTGTATAAGTGGACGTAACTCGACAACATTTTTGCGTAAAAGCAATTGAGTCATGGTACAGTTACAATTTCTTTATCAGGTTAACTATAACTATCCATTTCTAGTTTAGCAACTATCATGTGCCAAACATGTGGTATATCATTTAGAAGCATACAATAGTAACCATAGCAGGTGTTGTAATTCCATATTCATCTGAACCATCATGTTTCATAACACAGTTACTATGATGTTGGAGCTAGTCAAGTTTCTCACTATCCGGGAGAGACCGCGATTCGAATCGATTTCAACCAGTTGGGAATTTATTCCTAACACAAACCCAGGTCTACCAGCCATGATAGCCTTAGGTCACCTTTGGTACCACTCCGGTACACATTTCATGGGTCCGTACTGCGCCACACAATCTGGAACACCAGATGCCAGGATGCTCAGGCCAAGCTTGCCCTTGGGCTTAGTCTGATCGTTCCCCGGAAGGAGCGCACAACAGAACAATTCCCGGCCTGAGTTGAATTACTCGGCTTCATGGTCGGAACAAGTTATCCGGCCAGCTAAGTGAGTGGCATGCGTTTAATCTTGTCAGAAGTTCCAACAACAGTATAGTCCTTGATCGACATAGATGGGGATAGATCCACACCCAAGACCTCCATGTCTTGTTGCTTCTCTATTGACCTCCTGTCCGGTCTTGATTTACTTTTACCTCATGGTTCTGTTCCACGATAGTAGATATAGCCAACCGTGCTCCGGTATCCACCTATATCTTGCAGGTGACAGGACATCACCCGAGTTCTACCGGTCTAAGCATGGCTAAGCATTTATTCGATCCTAGACCTTTACTGGTTAAGGTGTAATATCTGGACAAGGAATGTACATGCATCAAGTGGTTTCATTCAACTCTTATAACCTAATGCATCAACCATAAATACGTAAGTAAACATTTGTAAATTACTAGGAGACTTATAATGCTCCAGGGCTTGCCTCACAGAAAGGAAGTAGGGCGGTGGTCAGGACACTCCGGAAGCTCTTCAGGGTTCTACTCCATGCCTTAGGGAGCTGCGGCTTGCGGATCCTCCTGCTGGTTCCCTTCCTCTGCTTCTTCGAATTCCAGCAACGTGATCTCTTCCTCCGATCCTAGATGCATGAGTATGGCATAAGTATTACGAATGCATATATGTTAACAAGTGCATCATGTTTATTGAGTAGGTGCCTATCTCTTCTCGATTATTACTTAACTACTTCTACAATGCATCGACTATGCCACAAATAGTAGCTACTTGTTTCACTCATAACTGGAGTTCTACTAATCCAAAAACAGTGATCCTAGACTTTCTGGAAAGCTTATCAAATTCTCTACAACTTTGTTATTAACCATTTTTACAGTACACATCAGTTTCAACATGCAACTCATCAAACTCTAGAATCAGTCCGGAAACTATTTAATATGCAATATAAAGTAATAATACTTCTACTTCATGTAATCATTCAAAATTTGACAACATAGAATCTACCAACAGTTTAAGCATACCAAATACATTTAAGATAATATAATGGTGAAGCCCATACTATTTATTTAATTGCTTTTATTATTTTATTTAGATATCTAGGTTAAATAATAAACATATATCAGATATACTTCATAAATTCTCAAAAATTTACAGTGCCTTATTAATGCTATCAAAGGACTACTATAAAAGTTTCATGTCCTTTTACCAAGTAAAACATCCTATACAAAAATGATAAGGCAGCAAGGCTTGAAATAGCATAAATGGAAAATCCTATTGAAAAGTGTGAAGCAATAGATTTCCTATTTTTCTTAGCATCCATATGGTACTAGGATTACCTCCAACGAATTTCATGAATTTTGGACTCACAAATAATTTATAAAAATTCATGCAAGGATTAACTATTCATAGAAGAAAAATCTATAACTATAAATCTACACATGCACTAGTCCTCAAATTTTTACCAGAGCTCATATATTCTAAGACTAGCTTACCACAAAAATTTCATAATTTTTGGAGCACAGGAACTCTAGATATAAAATAAACAAATTTGAATGCATTCAAAAGCACATTTCAAATCCCTATTTAAATCTCTAAAACTTTCTTCTAAAAATGTTAAAAACATATTTTTCCTAAATACTACACTTCCTAAGGAACACTAACAAATTTATTTCACAATTTATGGAGCCAGCAAGTTGAAGATACAAAAATTACAAAAACATGTGAAATCTGCATTCAAACTGAACTGGATTTAAAACATGGAGTCGCTGACCGGTGGGACCTACGCGTCAGTTGGACCCACACATCATCAAGACGGAAATAGAGCCGGCGGCGCCTCTCTACGGACGTGGCCAGAGCTCGTCGACGGCGAGGTTGCCGGCGGTGACATCTTCACCAGACTTTCTACTTGACCTAGCGCATCTAATGAGCCAGTTGGCCGGCCCTATTGTCGACTCTAGAGATGACGGCGGCGGCCATGGTGGAGCGGCGGGGCTAGACTACGGCGGTACACCGGTAGAGGCCACAGCGAGGCACAAAGGGGTGCGGATGAGCTTCCCTGGACTCAGGCGAACCTAACGCGCATGGCTACACGGTCTATGGTGGAGGGACGCGCCCCAGCCATAGTGACGGGCGCGGCGGGGAAGCTCCGGCGAGCTAGCACACGGCGTTGCTACTTACTAGGTGCGGTCAGCAAGCGTGGGTGGAGGCAGTGGTTCGCTGGGGATCCTATGGTGCTGCTGTGGTGATGAGAAGGTGGCTCGATGCGAGCTTGCGTGGGCTATGGCGACGGCGGAGCTGTGGGAGCTTGGCGGCTGCTGCTGGCACTACGAACAGCGAAGGAGAGCCAAGAAAATGTGAAATGAGGGCACTAGGCGTTACGGGCAGGTGCTGGCATGTTGAAGGCGCACGTCGGCCTGCCTTGGTCGCGCTAGGTAGAGCGCCGGCGACGCGCGGCCACGCTCCATGCCATGCGGCGACCACGGCCTAAACCGGTCGGCCACTAACGATGTCGATTCAGTTGGTTCAGTCAAGAATTGCCGAGCCTGACAGCGTGTTTTCGAGTCGATTAAACTCCTAATCTGTGGACTTCTAGCCAACACTTCCTAAACCAAAGTTGAAGACCGAAGTACCAGCTATGATTCTTGTTCAAAGAACTAGTTCTAATTCACAATAGAAACGAAGTAATATCACCCCAAACATTGGCTGTCAGTCTGTCAGGGTTCATGACTTAGCAAAAATTTGCTAAGTGTTGCAAATGTTGATTTCTCTAATTTTTGTGATCCAAATTCACACATGTTAGGAGCTGAATCAGTCAAAGACCCAAAAATAAAAGTTGTTCCTTATGTCAAACACTACAACATTGCTTTAGTGATCTCCTCCATGCAAGGTCTCTAGCACCTAGTTCAACTTTAGTCAAACATGTCACTTTGAAATGATGATACATACACAAACCCTGACTAAATGACCAAATTAGCCCTAGCCCTAAATACCAATGTTGTTCATAATGATATCCTAAGCATGTTTAAGCAATTTGCAAGGTCATTCAATCATTTTATGTAGTAGTCACTCATAGAGCTAGTTAGGGCAATCATAGGAAACATGCCTTAAAGGCTTGATTAAGAAAAGTGACTTTCATGAACAATGTTCTAATTGCTAACCCAAGTGCGGTTACATGTTTTTGTGACTCACATCTACCAAGTACATGTTTTCATTCATGATCATTTGCAGATACACATGGAGACATGAAATAACGAGAAAGGTTGCATATGATAATGAAACATGCGATAACAAGCAAATGTTGCAGATGTTTCAATCAAATGTTTCAATTGTAAATGCTTGTTTATGAATGCGTGATGATCATGCTCATGTTATGCAAGTCAAGTTATGCAAGGCTAACACCTGAGGTGTTACAATTTACACAGAGTTGCAGCGGAAATATTGTTTACAATGAGTTCACAAATAATAATACAAGTTTGGGTTTCAAAACCGATTAGTGAAAACAGCACAACCTTCAAATGATTACAATAATATAAGTTCCAAATACATTACTAGCATAAGTGACATCCTCTGATAAAAGCATATAGATGAGCAATAAATATAGATTCACTGAGCCCACCGGCGGTTAGCCACTATCTTCAGCAGGCCGAGGACTTCACCTGCAACATGGTGGGATAAACCCTGAGTACTTGAATGTACTCAGCTAGACTTACCCATCATAAACTAGAAATAAAGTGACACCAAAGATCATGCAATGCTATATAGGTGGAGCTAGCTTGACAACATTTTGCATAAAAGCCACTAGTTGAGCTATACATTTTATAATTCGGTAACCAAGTTAATTATAGCTATTCTGTCGGGTACCATAAAATGGGGTACCCCGAGCATAGACCAAAAGGGGCACTTAAATCCCATCAATGACAAAGTTAGAGGGTAAGCCATGGGCTCATCACCAGCCCCGTCCGAGCCCACCTGGCTCTCCGCATTGCCTTAGGCCTCTCACGGGAGGTTTCGGCGTCCTGACGCAATTTCCGCCTCGTGCGAGGCCTCTCACGGAAGGCCTCGGCAAGGAGCCCAATCTCCGTCTCGCGCGAGGCCTTATTCTCCGTATCACTCGAGGTCGGCTTGTCCATAGCCCGTCACCCCTGCCTCGACCGGTCTTCCCAACAGCACATCATGTCCCATTAATACGTCTAACCACTCTCGCAATCTCAGCCGGACGACGGCTCGACACCATGGAATGGCCAACGGGACATGAGGTCGCATCAGCACCATATCGGCTAAGACAGGGCATGGCGGGGATTACCGGCCACTGTATTCTGACATTGTGCCCATGATCAGCACCCACACTACACTGTGCCCCATGATCCCTGCCTCAAAAACAACACGACATGGGCAGCCTGGCCCAGGTCATCATCGCCTCCGAACCAGCACACCAGATCAACCACTCTCTTCGGGCCTTGGCACTCTACACCAGGGTCTCGGCTATCTCAGGATTCATGTCTGCCGAGACCCCCCACCACGGTGCGGCCTTGGCACCAACCGAGCCTTGGCCTCGCGCACAGTCAATCCACAGCGACCCGCATGCTGACCGCCGCACCCGCTCCGAGGCAGCCCTAGAGCTCCCATGACGCACAGGATCAGATGTGACCAGCACGCCGCCCCAATGCTCCAAGGACAGACCACTCCAACGACTACTCCGCCATAGGAACAGGCTATAGGGCTCAGACATGCCGCCTCTGTTCGCACGACGCTGTATAGTTAGCACATGTACTGCCCTTGTCCTCCCTTCAAACTATAAAAGGAAAGGACTTGGGCTATTTCTAGGGGGAGACAGGTTCTCATGAAGAGCAACACTCTGTAATGCGCACACTTCCCTGCCGCTTGAGAGCAACATCTCAAGCAGCCCACATCACTCCCCGCTGAGACCTAGGACTGGCTCCCTCTCTCACCTAGCTTGTAACCCCCTACTACAAGCACTTCAGTGTAAGGAATACATGATCAATCTCTCAGACTAGACATAGGGCTCGAATTGCCCGAACCAGTATAAACCTTGTGTCTCTTTACATCACCATCTGAAATCGGGAACACGTAGAACAAATTCACTAGTTGGTTGAGGACCCCCCGGTCCAAAGCACTAACAGTTGGCGCGCCAGGTAGGGGCCTCTATGTGTCAATTTCGTCATCCCAACAAGTTCCGGATGGCAGACCCCGTACGACCACTGCGTCTCAGCACGGTGGTCTGGTTTAGGAGCCTGGAGTTCATGTCTCTAGGGCACGAGTATGACATGGTACTTCTCACACCCTGAGCCCCGCCTGCCGATGATGACATCATGCATCGGTGGCCTAGGCGCAGACGGCACCTAGGCGGCCATTCTCGCCACGCTCACCGGGCATGACGTGAGCAGGGTTACCCCAATGCCACGCAAACCCAAGGCGATTTGCCGCTCTCCGACCATATCCCACGACCAGCAGTTGGTGCAAGGCCCCTAATTGGGGACCTATCTAGCCTGAGCCTAGATAAGGGAAAGACGCCAGTGGCACCCGGTGATACCCCGACATCAAGCTCCGCTCTACCATTCTCTGAGGAGCCAACTCCGGTGGGGCAGAGCCTGGCGACGGCGCCTTCTCCATACCCCTTTGGGTTGAGAAATGCCATCGCCTCTTATGCTTACGCCTATGCTTCCGCTCACACGGATCTCTCGGAGTGCCACCAGCGCTTTGCTTTCAACTTCGACACCGCCACTTTGACCCACACCCACACCGACTCCTAGAGGAGGACGAGGCATGGGCTAGAGCAGATTTCTCCAACCTCCATGACCATGAGACCATGCATCGCTTCTTGGCCACAAGCGACTATTGCTTTGGCTACTCCAATTCTGACAACGAAGGTACTTACGATCCTACTCGTGAGTGCTTCCACATCGGACTTGGGATGCCAAGCACGGGCGATGAGGATGAGGGGGTAGACAACCACACTCCACTTCATTAGGGAACAGGCGATGCTACACCTTCGCGCATTGTCCCACCCGTAGCACGGAATGAGAACCTTGCCCTCGGACAATTCTGGCGCCCGGACCTAGAACAACTCCGCGAGCTTCAGGCCAAGGTCGAGCAAGATTGACTCCTTCTGCAATAGCTTCGAAGCACTCTCGAGCAGGAGCAGCAAGGCTATGGTGATGGCGGAGGAGCCCAGCGACGGGCTCGCGACGTGCACCATCGCATCAACGATGACGAAGGGGACGATCGTCCCCCAATCTTCAATCACGCTAGCCAGAATGTCGCGGCTGCGGCAATGCTAGTGCACGCGATGCCCGAGCCCTCCACCACGGAAGGACGATGGGTTCGCGGTGAGCTCCGGGATCTCCTCAAGACTACCGCAATGCAGTAGGCTGAGAGTTCCGCCTCCAGGTAGCGTGGTGCCATCTCGGACCTCCCCTCAGCACCACATCAGTAGGATAGGTAGGCCTCAGTTCATCCCAAGCCTGCTCGGGCGCCGACCATCAATAGGGTCCCCTCGGTCCACGACCACCTCGACAACCAATGCGAGGCCCAGGGCAACTACGAGGTGATCGGCTGGCGACGGCGCCACGACGGGGAGGGGCCCGCTCGAGGCTACCATCCGCATCGAGGCGGCCGATATGATAGTGAGGAAGACCGTAGTCCTTCTCCTAAACCACCTAGCCCCTGAGTCTTTAGTAGAGCCATCCGCAATGCTCAGTTTCTAGCCCCGTTCCACCAGCCAGCCAACCTCACCAAGTATAGCGGTGAGACCAACCCCGAGCTCTAGCTTGCCGATTACCGCCTGGCTTGTCAGCTAGGTGGTGCCGATGATGACCAGCTCATCATCCACAACCTTCCCTTGCTCTTATTAGACTCAGCGCAAGCCTGGCTCGAGCACCTTCCTCCCTCTCAGATCCACGACTGGCGTGACTTGGTTCAGATCTTTGTCGGGAATTTCTAGAGCACATACATGTGCCTTGGAAACTCCTAGGACCTTAAGAGTTGTCACTAGAAACTAGATGAGTCTCTCCAAGACTTCATCCGGCACTTCTCTAAACAGTGCACTGAGTTGCCTAGCGTCGGCGACTCAGAGATCGTCTAGGATTTTCTCTCTGGCACTAGTTGCCAAGATTTGGTCTGAGAATTAGGTCGAAACGTGCCACGCTCGGCCGCCACGCTCCTCGACATCGCCACCAACTTCGCCTCAGGCGAGGAGACTGTAGGGGCCATCTTCCCCACGGACGACGCCATGGGGAAGTGAAGGGATGAGGCCCCCGAGGCTTTGGTTCCCCGCCTCCCCAAAAGAAAGAAGAAGGATCACCAGGGGAAGCGGGCCGTCCTCGAGGCCGATATGGTCATGGCCGCAGAACGCAAGAATCCCCGAGGCCCCAGGGGCCCCAGACCTTTCGATGACATGCTTAAGAAACCCTGCCCTTACCACCAAGGCCCGATCAAGCACGCCCTTGAGGACTGTTCCATGCTGCGGCATTACTACGCTAGGCTCGGGCTCCCCGATGACGACACCAAGTAGAAGGGCGCCGATGATCGAGACGATGACAAGGATGATGGGTTCCCTGAGGTACACAATGCCTTCATGATCTTCGGCGGACCCTCGGCGTGCCTTACTGATGAGGACATGACACCTTTGGATATGAACAATGATTATAAGGTGCGCTCGTTCCTACATTTGCATAGTGGCTTTGGTTATAATTCACTTAGTTCCACATGTACATGTCACTATTTGATTGTAGGTTCAAATGTGTTTCATAATGGAAGTTCATCAAAGTTGAACTTTTGGTTCGTCGGTAGCCCGACAGTGCCTCATTGGGAAGGCCATAACTCATCCATCCGGAGTGCGATCAAGGTCAATGAGCACTTGATGGAAAGCTTGTTTGATAAGATTTCAAATAGATCTGGTTCCATCTCAATATCATGTCAGCAAGGCCTCCAAATCACCAATATATTCTGTCGCTATTTTTGGCGAGAGCTACACTATCGTCATGGGCTTGTTAGACATCCTTGGGACCCAGGCCCAAGTTGGAGCACGCCCCAAGAAGATGGAGAACGCCTAAGAGATGGCCTTGGACGTCCTCCTCCTTGGACACCACCTTAGGAGGCCAGCAAGGACGTCCAAGCCAAGCCAGAGGCCCAGTCCAATCCGAGTTCGAGTCTGCCTCGGCCGTTAGGACTAGTCTGCAATAAAACAGACGCCCAGGACGCATCCGAACTCCGTTTTTGATGATCCACATATGGATGGAAAGAAAATTTCATAAGGAAACCAATGGAAGTGGTCCCACATCAAAATTCCATCAGAATAAATGGGAATTGTCGAAACAATTTGACATCCAGAATCTATCATGACGCTACGTCGTCGTCTTTTGGGCCGTTGGGCCTTGTAACGTGTTGGGACACCTTTAGGACATGAAGAGGGATCCTTGGACGTCCCTTAGGCTATATAATCAGTAGCCACCACCTACATTAGGTTTTGGGGTTTTGTTTTAGATCAATCTGTCATTGAACAGTCGCCGTTATCGGTTTGCAAGACCCCAACTTCGAGTGCTTAATCATTCATCTGCAATTGTCACTTTATTTGAGTTGCTTTTTATCTTGTTCTTGCTTGTGTTCTTCGATTCGCAGCAGGGATTAGCCTTCTTGGCGAGGTCAACCGGATTGTGACACAGTTGATAACCAGAGGAGACATGGTGCTAAGGTTGCAGGGTTCGGGTCTTTGTGATCTGAAGCCGGATCGGTGTGTCGCTCTCCGAACAAATCGTTGTTTATCTTGAACCTGACAGAAGATCAGGACCCCCGTCCACATTAAGTGGTAATTAGAGCTAAGGTATATTGTTAGGTTCACTTTTATTCCCTAGTTTGAGAGTTTCGCATTCGTCCTATAGTCCAGTGCCATACTTTTATTTCCTATCCTAGAACCTTCCGCGCCATAGCCTTTGCATGATTCAGTTTCAGAGTCCGCTTTGTTGAGTTTGTGTCCTAGGTCAAAGTCTTGTTGCTTGTTTAGATTGTGTTCTTTTCTAGTTTGTGTTGATACCTCCACCCGCCGCTATTCCGTATCACCATCGGTTTGCTTCTTGTGTCCACTAAATCCCTAATTCGAGCAGCTTCCTTAAAACAGTCATAACTTTTACATCCGAACTCGAAACGGGACAAATTTTATATCTACGGAGAATGCCAGAAAATTTTAGATCTATTTCATCGCGGCATAGCTGGGTTCACAAAAATTAGATTTGCAAAATTCGATTAGGAAAATTGAGTTTCTGGGCCCACAAGTTTTGGTATGCTTTTTAGAGCACAGTCCTAATTTTCTATAGGTCACATATTTTATTCAATTGAGCTCAAATTTTTTGTGGTTTCTTCTTGTGTGCTCCTTGCTGAGAAAAAAATATCAAAAGAGCAAAAGCAAGAAAAAAAATTGGACAAAAAAATAGTAAAAGAAAAAAAATAGTAAAAGAGAATAGAAGATATCGAAAAGGAACACATAAGGAACACTCAATAGCTCTATTGTTTGTGGTACCTTTTGCCTTGTTCATATCTGTTGTTACCTTTAATACTTGTTTCCTTTCATCCTTGTTTCCTCTCTTGTTTATCACAACTGGTGATAGGAACACGTATAGGCCAGCAACTAGGACAAGTGCTCTGGACATTTATTCAATATTGCTATCTGTCACTGACTTGTGTGCCACATATATATTTGTTTTTTTTCGTGCCTCCCAAGCTCCACATATATACTTCAGATCAGTACAGAAAAAAGGTTCTTGCAATCTTGGTACCACTACCTCACAGGTATCATGAACCAGCCGCCGGTTGTACCGCCCACTGCTTGCATTGGTAAGAACTTTGTAAGAGCTTGGTAAGACGCTTCCACTTGCTGTCAAAAGTGACACCACTACAACCACATAGTCATTTGATAGGGATAATATTTTTGTATTGTCTTTTGCTGTCTTCTAACAATGACAGGTTGTTCGTATCCACCGACTTATGATGGTATAGGTGCTGATGAGTACATGGAGTGGGAAATTGCCATAGATAACATATTTGCTACTCGCTTTATGTGTCTAAGGAGGAAGGTAAAAATGCAGCTAGTGTTTTGCGACATTCTGCTTTATCTTGGTGGGAGTCTTTAGATCCTTCTAATAAACCTCAAACTTGGAATGATATGAAACTCCTTATGCGAGAAACCTTTGTTAATCCACCTCCTGTTTTGACTTCATATGATGAGGTGCACCATTTAGAGGAAGAGTTTGTTATTATTCCTCTTGCTATGACTAACCTTCTGCAGAATAATGTACATAAGCGAGAGGATGACGTGGAAGAAAATGAGGAGCTCACAACCTCATATGCAAATTCAGAACCATCACTTCACCATGCACCTATTACTCTTGCTAAGAACACAGGTAATGCCCATGGTCCTACACTCACGGAAGGTGAAAATTGTCTTAATGTACTAAATTTTTCCACAAACCATGTTGTCATAGAGCAATTGTTAGTGGAACCCTCTCTTGATTTATCTTTGTCCCATGATAATTGTCTTGATGTTCCTTGTGACAAAGATGAATTGGTTGAAGATGCTTCAGTTTTACATGTTTTGGAACCAGTAACTTGTGCTAAAAATAAACATGTTATTCATATTGCTACTAAAATTGATGAGTTCAAACTGTTGTCTTCTTTACATACTTTGGGTTACATTGAATTTGATGTTTTGTGTAACCTAGATTGTTTGGAAGAGAGCCTTTTTAAATATGCTGATTTGCCTTGGTTTTCTAAACACACATATCATGTTATTGGCAGATATAACAACAAGGGACAATATATGATACATCGAGTATACATTCGTAATAATATGAATTCTCCTTTTATTGTACAAGAATATGATCAACTAGAGGGCACCAATAGCGATAATGTTGTCATGTCGAAATCCCCAAGTTTTGTAATGAGCCAACAGGTTAAATTTCAAGAAGGGGAGCAATGTTGGCTACTACCGACAACTTGTCCACCAGCTAAGCTCAAACTGAGGACGGTTTGTTGTCAAGAAGGGGAGGATGATGAGGACATGACACCTTTGGATACGAACAATGATTATAAGGTGCGCTCATTCCTACATTTGCATAGTGGCTTTGGTTATAATTCACTTGGTTCCACATGTACATGTCACTATTTAATTGTAGGTTCAAATGTGTTTCATAATGGAAGTTCATCAAAGTTGAACTTTTGGTTCGTCGGTAGCCCGACAGTGCCTCATTGGGAAGGCCATAACTCATCCATCCGGAGTGCGATCAAGGTCAATGAGCACTTGATGGAAAGCTTGTTTGATAAGATTTCAAATAGATCTGGTTCCATCTCAATATCATGTCGGCAAGGCCTCCAAATCACCAATATATTCTGTCGCTATTTCTGACGAGAGCTACACTGTCGTCATGGGCTTGTTAGACATCCTTGGGACCCAGGCCCAAGTTGGAGCACGCCCCAAGAAGACAGAGAATGCCTAAGAGATGGCCTTGGATGTCCTCCTCCTTGGCCACCACCTTAGGAGGCCAGCAAGGACGTCCAAGCCAAGCCAGAGGCCTAGTCCAATCCGAGTTCGAGTCTGCCTCGGCCGTTAGGACTAGTCTGCAATAAAATAGACGCCCAGGACGCATCCGAACTCCGTTTTTGATGATCCACATATGGATGGAAAGATAATTTCATAAGGAAACCAATGGAAGTGGTCCCACATCAAAATTCCATCAGAATCAATGGGAATTGTCGAAACAAGTTGACATCCAGAATCTGTCATGGCGCTGCGTCGTCGTCTTTTGGGCCGTTGGGCCTTGTAGCGTGTTGGGACAACTTTAGGACGTGAAGAGGGATCCTTGGACGTCCCTTAGGATATATAATCAGTAGCCACCACCTACATTAGGTTTTGGGGTTTTGTTTTAGATCAATTTGTCATTGAACAGTCGCCGTTATCGGTTTGCAAGACCCCAACTTCGAGTACTTAATCATTCATCTGCAATTGTCACTTTATTTGAGTTGCTTTTTATCTTGTTCTTGCTTGTGTTCTTCGATTCGTAGCAGGGATTAGCCTTCTTGGTGAGGTCAACCGGATTGTGACACGGTTGATAACCAGAGGAGACATGGTGCTAAGGTTGCAGGGTTCGGGTCTTTGTGATCTGAAGCCGGATCGGTGTGTCGCTCTCCAAACAAATCGTTGTTTATCTTGAACCTGACGGAAGATCAGGACCCCCGTCCACATTACTTATGGCACGACAGCGAAAGAGGGAACGCCGAGAGGTCTTCTCAGTCAAGGTGGCCACTCCCCGGTACCTCGACTGGTCTCGGGAGGCGATCACCTTTGATCGAGATGACCACCTCGACCATGTTCTGAATCCTGGGTAGTACCCACTTGTTGTCACCCCAATCATCGGCAACACCCGACTCTCCAAGGTGTTGATGGACGGAGGCAGCGGCCTCAATATCCTATACACCAACACACTGGAGCTCTTGGAGATTGACCGATCAAGGCTCTGAGGCGACGCCACACCCTTCCATGGCATCATGCCAGGGAAACGCATGCGACCCCTCAGGCGCATTGACCTTCCCGTCTATTTCAGCACCCCCTCCAACTACCGCAAGGAAGTCCTTACCTTCGAGGTGGTCGGGTTTGTGGGAACCTACCACGCCATCCTAGGGTGGCCGTGCTATGCCAAGTTCATTGCAGTCCCCAACTATACCTACCTCAAGCTCAAGATGCTAGGCCCCAGCGGTATCATCACGATTGAGTCCACGTACGAACACGCATACGACTACGACATCGAGTGCATCGAGTACGCCGAGGCTCTCGCCGAGGCTGAAACCCTCATCGCCAACCTCGACCAACTCAGTGGCGAGGTGCCTGACTCCAAACATTGCGTAGGGGCATTCGAGCCCATGGAGGTCATCAAGTTCGTCCCGGTTGACCCTGCCTGCCCCGACGACCGGGCGCTGAGGATTAGCGCCACCCTCGACATCAAATAGGAAGCCATGCTCATTGACTTCCTCCATGCGAATGCTGACATATTTGCATGGAGTCCCTCGGACATGCTGGGCAAACCAAGGGAGGTCGCCGAGCATGCCTTGGACATCCGGGCCGGCTCTAGACCGGTGAAGCAACACCTGCGCTGCTTCGACAAGGAAAAGCGTAGGGCCATCGGTGAGGAGGTGCAGAAACTCTTGGCGGCCAAGTTCATCAAGGAAGTGTCCCACCCAGAGTGGTTGGCTAACCCCGTGTTAGTTAGGAAGAAAAATGGGAAATGGAGGATGTGTGTAGACTACACCAGTTTGAACAAAGCCTGTCCAAAAGTCCCCTTCCCATTACCCCGAATCGATCAGATCATTGACTCCACTACGGGGTGCGAGACCCTATCTTTCCTCGATGCGTATTCTGGTTACCATCAAATCAAGATGAAAGAGTCTGACTAGCTTGCGACTTCTTTCATCACCCCATTCGGCATGTACTGCTACATGACTATGCCTTTTGGCCTCAGAAATGCAGGGGCCACATACCAGCAGTGCATGACCTAGGTCTTTGGCGACCACATTGGGTGGACCATCGAGGCCTACGTGGATGACATCGTGGTTAAGACCAGAAAGGCCGAGGATCTCATCGATGACTTAAGGATAGCCTTCAAATGCCTTAGAGAGAAGGGAATCAAGCTCAATCCTGAGAAGTGTGTGTTCGGGGTCCCCCAAGGCGCTCTTAGGATTCATAGTCTCCGAACGCAGCATCGAAGCCAACCCTGAGAAGGTCTCAGCCATAACTAGTATAGGACCAATCAGAGACCTCAAGGGAGTACAGAGGGTCATGGGATGCCTTGCGGCCCTGAGCCACTTCATCTCGTGCCTCGGCGAAAAAGGCTTGCCTCTGTACCAACTCTTGAGAAAATCCGAGCATTTTTCTTGGACCCCCGAGGCCGAAGAAGCCCTCGACAGACTCAAAGCGCTGCTCATAAATCCTCCTGTCCTGGTACCCTGGCTAGGGACAAGGCCCTCTTACTCTACGTCACCGCAATGACCCAAGTGGTCAGCGCTACCATAGTAGTAGAAAGGCAGGAAGAGGGGCATGCTCTACCCACCCAATGACCTATTTACTTCATCAGCGAAGTGCTCTCCGAGACCAAAACATGTTACCCCCACATCCAGAAGCTGGTCTATGCCATAGTCCTAGCCCGGCGCAAGCTGCGTCACTACTTCGAGTCTCACCTAGTGACTGTGGTATCGTCTTTCCCTTTGGGAGAGATAGTACATAACTAGGAGGCCTCAGGCAGGATAGCCAAGTGGGCCATTGAGCTCATGGGGGAAGCCTTGACTTTTGCGCCTTGGAAAGCAATTAAGTCTTAGGTCTTGGCCGATTTTGTGGCTGAGTGGACCGACACCCAACTACCACCTGCTCAAGTCTAGACAGAATGCTGGACCATGTACTTCGACGGGTCTCTGATGAAGACCGGGGCAGGCGTGGGTCTCCTCTTCATCTCGCCCCTTAGAGTACACATGCGCTACATGGTGCGGCTCCACTTCGCCACCTCCAACAATGTGGCCGAGTACAAGGCCCTTGTCAATGGCTTGCAAGTCGCCATCAAACTTGGGGTACGACGTCCGGGGTGACTCACAGCTCATCGTCGATCAGGTCATGAAGGAGTCAAATTGCCTCGACCCCAAAATGGAGGCTTACTGCAAGTTGGTGCATCACCTAGAAGACAAGTTCGATGGTCTCGAACTAAACCACATTGCGTGGAAGTACAATGAGGCCACCGATGAACTGGCAAAGATGGCCTCAGCACGGGCTCCGATCCCCCCGAACGTCTTTGCCAGGGACCTCCACAAACCCTCCATCGACTACACCTCGGTAATAGAGGAGGGCCCACCTATCAAACCCACGATGGGGCTCGACGCCCCCTCTGCTGCCAAAACTCTCTCGACCAAGCCCGAGGTCATGGAAATCAACACTAAAGCCCCCTAGATCGATCAAGATGTGGATTGGCAAATCCCGTTCCTTGATTGGCTTAATCGAGGGGAGCTTCCTAGTGATAGGACCGAAGCCCGATGGCTTGCGCGCCGAGCCAAGTCTTACATCCTTTGCAATGAAGAATTGTATAGGCGAAGTCCCTCCAGTGTCCTTCAACGATGCATCACCGCCTAGGCAGGCCAAGCCCTGCTTCGGGACTTGTATGCAGGGGCCTACGAGCACCATGCGGTGCCTTGGACGCTCATGGGAAACGCTTTCCGCCAAGGGTTCTACTGGCTGACGGTGGTCTCCGACGCCACCAAGCTGGTATGCTCCTGTGAAGGATGCCAGTACTATGCTCGGTAGACGCATCTCCTGGCCCTGGCCCTCCAAACCATCCCCATCACATGGCCATTTGCCATGTGGGGGCTCGACATGGTCGGGCCTCTACAAAAGGTCCTCGGGGGCTACACCCATCTACTGGTATCAATCGACAAGTTCTCCAAATGGATCGAGGCTCATCTGATCAATTGAATCAAATCCGAGCAAGCGGTGCTGTTCTTCACCGACATTATCCACAGGTTTGGGGTTCCTAACACCATCATCACCGACAACGGGACATAGTTCACCGGCAAAAAATTCTTGATGTTTTGCGATGACCACCACATCCATGTGGCTTGGTCGGCTATAGGACACCCAAGGACCAATGACCAAGTAGAACATGCCAACGGCATGATCCTACAAGGCCTCAAGCCAAGAATTTACAACCGGTTGAAGAAGTTTGGCAAGAAATGGCTCGCCGAACTCCCATCGGTCATCTAGAGCCTGAGGAACACTCCAAACCGAGCCATGGGGTTCATGCCTTTCTTCCTGGTCTATGGGGCCAAGGCCATCCTCCCCGCTGACTTGGAATATGGTTCCCCAAGGCTATAAGCCTATAACGAACAAAGTAACCGCACCACCCGAGAGGACGCCCTCAACCAATTGGAGGAAGCCCGAGACGTCGCACTGCTGCACTTGGCTAAATACCAGCAGACCCTACGGCGCTATCAGGCCTGGCGTATCCAAGGCCGAGACTTGAAGGTAGGCGACCTGGTGTTGAGGCTAGCACAGAGCAACAAGGGCCGCCACAAGCTGACCCCACCATGGGAAGGACCGTACATCATCGCCCAAGTACTAAAGCCTAGGACTTACAAGCTAGCCAATGAGAAGGGTGAAATCTTCACCAACGCTTGGAACATAGAACAGCTACGTCGCTTTTATCCTTAAAATCCCAAGCATTGTATATATTGTTTCTCAGAATACAATTGAAACCCATTTTTAGTTGTTCTAATTTCTTGAGAAGTTCCCCGAGCCTATCGTTGGTCTCGGCAATACGATTACACTATAAGGGAGACTCAGCTCTGCCTCCGCAAAACCAAATCTCCCTCGGGGGCTAGAGGGGGAATTCCCCCTAAAGTCCCACGTGCCATTTTTTAGTCATCTTTCGAAAAAATTCCTATGCCAAACCCTCTAGCACGCTCTGACAAATCGGTTGCGGAAAACCCAAGGACCAAAAGCCCGACTCAAGGGCTGAAGGCCGGTTGAGTCGTGAGACAGCCTAAGCCTCTAGGCTATGGTGCTCCCTCACCACCTTTTGCCTAGGGGATGGCTTAGGCTCCAAAGAGTTTTTTTGCAAAGAAATCAGATTGGAGACAACAAGAGGGCAGAGGCTCGGAAATACAAGACAAACGATTAAAGAAACACGAGTACTTTAAAAAGAAAGGCCTCGACGGCCACAAGTGTTATGATACAAAATCTAATTCCTACTCTATTTACATGGCCACTCGGGCCTAGGTCAAGGCTCAGCACCTTCGGCGTTGGCAAACGGCGGGGGAGGGACCACCTCCTCTTCAAACAACATTGCCAGCGTGGTGTCAGGGCCTTCCGCCGCCTCCAACAGCTTCGTCACCACCTCGTCGGCCTCGTCATCATCATTGGGCAAGACATAGCCATCGCTGATGGCTTGAAGGTCAACACCAACATAGTGCGAGGCGATGACGGCCAGTGTGCGCTTGACGCCCGTGTGTAGTGCTCCTCGGAGCTGCTCATGCACTTGACTGCTCAGTGCAGTCAGATGGCTCCCAAGGGAGCTTCCTAACTGAACCCCCTCGACCGCCAGGGCATTGCAGGTGGCATGGGCGGCACTCTTCAGCGCCTCGTGCTCCCCGATCTCGGTCTCGAGCACCATCTGCACCGCACTAGAAGCCTCAGCTGCCCGAGTAACCTCCGCCTCTGACTCTGCACCATGGAAAATGGAATGAGGTTGAGCGAGGGAAAAACAACCTAAATTCAGGGCAGAAGCCTACAAAACTCACCCTTGGTCTTCTGCTCCCAGCGTCGGGTCTCAACCCGACCAGCCTTGGCTTTCTCCTTCCAGCATAGGGCCTCGGCCCAGGAAGCCTCGGCCTTCTCCTTTAGGCATTGGGCCTTGACCTAAGAAGCCTCAGCCACCCTGGAAGCTTCACTCCCCAGCTCTGCGTCACACAAGGAAGTTAGGGAATGAACATAAGGAAAAGAAAATAAAACAAGGGGACTAGGACTCACCCTCGGCCGTCCCCCTCCAAACCATAGCCTCGGTTTGCGAGGCCTCAGCTGCTGCAAGGGCCTCATCCAAAGCACCTTTTGTTAGCTGGTGCGCACTCTGTTCCGCCCCTAACTACCCAGCAAGAGCCATGGCCAAGGCTATAGCTTCTATGGCTTGAGCCCTGAAGGCATCCCAATCACTGGCCGCGCGGGTGAGCTCCTCCTCCAACTCCTTGACCCGCACCGCTAGAGGGGCGAGCTGCTCCTAGGTCGTGGCCGCCTCGACCTTCATGTCAGCACAATGAAGGTGGAGGTCCTCCACCTCTGCGCTCTGCGCCAACAGGAGCTCGTTGGTGCCGGTAAGAAGGCCCTTCTGCCGCTGAAGCTGGTCCCAGATATCCCTCTCCTGGTGGAGGAAGACCGACTTCCCAAGAGATCGGGTCTTGAGCTCTTGGGCAAAATAGAACAGGGGTCAATCCCTACAGAGAAAGCTCGGAAAAAGACCACCGCATGGGAAAAGAAAGCACGAACCTGGGCGACTCCGGGCAAATCGTTGGCCACCACGGACAGAGCCATCTGTAGAGACCGCTCCACAAGCTGGCGGTACTGCTCAAACATGTCCCAGCGACTGCCCTCGGCCATGTCATCGAGGGCAAACAGAGGACCTGCCTCAGGATCATCCTGGCTTTGCCACAGGACACGTGGGTGGTTCCACTCATGAGGTTTGGGTCGCACCCGCGTGAGGGCTGAGCTTCCCTCACCCAGAGTTGGAACCGGCTGTTCCACGACACCGACTGCCTCGGCACCGGCCATCTCTTGTGCCCGGGAAGTATTGTCGGAGGAGATCGGAAGAATCTCCACCTCCCGGGCGATCTCTCGCAATGGCGGCGGGCCTTGAACCAAGGGTGCCGCCAAGGCCTTCGCCGCCTTCATCTCCATTTCCTGGGCTGGCAGCCCCACCATGATCACGTCAGTGTTGGTGGTCCCGGGGGCTCCGGCCTCTACCATCATGGCCTCGGTGGTCCCGGGGGCTCTGACCTCCGCCATTGTGGCCTCGGCGGTCTCGGGGGCTCTGGCCTCTGCCATCGTGGCCTCGGTGGTCGCGAGGGCCCCGGTGCCCACCGCAGCGGCCTCGATGGTCTTGGGTGCCGCAGTCTCCGTTGCCCCAGCCTACGAAACCCTGAGGACCTCGGTCCTAGTGGTCTCGGTGGCCAAGGGAACTCCAGCCGCATCCGACCCACAAGCCTCGCCATCGTGGGGCGAAGGCGCTACCTCCCCTTCCAGTGTTAGGGCCACCTTGGTAGCCCCTCCTGGAGGGGTCGGCTCCTTCGGGTCGGCCCTCGCCGACGCTGTGCCACGATGCATGGTGGCTTGTGCCTCCGCCACCCAGTGGGTGGTGGAGCGGGGTTAACCTTGAGCGCTTTGAGGGGCGCCAAGGTAGGCACCTCTGCAGGCTGCTTCTTGCTAAGGACAAGATGATCATAGGGTCAGTATAAGACAAAAGAACGAACAAAAGGCACTGTGACCCCACCAAAAATACACCTACCTTGAGCGGGGCAGCAACCGCTTCGCCACAGCAACCCTCATCCGCAAAGGCAGCGGCAGCAGAGGCATCACCTCCATGTCCATCGGCGCCGGTTGGTCCTCAATGGACCCCGGCGCCCCCTCGGTCCTCTGCGAGGGCAGTTGCGTTGCCTCCACCACCACTTGTTCCACCACTGCCGCCGAGCCCACCAAGCTGACGGCGCGTTTGCCCAATGTCCATGCCTTGGGCGTGTCAGCCTCGGCCCTGGAGCGGGCAATTGTTGACCCCAGGTCCGCTCCTCCTCCTCCCGGGAGTGCCGGGCTGCTTGCCAATGCCCTAGGCACCACCTCCACTATGTTAGGGAGATGGTCTAGGGGACCTCGCCCCACCTCGCCCTCGTCATCCCTGTCTGAGGCCTCCATCGATAGCGACAGTGACGGGGATTCCTCCAACGGGAGACCATCCTTCCTTTGTTGATGGTGGTGCTTGTCCAGCTCCTCGCGCGCGAGGATCTTCTTCGTGCGCTTCGCCGCCTAGGCGTCTTTCCATTTTTTCTACGCATCGGCGTGCGCCCGGTTGATCGCCCGCCACCTCACGTCCTTAGGAATGGGTGATAGAGAGGAGCGCATGTCCCTCATCCCCTGTAGGAATGGCGAACGCGCATAAGGAAACAAGAAGTAAGAAGAAATGGAGGAGGCTCGGGGGCTACAACGGCGCATGACTTACCAACGAGGGGAACCCCCGCGATGGTCACATCACGATGGGGGTCAAGTTGCCGCCCCTCAACTTTGCCTCTACCGTCTTCCGCACCTGACGAAGAATTTCCTCATCAGAAAGGGCAGAGGAGGACACCCAGATGCCCTCAATGGGCTCACCCGGCCTCATCTCGAACAGCCACTGCCACCGAGCCATCAGCGGCAGTACCCTCCGGCGGTGGAAGGCGGCCACGACCACAGCCGCGGTAAGGCCATGGCCCCGTAGCCTCTCCAGCCCCTCCAGAAGTGGCTGCAGCTTAGGCTAGTCGTCCCTCAGGACGCCATACTTCCACCTCTCTAGGCAGCTCCCCACAATTTGCCCAGTGTAGGGGGAAGTTCTCCATCGTCGTTGCGAAGGTAGAACCAGCTCATGTACCATCGGCGGTTAGATGATGCGAGCTGGGCCGAGATGTAGAGGTGCTGGCGGTCCTAGCACACTTGGAGAGTGCAGCCGCCAGCCCTCGTCGCTTTCCTCGTGCCCGACGTGCCCGTTGGCTTAGTGGTGTGCCCCGCCCGGAAGAGATGGAGCCATAACTCCCAATGGGGAGCAATCCCCAAGTACCCCTTACAGACGACAACGAAGATGGCCGCCTGTGCGATGGAGTTGGGGTTGAAGTTGTGGAGCTCCACGCCATAGTAGTGTGGGAGCGCCTGCATGAACCGATCTGCTAGGACACCGAGGCCACGCTCGTGAAAGGAGACGAAGCTCATGACATAACTGTCGTGGGGCCTCGGCTCCGGCTCGCCCAACGAAGTGATCCACTCCAGCCTATTAGGGTCCATCACTGGATGAAGGAGTCCGCCATCGACGAGTGACTGAAGCATCTCCTCGGTGACGTCCAATGGATCCCAGGGGTCTGCCTCGATGACAACGATGTCGCCGGCCATGGATGCGGTGGAGGGATCGAATGGGGCAGTGAGTTCTTCTCTCTCTCTCTCGCTCTTTCTCACTTTCTCCCTATCTCGCTCTTCTCCCTTCTTCTTCTCGACACCCGCTGCTCTAGCAATGGCTTGAGGAGGTAGAGCTAATGCAGGCAAGGTAAGGTGAGGAGGGGCGAGACTCTTTGAGTATTTATGCAGGGTGAAGGCAAAGCAGTCGGGTGATAAAATCGGGAAAGTTTCCCCTCGATCCGGTGTGGTTAACCATGATCCGATTTTGCCACCCACACGCCCACTTCTTTCTCATTAATTGCGGGAACAGTTATGTCCCATCCACCATGTCACACTCGGCCACTACGGCAGCATGCGTCGTTTCACCTCCCTAGGAAACTACCTCAAAAGGTGCACCATCCATTGCCGAGCCGATGGGGAAGATATTCCCCCCACCGTATTCCTTTCAGATGAAGGAACCGGGCTCTGAGCCTATTATGGTCCAGGGGTTTGAAGGCTGGGCCCCTAGGGGTTTTGATAGCCGCCCTAGGACAATAGAGTCAGGGATGACCACGGGCGAGCCTATATGGGGCTGAGGCCCAAGCAAGCGAAATGATTGGGACACCCTAAGTCGTGTTCGAGATCGGCAAGGAAGTCTCCGAATGGGATCCCACCGTAGGGAGGCACCAAGCCACCGAGGCCCAGCGAACAGCCTTGGCACCCACTAGAGAAACCCTCTAGTACTCTTGGAGTGCGTCTTTGGACCGCTAGCCATCCCCTAGCGAACGGGGCATGGGCCTCCACTCGGACTCACCCGATAATAGCTCACCGGAAGTGCCAACGCTCGTGCCCACCGAGGGTAGCCTAGCACATTCCACCCCTCCTTCCGAGCGAAAAGGAAGCATGAGGGTCATACAAAAAAGCCAGGGGAATCCCCGATGGACCTCTCGCCCCGTGTAGAGGCTAGGGGGCTCTTCCTGCAATCTTGCCGAGACCTAGCAACCCCGGTTCGCACTCAAAGGGGCTCGGCAAAACAACCCCTCCTTCCAAGCAAAAAGGAAGTGCGAGGGTCATACAAAAAGCCAGGGGGCTCCTGATGGCCCTCTTGCTCCGTGCGGAGGCTAGGGAGCCCTTCCTGCAACCTCGCTGAGACCCCACGACCAAGGCTCATGCCCAAAGGGGCCTCAGCAAACAAACCCTCAAGCGCGAGGGGCATATAAAAAGCTAGGGGAGCTCCCGACGGCCCTCTCGCTCCATGCAGAGGCTAGGAAGCTCTTCCTGCAACCCTGTCGAGACCTAGTGGCTCTGGCTCACACCCAAATGGGCTTGGCAAACAAACCCTCTGTTCGAATGAAAAGGATATGTGAGGGTCAAATAAAAAAGCTAGGGGACCCCTGACCGCCCTCTCACTCTAGGCGAAGGCTCGGGGGCTCCTCCTGCACCCAAGACAAAGACAAACGATCTAAGTCTGTGCTAGAAGTTTCGTTACAAATGCGATAAAGGGCACCGAGCCCGTTACAGTCTAGGGGTTCGAAAGCTAGGCCCCCTGAGGTTTTGACAGCCACCCCAGGGCAATAGAGTTAGGGATGACTTTGGGGCAAGCCTATGAATGGCCGAGGCCTAAGCAAACAATCGCTCGAGGTGTCCCAAGTCATGTCTGAGACCGGCAGGGAGGTCTCCGAATGGGATCCCACCGTAGGGAGGCACCGCGCCACCGAGGCCTAGCGAACGGCCTCGGCACCCACTAGAGAAACCCTCTGGTACTCTTAGAGTGCGTCTTTGGACCGCTAGCCGTCCCCTAGCAAACGGGGCACGGGCCTCCACTCGGACCTACCCGATAACAGCTCACTAGAAGTCCCAACGCTCATGCCCACCGAGGGTAGCCTAGCACATTCCACCCCTCCTTCCGAACAAAAAGGAAGTGTGAGGGTCATACAAAAAGCCAGGGGAACCCCTGATAGACCTCTTGCTCTGTGCGGAGGCTAGGGGGCTCTTCCTGCGACCTTGTCGAGACCCCCGTGACCCGAACTCGCACTTGTGAGCTCGGCAAATACGATAAAAACTCCTCACTCGAACACAAAAACGAAAAAGCCCCTAGAGGAGTAACTCCACTCCTCCAGGGCCTCGGGGGCTACACCCGGTGGGTGCGCTCGCGCGCACCCACCGAAACCTCAAGAAGCAAAACATAATCCCTATGGGAGCGACTACAAGCCAAGTCTTGATAAACCCTCAGGGAGAGTGCACTCACTCCCCCTGAGGCTCGAGGGCTACTGTCGGGTCCCATAAAATAGGGTACCCCGAGCGTACACCAAAAGGGGCACTTAAATCCCATCGACGACAAAGTTAGAGGGTAAGCCATGGGCTCATCACCAGCCTCGTCCGAGCCCACCCGGCTCTCCGCATCGCCTTAGGCCTCTCACAGGAGGTCTCGGTGTCCTGACGCAATTTTTGCCTCATGCGAGGCCTCTCACGGAAGGCCTCAACAAGGAGCCCAATCTCTGTCTCACACGAGGCCTTATTCTCCATATCGCTCGAGGCCAACTTGTCCATAGCCCGTCGCCCCCACCTCGACCAGTCTTCCCGATAGCATGTCATGTCCCATTAATACGTCTAACCACTCCCGCAATCTCAGCCGAACGATGGCTCGACACCGCAGAATGGCCGATGGGACATGAGGTCACATCAGCACCATATCGGCTAAGATAGGGCACGACAGGGATTACCAGCCACTGTATTCTGACGCTGTGCCCACGATTAGCACCCACACTACACTGTGCCCTGCAATCCCCACCTCGAAAACAACACGACATGGGTAGCCTAGCCCAGGTCATCATCACCTCCGAACTAGCACACCAGATCAACCGCTCTCTCCGAGCCTCGGCACTCTGCACCAGGGTCTTGGCTATCTCAGGATTCGTGTCTGCCAAGACCCCCCACCACGGTGCGGCCTTAGCACCAACCGAGCCTCGGCCTCGCGCACAGTCAATCCACAGCGACCCGCACGCTAACCACCACACCCGCTCTGAGGTAGCCTTGGAGCTCCCATGATGCACAGGATTGGATGTGACCAGCACGCTGCCCCAGTGATCCAAGGATGGACCACTCCGATGACTACTCCGCCATAGGAACAGGCTATAGGGCTTGAACACACCACCTCTGTTCGCACGACGCCATATAGTTAGCACATGTACTGCCCTTGTCCTCCCTTCAAACTATAAAAGGAAAGGAGTAGGGCTATTTCTAGGGGGAGATAGGTTCTCACGAAGAGCAACACTCTGTAACGCGCACACTTCCCTGCCGCTTGAGAGCAACGTCTTAAGCAGCCCACATCACTCCCCACCGAGACCTAGGACTGGCTCCCTCTCTCACCTAGCTTGTAACCCCCTACTACAAGCACTTTGGTGCAAGGAATACAAGATCAATCTCTCAGACTAGACGTAGGGCTCAAATTGCCCGAACCAGTATAAACCTTGTGTCTCTTTGCATCACCATCCAGAATCAGGAACACACAGAACAAATTCACTAGTTGGTTGAGGACCCCCTGGTCTAAAGCACCGACATATTCATCTCTAGATTAGCAACTAACCTATGCCAAAGATATGGAATATCATTTAGTAACATGCAATAGTAACCATAGCCGGTGTAACATTTCCATATTCATCATAACCATGAAATTCCATCAATTAATGCTATGTTGCCGCTGCTTAGTTAAGTTCGCACTATCCGGGAGAGATGATGACTTGAATCGATTTCAACCAGCTGGGGAGTTATTCCTAACACAAACCCAGAAATACCAGCACTAAGGTAGTCTTAGGTCACCTTTGGTACAACTCAAGTATAGTCATAGGTCCGATCAACGCTGCACCCTCAGAGATACTACTAGTCTACTAGGAAGTTTAGGCTGACCTACCCTTGGACTCATGCCACTAGCTCCCCGCAAATCCTTACTTCCTCCAGTGTGCACACTTTCACTTACCGTGTCCCAGCCTGAGTTGAGCTACTCGGCTTCACTATCAGAATGAGTTATCCAACCAGCTAAGTATTAGGCATGCGTTCAACATGACATGAGGATGTATAGCGAATCGGTCCTTAACCAACACAGATGGGGATAAATAGGCACCAAGACCTCCATGACTTGTTGCTAATCTATCACAATCTCGCCTGGTCTCCTTTTATTCATCAACACATGGTTTTTTCCATGATAGCAAATATAGCCAACAGTGCTTTGGTATCCACCTATATCTCATAGGTGACAGGAAATCACCTGACTTCTATCGGTCTAAGCATTGCTAAGCATACATTCGATCCTGGACCTACATAGGATTCAAGGTATATTTCTGGACAAAGTAGTTCTATGCATCAAGTGGTTCCAATCAACTCTTATAACCTAATGCATAAAACATAAAAGGACTCAAGTGATATTTGTAAAAACATAGGAGGCTTAGAATGCTCCAAGGCTTGCCTGGGATCCAACACAAGTTAGTTTAGTTAGCTCGCACCATCCTAGTGATATCTCTGGTCCTAACACTTGCTTAGTCCTTCCACCTTTGGGATAGGTCCATCGTACACCATCTTCAGGTTTGGCTCCAACATCACATCCTTTTAATTCTTGTGTGGTTCATCTAGCATACCTAAATGAGATGCAACAGTGCAAGTGCATGAATGCAAAGAATGGTAATACGAATGCATCACATAAAAGCGTTCAAGACAAGCACAAGATTAAGCATGACCTAGGCACCTAGAGTTATTTAACTAAACATTGTTCTAGCATAACAGGTGGATATGGAAAGCATATTGAGCATGACATACCTGTTAACTTAAGTTCAGCTATTGCAAGCATTTATCAATCATGAACTAACAAGTTTAGCCAAATAAAAGCACACATGTATAGATATCTAGACAGCAACATAGTAGTCACTTGGTTCAATCATAACTGGAGTTATAAGCATCCAACAAGAGTGATCCTAGACTTTATGGAAAGCTAATGAAATTACCTAAAACTTTGTAATTAACACCAAAAGCTGATTTAATAAATAACAAGGTAAAAATACATTATGAAGTAGAGCTTATACAACTAAGGATAGAAAACTGATATTAACTTCATAAATGCATATCTCAAGTTATGTTCATCCAACAAGCATGATCCTTAACTTTATAGAAATCTTATTAAGTTATATATAACTTTCTTATTATCATCTTAAGATGATTCTATAGCTAACAAGGTTAAACAACATCAAGAAGACATCTCTGTCCAGATTTGGACACAACCTGCCATTCCATTTTGAATAGCAATAACTAGAGTTCTAGACCACCAAAAGTAGTGATCTTAGACATTTTGGAAAGATTAGAAAAATAACTAAAACTCTCCTATTATAACTAATACATGATTCCATGTTTAAACAAGCCAAAAAATACAATCATTCATATCTGTCCAGAGGACATGCAAAACCTGACAGCAAACTTCTAAAATCTATAACTCCTAAACCATCAGGCCTAAAATCATGAAATTTTAGGACAAGCAAGATAAGGAAATTATCTACAACTTTGGCATTCACCATATTTATAGAAAACATATTTGATCCATGAAGTTATCATCACAATAGAAAATGCACATGCAACCATTTCAGAATATAAAAATTTGATGTTTCACTTGTTTTGCTAACAAAGAGCAACACACATGAGTCATTCAAGAACTTTAACCACCACTAACATACTTAGCAACTCTTTATTGAACAGCAATCACTAAAAGCATCACCAAATATAATTACAAGCTTTATCTACTATTATGCTTTTATTAATCCTTTCTCCTAATAAACATATATATTATTTTAGTGATATATGAGAACAACTAGTTTGGGGTTGAGACTTTTATGAGTGGTATATGTTATCAAAACATGGCTACTACACAAATTTCATATGCTCAAGTTTTATAATTTAATTACTACAAAAAAGACAAATTGCTATTGCAAGAAAACACGTAAAAGCAAGATAAATCTAAAGATCACCATTTTCTATCAATATATAGCCATATTATGGTTTCTCAGGTCATAATATCACCATGCCAAGGCAAAGGAACCACATTTCACATTTTTGTATATGTAAATTATTTATAAACCATTTAAAACCATTTATCAAGCATTATTCAAGTTAAATTCATAACTCAGACATTAATGCACCAAAAATTATGGGATTCTAACTAGAGCTCACACATGCCATAAGTATACTAGAATAAAATTTTTAGGTCATTTAGAGCAGCAAATAGTAGATATAATAATAGCAAGTAGAATAAGCAAAAATTCACCATTAGTCATGATTAAATCAAAACATCATAAAAAACAGTGTACAAACAACATGTTTAATATTTTTCTTAGCTAGCACATGCCAAAACAAGACTAACAAAACTAGAATCATATTTTTAGGACATTCCTACTTCAAGATATGCATCCGACAACTTTAAAGGATTTTTAAAAGCACTTTGCAAGAATAAATAAAAACAACAGAAACTTTCTACTAACACATATCACATTATAAATCTATTACGTATATCTACTCACAAGGATTACAAAAGTCTTCATTTGCTATTTTATGATTTTTCTATGATTTATTATGATTTTCCAAATTTTAGCCGATTAAATGCAATAAACAGAAAAAGATAAAAGAAAAACACATTTGCATCGAGAACCCTGGACTTTCCTCTAATTAACCAAGCCCATACATAAAAAATCCTTCTCTTTACGCATTTTGCATCTGGACCTAGCAAAAAGTTTCTATCTACATTTGACTCCCTTTTCTTCTTCCTCGTCATGGCTGGGAACAGAGGATGGAGGGGCCGTGCTAGGGCTTGGCAGCGGCCAGCCATGGATATGCGTTGCTCAAGCTTGGCCGACTATAGATAGCAATGGCCCGACCATGGTAGCCAGTGGTAGGAAGTGGCAGTGGCCTCAGGCTCCCGGCCTAGTTTCGCCCGATAAGGAGGCGTGCGAGAGCGAGGAGATGGTGGTAGAGCAGGTTGCGGTGGCGGTGTTGTAGTGGCCGGGTGGGTGGAGGACAAGGAAGGGAGTGGCAGTGATGGGCATAGCTCTGCTCGGCCAACAATGGTGGGTGCGAGAGAGAGAATGAGATAGAGCAAGAGGGAGGGAGAGCGAGTCAATGGGAGAGACCGAGGGAGCAGCGCTTGGCCTTTGTTTTCTCGAACACTGGTGCGAGGTGGCAAGCAGCGGGCACACTAGAGGGCCACGTGGCACTTGGCTCCTGCCTATGGTCAGCCATGATGAATTCTAGCTCCAATTAGTTTGATTCAAAAGACCACAAAAATACATCTAAAACTCCAAACTTCCACCTCCGTAACTCCTAATCCGTTTAGTTTTGGCACAAGCTATAGTAACCAAAGTTGTAGAGCTACATGAGTACTCCAACTTTGATTAAAGGAGTTTGGTCCAAATCAAAATGGTTTGTGAGATATAAATTCCCAAAGAGGGCTACTTGAAAACTAAAAACAGAATTCAGATATTCAGTCCAAGTTTCACAAATTCAGCGAAACTAGCAGTTTTGGGAATTGAATTTGGTGATCCAAACATGCTCTAAAGGTGATGAGACTTATTTTGTTGCTTCCTCCACACAGTGTACTTCAACTCATATTAAGGAATCCAGTTGAGTTACCATATGAATTTGGAAGATAAAAATATCACAACATATCAACCTGCTGTTGCCGATCAAGGACTTACAAAAATCCTAGAGAGACCAAAACAGCACTTATTCAAATTTGAGACCACTATATGAGACACTTAGAAGTTGAATCGGGTCTTGATCCAAAAATAAAGTTTGTTCTACTTAAGTAGAACTACAACTTTTATTTAAGGCCAACTCCATGCAAGCACTCCAAATAGTTGGTCAACATAGGTCAAAACTATATCATGAAATAGACAATTTTAGCTATTCCCACACTTAGAAGCATTTTTTGACATTTTCTAAACATGAACCCTTCATGACTTTTGTTGTAGAGTTCAATTAGAGTCATTTGGGAAAGGTAGCAAGGTTTGATCAACATCCCATGTTCCCATTCACCTGATGAAGCAATTCAAGAAAGATTATAACTTATCATTTTATGTGACTTCTTGATTCCAAACTTCATGAAACTTTTTCACTGGTCAAGATAGATGCATGTTGATGTAATGTACATGAAACAAGCATGTTTAACATTACTCTTGTGAAATCTTAAAAGGGGTCCACATGTAAGCAAAGGTGTGTTGTCCAAGTTCAAGTTGGGACTCAATTTCATAGATTGCACCACAACACCTTCATCATCACTTCAAAATTATGAACTAGAGATCATGATCATTGCTTGACATATCCTACTTAAGTCCAAATCCACTACTTAACTTGTGACTAACACCTAGGGTAGAGAAGGACCGTAGGGCAGAGAACGCGACAGCGGTGAGCTCAGCCCGCCTCAGCCATGGCGTCATCCGTGCCCATGAGCTGTAGAGCGAGGGCAAAATGGAGGGAGTGCAGTGAGAGGGCGAGCGAGGAGTGGAGCTCAGGCATGTCCACATTGAAGCATCAAGTGAGTGAGGAGGAAGTGGCTGGTAGGGGCTCAGGGACAAGGGTGCGTGATGCTCAGCATGCTCGCCACGTCGACATTGCATCGAGCATGTGGCAGGCGACGGTGTGGCCACTGTGGGACACCATTTTGGGCTAGTACAGGCCAAAATGGTCCTTTGGCCTAAAAGCAAAGTTGAAGCCCATGAACTGCTCTACATCTTTCATTAAGGGCGCCGAGTCATTAGAGAAATAGATTAATAGGTAATTAAGCCTAGAGTTGACACTGTCAGCGACTAATCAAGGATTAAGCCTTGCTCTACTTGAGCTCGAATTACTTGGTCAAAACATGGTCAAATTGATTCCAACATTTTGTATGTCCTTCTCTGAAACATATATTCCAACTTTTAATTTTGTCTCAACTTGTGGTGTTTAACAAATTTTAGAGAACGTGGAACGCCAATGTCAATGACGATGAATTCCAGACTTGGAATTATTTAGAGCCCAGAAACAACAGCTGATTCCATCTTGAGTCCTCTATTTGAGCCACTTAGGAGTTGAATCAGGTCTTGGTACAAAAATAAAGTTTGTTGTACTCCATTCAAACTTCAACTTTTATTTAAGGTCAAACTCCATGTAAGCACTCCAGAGAGTTGGTCAACATAGGTCAAAACCATATCATGAAAATGACAATTTTAGCTATTCCCACACTTAGAAGCATTTTCTTGACATTTTCTCAACACGAACCCTTCATGACTTTTGTTGTAGAGTTCAATCAGAGTCATTTGGGTGATGTAGCAAGGTTTGGTCGACATCCCATGTTCCTAGTCACCTGATGAATCAATTCAAGAAAGGTTATAACTTATCATTTCATGTGACCTTTTGATTCCAAACTTCATGAAACTTTTCCATTGGTCAAGATAGATGCATTAAGGGTGCACTACCATGCAAATACTATATGCTATAGTTCAACTTCGGTCAAAGTAGGATCATGAAAATTAGAGTTTCTAGAATAACTATGACTTGGGGGCAGTTTTGGTCCATGTCATGAATACCAAACTTGTTCCATGCACCATCCTAAGTGTGTTGAAGGTGTTTTAGTGATCAACATCAACCACTTGCATTAACAAGCATGACTATAAAGCATACACATGTTGCAACATAGAATAACAAAAGGTTTGTTTCATATATTTTATATGAATGTTTCATATGTTTATGCTCATATATGAAGGAATGATGCTTATGCTCATGCAATGCAAGTGCACAAGTGCAAGCCTAATAGCTAGGGTGTTACAGCCCCTCCCCCTTATAGAAATCTCATCTTGAGATTCGAAAGACCTACCATTTTTCATAAAATGTGGGATAAACCTCATGTAAATAATCTTCTCATTCCCACGTAGCATCTTGCTCACTATGATTATTCCACGTCACTTTGTAAAACTTGATCATACGGTTTTGGGTTACTCTATCCTTGCTATCTATAATTTGCACTGGCTTCTCTCCATAGGCTAGATCCGATTCTAACTTGATATCTCTAACCTCCACTCTTTCTTTTAGAACACATAAGCATTTCTTTAATTGGGATACATGAAAAATGTTGAAGATAGCCCTCATTTCTGGAGGTAACTGGATCTTGTAGGCAACTCTTCTGCTTTTCTCAATGATTGGATATGGACCTACATATCTAGGTGCAAGCTTTCTTTTTACCCCAAACCATTGTACCTTTTTCATTGGTGACACTTTTAGGTATACATAATCACCTACTTCAAATTCAATGGGTCTTCTTCTCTCATCCGCATGACTTTTCTACCTTGATTAAGCGGCTTTTATATGTTGTTGAATGATATGCACTTGCTTTTCAGCCTCTTTGACAAAATCAATACCATAGTATCTTCTTTCTCTAGGTTCAACCCAATTCAAAGGAGTTCTACATTTACGGCCATACAAAGCTTCAAAAGGAGCCATCTTAATACTCTCTTATTAACTATTATTGTAGGAAAACTCAGCTGAAGATAACCATTTCTTCCATGAACCTTTTGAAGAGATGACACAAGCTCTCAACATGTGTTCCAATATTTGATTTACACATTCAGTTTGCCTAGAGGTCTGAGGGTGATAGGCAGAACTTCTAACTAAGTTGTTGCCTAACATCTTGTGCAAAGCTTCCCAAAAACAAGCTATGAGCTGAGGCCCTCTGTCGGACACAAAGGTTCTTGGCACACCATGTAGATGTACTATGTGGAAGAAATACAACTTAGCATACTCATGCGGTCAATAGTTGGTTCTTACTAGAATGAAATGTGTAGTCTTGGTTAGGTGATCCATAATCACCCATATGGAATCAAAATTCTTATGAGTAGGTGGAAGTCCAACAATAAAATCCCTACTAACTTCTTCCCACTTCCAACCTAGAACGGACAGTGGTTGAAGCCTAGCAAATTTCAAATGAACAGCCTTAACTCGGCAACAATTATCATATTTAGCAACATAAGCTGCAATTTCCATTTTCATTTTGGTCCACCAAAAATGGGTCTTCAAGTCCTGATACATTTTACTACTACTCGGATGAATGGATAGTTTAGAAGAGTGAGCCTCATCTAAGATCTAGTTTCTAAGTTCCTTATCCTTCGGCACTACCAGTCTATCTTTAAACCATAGAACACCGTCCTCATCTATCCTAAAATGCTTAGTCTCTTGCTCTTTCATCTTTATTTTGATGTGGAACACACCTGGATCGGTCTTCTAAAGCTCGATGATCTTGCTCTCAAGAGAAAAACTGATCATAATATTGTGCAGCATAGCAGGATGTAATAAATTTAAGCCATCTTCTAATAGAGAATTGCAATGAGACTTTCTACTCAAAGCATTTGCAACAACATTATCTTTGCCAGGATGATAATGTACTTCTAAATTGTAATCCTTGATTAATTCTAGCCATCTTCTCTGTCTCATATTCAATTTGGGTTGAGTGAAGATATACTTAAGACTCTTATGATCTATGTAAATATGACACACATTGCCAAGCAAATAGTGTCTCCAAATCTTCAATGCATGGACAACAACTACTAATTCCAAGTCATGAGTTGGGTAATTGACTTCATGCTTCTTCAGCTGATGTGAGGCATAAGCAATGACTCGGCCTTCCTGCATAAGAACACATCCCAAACTGGTACTGATGCATCACAAAACACATCAAAAGGTTTCTCAATATCAGGTTGTGCCAAAATAGGAGCTGAAGTCAACAAAGTTCATAAAGTGTGAAAAACAGCTTCACACTCTAGAGTCCACACAAACTTCTCATCTTTCTGAAGCAATCTTTTCATTGGCTTGGCGATTTTGGAGAAGTCTAGAATGAATCGACTGTAGTAACCTGCTAAACTAAGAAAACTTTGAACTTCATGAACTGAAGTTGGGGCCTTCCAATCCATAACTTCTTGCACCTTAGAGGGGCCTATGAAGATCCCATTTTTTGACAGCACGTGCCCTAGAAAAGATACCTTCCGAAGCCAAAACTCACACTTGCTAAACTTAGCATACAACTTATGCTCTCTTAGCCTAGTTAGAACAATTCTCAGGTGCTCTACGTGATCCTCCTCATTTTTTGAATAGATTAGAATGTCATCGATGAACACAACCATAAACTTATCCAACTCGGGCATGAACACCGAATTCATCAAATACATGAAATATGTAGGAGCATTTGTTAGCCCAAAGGACATGACTAAATACTCATACATGCCTTACCTAGTGGAGAAACTAGTTTTTTGTATGTCTTCTAGCCTAATTTTAATCTGATGGTAACCAAATCTCAAATCAATCTTAGAGAACACCTTAGCCCTTGACAACTAATCAAACAAGATATCAATTCGAGGCAAGGGATACTTGTTCTTGACCATTATGGTATTAAGTGGTTGGTAGTCCACACACATCTGCAAGGATTTGTCTTTCTTCTTCACAAATAAGGCAGGACAAGCCCACAGAGATGAGCTAGGTTGAATGAGACCTTTCTCTAAAAGCTCTTGCAATTGAACCTTAAGCTTGGCTAGCTCATTTCGTGGTATTCTATATAGTCTCCGAGAGATGGGTGTTGTACCCAGCAATAACTCAATCTTAAACTCTACATCCCTGTCATGGCAATTCATCTAGAAACACATCTAGAAACTCACATACCATCAGAATATCAAGGACGGTCATGGTCTGAATAGCATAGTCTATGTTTGGGAGATGAAAACTCCTAGGAAGTGGCACTAGGAAAGCATTATTACTTTGGGGTTCACTTAAGATGATGGTTCTAGTTGAAGTGTCAATGAGAACTCCATGGCCACTCATCCATTTCATACCCAAGATTATATCTATCCCTAACCCTGGCAATACTACAAGATCTGAGGTATACTCTCAGTTGCTTATTGAGATACACACATCTCTGACTATCTAGTTGGTAGAGATATTATTTTCAGTTGTACTTATGCAATAACCACCCTTATCTACAGTAACTACCCCCTGATCATGCTTGGATGCAAATGTTTGACTCATAAATGAATGTGAAGCTCTAGAATCAAACAAAACAACTATAGGGTGTTGGTTCACAAGAAATGTACCCACAGTAACAACTTCACCTGAAGGGATCTCTTCTAGGGTGGTATAGTGCATGTGTCCCTGACATGCATTTGGATTACCCTACTTTTGGTTGTTGTTCTTCTTGGGATGGGGGCAATTTCTTGCCTAATGGCCAGTCTTGTTATAGTTCCAACATGGCATGCTGCTACGTGGAACGCTGGAGCTTCCTTGTCCTATGCTACCCTTTGGTTAGGCAATAGAAAAGGCCTTATGATACACTTTCTAGGTCTAACTAGTCTGTACCTTCTTCTGAGCTGGTCTATACTTTGGAGCAGGTGGGTGGAACTGAGGTCTCACAGCAATTGGAGCTTTTGACTGAGATACACCTACTTCATAAGCTCTCTTATGACTCATAGATGCTGGATAGATGTTTTTCTGATTCTCCTGAGTTAAAGCATCACTAACAAATTCATTAAAAGTGGCACACTTGTTGTTAGCTAGAGTCTTCATCAGCTTCGGACTAAGCCCCCTCTTGAAACTAGCAATCTTCTTTGCATTAGTGTTAACAAACTCTGTGGCATACCTTGACAGATTGTTAAAGGCATGTAGATACTCAGCTAGGCTCTTGGTACCTTGTGTTAGCCTCATGAATTATGTATGTTTCATGCTCATAAGACCCAGGGGAATATAAAGTCCCCTAATTGCAATCCTAAACTAGTTCTAGGTAATTTGAGCATTCTTAGGTCCATCAAATGCCTGTAGGCCCTTGCAGCTAGTGTGATGCGTATTCTACCTTTAGGTGCTCGGTGACCCTTAAGAGATGGAACTTCTATTCAATTGTATTCAGACATTCATTTGCCTGCAATGGCTCCTCTACTTCCATAAAGATAGGAGGCTTGGTGTCAAGAAAGTCCTTAAAATTGCTGAACTGGTTAGGTTTAGGTCCTTGGTGTTGGTCCCTTCCTCGTCCATGTCCAGCATTCTACGCAAGACCGTGCAGGACATCTCCCATGGAATGTTGGGTTTCCATGAGCTGAGCCATCATCTCCACTAGCGTGGGATGCGGTGGTGGTGGGATGTCCTCATTGTCATTGTCACAGGAACCACTACCACCCACATCATCTCCGCCAGCTCCCCTATGGGTGCACATCATAATAAAATAGAGGCATAATAATTCATTTCCACAACACAACATCACTAATTATATTACTTAGCGATCACGCAATGCATTCCCGTACATGCCAAATACTTGTTAGCACACAAACTAGACATTTATTAAGGTTCAACAATGACATAGATTAAACATGCAAGGTTCTGAGATTACATCAAAGGAGTACATCATGAGATCAAAACCTAAATTACAAGTTCATTACATAAAGGATCAAAGATAGAGAGCTAGCGCATCTAGCTAGGTACTATAGCTAAGCTACACCTCAGAGTGTTCACTGTCGATGTTAGATGCATCATCACCGTGGTCGTCCTTAAAAGTCTTGACCTCTTCCTTAGGCTCAGCCTTGGTGTCCACCTCCATGCCATCATCCTTAGCAATCAACACATTGGGATCTTCTTCCACTGCTAGAGCTGGAGGAAGAATTGGGTTCACCATGTTGTTGAGATAATGAACATCTAGCTGAAGCTCCTCAATCTGGTGTATGAGTTCCTACTCTCTGCGATCAAACTCCATTGCCTGCCTAGTAGCCTAAAACACAGTCTAGATTCTAGCTGCCTCCATAGCCTCAACAAGGCGAATGACCTCGTCCCTCTCAGCATGGATGTCCTGATCTCTGCCCTAGCTACATCTCTTTCTACAATAGCATTTACCAACTAAACCCAGCGAGCTTCCAAAGCTATAATAGCATTATTGGTTTCCCGCTGAGCCTCTCTAGCTACCCTTTGATGCCTATGCACACTGGAGTTAGTAAGGATGTGTGAGGAGCTAGTGGCGTGAGTCTAAGGGTAGGTCAGGACTGAACTTCCTAGCAGACTGGTAGTATCCCTAAGGGTGCAGCACTGATTGGACCCACGACTGTACCTGAATTGTACCAAAGTAGCAAAGAAATAATGTTTTTAGACTTGGAGAATTTGCTAAGTCCTAAAGCCATTTACAGTTTCAATGTGCCTCACTTGGGAGCTTTGTAACTTGCTAACCATTGAGAATTAGATGTTGGTTCATAAATCAAAGTTGGAGATCTCACATAGCTGTACAACTTTCACTAATATTGTTTTTGCTAATTCTGCACAGTTTAGGAGTTATGGAGACACAAAGTTGGCTCCTTAGATGGCCTGAACTAGCTCTTTGACGTGCCGTTAGTGGCTGACCGCATCAGGCCACGGCCACCATGTGGTGGCTGTATGCCAGCGATGGTCGGGCTGGTTGGGCTAGCATGCGAACAAGAGGGCCGCATCCCTACTGCTCCACTCCCACTCATGCTCACTCTTTGTTTGCCTCGCCTCACGCTCGTTCTCTCCCATAGCCAAGCAGCGCCATCGCCACTGTGAGCTTCACCGAGCTCACGCGCAGCCATCAATGATCCATTTCAAAATTGCCTACGCCAATAGCTCTGCCTTACTCTGCTCTTCCACCTCGACCAAGTAGAGCTATAGTTTGAGCCCAAGCTAAAGGCCGAAGGCCATTTCCGCCACCGTGACATCACCGGAGCACCGTCGCACTCTCTGCTTGCCATGGCTAGGCCGCTCCATTGCATCTCCCGCCTTCCTATCGTCTAGTCCATAGTTGCCTTAGGTCACTGCTGCTTAGGCCATAGCTAGGGTAGATGCTGCCACACCATCGTGTGGGAATGCACTGCCGCTGCCGCTGTGCCTACCATGGCCGTGAGCTCGAGCTCACTGTGTCCAATAGCCCCTAGGTCTTGCCATCCCCCGCTCAAAGGTGTTTATGAATAGCCACAAATGCAAGCTCCTACCATGAAGATGGAGACCCACATCTCACCGCTAGTTAGCCAAAATGGAGAGCTCCACCATGTGCGCTGGGCACCATCGTGCCGCCATGCACATGGCCAGGCTTCCCCATGCTTCACCATGGCTAGATCTTGCTCTAGAGCTGTGCTAGGTCACCATAGAGGTAGGACCATCCTTGTTGGAGCCTACCATGGCTGGAGACAGCCAGCGTGCCATCACACGACCACCGCTGTCCTCCATGCTCACCGGTGAGCTTGCTCCGGTGAGCCACCAACCCAACCTGGGGTACCCCTAGGTGCGGGTTGATGAGAGAAACATGATGGTGCTCGGGGTTTCACCGGAGACCTCACCATCGGTGAGCTATCACCGATCAACCTCTATCCCCTGCCTCTATTTCACTGACGAGCGGGCCCCGTTGACTATGGGCCCCATCTATCAGTCTACGTGTTCTTTGATTTTCTTATTTTTTTACAGATTTGAATACATATTTCAAAAATTCATATCTGGAGATAGGAGTATCCAAATTGAGTGAACCAAATTTTGTTGGACTCACCATGAAGTGTACTATTTGATAAAAAATATGAAACCTACTATTTGGGATATTTTTCTAGGAGAATTAAATTGAGCTAGATAAGTTCTTTTAAAATAGTTTATATCTTATAAAATGCATAACTTGAGCTAGGACAGTGATAAAATTGTGATTCCAATTTTGATGATCTTGTGTTGACATGCTCTAGCTAAAAAAATACTAGACCTACAGTAAGCATAATAGGAATATGGTCTTTCTATTTAATCTTAAATAATTGCAAGTTTCTAGTGAAAATAAATGGAGTAAAAATACATAACTAATGGTCATGCAAATTTGTACACATTGTTATGGTGCTAGAATGAAAGTAAGAAAAATATGAAATCTATTGTTTGACACTTTTCACAAGGCTAAACTATTTTTGCTAAAATAAGCCTATGTAACTTGTTATTTTTGTATAGATGGCTATAATTATACAAATGGTATGAAATTTGTACAATAGACTTTTGGGATCATATGTAGGCTACTATAGTTTTCTTAGAATTTACTGTGCACTTTAGATATATGTTCCTTATTTCACCTTAGTTTCCAAATAAATTAATAAAGGCATTTAAATAATTTATTTGGGATTGACCATTACATTTTCTAAAGTGTATATGATGTCTATGAACTGTTGGTATCATTGGTTATGCCCAAATTTGATTGCTTGTACGCAGTGAAATATTATTGCTCAATAATTTAATTTTAGTGATTGTTTCAGATAGTTTTTGTTGTTAAGTAAATTGCATGGGTAAAATGATATTTGCTGTGAATCTTATCAATAACAAAGTTGTGGATAACTTACTTATCTTGCTTGTGTAAAATGTTCATAGAAATAGGATAAATGGTTTGAGAGTTATAGCAGTTAGAAGTTGGTCTCTAGAAATGCTTATTCTCTAGAATTTCTGGATAGATCTAGGAAATTACTTTGTTTGACCTTGATAGACATTGAATCATCTTGAGATGACTATAAGAAAGTTGTAGGTAGTTTTATAAGCTTTTCAGAAAGTCCAAGATCATAGTATTTGGTTTAGTAGAACTCTAGATATGGCCAAAATAAGTAGCTATTGTTTACAATCTAGGAAATGACTAAGTCAATTCTAATTGTTTGTCTTATGTGATGCTTGTGTAGATGCTTAGGCCAAAAATGTGTTAGTTTTAAAAAATACAACCATGTTAGATTTAAAATTAGTTTTCAAAAAGTGTTAAAATTAAAAAAAAAATTCCAACGGTTTGGGGTAAAAAGAAGAGTTAAATGCATCGTAGGTCCATTAACTTTTGGTGGTGTGTCATCTAGGTCCATCAACTTTCAAACTGCATTTTTGGGTCCATTAACTTTTGATGGTGTGTCATCCAGGTCCATCAACTATCAAACTACATTTTTGGGTCTATTAACTTTTGGTGGTATGTCATATAGGTCCATCAACTTTTAAATTGCATTTTTGGGTCCCTAAACTTTTTAACTGGTTCACCATAGGTCCATACCCCTTTGTTTAGCGAATAGATCTGACATGGCACGCCAAATAAGCAGCCACCATGGAGTAGATGATGAGTCCATAGCTCTTCAAGATGTTCATGAAGACATGTCTAGCAATAATTCAAATGTAACAGCTAGTAATTCGTTAATATCCTCTAGTCTTAAATTTGAAACTATTATTTTAAGGATAAATATATTGTGGACATGGAGAAATTTACAACCGTTGGACTATCATCAAAGATATTTTATAGAGGTACCTTAGTGCATCAAGGATAAATATATTGTGGACATGGAGCATCCTTGTCGTAGTATTTTATTATTTCCATGCATTAGTTTCCTATCTAGTTGTGATACATGATCTTTTATCTAGCTTTTAGTGCCTACGTGCACCTGTGTATGTGAATCAAATTGGTGGCTGCGTTTGGACGTGCCATGCATGTTAGCCGAATCAAGGACTTAGGGTCAATCGGTCCTAGTTGAGCTGGTGGAGTCCAAGTTTTGATTGGGTCAAGTGGCTTGCGTGCCTATATCTGTGGCCTTCGGCCTTGTACTAGGTAGATTAGATTGGATTTTATTGTGGAGTTTATTCCCCGTCGAGCCACCGCTCGAGAAACCCTAGATGGTGATCCCATCAGGTTCTTCGTATTGAAGATTATCTCTGGATGGTGATCTCGTCCTGTACTCCATGGTGGCTGCTTTTTTGGCGTGCCATGTCAGATCTATTCGCTAAACAAAGGGGTATGGACCTACGTTGAACCAGTTAAAAAGTTTAGGGACCCAAAAATGCAATTTAAAAGTTGATGGACCTAGATGACACACCACCAAAAGTTAATAGACCCAAAAATGCAGTTTGAAAGTTGATGGACCTAGATGACACACCACCAAAAGTTAATGGACCCAAAAATGCAGTTTGAAAGTTGATGGACCTAGATGACATAGCACCAAAAGTTAATGGACCTATGATGCATTTAACTCTAAAAAGAAAGCTTGCACCTAGATATGTAGGTCCATATCCAATCATTAAGAAAAGCAGAAGTGTTGCCTACAAGATCTAGTCACCTCCAAAAATGAGGGCTATCTTCAACATTTTTTATGTATCCCAATTAAAGAAATGCTTACGTGTTCCAAAAGAAAGAGTGGAGGTTAGAGATATCAAGTTAGAATCAGATCTAGCCTATGGAGAGAAGCCGGTGCAAATTAAAGATAGCAAGGATAGAGTAACACAAAACTGTGTGGTCAAGTTTCACAAAGTGACGTGGAATAATCATAGTGAGCAAGATGCTACGTAGGAATGGGAAGATTATTTACGTGAGGTTTATCCTGCCTTTTATGAAAAATGGTAGGTCTTTATAATCTCAGGATGAGATTTCTATAAGGGGGAGGGGCTATAACACCCTAGGTGTTAGGCTTGCACTTGTGCACTTGCATTGCATGAGCATAAGCATCATTCATTCATATATGAGCATAAACATATGAAACATTCATATAAAATATATGAAACATACCCTTTGTTATTCTATGTTGCAACATGTGTATGCTTTATTGTCATGCTTGTTAATGCAAGTGGTTGATTTTGATCACTAAAATACCTTAGACACACTTAGGATGGTACATGGAACAAGTTTGGTATTATGACATGGACCAAAATAGCCCCCATGTCATAGTTGTTCTAGAAACTTCAATTTTCATGATCCTAATTTGACCAAACTTGAATTATAGCATAGAGTGTTTGCATAGCAGTGCACCCTTAATAAAAGTTGTATCTTATCTTATGTGGAATAAACTTTATTTAAGGGCATGAGCTAATTCAGTGCCTAACATAGTCCAAAATAGCTCCAAAGTAGCAAAGAAATACTATTTTTGGACTTGGAGAACTTGTTGTCCTAAAGCCATTTATAGTTTCAATGTGCCTCACTTGGGCGCTTTGTAACTTGCTAACCACTGAGAATTAGATGATGGTTTCTAAATCAAAGTCGGAGATCTCACATAGCTCCACAACTTTCACTAATATAGTTTTTGCTAATTCCACATGGTTTAGGAGTTATGGAGATGCAAAGTTGGCTCGTCAGACGACATGAACTGACACTTCACTGTGCCATTACTAGCGAACCATGCTAGGCTACGGCCACCGTGTGGTGGCCATACGCCGACGATGGCCGGGCTGGTCGGGCCAGCGCATGGACAAGAGGGTCGTGTCCTTGCTGCTCCAGTCCCACTCGGGCTCACTCTTTCTCTGCCCTGCCTCGCGCTCATTCTCTCCCGTAGCCGAGCAGCGCCATCACCATCATGAGCTTTGCCAAGCTCACATGTGGCCATCAACGCTCCATTTCCAAATTGCCCATGCCAATAGCTCTGCCTTACTCCACTCTACCACCTCGACCCAATAGAGCTTCCGTTTGAGCTAAAGGTAAAGGCCTACGGTCGTTTTTGCCACCACGACATCACCGGAGCACCGCCGTGCTCTTGGCTCACCATGGCCACATGGCCAGGCCACTCCACTACATCTCCCGCCTTCCCATCATACAGTCCATAGTTGCCTTAGGTCACTGCTACTCCAGCCATAGCTAGTGTAGATGCTACCGCACTGTCACATAGGGATGCACCGCCACTCCTCCCATGCCCACCATAGCCGTGAGCTCGAGCTGACCATGGCCAGCAGCCCTAGGTCTCGCCATCCCCCGCTCAAAGGTGTTTCTGAATAGCCACGAACGCTAGCTCCTACCATGAAGATGGAGACCCACCTCTTGCCACTGGTTAGCCAAAACGAAGAGCTCTACCGTGTGCGCTAGGCGTTGCTATGCCGCCATGCACGTGGTCAGGATTCCCCACTACTTCACCATGGCCAGATCTTGCTCTAGAGCTATGCTAGGTCACCATAGAGGTAGGACCATCCTCTACAGAGCCTACCATGTCTGTGCAACCACCATCGTCTGCCATGCTCGCCAGTGAGCCACCGACCCAACTAGGGGTACCCCTAGGTGTGGGGTGATGAGAGGAACATGATGGTGCCTGGGGTTTCACTGGAGACCTCGCTGTTGGTGAGCTATCACTGGTCAACCTCTGTCCCCTGCCTCTGTTTCACTAATGAGCAGGCCCCGTTGACCGTGGGCCCCATCTGATAGTTTGTGGGTTCTTTGATTTTCTTTTTTTTTTGTAGATTTGAATACATGTTTCAAAAATTCATATATGGAGATAGGAGTATCCAAATTGAGTGAACCAAATTTTGTTGGATTCACCATGAAGTGTACTATTTGATAAAAATATGAAACCTACTATTTGGGATATTTTTCTAGGAGAATTAAATTGAGCTAGATAAGTTCTTTTAAAGTAGTTTATATCTTGTAAAATGCATAACTTGAGCTAGGACAATGATAAAATTGTGATTCCAATTTTGATGATCTTGTGTTGACATGCTCTAGCTAACAAAAATACTAGACCTATAGTAAGCATAATAGGAATATGGTCTTTCTATTTAATCTTAAATAATTGCTAGTTTCTAGTGAAAATAAATAGAGTAAAAATACATAACTAATGGTCATGCAAATTTGTACACAATGTTATGGTGCTAGCATGAAAGTAAGAAAAATATGAAATCTATTGTTTGACACTTTTCACTAGGCTAAACTATTTTTGCTAAAATAAGCCTATGTAACTTGTCATTTTTGTATAGATGGCTATAATTATCCAAATGGCATGAAATTTGTACAATTGACTTTTGGGATCATATGTAGGCTACTGTAGTTTTCTTAGAATTTACTATGCACTTTAGATATATGTTCCTTATTTCACCTTAGTGTCCAAATAAATTAATAAAGGCAGTTAAATAATTTATTTGGGATTAACCATTATGTTTTCTAAAGTGTATATGATGTCTATGAACTATTGGTATCATTGGTTGTGCCCAAATTTGATTGCTTGTACGCAGTGAAATATTAATTGCTCTACAATTCAATTTTAGTGACTATTTTGGACAGTTTCTATTGTTAAGTAAATTGCATGGGTAAAATGATGTTTGCTGTGAATCTTGTCAATAACAAAGTTGTGGATATCTTACTTATCTTGCTTGTGTAAAAGTTTCATGGAAATAGGATAAATGGTTTGAGAGTTATAGCAGTTTGAAGTTGGTCTCTAGAAATGCTTATTCTCTGGAATTTCTGGATAGATCTAGGAAATTGCTTTGTTTGACCTTGATAGACATCAAATCATCATGAGATGACTATAAGAAAGTTGTAGGTAGTTTTATAAGCTTTCCAGAAAGTCTAAGATCATAGTATTTGGTTTAGTAGAACTCTAGATATGGCCAAAATAAGTAGCTGTTGTTTACAGTCTAGGAAATGACTAAGTCAATTGTAATTGTTTGTCTTATGTGATGCTTGTGTAGATGCTTAGGCCAAAAAAGTGTTAGTTTTTTAAAAAAACTGACCATGTTAGATTTAAAATTAGTTTCCAAAAAATGTTAAAATTAAAAAAAAATCCAACGGTTTGGGGTAAAAAGAAAGCTTGCACCTAGATATGTAGGTCCATATCCAATCATTAAGAAAAGCAGAAGTGTTGCCTAAAAGATCTAGTAACCTCCAAAAATGAGGGCTTTCTTCAATGTTTTTCATGTATCCCAATTAAAGAAATGCTTATGTGTTCCAAAAGAAAGAGTGGAGGTTAGAGATATCAAGTTAGAATCAGATCTAGCCTATGGAGAGAAGCTAGTGCAAATTAAAGATGGCAAGGATAGAGTAACCCAAAACTGTGTGATTAAGTTTCACAAAGTGACGTGGAATAATCAAAGTGAGCAAGATGCTACGTAGGAACAGGAAGATTATTTACGTGAGGTTTATCCTGCCTTTTATGAAAAATGGTAGGTCCTTATAATCTCGGGATGAGATTTCTATAAGGGGGAGGGGCTATAACACCCTAGGTGTTAGGCTTGCACTTGTGCACTTGCATTGCATGAGCATAAGCATCATTCATTCATATATGAGCATAAACATATGAAACATTCATATAAAATATATGAAACATACCCTTTGTTATTCTATGTTGCAACGTGTGTATGCTTTATTGTCATGCTTGTTAATGCAAGTGGTTGATTTTGATCACTCAAATACCTTAGACACACTTATGATGGTACATGGAACAAGTTTGGTATTCATGACAAGGACCAAAATAGCTCCCATGTCATAGTTATTCTAGAAACTTCAATTTTCATGATCCTAGTTTGACCAAAGTTGAACTATAGCATAGAGTGTTTGTATAGCAGTGCACCCTTAATAAAAGTTGTAGCTTATCTTATGTGGAACAAACTTTATTTAGGGGTCATGAGCTAATTTAGTGCCTAACATAGTCCAAAATAGCTCCAAAGTAGCAAAGAAATACTATTTTTGGACTTGGAGAATTTGCTGTCCTAAAGCCATTTACAGTTTCAATGTGCCTCACTTGGGAGCTTGGTAACTTGCTAACCACTAAGAATTAGATGATGGTTTCTAAATCAAAGTCGAAGATCTCACATAGCTCCACAACTTTCACTAATACAATTTTTGCTAATTCCGCATGGTTTAGGAGTTATGGAGATGCAAAGTTGGCTCGTCAGACGGCGTGAACTGACGCTTCGCCATGCCATTAGTGGCCAACCACGCTATGCTGCGGCCGCCATGTGGTGGCCATATGCTGGCGATGGCTGGGCTAGTCGGGCCAGCGCGTGGACAAGAGGGTCGTGTCCCTGCTGCTCCACTCCCACTCAGGCTCACTCTTTCTCTGCCTCGCCTCGCGCGCATTCTCTCCCACAGCCGAGCAGCGCCATCACCGTCATGAACTTCGCCAAGCTCACATGCAGCCATCAATGCTCCATTTCCAAATTGCCCACACCGATAGCTCTAGCTTGCTCCACTCTACCACCTCGACCCAATAGAGCTTCCATTCGAGCTAAAGGTAAAGGCCTACGGTTGTTTCTGCCAACGCGACATCACTGGAGCATCGTCGTGCTCTCGGCTCACCATGGCTAGGCCGCTCCACTGCATCTCCTACCTTCCCATCATCCAGTCCATAGTTGCCTTAGGTCACTACTCCTCAGACCATAGCTAGGGTAGATGCTACCTCACCGTCACATAGGAATGCACCGTCGCTCCCCCCAGGCCTGCCATAGCCGCGAGCTCAAGCTCACCATGGCCAGCAGCCCCTAGGTCTCGCCACCCCTCACTCGAAGGTGGTTCTGAATATCCACAAATGCTAGCGCCTACCATGAAGATGGAGACCCACCTCTCGCTGCTGGTTAGCCAAAACAAAGAGCTCTACCGTGTGTGTTGGGCGCTGTTGTGCCACCATGCATGCGATTAGGATTCCCTACTACTTCACCATGGCCAGATCTTGCTCTAGAGCTATGCTAGGTCACCATAGAGGTAGGACCATCCTCTATGGAGCCTACCATGTCTATGCGACCACCGCCGTCCGCCATGCTTGCCGGTGAGCCACTAACCCAACCAGGGGTACACCTAGGTGCGGGGTGACGAGAGGAACATGATGGTGCCTGGGGTTTCACTAGAGACCTCGCTGTTGGTGAGCTATCACCAATCAACCTCTATCCCCTACCTCTATTTCACTGACGAGCAGGCCCCGTTGACTGTGGGCCCCATCTGATAGTTTGTGTGTTCTATGATTTTCTTATTTTTTGTAGATTTGAATACATGTTTCAAAAATTCATATCTGGAGATAGGAGTATCCAAATTGAGTAAACCAAATTTTGTTGGATTCATCATGAAGTGTACTATTTGATAAAAATATGAAATCTACTGTTTGGGATATTTTTCTAGGAGAATTAAATTGAGCTAGATAAGTTCTTTTAAAGTAGTTTATATCTTATAAAATGCATAACTTCAGCTAGGACAGTGATAAAATTGTGATTCCAATTTTGATGATCTTGTGTTGACATGCTCTAGCTAAGAAAAATACTAGACCTAATGTAAGCATAATAGGAATATGGTCTTTCTATTTAATCTTAAATAATTGCTAGTTTCTAGTGAAAATAAATAGAGTAAAAATACATAACTAATGGTCATGCAAATTTGTACACAATGTTATGGTGCTAGCATGAAAGTAAGAAAAATATGAAATCTATTGTTTGACACTTTTCACTAGGCTAAACTATTTTTGCTAAAATAAGCCTATGTAACTTGTCATTTTTGTATAGATGGCTATAATTATCCAAATGGCATGAAATTTGTACAATAGACTTTTGGGATCATATGTAGGCTACTATAGTTTTCTTAGAATTTACTATGCACTTTAGATATATTTTCCTTATTTCACCTTAGTGTCCAAATAAATTAATAAAGGCATTTAAATAATTTATTCGGGATTGACCATTATGTTTTCTAAAGTGTATATGATGTCTATGAACTGTTGGTATCATTGGTTGTGCCCAAATTTGATTGCTTGTACGCAATGAAATATTAATTGCTCTATAATTCAATTTTAGAGACTGTTTTGAATAGTTTCTGTTGTTAAGTAAATTGCATGGGTAAAATGATGTTTGCTGTGAATCTTGTCAATAACAAAGTTGTGGATGACTTACTTATCTTGCTTGTGTAAAATTTTCATGGAAATAGGATAAATGGTTTGAGAATTATAGCAGTTAGAAGTTGGTCTCCAGAAATGCTTATTCTTTGGAATTTCTAGATAGATCTAGGAAATTGCTTTGTTTGACCTTGATAGACATCAAATCATCTTGAGATGACTATAAGAAAGTTGTATATAGTTTTATAAGCTTTTTAGAAAGTCCAAGATCATAGTATTTGGTTTAGTAGAACTCTAGATATAGCCAAAATAAGTAGCTGTTGTTTACAGTCTAGGAAATAACTAAGTCGATTGTAATTGTTTGTCTTATGTGATGCTTGTGTAGATGCTTAGGCTAATTGAGATTAGCTGTTAGCTATAGGTTCTAAGCTTCTTACTGATGATGAACAACTTTACCTTAGGTTACTAGAACTTGGTGAGTGTTTGTTTCTTGTACTATAGAAGAGATATGCACCTACTCAGTAAAGATCAACTAGAAGAAAGTTATACATATACTTGCTCAACAAATGTTAAACTTATCATACATCTTGCGGATAACCATGCTCATGCGTATACAATTTATCATATCATCTTATCTCTTATGCATTCATGATACTCATTTGTGCATATGCATGCAATAGGTTCCCTGGAAGGAGGACTCTACTCGAGTTTGAACCCGAGCATCAGGAGGAGCAAGAGGCAGCCTAGAAGCAGGAGGTTCAGGTGAAAGGAGGAGTCAACATGGAAGATATTCTGAAGTGTCCTAACCACTAACTTCCTCATTCTTGAAAGACAAGCCCCAGAGCATTATAAGCCTCCTATGTTTTTACAAATATCACTTGCATCCTTTATGTTTGATGCATTAGGTTATAGGAGTTGATTGGAAACACTTGCTGCATATATTTTCCTTGTCCAGACAAATATATCTTGAATCCTTGGTAGGTCCAGGATTGAATATATGCTTAGCCATGCTTAGTTCGGTAGAAGTCAGGTGATTTTCTATCACCTACAAGATATAGGTAGATATCTGATCAAGGTTGGCTATAGTTGCTGTCATGGAAATAACCATGTGTTGATGAATAAAAAGGAGACCGGGCAGGATTGTGATAGAGAAGCAACAAGGCATGGAGGTCTTGGTGCCTATTTATCCCCATCTATGTTGGTTAAGGACCAATTCATTATACGTCCTCATGTCATGTTAAACGCATGCCTAGCACTTAGTTGGTCAGATAAGTCATTCTGACCATGAAGTTGAGTAGCTCAACTCAAGCCAGGACCCAGTAAGTGAAAGTGTGCACACAGGAGGCAGTAAGGATGTGTGGGGAGCCAGTGGCATGAGTCCAAGGGCAGGCTAGGCCTGAACTTCCTGGCAGACTAGTAGTATCCCTGAGGGTGCGGCGCTAATCGGACTTGCTACTGTACCTGAATTGTACCAAAGGTGATCCGACGTGACCCCGATGGGGGAAGTATGGGTTTGTGTTATGAATAACTCCCCAGCTGGTTGGAATTGATTCGAGTCACCATCTCTCTCGGATAGTGAGAACTTGACTGAGCAGCGACAACGTAGCATTAATTGATGGAACTTGATGGTTATGATGATGCTCAAATTAATACACCAGATATGGTTGCTAATGCTTGTTAGTTTAATCAAGTGATTGCTCTAGTACAGGTGCTAATCTAGAGATGCTTAATTGAATAGTTGTTCAAATTGATGCTAAAGGTACTAAATCTCCAAGTTATGTTACTTAAGCTTTTATGCAAAAATGTTGTCAAGCTAACTCCACCAATAAAGTCTTGCATACTCCTTTATGTCATATTATTTCTGGTTTACGATGAGTAAGTCTAGTTGAGTGCATTCTCATACTAGCTATGACAGAACTACTCAATTTATATAAGATCAAGTATGGTTGTCCCCGTTAAACAAGTTGACACGTGCATACTTCACTTATATAAACCCAGTAGTCCGCCAAGTGTCACGAAGGACCTTGTTAAATCAACATCACAACCAAGATCACATGATTAAGCAAATACACATCATATACATAGAGTTGCAGCAAAAATCATGTTTATAGTGAGTTCACAAATAATAATACAAGTTTGGGTTTCAAAACCGATTAGTGAAAACAATAGAGCTTTCAAATGATTACAATAATATAAGTTCCAAATACATTGCTAGCATAAAGTGACATCCTCTGATAAAAGTATATAGATGAGAAATAAATATACAGCCACCAAGCCCATCAGTGGTTAGCCACCATCTTCAGCAGGCTGAGAACTTCACCTGCAACATGGTGGGATAAACCCTGAGTACTCGAATGTACTTAGCTAGACTTACCCTTCATAAACCAGAAATAAAGTGACTCCAAGGATCATGCAAGGCTTTACATTTAGAGATAGCTTGACAATATTTTGCATAAAAGCTACTAGTTGAGCTATACATTTTATAATTCAGTAACCAAGTTAATTATAGCAATTCATCTTAAGATTAGCATCTAACCTGTGCCAAACATGTGGAACATCATTTAGTAACATGCAATAGTAACCATAGCTGGTGTAACATTTCCATATTCATCATAACCATCAAATTCCATCAATTAATGCTATGTTATAGCTGCTTAGTCAAGTTCTCACTATCCGGGAGAGATGGCGACTTGAATCGATTCCAACCAGTTGGGGAGTTATTCCAAACACAAACATAGATTCTGAATAGCAGCACCATAGTCACTTGTTTTAATCATACCTAGAGTTCTAGGCCTACAAAAAGTGTGATTCAAGACTTTCTGGAAAGATAATGAAATTATCTAAAACTTTGTTATTAACATCAAAAGCTTATTCATCAAATAACAAGGTCAAAATACATCATGAAGCAGAGCTTATACAACTAAGGACAGAAAACTGATATTAACTTTAGAAATGCATAACTGGAGTTCTAGACATTCAACAAACATTATTATTAACTTTATGGAAAGACTATTAAGTTATCTATAACTTTCTCATTATCATTTTAAGATGATTCTATAGCTAACAAGGTCAAACAACACCAAGAAGGCATCTCTGTCTAGATTTGGACATAAATCTGCCATTCCACTTTGAAAGGCTATAACTGGAGTTTGAGACCACCAAAAAGGGTGTTCTCTAACATTCTAGAAAGCTTAGGAAAAGCACTACAACTCTGCTATTATCACCAATACTTTCTTCAAATGTCGATTCTAGTGAATAGGTCCCTATAAGCACTATTCATATGAGTCTATGGTTCACAGTTAGGTCCTTCCCTTTTATCAAATTCTTTCATGAGGTCTCCGACGTGAGTTGGAGCAGAGGACATTGATGGCGGCTCGAATTCTAGTGAGGTGGTCGACCTTCGGTGGTGAGAGGCGGTGATGAAGTGCCAGGGGGCCTATGGGCACTAGCAGGCGCTCGCGGCTTGCACCGTGGTGATAGGAGGTGGCTCAGCCATGACAACGATTGCTCGACGGTCGGCGAGGATGGCTCGGGGTCGGTCGACCTTGGCCTGCTGGGCCGGCAGCAGCGGGGAGCATCCCCATCACTAGGCGCACCCACCAGTGCCTGTGGCTTGGCCTGAGATAGCTCGAGGTGGCCTGGCCTTGGGCGTCGGTAGCCATGCCCATAGCACCTCCAGCGGCGGGGTGCTTCGGTGACCATGGTGGCTAGGAAAGGGGCATAGGAGGGGTGGCCCGAGCTAAAGATGGTGAAGACGTGCTTGGTTGGGATGGAGAGAGAGCACAGCAGTAGCGACAACGAGCTTAGCGTGGCGTCAATGGCGACGACGTCCGCGCGAGCTCAGAGCGAGGATGATGGAGAGCGAGTGAGCCAAAGAGAGAGCGGAGGGCATCCATGACCACATGGAGCATGAGGCACTCAGGCAACAACGAGCTGCCCTGCATGGACGCCACGAAGGCATTAAGCCGAGCAGGTGTCGGGCGTCAGTGTGGCCCCTACGGGATGGTGTTTTGGGCCAGATACGGGTTGATTTGGTCCTTGGGCTTAAAACAAAGTTTGATCATCTCTGAATACTCTCCAACTTTGATTAAGGGTGCATTGCCATTAGAGCAACAAATTAGTGGGTAATTAGCGCCCAACATGATAATGTCAGCGCATTGACAGCGATGAGCAAAAATCCAAATTGATGGTTAAAACGAAGTCAAACTGGTGCCATCTTTTTGCATGCTCTTCCCCAAATCATGAGAATGCGGCATGTCAATTAAGTGGTTGGTAATATTTCTAAGTCTAAAAATAGCCATAGATTCAATCTTTGAGCCTTTGTTTGACAAACTTAGAGGGTGATTTAGGATCAGGTCTTTAAACAAAGTTTGTTGTACACATCTTGCTTTGCAACTTTGCTTAAAGGATGATGGAATGGTTTGAATTGGTTGGAGAGATACAAGGCTTCAAAGTATAGTACCTAAAACTGAGTTCAGACTTGGAACATTCAGGCATTGACAAAGTAATTCAGTGCCATTAGCTGTTTTTGAAACTCCCTTTGAATGTCCAAACGTGCTCCAAAAGTGATGAGACTTATTTTGTTGCTTCCTCTATATAGTGTACTTCAACTCATATTAAGGAATCCAGTTGAGTTACCATATGAATTTGGAAGATAAAAATGTCACAACATGTCAACTTGTTGTTGCCGATCAAGGACTTAGAAATATTTTTGAGAGCTCAAAAGGAGCACTGCATTCAAACTTGAGGCCACTGTTTGAGCCACTTAGAAGTTGAATCAGGTCTTGGTCCAAAAATAAAGTTTGTTGTACTCCACTCAAGCTTAAACTTTTATTAAAGGTCAAACTTCATATGTTGTACATAAACCATTGCTTCATCTTGGTCAAAGCAACACCTCGTTAAACCCTGGAATTAGGGTTTTCGACCAATTGAGGCCTTTTCTTGATATTTGCTCAACATGAACCCTTCATGACTTTTGTTGTAGAGTTCAATTAGAGTCATTTGGGCAAGGTAGCAAGGTTTGACAGACATCTCATATTCCCATTTACTTAATAAAGCAATTCAATCAAGGTTATAACTGATCATTTCATGTGACTTCTTGATTCCAAACTTCATGAAACTTTGCCACTGGTCAAGATGGATGCATGTTGATTTAATGTACATGAAACAAGCATGTTTAACATTACTCATGCCTAACCTTAACTAGGGTCCACATGTAAGCAAAGGTGTGCTATCCAAGTTCAAGTTGGGACTCAATTTCATAGATTGGACCTCAACACCTTCATCACCACTTACTAGTTTGAACTATAGCTCTTGATTACCACTTAACTTGTCATGTTGGAGCTCAAGCCCACTGCTTAACTGGTGATAAACACTTGAGGTGTTACAGCCCCCCCTTACATGAATCTTGCCCCGAGATTGGGTGTGAAAGACTTTTAAGGGAAGAGAAGCATGTCATCCATTATCCAACATCAACGATAGCATTAGGCTACTTAGCTTCAGAGCATCAGAGAGGCTAATTTGGTCAGGACAACTTTCTAATATTTGCTCTTCATAGTAAATTATGTCTAAAGAATTTCTTTCATTGACTTCCATGAAGCATTATTACTTTGGGAGAAATCTAAGACAGCACAACACTTCATTCTCGGGATACAGAGAGTACTATGAAGCATAAACTAACTACCCATAATATCTATTTCCCTAGGGAGTGTACCATGGACCATGTGAACTTTGCACTAGACTACAAGCTTCCAATAGCTACTCATTACAATGGTTCCGTGTTCGTTCACAAAGTTCAAAAAGCAGTCCTCTACCAAAGTAACTTGAATACAACTTTCCATAAGGGATGAGATCATAGACGAGGTAAACATCCTCTGAGGCTATGAGAAACCAAGTAACTAACAGATAATGTCTATGCCGCTCATAACTGTTCAATCACTCAGATGCCGACCGATGGAAAACTACATAATGTTCCATGTGTGCAGCTCCCTTTCTCTAATGATAACACTATATCATTTGAGTCCATTGAGTGAGTGGTGAATGTGATAGCTAACTCTGTTGACTTAGCATTTTTGACGATCATTATTTGAGGGAATCCTCATATCCCAGCAGCAATAGTTATCTACGTTGAATCTGTTGCAACCTCTTGAGTAAAAACACATGGAAGGTACCAAAGGACAAGTCCACCTTGGAAATCCTTGCTGAAGAAGGATGATAGCAAGGTCTAGAGGGCAACAAAGGTTGCAAGTATTCACTAACTAGAGAAACAGTACACTACTAAGTAGATTGAACATAATTTGCCTTCATGGTGAAGTGGCATAGTAAGTTGGGTGGACTTGCACCGTAGCAAAATTAGCCTCGTTGGACTACTTTTGACATTGAGGCTCCTCTCATATCAACAATGGTTGAGCAGTCAAGGTGTTCTACAAGTCAATTTGTATGATTTTGAGTCAAAAATAATTTGAAAAGTGTCAAACAACAGATTTCCGATTATGATTTTGAGTTGTTAATTGACATTAGAAAGAAGCCTCAATGTTAGAAGTAGTCCAACAAGGCTAGTTTTGCTACAATACAAGTCAACCCAACTTACTGTGTAATAGCACCATGAAGGAAAATTGTACTCGATCTTGGTAGTGTACTGTTTCTCCTATTGGTGAATATCTGCAACCTTTATTGTCCTCCAGACCTCACTATCATCCTTCTTTAGCAATGTTTTCTAAGGTGGACTTGTCCTTTGGTACCTTCCATGTGTTTTTACCCAAGAGGTTGCATCACATTCAACCTAGATAACTGTTGCCGCTTGGATACGAGGATTCCCTCAAATAATGATTGTCGAAAGCGCTGAGTCAATAGAGTCAGCTATCACATTCACCGCTCACTCAACAGACTCAGATAATAAAGTGTTATCATTAGAGAAGGAGAACTGCACACATGGAACATTATGTAGTTTTCCATCGGTTGGCATATGAGTGATTGAATAGTTATGACTGACATAGATATTGTCTGTTGGTTACTTGGTTTCTCACAGTCTCAGAGGATGTTTACCCCATCTGTGATCTCATCCCTTATGAAAGGTTGTACTCAGGCTACTTTGGTAGAGGACTACTTTTTGAACTTTGTGAATGAACATGAAACCATTGTAATGAGTAGCTTTTAGAAGCTTGCAGTCTAGTGCAAAGTTCACATGGTCCATGCTATATTCACTAGGGAAATAGATATTATGAGTAGTTAGTTTATGCTCTGTAGTGTCAGGGACCAATACTAGGGTACCTGAAGATCAGGAGCTAATGACCATCAACATTGATTCATCCGAGTAGTCAAGAGCACGACTATAGCTCCAACTGACTCCCAAGTACACGGGCTCCATCTCACCTGACCCCAAGGCCGCGGGCTCCGCCTTGCCCAACCCTAAGGCTGTCAACTCTACCTTGCCCAACCCCAATGCCGCAGGCTTTACCTCGCCCGTCGCCGAGGCTGCGCGCTCTACTTTGCCCGGCCTCTAGGGGAGGGCTCTGCCTCACCTGACCCAGAGGCCGCAGGCTCCACCTCGCTCGACCTCTAGGGGCAGACTCCACCTTGCCCGACCCTAAGGCTATGGGCTTTGCCTCACTCAACCTCTGAGGGAGGGCTCCACCTTGCCCAACCCTGAGGCCATGAGCTCTACCTTGACTGATGGGGTCCCATACCGCCGCCAGCCACTCTAGGTCTAGGCGTATGGGCCTAGGTCAAAACTCTGACACTAGGGAAGAGACTAGCATGCCCTGATGTAACCCATGGCTGTGACAGGCCATTCCTAAGGGTTCACATCAAGAGCAGCATCGGGCGTGCTGGTGCTATTCTGCCTAACCATCGTACAAACGTTGATAGGTGCGTCAGTTCATCATGACGTCCACTAGGATAGAATGGAATGCCCTATCTAACAGATGATGGTACGCATGGTGCTAGTGATAGATAGGGCCACAATGTGGAGCTATCCCTATTGACACCTACAGGGTTGGCGGGACCCGCATGAAGGAGAAGAAGGCCCCAACGATCCTAAAGGACTTCTTCTCCCTCTCATTCTTCTCTTTTCCTCTGCTGTAACCTGTGCTTTGCCTTGGCCTATAAAAGGGAAAGTAGGGCATCCCATGGAGAGGATCAACCCATTAAGGACTGATTGAATCACCCTAAACCGATCAAAACATGAGATAAACACACAAGAACATGACACAAACACACGACTGAGCAATGATCGAGCTCTCAGCACCCGTTCACACTTTCCTCCAAAGACTTGGGATCCTTTCCCTCTCTCACCCGTTTGCACCTCCTACTAAATACTTGTAGTGCTAGTAACACGAGCAGCAGCAACAAACTAGATGTAGGGACTTTCTGTCTGAACTAGTATAAACTGCCCAAGCTAGATGCACAATATTAGAAATTTACTCATCGGTGGTAACTCGAAACACCAATAGTTGGCATGCTAGGTAGGGGCCTTTTGCATGTCTCGACATCCATTTCAAGTCTCGAATGGCTAGCCATAGCATCAACTGGGCCCTAGGCATGCACGTGCGCTTCGAGGACCTAGACTTCATTGTCACAACAGAGGGAGAGTTGGCGTAGGCTCCCACCACCATCCAACTTCTCCACTCCACTAGCCTCGACATGATTGCCAAGGAGCTTGAGGAGCTATAGCTATATGCACTAGAGGCCCACACCCCTAGGAGCGACCAGCTCCTTAGCTTCAACTATGAGAGGTTAGAGCGCCAGCTTGGTGCCTTCCTGGGACCTAGACCATCCCAAGAGAACCTATGGTACCTCACCTTCTTGTTCGCCAACATCATGGCATAGCATGCCAGAGGAGAGACACTCTCTCTAGAATACCTCATCTAGAGCACCCTGATAGCGCCCCTATCTGGTCTCCACAATGCCATAGAGACTGTTGGCCACCTTATGGCACAATGCACTCCTCCATCCCCTGTGAACGACGAGCTTGTGGGGATGACCAAATATGTCATGGAATCTTTTCATGACCTTCTTGCAGGAGAATCAGAGTCACCCTCTAGCTCTGACTCCAGCAGGGGGAGCCATCATCCCTCTCATGAATGTTTCATGGTAGGTACCCCCAAGGGACACATCAAAAGCATCCACAAGGGAGAGTCTACCCCGATGAATGACTTTGACAATGAGGTTGAGAGGGATGTAGGGGCCCCACCTCACCTGCGCATAGAATAGCTAAAGGTCTGGCACCAAGAGCTCAAGGAAGCACAACTCTAGCTTGAGTAGGAACGCATGGAGCTCGAGCGAGAGATCGAGCGCCATGGAGATGGTGGGCGTGCACGTGCCATGGCCTGTGATGTGAACCAGAGGATCATTGTGGATGATGAAGCCCTCCCATGCTTCACCCAGGCGAGCTAGAACATCACTGCTGCAGTGGACTTGCTCTGAGGCCTTCCGGGGCCTACGACACTAGAGCGTGCGACGGCGCAGCAGGCTGAGAGCTCGCTGTCCTGACAATGTGAGCTCCACACTAGCTAGCGCATGCCCTTAAAATGACATGACAAGGATGCGTCAGTCCACCAGGCACCCGCGGCAAGCCACGCACCACGGTCTTAGTGCATGAGTGTCTCGGCCGCCACCGTGACGCACGCGACACCCTCGATGCTCGCAGGCATGCCCATAGTGATGCAAGGGAGGGGGCTAGCCATAGCTACCACCCTCATCATGGTAGACACTATGACAACAGCAAGGATCAAAGCCCAAGCCCTGATTTGCCGAGACCTTAGGCCTTTGTCCAACACATCCTCAACACCGTCTTCGCACCACGGTACCGACCACCGACCAACATCCTAAAATACTCTGGGGAAACAAACCCAGGACTGTGTCTCAAGGATTATCATCTTTCTTGCCAAGCCAATGGAGCAGATAATGACAATTTCATTATCCACAACCTTCCATTATTCCTAGCCAATTCGGTGTGAATGTGGTTGGAATACCTTCTGCCCAATAGAATCCAAAGTTGGGCGGACCTAAAAGAGATCTTCGTAGGAAACTTCTAGGGCACATACGCACATCCTGGGAACCCATGGGATCTCAAAAATGAGCTGCCTAATGTCACCACCACCGACATCATAGGAGCTTTCTTATCTAGGACCACCTATGAGTCCCTGATCCATAAGCTATGACATAAGGGCCCATGAACCACCAAGGAGCTCCTTGACATCGCCACTAGCCATGCCTCGGGCGAGGAGGCAGTCGGAGCTATCTTTGACCACCTCAAGGGCAAGACAAAGTGGGACAAGGACACCAGCGAAGGTGCCTCCAACCATCCTAGCAAGAAGAAGAACAAGCAGCAGCTCAGCGGCTTGCTCATGGCCACCGCTGACCACAAGGGGGGTCAGAAGCCTACCAAGGGTACCCCAAACCCCTTCGAGAAGCTGCTCAAAGGGCCATGCCCGAACTATGCCTTCCCCATCAAACATCTATACAAGGACAGTGGCCTCATGAAGTGGTTCTTGTCTAGAGGCTCCAACAAGGGGGAGCATAGGGGGGGGGGCCAAGCCAGCCACAAATGATGCTGAGGGGAAGGACGGTGGCTTTCCGACACTGGATGGCTGCCTCATGATCTTTAGAGGGTCAACGGCCTATGACTCCAAGTGCCACCAGAAGTTTGCGTGCCGTGAGGTCTATATAACTGAGCCAACCGCGCCTTCCTTCCTCTAATGGTCAGAGTTCACCATAACCTTTGATCGCACCAACCACCTAGAAAGCATCCCACAGTTAGGATGATATCCACTCGTGGTCGACTCGATCATCAGCATAAAGCAGCTCACCAAGGTACTGATGGATGGAGACAGCGGCCTCAACATCATGTACGCTAAAATGCTCGACACCATGGGCATTGACCGAGCATGCGTCTAGCCGATCGGGGCGCCTTTCCACAGCATCGTGCCTAGAAAGCAGGCCATGCCACTCGAGCAGATTGATCTGCCTGTCACCTTTGGGGATTCATCCAATTATAGGATGAAGACCCTTACCTTCGAGGTGGTTGGGTTCCATGGAACCTACCACGCCATCCTAGGACGTCCATGATATGCGAAGTTCATGGCCGTCCCCAACTACACCTATCTAAAGCTAAAGATGCTAGGTCCATGTGGGGTCATCACCATTGGCACCTCCTTCCAGCATGCCTAGGAGTGCCAGTTCGAGTGCTACGAGCATGCCACGGTAATTGTTGCCTCCAGAGAGCTCGAGGCCATCAGGAAGGAGGTCATCGAAGAAGGACCTAACCCCAAGCGGTTAGCTAGGTCTTTTGAACCTATAGAGGGCGCCAAGGAGGTCCTCATAGACCCCAATGGCTCCAAGGGCAAAATGGTGCGCATTGGCACCATGCTTTCCTCTGAATAGGAAAGCGCACTCATCGACTTCCTCCATGCCAACAAAGACATCTTTGCATGGAAACCCTTGAACATACCAGGCATTCCGAGCAAAGTTGCCAAGCATGCCTTGAAGATCAGGCAAGGTCCCAGCCGGTGAGGCAGCGCTTATGTCGCTTTGACGAGGAGAAATGTAGGATGATCGGCGAGGAGATTGCGAAGCTTTTTGTGGTCGGGTTTATCAAGGAAGTATACCACCCCAAGTGGTTAGCCAATCTTGTTCTTGTACAAAAAAAGAGTGGGAAATGGTGAATGTGTGTTGACTACATGGGTCTCAACAAAGCGTGTCCAAAGGATCCGTTTCCTTTACCACACATAGACTAAGTAGTTGACTCAATCTCAGGGTGCGAAACCCTTTGCTTCCTTGATGCGTACTCTAGGTACAATCAAATCACGATGAAAGAGTACAACCAGCTCATGACATCTTTCATCACCCCATTCGGATCATTTTGCTAAGTCATAATGTTGTTTGGTCTAAAAAAACATGGGGCCTACATACCATCATTGCATGCTCAAGTGTTTTGGGGACCTCATCGGGTGAACCATTGAGGCCTATGTGGATGACATCATGGTCAAATTCAAATGGGCTAACTAGGTCCTAGCCGACCTAGAATAGACCTTCGCCAAACTCTAAGCAAATGACATCAAGCTCAACCTCGAGAAGTGTATTTTTAGGGTCCCAAGGTGTATGCTACTAGGTTTTATTATTTCTGAGTGTGGCATCAAAGCCAACATAGAGAAGATCTCGACCATCATGAGGATGGGCCCGATTTAGAACATAAAGGGGGTACAGCGAGTGACAGGGTGCCTCACCATGCTTAGTCGCTTTATCTCACACCTTGGCGAATGAGGTCTCCCCCTCTATAGGCTCCTAAAAAAGGCTGACTGTTTCGAATGGACGCCCGAGGCCTAGGAGGCACTTAACATGGTCAAGCAGCTTCTAACAAAGGCCCCAATCCTAGTCCCCCCGACTGATGGAGAACCGCTTCTGCTCTACATCATGGCCACCACACAAGTGGTCAGCGCCACCCTAGTGGTATAGTGAGGAGAAGAGGGACACGCCCTTAAAGTGCAGCGTCCCGTATACTACATTAGCGAGGTCATGTCTGATTCCAAGACCCACTACCCCGAAATCTAGAAGCTCCTGTATGCTGTCCTCATTATCAAAAGAATGTTGCGTCACTACTTTGAGTCGCATCCAGTGATGGTCTTGATGTCCTTCCCTCTTGGCTAGGTCATCCAAAATAGGGATGCCATGGGAAGAATCACCAAGTGGGCACTCAAGTAGATGGGTGAAGGCATTTCATATGTCCCTGGATAGCCATCAAGTCCCAAGTGCTGGCTGATTTCATTGTAGAGTGGACCGAGGTCCAAATGTCGCCACCAGTCGTCGACTAGGAGTACTAGACGATGTACTTCAATGGATCGCTGATGAAGAAAGGCGTCAGCATGGGGCTGGTCTTCATTTTGCCCCTTGGGGTACGCATGAGGTACATGGTTCACATCCATTTCCCCTCCTCTAGCAATGTGGCCAAATATGAGGCACTCATCAATGGCCTGCGCATCACCATCGAGTTGGGTATCCAATGGCTTGACATCCGAGGGGACTCCTAGCTAGTCATTAACCAAGTCATGAAGGAATCAAGCTACCACAACACCAAGATGGCTACATATTGCCGAGAATTTCACCAGCTAGAGGACAAGTTTGATGGTCTCAAGCTCAATCACATCTCAAGGCATCTCAATGAGGCAGTTGATATGCTGGCAAAAGCAGCGTTTGACTGAGAGCCAGTGCTGACAGGCGTCTTCACCAGCGATTAGTATAAACCCTCGGTTCGCTATGAGGAGCTAGAACAAGCTGGTGACGGGCCACCTACCTTGGGCTCGGGGACTAACCAGCCATCACCTCCATCCAACCCCTAAGTCATGGAGCTTGATGAGGATCCATCGATAGAGCCCAACCCTCTGGCTGACTAGAGGTTGCCTTACCTCGACTACCTCCTCTATGAGGTGCTGCTTATGAACAAAACGAAGGGTCAATGGCTCGCACATCGTGCCAAGTCCTTTGCCATTATTGATGGTGAGCTCTATAGGCGAAGCCACACCGGGGTCCTACAGCGCTACATCCCCATCGAACAAGGGAAGCGGTTGCTGAGCGATATCCATGATGGGGTCTGCGGTCACCATGCCATGCCTAGAACCCTGGTCGGAAACACATTCTGATAAGGCTTCTACTTGCTGACCGAGGTAGCTGACGCTAAACATACTGGGCGCACCTGCAAAGGGTGTCAATACTATGCTCGGTAGACCCACCTGCCGGCCCAAGCACTCTAGATGATCCCCATCACATGGCCATTCATAGTCTAGGGGCTCAATCTGGTTGAACCTCTCAAGAGGGCTCCCGGGGCTATACACACTTGCTTGTCATCATAGACAAGTTTACAAAGTGGGTAGAGGCTCGACCGGTCTCCGTGATCAAGTCTGAGCAAGCCATGCTGTTCTTCCTTGACATCGTCCATCACTTTGGAGTCCTGAACTCCATTATCATGGATAATAGCATGCAGTTCACCAAATAGAAATTCCTTCGATTCTATGATGAATACCACATCCACATTGATTGGGCCACTGTGGCGTACCCCTACATGAATGGGCAAGTCAAGCACATGAACGGCATGGTCCTACAATGCCACAAGCCTAGGATCTTCAACCGGTTGAACAATTTTGGTGGACAATGGGTTGTGAAACTTCCTATGGTGCTCTAAAGCCTGAGGACGACCCCCAGCTAGGCCACCAGCTACACACCATTCTTCATGGTCTATGGTTCCAAGGCTGTCCTCTCGACCGACCTTGACTATGGAGCGCTAAGGGTCAGGGCATACGACAAACAGGGAGCTGAGGCCTCCCTTGAGGATGCCATGGACTAGTTAGATGAAGCACACAACATTGCCCTCCTCCACTTGGCTAGGCACCAGCAAGCATTACACTGGTACCATAGCCGCCAAGTGGGGGGTTGGGCCTTCAACATTAGGGTCCTGGTGCTCTGCCTCATCTAGAGCAACAAGAACCACCACAAGCTCTCTCCACCATGGGAGGGACCATACATCATCATGGAGGTGCTCTGACTAGACACCTACAAGCTCAAGACCATCGATAGTGAAGTCTTCATCAATGCCTAGAACATCAAGCAGCTATGTCGCTTTTACTCTTAATATATGCACACTATCTCTTATTAGTTTCGCTATCGACTCCCTAATCTTTAGTGACACCCTACCCAGCAATGGCAAAGGGTCAGGCCTCACATGGGGGCTAATAAGAGCACATCTATTCGGTAGACATTCTCTACACCCAACCCTTTCTCACATTGAGACCTAGAAATAAGGGTTGTGGAAACGAACACTAGATAAAACTGGTTGAACTGCAAGAAACCTATGCCCCAGTGGCTACGGTGCTTTTGCTCACCAGCATGATCAGAGTTTTTTCCGCACCCTAAGCTTTTTAGCCTTAACTATGGAAAGAGTCGGTATGTGTCTAAGAGTGTATCCACCTGGCAAACATTCTCTTTGCCCAACCCTCTCTCACATTGAGACCTAGAAGCTAGGGTTGTGGAGACGAACGCTGAGTAAAACTAGTCGGACTATAAGAAACATATGCCCTAGCAGCTACGACATTTTTGCTCACCAGCATGATCAGAGTTTGTTCAGCCGTACCCCTAGCTTTACAGCCTCAATGATGGAAAGGGTCAGAATGCACTAACTTTTTATACAAAAAGGGGAGAAGGGTTAAAAAGTTGTTTGGCCATAAAAAATTTAAAGAGCTTGTCCATTTATTACAAGTTCGCCGCCTGGCTTATCTACCTAACTAATTTCTTGGGTGGGATGATCTCATCCTCTATCTTCGTAGGTAAGCCCTATGCCAGCAAGTCACACAAGTCAATCAGATGGCTTGGCCACTGTCGAGAGATGGGTAAGGAGTAGTAGGATGCCCCATACAGGTTATGCTGACTCCGTCATGAACAACGGACCCAGATTCCACTTAGACATGTTCGGTAAGAGCACTCCAAACCCATCACTCGAGCCATCAAGGTAAGTCCTATGCTAGTAGGTCACCCAAGTCGATCGGACGCTCAGGCCGCTACCGAGAGATGGGTCATCTCTAAGTGACACCCAACCCTAGCAATGGCAAGGGGTCGGGCCTCACTCGAGGGCTAGCAAGAGTGTCTATTCGGTAGAAATTCTCTATGCCCGACCCCTTGCTCATGCTAAAACATAAAGGCAAGGTGTGCGGAAACAAACCCTGAGTAAAACTGGTTGGACTACAAGAATCCTATGCCCCAGCGGCTATGACATTTTTTCTCACTAGTGTGATCAGAGTATTTGTCCCACACCCCAATCTTTAGCCTCCGCCTTCCCATGAAGGGTTTGGAGGGGCTCACTGGTAGAATCTTGATCGAGGAGAGGCCAGTAGGTCACCTAAGTCAATCAGACATGTCGAGCCACTACCGAGAGACAGGTCATCTCTATGTGACAGCTGACCCTAGCAAAGGCAAGGGGTTAGGCCTCACTTGAGGGCTGGCAAGAGTGTCAACACGGTAGACATTCTCTATGCCTAACACCTTTCTCACTCTAAAACCTAAAGGCAAGGTGTGTAGAAATAAAACCTGAGTAAAACTAGTCGGACCGCAAGAAACCTACGCCCTAGCGGCTATGGCATTTTTGCTCACCAGCGTGATCAAAGTTTTTGTCCCCACACTCCGAGCCTTAGCCTCTGCCTTCCTAGGAAGGGTTTGGAGGGGCGCACCGGTAGAATATCCATCAAGGAGAGGCCAGCAGGTCACCTAAGTTGATCAGATGGCTCGGGCCGCAAACGAGAGGTTGGTCATCTCTAAGTGACACCTAACCCTAGCAATGGCAAGAGGTTGGGCCTCACTCGAGGGCTGGCAAGAGTGTCTATTTGGTAGAAATTCTCTATGCCCAACCCCTTTCTCGTGCTAAAACCTAAAGGCAAGGTGTGCGGAAACAAACCCAGAGTAAAACTAGTTGAATTGCAAGAAACTTATGCCCCAGCTGCTATAGCATTTTTGCTCACCAACGGTGTCGATGAAATATGGTCGGTAGTCCACCGAGGGGGTGCCCATGGTGGTAGAGTATCGGTAGACGGTGCATGTAATAAGGAACCAGATGGTGACACAAGGTGTAGAGACAGCGATTTAGACAGGTTTAGGCCATCTGGTCGACATAATACCCTACATCCTGTGTCTTTGGTGTATTGTATTGAGATGTACACAGATTAACCTGTCCTCTAGGGGACCCTTGTCTCTCCTTATATACTCCAAAGAGACAAGGTTACAAGTAAAGTATCCAATTTGGTACTATTACAATATCTAGTACAACTTGTAATCTTGATGTGCACGCCTTGATCTTACGGGCCGAGCCACCTTGGATGGTGCGGCCCATGTACCATCTTGTGGTACCAGGGGGTATATCCCCCACAGCTAGTCCCCGAGCGCTATGTATTCTGATACGACACGCCGTTTCAACCTTCTCCGAATAGTGAAGCTTGAGTTCTTGACATCTTCGACCACCATTGTCACCGAAGAAGTAGGTTGTCCGAAGAATGTATGGTGCTCTTAAGAAGAAAGAAAAAGATTTCCATCTCGAGAAGTGTGCCCACTTGTATTTCTGAAAAGAAATGTAAGTGCATCTTGAAGCGTAGCGTCCTTGATCATCAGAGGCGTAGGGGTCGAAAAACAAACACATTCACTGCAAGGTGAAGTGTGCCCACTTAGTCCCCGAGCCTGGTAGTAGGTGACGTAGGCACATGGTGCCAGGGTCTAAAAAGAATTCCCAGTTAAGTTGAGAACCCAATCATCGTACAGGCGATACGAGATGCACTGGTAGGTGCATCATACCGATGTAGTCCCCGAGCTTGCTGGAAGGTGAGGTATGAGCCTTGTAGAAAGGTCTAAGTGAGAAAAAAATATCCCAACTATATGCGAGTTGCCAGTCACATGTAGTCAGACGCAAAGTCCCCGAGCCGTGGTTGGAGAGTGGTTGAGGTAGTCCCCGAGCACAGGTCGAGGAGCGAGCAACAAAGTCCCCGAGCACAGGTCGAGGAGCGAGCGAGGCAGTCCTCGAGCCGTGGTCGGAGAGTGATCAAGGTAGTCCCTGAGCATAGGTCGAGGAGCGAGAGACAAAGTCCTCGAGCACAGGTCGAGGAGCGAGCGAGGCAGTCCCTGAGCCATAGTCGGAGAGTGGTTGAGGCAGTCCTCGAGCACAGGTCGAGGAGCGAGCGACGAAGTCCCCGAGCTGTGGTCGGAGAGTGATCGAGGCAGTCCCCGAGCACAGGTCAAGGAGCGAGCGATGAAGTCCCTGAGCCATGGTCAGAGAGTGATCGGGGCAGTCCCCGAGCACAGGTCGAGGAGCGAACGATGAAGTCCCCGAGCCATGGTCGGAGAGTGATCGAGGCAGTCCTTGAGCGTAGGTCAAGAAGCGAGCAACGAAGTCCCCGAGCATAGCTCGAAATTACTGCAATATAAATATGTAGAATGGTAGTACATGATGTACAAAATAATAAATTATGGAGAAAGATCAGTGGTGAAGAAACAACGCTCAGCAGTCATTTGCAAATGAGCATGATGTGATAAAGCAGTTGGTGCTTTGTAAACATCAGTGTTAATGTGAAGTTTGTGTTTATACTTGATATAAACTGCCCGACCAGTTAGTATGTAGCTGAGTCTCTAGCCCTAGCTAGCCCGTGAACCATAACGTGGGGCGCGGAGCCCATGCACATGTAGGAAGAACAAAGCGTCGCTAAGGAGCTGCTATCGACCACCCATAACGTAGAGGGCAGATGCTCATGCACGTGTATAGAGGAGCCGGAGATAGGGCCGTCTCTGTAGACATCGAGCGTCAACATGACTGGTCGAGGATTTGCATTAAGTATAGCTGTATGTTATATTTAAGATGGTATACATGGACAAACGTTATTTGAAGAATAATCCTAATGAGGACGTTGTGGAGAAACGTCGTAATGAAAATTGTGTTAAATATAAATATTAGAAGTGTACTTATCTTTGATAGAAATCTGATCGATGGCGATGAAGTCGTCTGGTCCTCGAGCTTTTTGACCTGTCGTCATGACTGTGGTCACGGTTGTCATAGCACCGTTCTTCGCAGTGATCATCATTGCGACGTGGTCTGGTGGTCAAGGTGGTCGGAGCTCGGCAGAGCCGCTGGGGACGTGGTCGACGTGGTCTGTGGTTGATGTGGTCGGAGATTGGCGGTGTCGGTCCGCGTACGAAGACGTGCTGTCGATCTGCTTCATTAACACGTGTAGCCTTCCTTCCCCATACGTGGATGCATGTGTATAGGCAAGTCTTAGTAGCTTGCATGGCGGTGTAGATGCAAGTACGTAAAGCCTATACGTGATGTATGTATATGCAAGTTGATCTGTCGTATCTTGGTTTGGCTTGCATGTCTTCTCGTATGTACGTGAGGCATGTACAGATTGATTGACTTGGCTTGCATGATGATCTAGCTTACTGGCTTGTTCGAAGTATCAGATACTATGCAAGAAACGGTGACATATACATGTATACGCACTCCATTGATGCATGGCCCTATACCACATATATGCTTCCTTGGTTGCATGGTTCTGTAACATAGCACGGTGGCTCCTTGTTTGCTTGCATGGCCATGACGTTCACATGCATATACCTGTATATGATGCATGCATATATCCATAGATGCCTTGGCCCTGCTTGCTTCATGTTTGCTCTTGTAATAAGAGGAAAGTCTTGATCGACGAAACCTTGACTACCGTGTTGGAGACAGAGACAGTGTTGTAGTCCGACTTGTGCTCTGATTACGATACTTGGGCTTTAGATTGGATCTCACCGTCTCGTGGAGATAGGGCACCATTGATGTGGGAACAAAGCATGGGTGAAGGCTCTCGAGTCCGATGCTGCAGGTCTTGGTGGCGTCGATGTCGGATCAGGAAGATATACATACGGCGACAAGCAAGGGAAATTGCTTTGTTTGTTACACATGCACACATGCACGAGTAGCCTGCTTGTCCTGTAGATTATACGTCTTGGTTGTTTTGCTTATGGCCGCATCTACATCTATGCTTGTATATATGCATACACACTCCATGCAAATCGATCTTTATTCGTAGGCATTGTTCTGCGGTCAACATGTGCTTGATTTCAGATCAGATCTGGCATGCATTGTCGATGTCACCATGGCCCATATTTGACGGCTTGCTTTTCGCGCAGGAGCCTGGCCCAGCATCGCCCGTGGTGCAAGCACAAGCGACGTGGGGTGGTCTGCGGCGTCATTGACGGAGAACATGGCGAGAGCGCGGAGCCCTTAACATGTAGCACGGAGTGACAATGGAGACAAGGTTGGAATCGAGGTCCACCCATGGCCAGAAGGGAGCCGAGGCGACAGTCATGTTGACATTGTCTCTCATAGGATTTTTGGTGTAGAAGTTGTTGAAGGAGGCATCGATCGAGTTGTGTCACAGTGTCGCCATGGCGCATGTCGATGTCGAGCCTCTCCAAGTAAGCTCGGGATGCCGTCGCAGCTGAACGAGTTGCCGTGAACGACATTGATCTTGAGGTATGCCATCTGGTTCGCCATGGGATCAGCATGCACACCCACTACCTGGTGTGCCACTGTCGATGAAATATGGTCGACAGTCCACCGAGGGGGGTGCCCATGGTGGTAGATTATCGGTAGACGGTGCGTGTAATCAGGAACCAGATGGAAACACAAGGCGCAGAGATAGCGATTGAGATAGGTTCAGACCGTCTGGTCGATGTAATACCCTACGTCCTATGTCTTTGGTGTATTGTATTGAGATGTATACAGATTAACCTATCCTCTAGGGGACCCTTATCTCTCCTTATATACTCCGAAGAGACAAGGTTACAAGTAAAGTATCCAATTTGGTACTATTACAATATCTAGTACAACTTGTAATCTTGATGTGCACGCCTTGATCTTATGGGCCGGGCCACCTCGGATGGTGCGGCCCATGTACCATCTTGTGGTACCTAGGGTATATCCCCCACAAACGTGATCAGAGTTTTTGTCCCCGCACCCTGAGCTTTAGTCTTCGCCTTCCCACGAAGGGTATGGAGGGGCCCACCTATGGAATCTCCATCAAGGAGAGGCCAACAGGTCACACAAGTCGATTAGATGGCTTGGCCACTACTGAGAGATGGTTAAAGAGCAGTAGGATGCCCCATGCGGGTTATGCCAACTCCATCACGAACGATGGACCTAGATTCAACTTGGACATGTCCGGTAAGAGCTCTACGAACCTATCACTCAAGCCATCATGGTAAGTCCTGTGCTAGCAGGTCACCCAAGTCGATCGAAGGGCTCAGGCCGCTACCAAGAGATGGGTCATCTCTAAGTGACAATTGACCCTAGTAATGGCAAGGGGTCGGGCTTCACTCAAGGGCTAGCAAGAGTGTCTATTCAGTAGACATTCTCTTTTCCTAACCCCTTTCTCATGCTAAAACCTAAAGGCAAGGTGTGCGAAAACAAACCCTGAGTTAAACTGGTCGGACAGCAAGAAACCTATGCCCCAGTGGCTATGGCATTTTTGCTCACCAGCATGATCAGAGTTTTTGTCCTGCACCCCGAGCTTTAGCCTCTGCCTTACCATGAAGGGTTTGGAGGGCCCACCAATGGAATCTCCATCGAGGAGAGGCCAGCAGGTCACCTAAGTCGATCGGATAGCTCGGGCCGCTACCGAGAGACAGGTCATCTCTAAGCGACACCCGACCCTAGGAATGACAAGTGGTCGAGCCTCACTCGGGGGCTCACAAGAGTGTCTAATTAGTAGACATTCTCTATACCGGACCCCTTTCTCATGCTAATACCTAAAGGCAAGGTGTGCGGAAACAAACCCTGAGTAAAACTGGTTGGACCGCAAGAAACCTATGCCCCAGCGGCTATGACATTTTTGCTCACCAGCATGATCAGAGCTTTTGTGCCCACACCCCGAGCTTTAGCCTCTGCCTTCCTAGGAAGGGTTTTGAGGGGCCCACTAGCGGAATCTCCATCAAGGAGAGGCTAGTAGGTCACCTAAGTTGATTGGACGGCTTAGGCCGCTACCGAGAGATGGGTCATCTCTAAGTGACACCTGACCCTAGCAACGGCAAGAGGTCGGGCCTCACTCGAAGGCTAGCAAGAGTGTGTTTTTGGTAGACATTCTCTATGCTCGACCCCTTTCTCAAGCTAAAACCTAAATGCAAGGTGTGTAGAAACAAACCCAGAGTAAAACTATTTGAACTGCAAGAAACCTACGCCCTAGCTGCTATAGCATTTTTGCTCACCAGCGTGATCAGAGTTTTTGTCCCTGCACCCCAAGCTTTAGTCTTTGCCTTCCTAAGAAGGGTATAGAGGGGCCCACCTATGGAATCTCCATCAAGGAGAGGCCAGCAGGTCACACAAGTTGATCGGATGGCTTGGCCACTGTTGAGAGATGGGTAAGGAGCAGTAGGATGCCCATGCAGGTTATGCTGACTCCATCATGAACGATGGACCCAGATTCCACTCAGACAAGTTTGGTAAGAGCTCTCCAAACCCATCACTCGAGCCATCAAGGTAAGTCCTATGCTAGCCGGTCACCCAAGTCGATCGGAGGGCTCAGGCCGCTACCAAGAGATGGGTCATCTCTAAGTGACACCCGACCTTAGCAATGGCAAGGGGTCAGGCTTCACTCAGGGGCTAGCAAGAGTGTCTATTCAGTAGACATTCTCTATGCCTGACCCCTTTCTCATGCCAAAACCTAAAGGCAAGGTGTGCAAAAACAAACCCTGAGTAAAACTGGTTGGACCACAAGAAACCTACGCCCCAGCGGCTATGGCATTTTTGCTCACCAGCATGATCAGAGTTTTTGTCCTGCACCTCGAGCTTTAGCCTCTGCCTTCCCATGAAGGGTTTAGAGGGCCCACCAATGGAATCTCCATCGAGGAGAGGCCAGTAGGTCACCTAAGTCGATTGGACGGCTTAGGCCGCTACCGAGAGACAGGTCATCTCTAAGTGACACCCGACCCTAGCAACGGCAAGTGGTCGAGCCTCACTTGGGGGTTCACAAGAGTGTCTATTCAGTAGACATTCTCTATACCTGACCCCTTTCTCATGCTAAAACCTAAAGGTAAGGTGTGCAGAAACAAACCCTGAGTAAAACTGGTTGGACCACAAGAAACCTACGCCCCAGTAGCTATAACATTTTTGCTCACCAGCATGATTAGAGCTTTTATCCCTGCACCCCAAGCTTTAACCTTCGCCTTCCTAGGAAGGGTTTGGAGGGGCCCACTGGTGGAATCTCCATCAATGAGAGGCTAGTAGGTCGCCTAAGTCGATTGGACGGCTCGGGACGCTACCGAGAGATGGGTCATCTCTAAGTGACACCCGACCCTAGCAATGGCAAGAGATCGGGCCTCACTCGAGGGCTAGCAAGGGTATCTATTTGGCAGACATTCTCTATGCTCGACCCCTTTCTCATTCTAAAACATAAAAGTCAAGGTATGTAGAAATAAACACTGAGTAAAACTGGTCGAACTACAAGAAACCTGTGCCCTAGCGGCTACAACATTTTTTCTCACTAGCATGATTAGAGTTTTTGTCCCTGCACCCCGAGCTTTAGCCTCCGCCTTCCCAAGAAGGGTTTGGAGGGCCCACCTATGGAATCTCCATCGAGGAGAGGCTAGTAGGTCACACAAGTCGATCAGACGGCTTGGCCACTGCCCCATGCGGGTTATGCTGACTCCGTCATGAACGACGGACCTAGATTTGACTTAGACATGTCTGATAAGAGCTCTTAGAACCCATCACTCGAGCCATCAAGGTAAGTCCTATGCCAGCAGATCACCCAAGTTGATCGGATGGCTCGTGCTGCTACCAAGAGACAGGTCATCTCTAAGTGACACCTGACCCTAGCAACGACAAGGGGTTGGGCCTCACTTGGGGGCTAGCAAGAGTGTCTACTTAGTAGACATTCTCTATGCTTGACCCCTTTCTCATGTTAAAACCTAACGGCAAGGTGTGCGGAAATAAACTATCGACAAAATATGGTCGGCAGTCCACCGAGGGGGGTGCCCGTGGTGGTAGATTATCGGTAGACGGTGCGCGTAATCAGGAACCAGATGATGACACAAGGCGCAGAGACAGCGATTTAGACAGGTTCGGGCCGTCTGATCGACATAATACCCTACGTCCTGTGTCTTTGGTGTATTGTATTGAGATGTATACAGATTAACCTGTCCTCTAGGGGACCCTTGCCTCTCCTTATATACTCCGAAGAGACAAGGTTACAAGTAAAGTATCCAATTTGGTACTATTACAATATCTAGTACAACTTGTAATCTTGATGTGCACGCCTTGATCTTACGGGCCGGGCCACCTCGGATGGTGCGGCCCATGTACCATCTTGTGGTACCCGGGGGTATATCCCCCACAGCTAGTCCCCGAGCGCCATGTATTCTGATGCGACACGCCATTTCGACCTTCTCCGAACAGTGAGGCTTGAGTTCTTGACATCTCCGACCACCGTTGTCGCCGAAGAAGTAGGTTGTCCGAAGAATGTATGGTGCTCTTAAGAAGAAAGAAAAAGATTTTCCTCCTGGGAAGTGTGCCCACTTGTATTTCTGAAAAGAAATGTAAGTGCGTCTTGAAGCGTAGCGTCTTTGATCATCAGAGGCGTAGGGGTCGAAAAACAAACACATTCACCACAAGGTGAAGTGTGCCCACTTAGTCCCTGAGCCTGGTAGTAGGTGACGTAGGCACGTGGTGCCAGGGTCTAAAAAGAATTCCCAGTTAAGTTGAGAACCCAATCGTCGTACAGGCGATACGAGATGCACTGGCAGGTGCATCGTACCGATGTAGTCCCCAAGCTTGCTGGAAGGCGAGGTATGAGCCTTGTAGCAAGGTCTAAGTGAGAAAAAATATCCCAACTATATGCGAGTTGCCAGTCACATGTAGTTGAGACGCAAAGTCCCCGAGCCGTGGTCGGAGAGTGGTCGAGGCAGTCCCCGAGCACAGGTCGAGGAGCGAGCGACGAAGTCCCCGAACTATGGTCGGAGAGTGATCGAGGCAGTCCCCGAGCACAGGTTGAGGAGCGAGCGATGAAGTCCCCGAGCCATGGTCAGAGAGTGGTCGAGGCAGTCCCCGAGCACAGGTCAAGGAGCGAGCGACGAAGTCCCCGAGCCGTGGTCGGAGAGTGATCGAGGCAGTCCCCGAGCACAGGTCGAGGAGCGAGTGACGAAGTCCCCGAGCCATGGTCAGAGAGTGATCGAGGCAGTCCCCGAGCACAGGTTGAGGAGCGAGCGACGAAGTCCCCGAGCCATGGTCGGAGAGTGATCGGGGCAGTCCCCGAGCACAGGTCGAGAAGCGAGCGACGGAGTCCCCGAGCATAGCTTGACATTCCTACAATATAAATGTAGAATGGTAGTACATAATGTATAAAATAATAAATTATGGAGAAAAATCAGCGGTGAAGAAATAGCGTATGACGATCAACAGTCATTTGCAAATGAGCATGATGTGATAAAGCAGTTGGTGCTTTGTAAACATTAGTGTTAATATGAAGTTTGTGTTTATACTTAATATAAATCGTCCGACCAATTAGTATGTAGCTGAGCCTCCAGCCCTAGCTAGCCCGTTAACCATAACGCGGGGCGCGGAGCCCGTGCACGTGTAGGAAGAACAAAGCATCACTAAGGAGCCGCTGCCGACCACCCATAACGCAGAGGGCGGACGCTCGTGCACGTGTAGGGAGGAGCCGGAGACAGGGCCGTCTCTAGAGGCATCGAGCGTCAACATGACTGGTCGAGGATTTGCATTAAGTATAGCTGTATGTTATATTTAAGATGGAATACATGGACAAACGTTATTTGAAGAATAATCATGACGAGGACGTTGTGGAGAAACGTCGTAATGAAAATTATATTAAATATAAATATTAGAAGTGTACTTATCTTTAGATAGAAATCTGGTCGGTGGCGACGAAGTTGGCGGTCCTCGAGCTTTCCGACCTATCGTCATGACGGTGGTCGCGGTTGTCATAGCACCGTTCTTCGCGGTGATCATCATTGCGACGTGGTCTGGTGGTCGAGGTGGTCGGAGCTCGGCGGAGCTGCTCGGGACGTGGTCGACGTGGTCGGAGCTCGGCGGAGCTGCTCGGGACGTGGTCGACGTGGTCGGAGCTCGGCGGAGCTGCTCGGGACGTGGTCGACGTGGTCGCGGCTTGATCAGTTCGGTGGTCGGAGGGCATGTACCTGGCTCCATCGCATGGGGAGGGAAAAAGCCCTCGGACATGTCCAGCCGAGGTCGGGCGCAATCGGAAATCACGTACGTGAAAGCTAGCTTGCATGGCGGTTTAATTGGTGGCCTTCATGTACTTGCACGTTTGTCATCCTGGTGTGTATTAGGCTAGATTTGGGCGTATAGCATGGTCGTGTACACACGCACACGTACATGCAAGTAACGCGTTGATTATTAAATAACTTGCATGGCCTGTACGTGCCTCTTGTTTGCTCGTGAGGGAGCAGTGCCTCGAACGCGGAGACCTCGATCTAGAAAACCCAGTGGTGCTGTATCGGAGATGGAGACGGAGGCGACATTGCGGACTGGAGACCGACTTGTGCTCTAATTTTGCTTCTTGACTTTAGATCGGATCTGGTACACGTTGACGCCACCATGACTCATATTTTTCTGGTATTAATCTCGATGGAGTCCATGGACTTAGAGCTTGAATGATCCGGCCGGCCGGGTCACGTTCCTGAACGCATACTCTGACTGCGGCAAATCGTCCGGAGGCGTTGAGTCCTTTCGTTGACCGGCGCTCGTGCATGAGACGCGTCTGAGTTAGATCGACTTTGTCTGCACCGTTCGTGCAGCCACAGGTCTTGCGTGTGGTCGATCGACGTAAGGCTAAGATCGATTGGATCTTCGGTGGAAACAACGTAACGCCCGATGCCAGGCTTGCGGAAGTAGAGCCCCGTGCAGAGCTACGACAGTCGACTCGATCGTTGGTGGAGATCTTGAGCACGACCTGGATCGTGAATGTGGTGAAGCTCCTGTGCAGCGTCTCGAGATTGGACGATGCGACGAGCCTGCTGTTGTTCGAGCACCTCCTCAACGGCAGCCTGTACGAGTGGTTGGATGCACAGGCCATCGCCGAGAACGTGTAGATGATCTTGAGGTACGCCATCTGGTTCGCCACAGGATCAGCGCGCACAACCCCTAAAAGGGGACCCCTACCTGGCGCGCCACTGTCGACGAAATATGGTTGGCAGTCCACCGAGGGGGGTGCCCGTGGTGGTAGATTATCGGTAGACGGTGCGCGTAATCAGGAACCAGATGATGACACAAGGCGCAGAGACAGCGATTTAGACAGGTTCGGGTCGTCTGATCGACGTAATACCCTACGTCCTGTGTCTTTGGTGTATTGTATTGAGATGTATACAGATTAACCTGTCCTCTAGGGGACCCTTGCCTCTCCTTATATACTCCGAACAGACAAGGTTACAAGTAAAGTATCCAATTTGGTACTATTACAATATCTAGTACAACTTGTAATCTTGATGTGCACGCCTTGATCTTACGGGCCGGGCCACCTCGGATGGTGCGGCCCATATACCATCTTGTGGTACCCGGGGGTATATCCCCCACATAAACCCTGAGTAAAACTAGTTGGACCACAATAAACCTACACCCCAGCGGCTACGGCATTTTTGCTCACCAGCATGATTAGAGTTTTTGTCCCCTCACCCCGAGCTTTAGCCTCTGCATTCCTAGGAAGGGTTTGGAGGGGCCCACTGGTAGAATCTCCATCGAGGAGAGGCCAACAGGTCGCCTAAGTCGATCGGATGGCTCGGGCCGCTACCGAGAGATGGGTCATCTCTAAGTGACACCCGACCCTAGCAACGCCACGAGGTTGGGCCTCACTCTAGGGCTGGCAAGAGTGTCTATTCGGTAGACATTCGGTATGCCCAACCCCTTTCTCACGCTAAAACCTAAAGGCAAGGTGTGTGGAAACAAACGCAGAGTAAAACTAGTCAAACTGCCTAAAACCTACACCCCAACTGCTACATCATTTTTGCTCACCAGTGTGATTAGAGTTTTTGTCCCTGCACCCCGAGCTTTAGTCTCTGCCTTCCCAGGAAGGGTATGGAGGGGCCCACCTATGGAATCTCCATCGAGGAGAGGCCAATAGGTCACATAAGTCGATTGAACGGCTTGGCCGCTGCTGAGAGATGGGTAAGCAGCAATAGGATACCCCATACGGGTTATGCCGACTTCGTCACAAACAATGGACCTAGATTCCACTCGGACATGTCCGGTAAGAGCTCTCTAAACCCATCACACAAGACATCAAGGTAGGTCCTATGCCAGTAGGTCACCCAAGTCGATTAGAGGGCTTAGGCCGCTACCAAGAGATGAGTCATCTCTAAGTGACACCTGACCCAAGCAATGGCCAGGGGTCAGGCCTCACTCGAGGGCTGGCAAGAGTGTCTATTTGGTAGACATTCTCTATGCCTGACCCCTTTCTCATGCTAAAACCTAAAGGCAAGTTGTGTAGAAACAAACCCTAAGTAAAACTAGTTGGACCGCAAGAAACCTACGCCCCAGCGGCTATGGCATTTTGGCTCACCAACATGATCAGAGTTTTTGTCCCACACCCCGAGCTTTAGCCTCTGCCTTCCCAAGAAGGGTTTGGAGGGGCCCACTAGTAGAATCTCCATCAAGGAAAGGCCAACAGGTCACCTAAGTTGATCGGATGGCTTGGGCTGCTACCGAGAGACGGGTCATCTCTAAGTGACACCCGACCCTAGCAATGGTAAGGTGTCAAGCCTCACTTGGGGGCTACCAAGATTGTCTATTTGGTAGACATTCTCTATGACTAACACCTTTCTCACGCTAAAACCTAAAAGGCAAGGTGTGCGGAAACAAACCCTGAGTAAAACTGGTCGGACCGCAAGAAACCTATGCCCCAGCGGCTATGGCTTTTTTGCTCACTAGCGTGATCAGAGTTTTTATCCCTGCACCCTGAGCTTTAGCCTCCACCTTCCCATGAAGGGTTTGGAGGGGTGCACCGGTGGAATATCCATCAAGGAGAGGCCAATAGGTTGTCTAAGTCGATCGGATGACTCGGGCCGCTACCGAGAGGTGGGTCATCTCTAAGTGACACCCAACCCTAGCAATGGAAAGAGATCGGGCCTCACTTGAGGGCTAGCAAGAGTGTCTATTCGGTAGACATTCTCTATGCCCGACCCCTTTCTCACGCTAAAACCTAAAGGCAAGGTGTGCAGAAACAAACGTAGAGTAAAACTAGTAGAACTGTAAGAAACCTACGCCCTAGATGATACAACATTTTTGCTCACCAACATGATAAGAGTTTTTGTCCCCGCACCCTGAGCTTTAGTCTCTGCCTTCCCAGGAAGGGTATAGAGGGGCCCATTTATTGAATCTCCATCTAGGAGATACCAGTAGGTCACACTAGTCGATCGGACGGCTTGGCCACTGCCGAGAGATGGGTAAGGAGTAGTAGGATGCCCCATACAGGTTATGCCAACTCCATCACAAACAATGGACATGGATTCCACTCAGACATGTCTAGTAAGAGCTCTCCAAACCTGTCACACAAACCATCAAGGTAAGTCCTATGCCAGTAGGTCACCCATGTCGATCGGAGGGCTCCGGCCGCTACCAAGAGATGAGTCATCTCTAAGTGACACTCAACCCAAGCAATGGCAAGGGGTTGGGCCTCACTTGAGGGTTGGAAAGAGTGTCTATTTGGTAGACATTCTCTATGCCTGACACCTTTCTCACACAAAAACCTAAAGGCAAGGTGTGCAGAAACAAACCCTAAGTAAAATTGGTTGGACCGCAAGAAACCTACGCCCCAGTGGCTATGGCATTTTTGCTCACCAGTGTGATCAGAGTTTTTGTCCCACACCCTGAGCTTTAGCCTCCGCCTTCCCATAAAGGGTTTGGAGGGGCCCACTGATAGAATCTCCATCGAGGAGAGGCCAGTAGGTCACCTAAGTCGATCAGATGGCTCAGGCCACTACCAAGAGACGGGTCATCTCTAAGTGACACCTGACCCTAGCAATGGCAAGGGGTCGAGCCTCACTTGGGGGCTGGCAAGATTGTCTATTTGGTAGATATTCTCTATGACTGACACCTTTCTCATGCTAAAACCTAAAGGCAAGGTGTACGGAAACAAACCCTGAGTAAAACTGGTCGGACCACAATAAACCTATGCCCTAGCGGCTACAACATTTTTGCTCACTAGCGTGATCAGAGTTTTTGTCCTCGCACCCTGAGCTTTAGCCTCCACCTTCCCAAGAAGGGTTTGGAGGGGTGCATCGGTGGAATATCCAACAAGGAGAGGCTAGTAGGTTGGCTAGGTCGATCGAACGGCTTGGGCCGCTACCAAGAGGTGGGTCATCTCTAAGTGACACCCGACCCTAGCAATGGCAAGAGGTCGGGCCCCACTCGAGGGCTAGCAAGAGTGTCTATTCAATAGACATTCTCTATGCTCGACCCCTTTCTCATGCTAAAACCTAAAGGCAAGGTGTGCGGAAACAAACGTAGAGTAAAACTGGTAGAACTGTAAGAAACCTACACCCCATCTACTACAACGTTTTTGCTCACCAGCGTGATAAGAGTTTTTGTCCCCACACTCTGAGCTTTAGTCTCCGCCTTCCTAGGAATGGTATGGAGGGTCCCACCAATGGAATCTCCATCTAGGAGAGGCCAGCAGGTCACATAAGTCAATCGAATGGCTTGGGCGCTGCTGAGAGATGGGTAAGGAGCAATAGGATGCCCCATGTGGGTTATGCTGACTCTGTCATGAACAACGGACTCAGATTCCACTCTGACATGTCCAGTAAGAGCTCTTTGAACCCGTCACTCGAGCCATCAAGGTATGTCATGTGCCAGCAGGTCACCCAAGTCAATCGGAGGGCTCAGGCCGCTACCAAGAGGTGGGTCATCTCTAAGTGACACCCGACCCTAGCAACGGCAAGGGGTCGGACTTCACTCGAGGGCTGGCAAGAGTGTCTATTCGGTAGACATTCTCTATGCCAAACCCCTTTCTCATGCTAAAACCTAAAGGCAAGGTGTGCAGAAACAAACCCTAAGTAAAACTAGTTGGACTGCAAGAAACCTATGCCCCAGCGGCTATGGCATTTTGCTCATCAGTGTGATCAGAGTTTTTGTCCTGCACCCCGAGCTTTCGCCTCTGCCTTCACATGAATGGTTTGGAGGGGCCCACTAATGGAATCTCCATCAAGGAGAGGCCAGTAGGTCACCTAAGTCGATTGGCCGGCTCGGGCCGCTACCGAGAGACAGGTCATCTCTAAGTGACACCCGACCCTAGCAACGACAAGTGGTTGGGCCTCACTCAGGGGCTTGCAAGAGTGTCTATTCAGCAGTCATTCTCTATACTCGAACCCTTTTGTCGCAGAACCGACCAATTTATAAGAGTACAAGTACAATGGTAGCCCGCAAGCGGTCGCACTGTCATACTTGAACCCATATAAACCCGGTAGTCCGTCGAGTACCACGACGGGTCTCGATAAATGATTTACAACAACCAAGATCGCACATGATTCAACATACATGCCACACATTACATAAAGTTCACAGATACATTTCTCCATCAGAGTACGAATAAAAGTTATTACAAATCGAGTTTGATAGAATAAAGTGGAAGCAATTAAGTTCAAAAATAAAGTTTCCAACATAGTTTGATATAGTGCCAAGTAGGATCACGGTCCACAAAAGCAAAGATAGGGATTAATAAAGAAGCCTGCCCAAGGCTTACTCCTCATCCATGGCGGGATAGAAGCAACTCTTGCAATAACCATGATACACAGTGCCATCTGCAACAATGGGAAAATAAAACCCTGAGTACAAGAATGTACTCAGCTAGACTTACCCGTCATGAACTAGAAATAAAATGACTCCAAGGATTATGCAAGGCTATATAAGTGGACATAACTTGACAACATTTTGCATAAAAGGCAATTGACTCCTTGTACAATTACGATTCCTTTATCAAGTTAATTATAACTATCCATTTCTAGATTAGCAACTATCCTGTGCCAAACATGTGGTATATCAATTTAAAAGCATACAATAGTAACCATAGTAGGTATTGTAATACCATATTCATCCAAACCATCATGTTCCATAACATAGTTACTACGATGTTGGGACTAGCCAAGTTTCTCACTATCCAGGAGAGATGGTGATTCGAATCGATTTCAACCAGCTGGGAATTTATTCCTAACACAAACCCAGGTCTACCAGCCACGATAGCCTTAGGTCACCTTTGGTACAACTCAGGTACACATTTCACGGGTCCGTACCACGCCGCACAATCTGGAACACCAAATGCCAGGACGTTTAGGCCTAGCCTACCCTTGGGCTCAGTCTGATCGTTCCTCGAAAGGAGCGCACAACAGAACAGGTCTCGGCCTGAGTTGAATTACTCGGCTTCGCGATCGGAATGAGTTATCCAGCCAGCTAAGTGAGAGGCATGCATTCAATTTTGTCAGAAGCACCAACAATGGTATGGTCCTTAATCGACACAGACGGGGATAGATCCACACCCAAGACCTCCATGTCTTGTTGCTTCTCTATCGTCACCCCGCCTGGTCTCGATTTTCTTTTACCCCATGGTTCTGTTCCACGATAGCAAATATAGCCAATCGTGCTCCGGTATCCACCTATATCTCGCAGGTGACAGGACATCACCTGACTTCTACCGGTCTAAGCATATATTCGATCTTGGACCTATATCGGTTAAAGGTGTAATATCTGGACAAGGAATTTATATGCATCAAGTGGTTCCATTCAACCCTTATAACCTAATGCATCAATCATAAGTACTTAAGTAACATTTGTAAAATACTAGGAGACTTAGAATGCTCTGGAGCTTGCCTCGCAGAAAGGAAGTAGGGCGGTAGTCAGGACACTCCGGAAGCTCTTTAGGATTCTGCTCCACGCCTTCGAGAGCTGCGGCTTGCGGATTCTCCTGCTGGTCCCCTTCCTCTGCTTCTTCAAATTCTAGCAACGTTATCTCTTCCTCCGATCCTAGATGCATGAATATGGCATAAGTATTACGAATGCATATGTGTTAACAAGTGCATCATGTTTATTGAGTAGGTGCATATCTCTTCTCGATTATTTAATTAACTACTTCCACAATGCATCGACTTATACCACAAAACAGCAGCTACTTGTTTCGCTCATAACTGGAGTTGTACTAATCCAAATACAGTGATCTTAGACTTTCTGGAAAGCTTATCAAATTATCTATAACTTTTTTATTAAGCATTTTTACAGCAAACATCATCCCTATCATGCAACTTATCCAACTACAGAATCTGTCCGGAAACTAATCTAATTCGCATTACAATGTAACAATACTTCTACTTCATGTAATCATTCAAAGTTTGACAACACGAAGTCTACCAACAGTTTAAGCATACCAAATACATCCAAGAAAATATAATGGTGAAGCCTAAACTATTTCTTTATATGCCTTTATTATTTTATTTGGATACATAGGTTAAATAATAAATATATATCAAATTTGCATAAAACATTCTTAAAAATTTACAGTGCCTTACTAATGCTATCAAACGACTACTGTAAAAGTTTCATGCCATTTTATTTAATAAAATATTCTATACAAAAATGACAAGACAGAAAGGCTTACAATAGCAAAAATAGAAAACCCTAGTGAAAAGTGTCAAGCAATAGATTTCCTATTTTTCTTAGCATCCTTATGGCACTAGGATTACCTCCAACAAATTTCATGAATTTTGGATTCATAAATAATTTATAAAAATTCATACATGGATTAACTATTTATAAAAGAAAAATCTATAACTATAAATCTACACATACACTGATCCTCAAATTTTTACCAGAGCTCATATATGCTAAGACTAGCTTACCACAAAAATTTCATAATTTTTGGAGCACAGGAACTCTATATATAAAATAAACAAATTTGCATGCATTCAAAAGCACATTTCAAATCTCTATTTAAATCTCCAAAAAATTCTACTGTAAATGTCAAGAACATATTTTTCCTAAATACTACACTTCCTAAGGAACACTACCAAATTTATTTCACAAATTTTGAAGCTACCAAACTGGAGATATAAAAATCACAAAACAACACCAGATCTGGATTTAAATGAACTAGCTTTTAAGTTGGAGTCGCTGACAAGCGGGACCCACTAGTCAGGGGACCCCACATGTCAATGAAACAGAACAGAGCAATGGCGCGGAATCGACGCGGGAATGGTAGAGCTCACTGATGGCGGGGTTGCCGGTGGTGACATCATCACCAGATGTTCTACTCAACTTTGCGCACACAACCATCTACTTGGGGGGACTGCTCGTTGGTGCTAGCAATGGCAGCGGCACTCATGGTGGAGCGGTGGCGCTGGACGATGGCGAGGTGTTGGTGGAAGCTACGGTGGCTCCAACTAAGGCTTGGACGAGTATCTCTAGACCACAGCGATCCTATACCACAAGCTATCATGGCCAATGGTGGACGGAGGCGATGTGGCCACGGTAATGGGGCTAGCGGTGGAGCTTTGATGAGGTGTTGTGCGCTGCGGTGGCTTACCAAGCTGGAACAGCAGGCAATGGGGGACACCGGGAGTTGTTGGGAAGACGGTGATGCTATTGCGGTGGTGAATGGGCGGCTTAGTGCTGGCTGGAGCTGGCTATGGCGATGGCGGAGGTGGGGAAGAGCTTGGCTGCTGCTGCAGTGAGGAAATGAGGCCGAGGCAAGGCGACTGGAGAGCTTGGCTAAGTGTGGGTGGGTGCGGGCGAGTGCAGGCGACTTAAACGCGCTCTCTGGCCAGGCTCTACCGCGCTAGGCAGGGCACCAGCAACGCACGGCCAACCTTGTGTCCACACGGCGGCCAAGGTCTGAAACGGTCGGCCACTGAAGCTCTCCATTCAGTTCATTCAGTTAAGCAAAGCCGAGCCTGACGACGAGTTTTTCGTTCAAATTATCTCTCGATGCAAAGCAAACCAGTGAATGATCCCAAAACAAAATTTGTAGCCCTAAGTTCCCTCTACAATTTGTTCAAAGATCATGCTCTAATTCTCAACCAATAACGAGTAATATCATCACCAAGATGGGTTTGTCAGGCTGTCAGTGAACCAGGACTTAGCAAAATTTCATAAGTCATGAGATGTTGATTTTGCTGATTTTTGTGATCTCAATTCAAGCATGTTAGGAGCTAAATAAGTCAATGACCCAAAAATAAAAGTTGTTCCTTATGTCAAATACTACAACTTTACTTTAGTGATCTCCATGCAAGGTCTCTAACACCTAGTTCAAATTTGGTCAAACATGTCACTTTTAAATGGTGATACACTTCAAATCATGGTTTAATGACCTAATTACCCCTAACCATGAATATCAAAGTTGTTCATAATGATACTCTAAACATGTTTAAGCAATTTGCAAGGTCATTCAATCATTTCATGTAGTGGTCACTCATAGATCTAGTTAGTGTAATCACATGAAAGCTTAAGTGTTGGTTCATGAAATGTAACCATGAACAAAGTCCTATTTGCTAACCTAGGTGTTGCTACATGTTTGTGTGACTCACATCCACCAAGTACATGTGTCCACTCATGATCATATGCATAGACACATGGAGACATGAAATAACGAGAAAAGTTGCATATGTTTAAGAAACATGCGATAACAAGCAAACGTTGCAGATGTTTCAATCCAATGTTTCAATTGTAAATGCTTGTTTATGAATGCTTGATGATCATGCTCATGTTATGCAAGTCAAGTTATGCAAGGCTAACATCTGAGGTGTTATAGCCCTTCCCCCTTATAAAAATCTCGTTTTGAGATTTGCAAGACCAACCATTCTTGGAAAAAGGCGGGATAAACTTCTCGTAGATAATCTTCTCTTTCCCACGTAGCATCTTGTTCACTATGATTGTTCCACACCACCTTATAGAACTTAATAATCTTACTCCGTGTTACTCTCTCCATCTCCTCTAATACTCAAATTGGCTTTTCTTCATAAGTCAAATCCGATTGAAGCTGCACGTTGGTGGGTGCAATAGCTTCTTCAGGTACTCGAAGACATTTCTTCAACTAAGAAACATGGAACACATCAAATATTGCACTCATTTCTGGTGGAAGCTGTAACTTATACGCAACATTTCCTTTTCATTCCAAAATTTTGTATGGCCCTACATATCTTGGTGAAAGCTTCTTTTTCATCCCAAATCTCTTCACACCTTTCATGGGTGATACCCTCAAGTATACATAGTCACCCACTTCAAAAGTCAGTGGTCTTCTTCTTCTATTGGCATAACTCTTTTGTCTTGATTGAGCTACCTTCATATGTTGTTGGATGATACGTACTCGATCTTTAGCTTCATTAACAAAGTCAATACATGTATCTCCTTTCACCAGGCTCAATCTAATTCAATGGAGTTCTACATTTTCTGCCATACAAGGCTTCAAATGGAGCCATCTTGATACTCGCTTGATAACTGTTGTTATAGGAGAATTTAGCTAAAGGTAACCATTTCTCCCCTGAACCCTTTGAAGATATAACACAAGCTCTAAGTAAATCTTCTAGGATTTGGTTCACTCGCTCTGTCTGTCCTGAAGTTTGTGGATAGTATGCTGAACTTCTGATTAGCTTAGTTCCCAAAGCCTGGTGTAAGTACTCCTAGAAACGAGCTATGAACTATGGTCCTCAATCTGAGATTATAGTCCTAGGTACTCCATGTAGTCTCATGATCTGGGAAACATATATCTCAACGTATTTTCCAACTATATACCGTGTGTTCACGGGTATAAAGTGTGCTGACTTGGTGAGACGATCAACAATAACCCATATTGAATCGTGACCTTGTGGCATCATTGGAAGGCCTATGATAAAGTCCATGCTGATTTCCTCCCATTTCCATCCTGGAATAGGCAATGGCTAAAGTAGTTCGGCAGATTTCATATGGATAGCTTTTACTCTACTGCAGTTATCACACCTAGCAGCATAGGTTGTGATCTCTTTCTTCATCTTAGTCCACCAAAAACAGGTTTTCAAATCTTGATACATCTTACTACTACCTAGATGGATAGACAATTTGGATGAGTGAGCTTCATCTAAAATTTGATTCCTTAGCTCACGGTCTTTTGGTACCACCAGTCAGTCCTCAAACCATAATACACCTCTTTTGTCCAATCTAAAATGTTTGGTTTCTTGCTCTTGCATTTTTCTCTTGATGTGACTTATTCCTACATCGGTCTGCTATAGCTCTATGATTTTGCTCTCAAGTGAACAACTGATCATGATATTGTGTAGTACAGTAGGATGTAATAAGTTGAATCCATCTTCTAATAATGCTTCCACAGTGTTGCAATGGGACTTTCGACTAAGTGCATCAGCTACTACATTTTCTTTACCCGGATGGTAATGCACTTCTAAATTGTAGTCCTTAATCAATTCCAACCATCTTCGTTGTCTCATGTTCAGTTCTGGCTAGGTAAAGATATACTTGAGACTTTTGTGGTCAGTATATATATGACATACATTGCCCAACAAGTAATGTCTCCATATCTTTAATGCATGAACAACGGCTGCAAGTTCCAAATCATGTGTAGGGTAGTTGACTTCATGTTTACTCAATTGCCGAGAAGCATATGCAATTACTCTTCCTTCTTGCATAAGCACACATCCCAACCCTATTCCCGATGCATCACAAAATACATCAAAAGGCTTTTCAATGTCTGGTTGTGCTAGCACAGGTGCTATAGTCAACAAAGTTCTGAGGGTGTGAAAAGCTGCTTCACATTCTGGTGTCCAATTGTACTTCTCATCTTTCTGAAGTAGTTTGGTCATAGGCTTAGCTATCTTTGAGAAATCTAGAATGAAACGACGATAATATCCTGCTAACCCTAGAAAACTCCGAACTTCATGAACCGAAGTTGGGGCTTTCCAATCCATGACCTCTTGTACTTTTGATGGGTCTATAGAGATTCCATCTCTTGATAAAATGTGACCTAAGAAAGGTACTTTGCTCAACCAAAATTCACATTTGCTGTACTTTGCATATAGCTTATGCTCCCTCAATCTGGATAGGACAATCCTTAGATGCTCTTCATGATCTGACTCATTTTCTGAATAAATCAATATATCATCGATGAACACGACCATGAACTTGTCAAGTTTGGGCATGAATACCGAGTTCATCAGGTACATGAAGTAGGCTGGAGCATTTGTTAGTCCAAAAGACATAACCAAATACTCGAATAAGTCGTACCTAGTAGAGAAAGTAGTTTTAGGTATATCCTCTGGTCTGATCTTTATCTAATGGTAGCCTGATCTCAAGTCAATTTTGGAGAATACCTTTGCCTTCGCTAGCTGATTGAACAAGATGTCGATGCGGGGCAACGGATATTTGTTCTTGATGGTCACAGCATTGAGTGGTCTGTAATCTACACACATTCTTAGTGACTTGTCCTTCTTTTTCACAAACAAGGTTGGACATCCCCACGGAGATGAGCTAGGTTGGATAAGACCCTTGTCCAATAGATCTTGCAATTGAACCTTAAGTTCTGCTAACTCATTGGGTGGCATTCTATAGGGCCTTCTTGATATGGGTGCCATACCTGGCACTAGCTTGATCTTAAATTCCATGTCCCTATCTGGTGGTAGACCCAGTAATTCCTCTAGAAATATATCCGGAAACTCACAAACCACTGGGATATCACAAAGTGTGGTGGTTTGGATAGCACAAGCTAAGTGTTGGAGTTCAAAATTGCAGGAGAGTGGTACTAGAAAAGCATTCCCTCCCATGGGTTCCCTCAACATAATAGTGTGGGTGCTAGTGTCAATAAGAACACCATGATCCTTCATCCAATTCATGCCTAAGATTACACTTATCGATAACCCGGGCAATATTATCAAATCCGTTGTGTACTCCCTCCCTTGTATAGAGATGAGTACATTTTTGACTATCTTTTTGGTAGTAACAGTACCCCCTGCTGAACTTATGTTATAACCCCCTTTACTTACTTCAATTATTTCTTGATCATGTCTAGATGCAAATGCTTGACTCATAAATGAATGAGAAGCTCCCAAATCAAATAAAACAACAGCGGGATGCTTGTCTAGTGGGCACTTCTTCCACATCGGTATAATGCATGTGTCCCTGATGTGTCCTGGCATTTGCCTGCCTTTGATTGTTCTGATTTGGGTTGCCATTCTTCTTGGGGTGGGGGCATTCCTTGGACCAATGACCCAGTTGGTTGCAGTTGAAACATGGTTGATTACTTCTGAATCCGATGGAGCTGTCCTGACTACCATTTCCTTTTGGTAAGGCAATAGTGAACGCCTTATGGAATGGTTTCTAGGGCCTGTTATTCTGAGCTTTAGGGGGCGGAGGCCTAAACTTGGGTGCAGGTGGACGGAATTGTGGCCTAGTTGTGATAGGCGCTTTGGACTGGAAAGATCCGGAGGCACTGGCCTCATATACCCTCTTGCGACCCTTAGCAACTGCATGCATGTTGTTGTGGTTTTCTTGGGTCAAGGCATCACTAATAAACTCATTGTACGTGGCACACCTAGAATTGGCCATGGTCTTCATCAGTTTGGTACCTAGACCTCGCTTGAAACTCTCTATCTTTTTCTCTTCAGTATCCACAAAACCTGGAGCATATCTGGAAAGGTTGTTGAATGCGTGCATATATTCTATGAGAGTCTTTGTTCCTTGAGTGAGCCTCATAAATTCGGTGGCTTTCATGCGCATCAGGCCCAGGGGAATATGATGTCCCCTAAAAGCCAGCTTGAACTATTCCCAGGTAACTCGCGCATTAGTAGGCAAAGACGATAGGAAATGTGTCCACCAGATCCCTGTTGGTCCTTGCAATTGATGAGAAGCATATTTAGCTTTTAGATGCTCTGTGACCCTCAGCAGACGAAATTTCTGCTCAATGGTATTTAGCCACTCATCAGCCTACAGTGGTTCCTCAGCCACCTTGAAGATTGGAGGCTTCATGTCTAGAAACTCCTTGAATGTACTGTGCTGATTTGGCTTGGCCCCTGGTTGATGTGGGTGGCCATGAGCGGTGTTTTGCGTGATGAGGCGCAAAGCTTCCTCCATTGTCCTTTGGCTCCCTAGGAACTAGGTAAAGAACTCCTGAGCAGACGACGGCGGTGGGGGTGGCAAGTCATCATGGTTGCCATCCTGGCTACCACCAGCTCCAGCACGGGTGCGCGTCATCTGTGAAGTTGCAACAATAAGTGATTATTGGTTGATGTCAAGAGATTGCAGATAAATTATGTACTCGTGCCAAATTGAAATTACTGGAGAAAATTCTCAAAATCACAATAAAAATAGAGGCATAACAATTCATTCTCACAACATGACATCCCCAATTTGACCATTTATCGTGCTCATAACGCATGCAAATTTAAATCGTGATTACCAACAAAGGACTGGAATCGTATTGATGTTCAACCAAACGTGCGATAGTCGTGCGATTAACGATATTACATGATAGTTGGATTACTAATGCCAACTTCGAACTATAGGTCCATTACATGAATAAAGGTGATACATTGGTCCTTCCACTAAGTACTAAGTGATCTAATCCTCATCATGATCACTATCGAGGTCAGACGTAGGATCATCTCCTTCCTCAGGCTCCACTTCTTCTTCAGGCTCCACTTCTTCTTCCTTGTCCTCTTCTAGATCCATCTCTATGGCTCCAAGCGGAACATAAGGGTGGAGCTGGTTATTCAGTAGATGAACCTCCTCATGTAGGTTATCGTTGTATTCTTCTGCATTGGCCAGCTATTGCCCCAGCTCAAACTATCGAGCTCTTAGAACATCTTCCCTAGACCAGGCTACATTCCTCTGGTGAGTTAACCGAGCCATCTCTACATTGAGCCTCTCAATCTCGGTGTCGTGCTCCCTCTGAAGCTGACGTTGGTCCTTGCGGGCATGACCAAGAGCACTAGACACACGTCTGAGGCTACCTTCTACTCCATCTAACACCTTCATCACTGCGAACATGGCGCTCATGGCAGAGTTATCATTGTTCTGCCCTTCGGCTGCACCAATCTCCAAAGATCTTCCTCTTGCCTGCTGCCATGAGTCAGTGGAGGGGTTGCCCCTTGGAAAGACTCCAACCAAAGCGGCTACTAGCTCCTGAGGAAAATGATCCATGATATCCCTTAGGATCCCAAAGGCTGCCCTGCCAGCTGCTTCTTCAGCAGTCCTACCAGTTGACTCGTAACACCAACCTATCCACTCAGAATCGTCACCTCAGGGACGAACAATGGCCTCCACAGTAACCAAGAGACCTTCTCCCAACTGCTCATTCGCCCAAAAGTAGCGGGGTTCCATTCCATTAGGATAGCCTACATAGCTGAGCACTCTCCACAAGAGTGTAGGCATCCCAAACTCTCCAAGAAACGTATGGCGTTGATGGGTACATGGAGCAAGCTGATGGCTGGGAGCTCTGCCTTCGGTGGACTTGTGAGCAGTCTGCTTTGTGTGTGCCATCTGCACCATTAACATGTACCACTTGGTGAGACAATGCCATAATGGATAAGAGTTACTTAACCTAGTAAGAATTTTATAAGGGGAGGAACAATGTAGTTACGTGAATGGTAATTATTATGATGCATGCTCGTTCCGTACGTCCTCACAAACTTAGGAAAAATTTGTTTCTAACGGTAGACACGGTGGCATACATTCGTTCTCTCATATATAGTGTAACTAGTCAAGCTACATGTTTTGTTGTCAGTGTACCTACATAAAATTCCATTTTAGCCCTAAACCCATAATGAAATATGTAGAATGTAATTGTAAATACTTCCATATATGTATACCCACACATATACTTCTGTATCAATCTACCCGACAATAATTTAAACCCACAATTAAATATGTACCATATACCCATGCAAGCATGCATACATAGCCATACCAAAGCTACTCTCCCCGACCGCACGCTCACATCTTGCGGTCATACACTCATCAACTTACCTTGGTGTAGAGGCATTTGATCCATACATTACCACTCAAGTGAATGGCATCCATACAATAGCACGCCGTATGGACAATGAAGTAAAAACCCCCATGTTAGTACTTAAATAGCCACCTAATAGTCCTTAATTTGGCCATAAGGAAAGTGATCATTAGCACACTTTAGATTTCAAATACCTATTATATAACTATTAGTTGCTAGAGAAGGGTGTTTGTAAAACAAAAACTTTTGTTTTAAATACACATGTGACAATTAACATTGAATCTTGCTCTAATACCAGCTATCGCAGAACCGACCAATTTATAAGAGTACAAGTACAATGGCAGCCCACAAGCGGTCGCACTGTCATACTTGAACCCATATAAACCCGGTAGTCCGTCGAGTACCACGACGGGTCTCGATAAACAATTTACAACAACCAAGATCGCACATGATTCAACATACATGCCACACATTACATAAAGTTCACAGATACATTTCTCCATCAGAGTATGAATAAAAGTTATTACAAACCGAGTTTGATAGAATAAAGCGGAAGCAATTAAGTTCGAAAATAAAGTTTCCAACATAGTTTGATACAGTGCCAAGTAGGATCACGGTCCACAAAAGCAAAGATAGGGATTAATAAAGAAGCCTGCCCAAGGCTTACTCCTCATCCACGGTGGGATAGAAGCAACTCTTGCAATAACCATGATACACAGTGCCATCTGCAACAATAGGAAAATAAAACCTGAGTACGAGAATGTACTCAGCTAGACTTACCCATCATGAACCAGAAATAAAATGACTCCAAGGATTATGCAAGGCTGTATAAGTGGATGTAACTTGACAACATTTTGCATAAAAGGCAATTGACTCCTTGTACAATTACGATTCCTTTATCAAGTTAATTATAACTATCCATTTCTAGATTAGCAACTATCCTGTGCCAAACATGTGGTATATCAATTTAAAAGCATACAATAGTAACCATAGCAGATATTGTAATTCCATATTCATCCAAACCATTATGTTCCATAACACAGTTACTATGATGTTGGGACTAGCCAAGTTTCTCACTATCCGACTAGGAATTTATTCCTAACACAAACCTAGGTCTACCAGCCACGATAGCCTTAGGTCACCTTTGGTACAACTCAGGTACACATTTCATGGGTTCGTACCGCGCCATACAATCTGGAACACCAGATGCCAGGACGTTCAGGCCTAGCCTGCCCTTGGGCTTAGTTTGATCGTTCCCCGGAAGGAGCGCACAATAGAACGGGTCCTGGCCTGAGTTGAATTACTTGGCTTCACGGTCGGAATAAGTTATCCGGCCAACTAAGTGAGAGGCATGCGTTCAATCTTGTCAGAAGCGCCAACAACGGTATAGTCCTTAATTGACATAGACGGGGATAGATCCACACCCAAGACCTCCATGTCTTGTTGCTTCTCTATCGTCACCCCGCCCGGTCTTGATTTTCTTTTACCCCATGGTTCTGTTCCACGATAGCAAATATAGCCAACCGTGCTCTGGTATCCACCTATATCTCGTAGGTGATAGGACATCACCCGACTTCTACCGGTCTAAGCATATATTCGATCCTGGACCTATACCGGTTAAAGGTGTAATATCTGGATAAGGAATTTATATGCATCAAGTGGTTCCATTCAACCCTTATAACCTAATGCATCAATCATAAGTACTTAAGTAACATTTGTAAAATACTAGGAGACTTAGAATGCTCCGGGGCTTGCCTCGTAGAAAGGAAGTAGGGCGGTGGTCAGGACACTCCGGAAGCTCTTTAGGATTCTGCTCCACGCCTTCGGGAGCTGCGGCTTGCGGATTCTCCTGCTGGTCCCCTTCCTCTGCTTCTTCGAATTCCAGCAACGTTATCTCTTCCTCCGATCCTAGATGCATGAATATGGCATAAGTATTACGAATGCATATGTGTTAACAAGTGCATCATGTTTATTGAGTAGGTGCATATCTCTTCTCGATTATTTAATTAACTACTTCCACAATGCATCGACTTATACCACAAAACAGCAGCTACTTGTTTCGCTCATAACTGGAGTTCTACAAATCCAAATATAGTGATCTTAGACTTTCTAGAAAGCTTATCAAATTATCTATAACTTTGTTATTAAACATTTTTACAACAAACATCATCCCTATCATGCAACTTATCCAACTACAGAATCTGTCCGGAAACTAATCTAATTCGCATTACAATGTAACAATACTTCTACTTCATGTAATCATTCAAAGTTTGACAACACAAAGTCTACCAACAGTTTAAGCATACCAAATACATCCAAAAAAATATAATGGCGAAGCCTAAACTATTTCTTTATATGCCTTTATTATTTTATTTGGATACATAGGTTAAATAATAAATATATATCAAATGTGCATAAAAAATTCTTAAAAATTTACAGTGCCTTACTAATGCTATCAAAGGACTACTGTAAAAGTTTCATATCATTTTATTTAATAAAACACTCTATACAAAAATGACAAGACAGAAAGGCTTACAACAGCAAAAATAGAAAACCCTAGTGAAAAGTGTCAAGCAACAGATTTCCTATTTTTCTTAGCATCCTTATGGTACTAGGATTACCTCCAACAAATTTCATGAATTTTGGATTCATAAATAATTTATAAAAATTCATACAGGGATTAACTATTTATAAAAGAAAAATCTATAACTATAAATCTACACATGCACTGATCCTCAAATTTTTATCAGAGGTCATATATGCTAAGACTAGCTTACCACAAAAATTTCAAAATTTTTGGAGCAAAGGAACTCTAGATATAAAATAAACAAATTTGCATGCATTCAAAAGCACATTTCAAATCTCTATTTAAATCTCCAAAAATTTCTACTGTAAATGTCAAGAACATATTTTTCCTAAATACTACACTTCCTAAGGAACACTACCAAATTTATTTCACAAATTTTGAAGCTCCCAAACTGGAGATATAAAAATCACAAAACAGCACCAGATCTGGATTTAAATGAACTAGCTTTTAAGTTGGAGTCGCTGACAAGCGGGACCCACTAGTCAGGGGACCCCACATGTCAATGAAATAGAACAGAGCAACGGCGTGGAATCGACGCGGGAACGGCGGAGCTCGCCGACGGTGGGGTTGCCGGTGGTGACATCATCACCAGATGTTCTACTCGACATTACGCACACAACCATCTACTTGGGGGGACTGCTCGTTGGTGATAGCAACGGCGGCGGCGCTCATGGTGGAGCGGTGGCGCTGGACGATGGCGAGGCGCCGGTGGAAGCTACGGCAGCTCCAACTAAGGCTTGGATGAGTATCTCTAGACCACAGCGATCCTATACCACATGCTATCACGGCCAATGGTGGACGGAGGCGACGTGGCCATGGTAACGGGGCTAGCAGCGGAGCTCCGGCGAGGTGTTGTGCGCTGCGGTGGCTTACCAAGCTGGAACAGCAGGCAATGGGGGACGCCGGGAGTTGCTAGGAAGACGGTGATGCTGTTGCGGTGGTGAATGGGCGGCTTAGTGCTGGCTGGAGCTGGCTATGGCAACGGCGGAGGCGGGGAAGAGCTTGGCTACTGCTGCGGTGAGGAAATGAGGCCGAGGCGAGGTGACTAGAGAGCTTGGCTGAGTGCGGGTGGGTGCGGGCGAGCACTGGCGACTTAAATGCGCTCTCTGGCCTAGCTCTGCCGCACTAGGCAGGGCGCTGGCGACGCGTGGCCAACCTCACGTCCATGCGGCGGCTAAGGTCTGAACCGGTCAACCACTGAAGCTCTCCATTCAGTTCATTCAGTTAAGCAAAGCCGAGCCTGACGACGAGTTTTTCGTTTGAATTATCTCTCGATGCAAAGCAAACTAGTGAATGACCCCAAAACAAAATTTGTAGCCCTAAGTTCCCTCTACAATTCTTGTTCAAAGATGATGCTCTAATTCTCAACGAATAACGAGTAATATCATCACCAAGATGGGTTTGTCAGGCTATCAGTGAACTAGGACTTAGCAAAATTTCATAAGTCATGAGATGTTTATTTTGCTGATTTTTGTCATCTCAATTCAAGCATGTTAGGAGCTAAATTAGTCAATGACCCAAAAATAAAAGTTGTTCCTTATGTCAAACACTACAACTTTACTTTAGTGATCTCCTCCATGCAAGGTCTCTAACACCTAGTTCAAATTTGGTCAAACATGTCAGTTTTAAATGATGATACACTTCAAATCATGGCTTAATGACCAAATTACCCCTAACCATGAATATCAAAGTTGTTCATAATGATACTCTAAACATGTTTAAGCAATTTGCAAGGTCATTCAATCATTTCATGTAGTGGTCACTCATAGAGCTAGTTAGTGTAATCACATGAAAGCTTAAGTGTTGGTTCATGAAATGTAACCATGAATAAAGTCCTATTTGCTAACCTAGGTGTTGCTACATGTTTGTGTGACTCACATCCACCAAGTACATGTGTCCACTCATGATCATATGCATAGACACATGAAGACATGAAATAACGAGAAAAGTTGCATATGTTTAAGAAACATGCGATAACAAGCAAATGTTGCAGATGTTTCAATCCAATGTTTCAATTATAAATGCTTGTTTATGAATGCTTGATGTTCATGCTCATGTTATGCAAGGCTAACACCCAAGGTGTTACACCTTTCTCATGCTAAAACCTAAAGGCAAGGTGTGCAGAAACAAACCCCGAGTAAAACTAGTTGGATCGCAAGAAACCTACGCCCTAGCTGCTACAGTGTTTTTGGTCACCAGCATGATTAGAGTTTTTGTCCTCGCACCCCAAGCTTTAGCCTCTGCCTTTCTAGAAAGGGTTTGAAGGGGCCCACCAATGGAATCTCCATCAAGGAGAGGCCAGCAGGTTGCCTAAGTCGATTGAATGGCTTGGACCGCTATCGAGAGATGGGTCATCTCTAAGTGACACCCGACCCTAGTAATGGCAAGAGGTTAGGCCTCACTCGGGGGCTGGCAAGGGTGTCTATTTGGTAGACATTCTCTATGCTCGACCCCTTTATCATGCTAAAACATAAAAGGCAAGGTATGTGGAAACAAACACTGAGTAAAACTGGTCAAACTGCAAGAAACCTATGCCCCAGCGGCTACAACATTTTTGCTCACTAGCATGATCAGAGTTTTTGTCCCCACACCCCGAGCTTTACCCTATGCCTTTTTAGTAAGGGTTTGGAGGGGCCCACTGGTAGAATCTCCATCGAGGAGAGGCCAATAGGTCGCCTAAGTCGATCAAACGGCTTGAGCCGCTACCGAGAGATGGGTCATCTCAAAGTGACACCTGACCCTAGCAACGACAAGAGGTTGGTCCTCACTCGAGGGCTGGCAAGAGTGTCTATTTAGTAGACATTCTCTATGCCTGACCACTTTCTCATGCTAAAACCTAATGGTAAGGTGTACAACATTTTTGCTCACCAACGTGATCAGAGTTTTTGTCCTCACACCCCAAGCTTTAGTCTTTACCTTCCAAGGAAGGGTATGGAGGGGCCCAACTACGGAATCTCCATCGAGGAGAGGCCAGTAGGTCACACAAGTCGATCAGACAGCTTGGCCACTGTCGAGAGATGGGTAAGGAGCAGTAGGATGCCCCATACGGGTTATGCCGACTCCATCACGAATAATGGACCTAGATTCCACTTGGACATGTTCGATAAGAGGTCTCTGAACCCCTCACTCGAGCCATCAAGGTAAGTCCTATGCCAGCCGGTCACCTAAGTCGATCAGAGGGCTCGGGCCGCTACCAAGAGATGAGTCATCTCTAAGTGACACCCAACCCTAGCAATAGCAAGGGGCCGGGCTTCACTCAGGGGCTGGCAAGAGTGTCTATTCGGTAGACATTCTCTATGCCCAACCCCTTTCTCATGCTAAAACCTAATGGAAAGGTGTGCGAAAACAAACCCTGAGTAAAACTGGTCGGCTGCAAGTAACCTACACCCCAACGGCTATGGCATTTTTGCTCACTAGCATGATCAGAGTTTTTGTCCCCGCACCCTGAGCTTTAGCCTCCACCTTCCTAGGAAGGGTTTGGAGGGGCCCACCGGTGGAATCTCCATCAAGGAGAGGCCAACAAGTCGGCTAAGTTGATCGGATGGCTCGGGTTGCTACCGAGAGATGGGTCATCTCTAAGTGACACCTAACCCTAGCAACAGCAAGAGGTCAGGCCTCACTCAGGGGCTGGCAAGGCTGTCTATTCGGTAGACATTCTCTATGCCCAACCCCTTTCTCATGCTAAAACAAAAAGGCAAGGTATGCGGAAACAAACGTTGAGTAAAACTGGTTGAACTGCAAGAAACCTAGGCCCCAGTGGCTACAGTGTTTTTGCTCACTAGTGTGATCAGAGTTTTTGTCCTCGCACTCTGAGCTTTAGCCTCTGCCTTCCTAGGAAGGGTTTGGAGGGGCCCACCTATAGAATCTCCATCAAGGAGAGGCTAGTTGGTCACACAAGTCGATCGGATAGCTTGGGTGCTGCCGAGACATGGGTAAGGAGTAGTAGGATGCCCCATGTGGGTTATGCCAACTCCATCATGATTGATAGACCTACATTCCACTCGAACATGTCCGATAAGAGCTCTCCAAACCCGTCACTCGAGCCATCAAGGAAAGTCCTATGCTAGCCGATCACCCAAGTCGATCGGAGGGCTCGGGCCGCTACCAAGAGACGAGTCATCTCTAAGTGACACCCGACCCTAGCAATGGTAAGGGGTCGGGCTTCACTTGGGGGCTGGCAAGAGTGTCTATTTGGTAGTCATTCTCTATGCCCGACCCCTTTCTCATGATAAACCTAAAGGCAAGGTGTGCGAAAACAAACCTAGAGTAAAACTGGTCAGACCGCAATAAACCTACGCCCTAGTGGCTACGTCATTTTTGCTCACCAGCGTGATTAGAGTTTTTGTCCCTACACCCCAAGCTTTAGCCTTTGCCTTCCTAGGAAGGGTTTGGAAGGGCCACTAGTAGAATCTACATCGAGGAGAGGCTAGGAGGTCACCTAAGTTGATTGGACGGCTCGGGCTGCTATAGAGAGACGGGTCATCTCTAAGTGACACCTAACCCTAGCAACGGCAAGGGGTCAGGCCTCACTCGGTGGCTAGCAAGAGTGTCTATTTGGTAGATGTTCTCCATGCCTGACCCCTTTCTCATGCTAAAACCTAAAGCCAAGGTGTGTGGATACAAACCCTAAGTAAAATTGGTTAGACCTTAAGAAACCTACGCCCTAGCGGCTATAGCATTTTTGCTCACCAGCGTGATCAGAGTTTTTGTCCCCACACCCCGAGCTTTAGCCTCTGCCTTCCTAGGAAGGGTTTGGAGGGGCCCACCAATGGAATCTCCATCAAAGAGAGGCCAGTAGGTTGCCTAAGTTGATCGAACGGCTTCAGCCACTACCAAGAGATGGGTCATCTCTAAGTTACACCCGACACTAGCAACGGTAAGAGGTTGGGCCTCACTTGGGGGCTAGCAAGAGTGTCTATTTGGTAGACATTCTCTATGCCCAACCCTTTTCTGACACTAAAACTAAGAGGCAAGGTGTGCGAAAACAAACGCTGAGTAAAACTGGTCAGACTGCAAGAAACCTATGCCCAGTGGCTATGGCATTTTTGCTCACCAACGTGATCAGAGTTTTTGTCCCCGCACCCCAAGCTTTAGCCTTATCCTTCCTAGGAAGGGTTTGTAGGGGCCCACCTACAGAATCTCCATCGAGGAGAGGCCAGTAGGTTGCCCAAGTCGATCGGATGGCTCAGGCCACTGTCGAGAGACGGGTAGGGAGTAGCAGGATGCCCTATGCGGGTTATGTCGACCCTATCATGAACGATGGACCCAGATTTCACAGGATCATATCCGGTAAGAGCTCCCCAAAACCATCACTCGAGTCATCAAGGTAACTTTACCAACCTCCACTTTACTTCTCCAGTGCATGAGCATTCATTCATCCATTCTCATGCATGCATTCATACATTCATCCATACATTCATCTCATACATCCAAGCATCGCATATGCAATTATTGCATCACAATGCTTTGCGTTGCATCACAAAGCGATAGTCATCTCATTCGATATGAGCGGCGATTGATCGAGGTTTGAAGGCCAGCCCACAAAGGGCTTGAGGCCACCTCACGTCAAATAGAGCTAGGGGAGAAAATGAAGATGAGCCCCAGTGGCCTTTTCCTGGCCCGCTCAGAAGCAGACAGGGTCATCTCGACCTTCTAGTTCGATCCTAACCTCAAGCTAAGCCCACATAATCTCCATCGAGGGGAGGCCAATAGGCCACATGAGTCGGTCCCTAGAATGACTTGGGCATATGCCGAGGCAGATTAAGGAGCAGTGGAATGCCACATGAGGGCTATGCCAACCCCATCATGAACGACGACCTAGATTCCACTCAGACATACCCATTAGCGAGCTCGCCAAGCATGACACTCGAGCCATCGAGGCAAATGTCATTAGCTCAACCCCTCTGGTTGCGGAAACCATGGACATGGCAATGCATAAAACTTGGCTGACCCCTACCAAACCCAATGGGGCTTGAGGGCTCGAGCCGCCCAACCCTGACTTAGGAATTCGATCGACTGAGGTTCGAAGGTCGGCCTACGAAGGGCTCAAGGCCACCTCGTGTCAAAATAGAGCCAGGGGAGAAAATGCAGATGAGCTCTAGTGGCCTTTGCCTGACCTGCTCAGAAGCGAACATGGTCATTTCAACCTTCTCGTTCGATCCTAACCTCAAGCCAAGTCCACAGAATCTCCATCGAGGGGAGGCCAGTGGGCCACCTAAGTCAGTCCCTAGAATGACTTGGGCTTCTACTGGGAGGCAGGTTAAGGAGTAGTGGAATGTCACATGAGGGCTATGCCAACCCCATCATGAATGACGAACCTAGATTTTGATTGGGCATGCCCATTAGCGAGCTCACCGAGCATGTCACTCGAGCCATCGAGGCAAGTAATGTTAGCTCAACCCCTTCGGTTAAGGAAACCACAAACGGGGTGTGATCACAAAGATGAGCCGACCCTCGATCAGACCCTCGCTACGCGCGAGGGCTCAAGGAAAGTTGGACTCACAAGGAGACCGAATGCGTGGTCATAGAATGATGGCTCATATCCTAGGGAGGGGGTACATGCAAAAACTAAGAATAATGTTTATAAAATAAGAGACACTTTCCCCTATAAGTTTCGCTATCCTCTCCTTGATCTTTAGTGACACTCAACCCTAGCAATGGCAAGGGGCCAGGCCTCACTCGGGGGCTGATAAGGGTATATATATATACCCTTTCTAAAACAATCATAGTGCCTGACCCCTTCCTCACATAAAAAAACTAGTGGCAAGGTTTGCAGAAATGAACAACTGAGTAATGCTGGTTGGACTACAAGAAACCTACGCCCTAGCGGCTATGGCGTTCTTGCTTAATAGCGTGATCAAAGTTTCTCACCTACACCTTGATCTCTATGGTCTTAACAAATAGAATGATTGGAACACATTAACCCCTTTTCACACATAAAAAGAGAGAAAGAACAAATTTGTTCACACCGAAATAAAAGAATAGACTTGTTTGAACATAACACAAGGGTCGGAACTTGTTCGATTATTACAAAAAATGATCGCCCGGCCTATTTAACTAACTAGCCCCTCTAGGGGAGAACTAAGCCTTCTATCTTATCCACTAGGTCCTGCGAAAGGGGAGCCACCGCTATTTCCATCTCCTCTAGCTCGTGGACTTCATAACCATGGGCAACACCTGACTGGCCGGCGATGCGGTCACACTAGTGCCGCTCGTGCTCGAAATGGGCATGACACCAGTCGATGGCTACCGCCTTAATTGGAGGGTGATGCTCTTCTTTGGCACCAGTGCCAAAGGATTCCGCTGCCTACCAACACTGCAAGGGACAAAGAACATAAGTCATGATGAAATCCAACTAAAATAGGAAAAACATAGGAATTGATAACTCACCTCAGCGCCGTCGGGCGGAAGATGCATTTGGGGGTGAACCCCTAGACCTTTGCTCTGCCTCATCGGAATGAGGCTATTTCAAGCCTGCACCCTGATCCTAGGTAGAGGGGCTCACCCCTAGTAGCTCCTAGGGCACACTTGCAGAATGCCCCACTCCCCTTGGCTCTTCGGGCACGATGGCGGAGTCACCCACCTCTGCTGGCTCCTAGGGCAGGCCAAAGGTATGTCCCACCCCCACTGGCTCCCCTAGCATGCCCTCCCCTCCATGGAATAGGAAGGGTCCCGATGCCTACAAGGACAAATCGATGCCTAAAAGCACATCCTTATTCTCTAGGTTATCCCACTCGATATCTTTGGCTACTAATTTTTCTTCCTTAATCACCTTATCATCGTCACCATCATCATCATTGTCGTCGGTGTCCTTCCCTCATTCCCGCACCTATAGCTTCCACTGCTTCTTCCTCTTCTTGTCCTCCTTTTCCTTCCTTAGCCACTCGCCATCAGCATGATTCACCATCCTCACGGTCAAATCCCTTAGCAATGGCGCTAAGGATCCATGAGGATGAGGTCCTTTAGCTGGTCCTGCCCCTCTCACAGTTAGTATCAAGGGGTTGCAAAATCAATTGAAGAGAAGGAAAGAGAAAGGTAAACTTACAAAGACAATGTAGCCTGGCTCTAGCCTCATCAGAGGGTGCCCTAACACCAGGTAGATGAAGTCAAGGGTGGCACCCATGTCATCCTACAAAGGTTGCATCGCCTCCTTGATGCATTGTGCGATCTCAGAGTTGGGGAGCATTCCCTCGGTGAACACCATTGTATCAAACAATGCCTCAGGCGCCATTGCATATAGCAGAAGCACGCGCATCATCAATGGTGCCACCCTCTATGCATGGTAAGCCCCGATGACGCTCAACCCTTTTAGGCAGTTCTCCTTTAGGATGTGGATGGCAATGATGTGGTCTTGGATCTTCTTCTTATCCTTCTCTAAGATGCCCCACTTCCTCCACTGCTCTAGGGCCTCTTCGATCAGGCGCCTAGTGAACTTTGGTAGAGGGGCGGTGGTGCCATTCTTGAGGTAGATCCACTACAAGTGCCACCCCCTTGTTGGACGTTGAGAGCCACATGGACGGGTACTCGTTGACCCGATTGTTCCAAAGTTGGATGTCGGCACACCCCATCGGCATGTATAGCTCCTACCGGCCACTTTTCTCCCTCTTCTTCTAGAGGTTGACAGTGAAGAAATGCCTCCACAAGTCAAAGTAGGGGCTGATCCCTAGGAATCCCTTACACAGCACGATGAATGCCGCCATGTGTTGGGTCCCATTGGGATTGAGATGCTGCAGCTCAATCTTGTAGTATTGCAGCAGCCCTTAATGAAATTTATGGGCGGCGGTCATGAGCCCACACTTGTGGAAGTGTGCAAACGACACCACATAGCCATTGGGCGGCGACGACAAATCCTCATCGCCAGGCAGCAACCACTCCTCGGCCGAGGTCCATGCACAAAGAAGACCACGGTGGACAAGGCCCTCCATGCACTAAAAGGTGATGTTAGAATGGCACCATGAATCCATTGGAGGTGGGGGTGGATGGATGCGGGCTTAATGGCGGCGGAGATGTAGAGGCAGGAAACCTAAGCATTGGTGGTGGCAGCATGGTTGCAGAGGTAGGGATGTAGGCGTGCATATGAAACCTAGAGGGCTAGCCCTTTGGTTTTATATGGGCGACGGGTGCAAGGAAACTAACCATCCACCTAGATCTCCATGCCTGCCATGACCTATCACCATGACTCGTCGCGGGGCATGCGCATGCAACCTATGGCCGTCCCCGTGAAAAATGTGTCGGACATTTTGCCTCCCTGAATGGGCCATGACCCATCATAGGTAAAAGGGATATGGAGATGAAAAGGCTCCTACGGCCCGTCTAGGCCTAGGAGTTCGAAGGCTGGCCCACTAATGGGTTTGATAACCGCTCTAGGCACCTTTAGAGTGAGGGGTGGAAAGGGATGGGCCTGCTAGTGGCCATAACTCAGGCGCACGAGCACCGCAGGCATCCTATCCCATGTTTGAGTCTCAACTAGATACGATCCATGGTTCTTCCTTGAAGATAGGCAGAGAGCCCTTGGGACCGATCAAACGGACCCGAGAACTATATGGATTGACCACTGAGAATCTAGAGTTGGTCACCAGTTGACCCAAGCTGGACCCCCATGAATGGGATGCCGGGGCCCCATTCAGACTAGCCCATTAACAGCTCACCAAGCACCATGATTTGTCCATAAAGGAAAATTATGGCACATTCTCAAACCCTCCGTTTTTATCAGAAAAAATGCTTGAGGGAAATCGATCACAAAGATGAGCTGACCCTCGACCAGACCCCTACTATGGGTGGGGGCTCGATGAAAGTTGGACTCACAAGGAGACCAAATGCATGGTCATAGAATAATAGACCCCCGTAGGGGTCAGAATTAGGAAAGACCTTTTTTGACCCACCAAATCTCACGGCTATACCCCCAAGGGGTCTGATCTTGATGAAAGGGAATCACCATCCCTAGGTCATGCCATGGGCAATAAAAGAACGCCAAGGCCCTAAGAGTCCTCCTATTCAGAAAAGCCTCCAAAGGAGTATTCTACCCCTCCGCAAGCTCGAGGGCTACTATTGGGGACCAATACTAGGGTACCCGAAGAGGAGGAGCTAATGACCATCAACATCAATTCATCCGAGTAGTCAAGAGCGTGACTATTGCTCCAACCAACCCCTAGGCACATGGGCTCCACCTTGCCTAACCTCTGGGGGTGGCTCTGTCTCGCCCAACCTTTGGGGGTGGGCTCCGCCTTGCCTGACCCTGAGGTTGTGCACTCCACTTTGCCAGACCTCTAGGGGAGGGCTCCGCCTCACCCATCCCCAAGGCCATGGGCTCCACCATGCCTGACCTCTAGGGGTGGGCTCTGCCTCACCCAACCCTAAGGTCGTGGGCTCCGCATCACTCAACCTCTAGGGATGGACTCCACCTCGCCCAACCCTAAGGGCATGGGCTCTACCTCGCCCAACCTCTAAGGGAGGGCTCTGCCTAGCCCGACCCCAAGGCCATGGGCTCCGCCTCACCCAATAGGGTCCCATACCGCTGCCAACTACTCTAGGCCTAGGCATATGGGCCTAGGTCAAAACTTTGACACTAGGGAAGAGATCGGCATGCCCCGATGTACCTATGTCTGTGATGGGCCATACCTGATGGTTCACATCAAGAACAGCGTCAGGCGTGCTAGTGCTATTGTGCCTAACCATCGTACAAATGCTGATAGGCGCATTAGTTCATCACGATGTCCGCTGGGACAAAATGGAACACCATGTCTGGCAGACAACGCCTGCATGTGGTGCTAGTGACGGATAGGGCCACAACATGGAGCTGCCCCTATTGGCACCTACAAGGTTAGTAGGACCCGCATGAAGGAGAAGAAGGCCCCAGCGATCCTAAAGGACTTCTTCTCCCTCTCATTCTTCTCTTTTCCTCTGCTATAACCCGTGCTTTCCCTTAGCCTATAAAAGGGAAAGCAAGGCATCCCACGGATAGGATCACCCCAAACCGATCAGAACACGAGATAAACACACAAGAACATGACACGAACACATGGCTGAGCAGCGATTGAGCTCTCAGCACCCATTCATTCTTTTCACCAGAGACTTGGGATCCTTTCCTTCTATCACCCATTTGTACCCCCTACTACAAACTTGCAGTGCTAGTAACACGAGCAGCAGCAACAAACTGGATGTAAGGACTTTCTACCTAAACCAGAATAAACCTCGTGTCCTCTAAGCTCACCATCCGAGCCAGACATGCAATATTAGAAATTTACTCGTCGGTGGTAACTCGAAACACCAACATGTAGTAATCTCCATATCCTAAGAATGAAGTGTTGTGCAATCTTGGATTCCTCCGAAAGTAACAATGCTTCATGGAAGTTAATGAAAGAAATTCTTCAGACAAAATTTACTATGAAGAGCAAATATTAGAAAGTTGTCTTGACCAAATTAGCCTCTCTGATGCTCTGAAGTTAAGTAGCCTAATGCTATCACTGATGTTTAAAAAATGGATGACATGCTTCTCTTCCATTAAAAGTCTTTTGCACCGAATCTTGGGGCAAGATTCCCTTAAGGGGGGAGGGTTGTAACACCCTAGGTGTTAGTCATGAGTTGAGCAGTGAAGTAGGGCTTAATTAGGATATATCAAACAATGATTATGATCTCTAGTTCATAATTTTGAAGCGATGATAAAGGTGTTGAGGTCCAATCTATGAAATTGAGTCCCAACTTGAACTTGGACAACACACCTTTGCTTACATGTGGACCCTAGTTAAGATTAGGCATGAGTAATGTTAAACAAGCTTATTTCATGTACATTGCATCAACATGCATCTATCTTGACCAATGGAAAAGTTTCATGAAGTTTGGAATCAAAAGGTCACATGAAATAATAAGTTATAACCTTGATTGAATTGCTTTATTAAGTAAATGGGAATATGAGATGTCGACCAAACCTTTCTACCTTGCCCAAATGACTCTAATTTAACTCTACAACAAAAGTCATGAAGGGCTCGTGTTGAGCAAATGTCAAGAAAATGCCTCAATTGGTCGAAAACCCTAATTCCAGCGTTTAATAAGGTGCTACTTTGACCAAGATGAAGCAATGGTTTCTGTACTAGATATGAAGTTTGACCTTTAATAAAAGTTGAGGTTTGAGTAGAGTACAACAAACTTTATTTTTGGACCAAGACCTATTTCAACTCCTAAATGGCTCAAACAGTGGTCTCAAGTTTGAATCAGCTATTGTTTTTAGCCCTGAAAAATATTCTAAGTCTGAGATTAGTGGCAAGGATAGTTGGCATGTCGCGTTCTCATGTTTTCGTTAAGAAACTTGACTTGATCCCAAAATAAATGTTGTAGTTTACATCTTGGAGAAGGAGATACAAAAGTTGGATCAAATTGGTCCATGTTTTGACCAAGTAATTCAAGCTCAAGCGGAGCAAGGCTTAACCTTCATTAAGTCATTGACACTATCAACTTTGTCACACCCAATTTTAAGAATAAAATGGGGTGCAAAACCTTATGTGCACCCAGAGATCAGTCACACACATAAGCCGACAAATTAAGAATAGTATCATCACCAATGTTTATTACATCATGAATAAGACAGAGTTATTACATAAGTATAGCGGAAATAATAAAAAGATCTCTTGCAGAAGCTCCAATTCACAGGGATGTTGACTAGTTGACCACAAGTCTAGTAGTCCTCAAGGAAATCATCATTCTCAAGGTCTTCTGTTACCCATCTGGGATTTTTATCCAAATAATGAAAATAAACAAGCGTAAGTACATGTCGTACTCAACAAGTGTAACACGGGGTTCATGAGTCTCAAAAGGCTAGACACAGGTTTAACAGCGTTCATCTTTTAGTTGTCACAATTTTAGCTTATGAGTAGCATCAAGTTGTTTCAATTCCCATTACCAAACACATGATCAAATGTAAACATGAGTAATGAATAGCATAAACAGATATTACTTAGTGATCATCTATTCCATAAGGGTTCCAAGGCAGCTCGTGACCGTAAGCATGGCTGATATACCAGTTTTACACTCTACAGAGGTTGTACACTTTCACTGTGAGTCATGATTCCCATATGCCTAGGTTTATAACTCCCAAAACACTTCCAAGGTGAGTAGGTAGGGGTCACTGTGAAGCCTTTCAAAGGTTCGTCTAACAAGTTAGGGCCATTAGATTCACTCGGCAAATAGTTATAGGAACCCCCCTGTCAAATGGCACAATTCCTTCACGGCTATACACATAAGAGTAGAGGCTATCCTATAACTGATTCGGCAAGCCATTCTTATGCTAATAAAGGTAACCACTAACAAGCTAGAAAATGTCCTCATACTGAGCTAAAGTCAGAGCCATATAGCCCTCATAGCTGTACTGTAAGTCCTAGATGATCACTTACAGATAAGTCCTTAGGGAGAGGAATCTGAAGCATTTAGAAAGTAGCTAAACACTCCAACCCCCTATTTCCATGTTGCTAAAAAGTCATGTTTTAATGTTTATTGCATATACCATTAGTCAAGTTACATGATCACGGTTTAATTAAGCACTAGCAATGCTACCCAATGCATAACCCTTAGGTGACAAGGTAATAGTTCAATTCTAGGAAATCCTTATCAAGATGACACATGCAACATGTATTTAATGAATTAAAGTGAATACGAAACAAGGATGATCCCATGCTATACTTGCCTTGAGCAATGTACTCCTGTTGGTCCTACTCATCAAAGTCGTACCCTTGACCTTCCGAGAACTGCTCACCGTCTATACTCGATAACCACAGCAACATACAAGCATCCAGGAGCAATCATGCAAAGCAAACAAGGCTACAGATTAGAACAGTACACCAACAGCAAAGAATCAAGATGAAAAGTTTGGAAAACGACTCTACATCTCACTACGAACACACGGACGCGAAGATCACAAAAATTGGATCTAAAACGGAAAAGTTATGGATTAAACAGCTTTCCTTTTGCAAAATAATAGATTAAATCTACTCTTGAATTTTGAAAGTTGGAAATCTACTTTACAGTAACATAAACATGTAGATTACTTAATGACAAACCTAACGCAACTTGAACGGATCAAATCGGAGTTAAAACAGAGAAATTATGGCAAAAACAAGTTGAATGGCAAAACTGTAAATAATTGAAAACGTATTTCAGTCCAACCGAACAAAAATACGCTTTTGAAAGAAAGAAACATAAACTATGAAATGTGCAAAGGACCGCGGGTTAACACCGAAGTAATTATAAGGGTGTAACTGCAAAATCGGCATCGAAAGGGTATCTTTAGATCTGAGCCGTTGGATTAGAAACCGACAGCTGAAAACCGGACTGGCGGGAATAGAGAGAGAGGGGCACCGGAACAGTGCCAGCGGTCATGCCCCGATGGCAGCGCCATTACCGGCCTTCTGAGGCCCTCGGTTCTTGGCCTCCAGCGCGCTATTCGGCAAAAGGAAAATACCAGGAGAGAGAGGAGGTTGCGGCGAACTCACCGGACCCAAACACCAGGGACGGAAGGCAATAGAGGCGGCCCGGCGCGAGCTGGCTGCGGAGGTCAGCGGCTGCGCTAGAATGAAACTCGACTATGGCTGATTGGCAAAGAAAAATGGCTGCCAGATGGGATAGGAGATAGAGGAGGGGGGCGGGCGCTATTTATGGGGCTAGGTTCCCTTGGGCGCCACGGCAGCACGGTTCGTGGCAGCATCGGACTTCGGCACCGATGCGGAAAAAAGTCTGACCAGGTTACGAGTTAGAGGAAGGGGGTGAGTCTAACTAGCGGGCCTAGCCAGTCAGCTGTGGAGGGAGGCGGACGCACGTGCCTGTGAAAGCGGCTGGGCCGAGCGGCACTGGACCAGCTACAGAGGGAGGGAGTGGGCCGCTGTGGGGTGGAGCGCAAGCAATGCCAGGCTTCGGCCCAAGCAAAGATAGGAGGGCTAAGCAGCGGCCTAGGAAGGAAATGGCCACGCAGGAAAAACTATGGGCCGTGGCAACAGCAGGCCTTCGGGCCAAAAAGAGGAAGGAGGAGGGATTCTACTCTTTTTTCCAATTTCTTTCCAAAACAATTTTGAAAGCAAGAATTCAAATCAAATTCAAACTTGAGTTCAAATCAAACCATTCCAAAAATTGATATGCAGCAGCATGAATGCACATTCATTGTTGTTAACATATATTAAATTTTAATTTGGTAAACTTTATTATTCTTCCTAAATTTAAATGCTCACAAAAATGCTTAGTAAATCAATTTTTCTCTAGTTTCAATTGTTGTAAAATTTAGGGTGTTACAATTCTACCCCCCTTAAAATGAATCTCGTCCTCGAGATTTGGATGATGCTTACTCAAATAACTATGGGTATGTTTTCCTCAGATCCTCTTCTCTTTCCCAGGTAGCCTCATCTATTGTATACCGATTCCACTGAACCTTGCACATCTTTATAACTCGGCTCCTTGTAACTCTTTCTGCCGTCTCCAAAACCCTTACCAGAAACTCCTCATATGTGAGATCCTCCTTAACTGTAAGCTCTTCTAATGGTATCTGCTCCTCGGGTACACGTAGACACTTCTTCAGTTGAGACACATGGAACACATCATGTACACCTGCCAAACTCTCGGGCAATTCCAACTGATAAGCTACCTCTCCATGTCTCTCTAAAATTTTGAAAGGTCCAATATACCTTGGTGCTAACTTCCCTTTCATGTTAAACCTTCTCACACTTTTCATAGGAGACACCTTCAAGTACACATAATCACCTTCTTTGAAAACCAATTCTCTTCTTCTAGTATCGGCATAGCTCTTTTGTTGAGACTGGGCCACTCTCAAGTTATCCCTGATCAACCTTACTTGCTCTTCTGTGTCTCTCAAGACATCTGGTCCAAACACCTAAGTTTCCCCTATTTGGTTCCAAAACAATAGGGTCCTACACTTTCGTCCATACAAAGCTTCAAAAGGTGCCATATTGAGACTTTTCTGATAACTGTTGTTGTACAAGAACTCTGCATAAGGCAAACTCTTGTCCCAACTTATACCATACTGCAATGCACAAGCCCTCAACATATCCTCTAATATCTGATTAATTCTCTTAGTTTGCCCATCTATTTGAGGATGATATGTTGTACTAAAGTTCAACCTGGTTCCTAATGAACTATGTACTTGCTGCCAAAAATGAGATGTAAATTGGGTACCTCGATTAGACACAATTTTCTTGGGAACTCCATGTAGACAAACTATTCTCTCCATATATAACTGAGCTAACCTTGGTCCATTATAGGTAGTCTTGACCGGTATAAAGTGACCAACTTTAGTTAATCAATCCACTATTACCTAGATTGAATCATAACCTCTCTGAGTACATGGTAACCCAACTATGAAATCCATACCAACTTCTTCCCACTTCCACTCAAGTATCCTCATTGTTTGTAGCAATCCTATAGGTCTTTGATGTTCAGCCTTGACCCTCTGACAGGTATCACACAAAGCAACATATTCAGCAACATCTCTCTTGAGTTTGTACCACTAATACTTCTCTTTTAAGTCCAAATACATCTTAGTACTTCCAGGATGGATAGAATAAGCAGACTCATGTGCCTCATGAAGAATTGCCTCACGTATAGCTTTATCCCCAGGCACACATAGTCTTTTCCCAAACCATAGAGTCCCATTGTCATCCATACGGAATCCTGGTGCCTTACCAATCACTATATTTTCCGCTATCTCTTTCAACTTCGCATCCTGTAACTGACCCTTTCGTATTTCTTGCTCTAATTTAGGCTCCAACACCAACTCCACCGCATTAGTGACAAAGCCTAAATTTAGATGCTCAAACTCAGCACACAACTCACTTGATATCGATGTCACTTGCACCTCATTGGCATAACTCTTCCTACTAAGAGCATCAGCAACAATGTTCGCCTTCCCAGGATGATAGTGTACCTCCAAATCATAATCTTTGATCAACTCTAACCATCGACAATGTCTCATATTTAGATCTGTCTGAGTGAAAATGTACTTTAGACTTTTGTGATCAGTATAGATGTCACTCTTATGTCCAATGAGATAATGCCTCCATAACTTCAAAGCATGAACCACTGCTGCTAACTCCAAATCATGAGTAGGATAATTTAACTCATGCTTTCTCAACTGCCGAGATGCATAAGCCACTACTCTACCTTCTTGCATAAGAACACATCCAAGTCCCTAATGAGATGCATCACAATAGATTGAAAAGCTTTTGTTCAGGTCTGGCAAAGTCAACACTAGGGCTATAGTCAACCTCTTCTTCAACTCTTCGAAGTTAGCCTGGCACTTCCTGGACCACACAAACTTAGCATTTTTCTCCAATAAGGCTGTCATTGGCTTGGCAAGCTTAGAGAAACCTTCAATGAACCTACTATAGTATCCAACTAATCCCAAGAAACTATGAATCTGTCCCACATCTATCGGTGGCTTCTAATTCAACACATCTTTCACCTTACCAGGATCTACTGCAATTCCACCGTTAGAGATAACATGACCAAGAAAAGAAACTTTCTTCAACCAAAATTCACACTTGCTTCGCTTGGCATACAACTTGTGTTCTGTGAGCTTCTACAAGACCAACCTCAGATGTTCAGCATGCTCTTCTTCTGTTTTGGAGAATATTAATATATCATCGATGAACACCACGACAAACTTATCCAAAAACTCCATGAACACCTTGTTCATCATGTACATAAAGTAGGCAGGTGGATTGGTCAAACCAAATGACATAATAGTGTACTCATACAAACCATACCTCATAGTAAAAGCTATCTTGGGTGTATTTGTTGCTTGAATCCTCAATTGATGGTAGCCAGAGCAAAGATCAATCTTAGAGAAAACACAAGCACCTCTCAACTGATCAAACAATTCATCAATTCTAGGCAACGGATACTTGTTCTTGATCATAACCTCATTGAGTGACCGATAATCAACACACATCCTCTGAGTACCATCCTTCTTATCAACAAATATAACCGGTGCTCCCTAAGGTGACGAACTAGGACAAATAAAACCTTTCTCCTGTAACTCCATAATTTGTTTCTTAAGTTCTTCAAATTCTTTAACCCCCATTCTATAGGGACACTTAGCTATAGGTGCAGTTCCAGGTAATAATTCAATAATAAACTCAATATCACGGTCAGGTGGCATACCTGGCAAATCATCGGGGAACACATCTGGAAATTCATCCACCACTGGGTCCTCCTTGTCGCCGCTATCATCAAGCTGGTACGCTATGGCGGTCGGCTGTGCTTGTATTACAACATCAACACTGATTCTTTCCCCACTAGGTGCGGTCACAACAACTACCTTCTCTTTACACTGGATCACTGCTTGTTGCTTCATCCAGTCCATACCCAAAATCACATCTATACTAGATGCTCTCAACACACTGGGGCTCACTTTAAACTCTACCCCCTTAAGGAGAGACTAGTCAGAAGACAACGATATGAAGCTTGCATACTTCCACCCGGTGAGTTTACTAATATGGGATTTTGCATGGCACATAATGGTATGCTATGGTTTCTAACAAATGCTTGTGATATGAATGAATGCGAAGCTCTAGAATCAAAAAGAACAGTAGCGGGGGTTGAGTGGACATTGAACGTATCGAGCATGACTTCTGGTTCAGCAAGCGCCGTCTCAGTAGAGACATGGTTCACCCTCCCTGTGTTGGGTGCTGGTTTCTGCGGCGTTCCCTTCTGATCACTCTGCTAACCCTGGGGTGTCTGCTGATTCTACTTCCTAGGGTAGTGATTAGCATAATGCCCAACTTCTCCACAACAATAGCATATGTTGGGGGTACTAGGTGCACTCGTCTTCATGGGGGTGCTGTTGGGGGTTCCCTATCATGGTGTCTATAGACCACTCTGCTGCTGAGGATGTTGATTAGCATTCTGCTGCTAGTTCGGGTTACACTGTAGATACTAACCACGATTCCACTGACTGGGTGGTCCCTAGAACCTCTGCTAAAAGCCTTGTTGAGGATTGGCATGCGGACGAGTATTTCTCCTAGAGGCCTGACCCTGAAGCCTCCTCTTCTTGGCCTCCATTTCTTTGTGCTTGTTGTCAATAACAATGGCGCGATTTACCAGCGTCTAAAAATTGGGATAGGTATTGGACATAAGCTGGAGCTGCAGACCATCATACAAACCTTTGAGAAAGTGGTGTTGCTTGTCAGCATCGTCAACCACTTCATTTGGAGCATAACGTGATAACTGAGCAAACTTGTCGCGGTACTCAGCGACGGACATGGATCCCTGCTTCATAGCTCTGAATTCCTCCTACTTAAGTTCTATCAGTCCCTCTGGTATGTGATAAGATCTAAAATTCTCTTTGAACTCCTACCAGGTGACAGGAGGAGCGTTGGCGGGATGTCCATACTCGAATGACTCCCACCAGACCTGAGCTTCTCCCTGAAGTTGTCCTGAAGCGTACAACACCTTTTGCTGATTATCACATTGAGCTATGTTGAGCTGCCTCTCTACTGCATGAAGCCAATCATCTACTTCCAGTGGATTAGTGGCATGAGAGAACACCGGGGGACGGCCCTTCAAGAATTCACCACGCTTATCACGTGGTGCTCCACCACCCTGTTGGTTCTGCTGATTCTGCACCAACGTTGGCATGAGCTGCGTCTGTATTGCCAAGAGTTATTCAATAGTTGGTGGTGGTGGTGGTGGATGTGGGGGAACACCTCCACGACCTCGGCCTCTTCCTCTTCCAAACATCTGCTTATCAAATATTCAAAATTTACACATTTCCAGGTTAGAATACATTCTGAAAATTTTCTGGGCGAGTCTCAACATCAGCAGTTCTATAAAACAGTCATATCTCGAGTTCCAGAAATCCAAATAGGATTTACTTTATATGGTTGGAAAGCCTACAAAATTTTCTACAACTTTTATTCAGACCACTTTCCCAGATTCTGTTGTTAGATTACTCAAAAACAGGATACAATCGAAACTGTTCCCAGATTCCAGACTGTGCAGTAACTTTAACTTGAAACAGAGATATCTCACGAACCAGATCAGATATGGGGGTGATTCCAGAGGCATTGGAAAGATACTTAAGTCTAGTTATTGCCATAAAAATTTCATAATTTTTGGTTGTGTATAGTTTAATTGGCATTAAGATAAAGGCAGACTGCTCCGAAAAATAGATTCCAAGAGAGCAAGATGTAACAAACCCAACTATTTATTTATTGACCCAAACTTTAATATTCTTAAATATGGAACTTGCAGACATGCCCATAAAGTTCCAGCACACATTACAAAGATCCAACTCATGCATAAACATAATAACAAATCAACTAAACACACAATGTTCACACCGCACTAAAAACTTGACCCGACTCGACTCACTCGTTCTACTATCGTGTTATTACATAAAGAGGGACTCCAACATCCAGGGGCGATACTTATGGGGAAGCTCCTCATACGTCTTTGGCAGATTGAGGCACACCCTTTGTTCATCTATCACCTGCTGGTGCCTCCTGATTGCTTCCTGCTACGCCTTCAATTGATTCTCCAATCGGCGAATCCTTGACACAGACTCATAACCAAAGTGTACCATCGCTTCAGTGGTTGGATCCATGCCCTGTGGGTCCATCATCGCCCATCCCAATTCTAGGTGTTGATGAGGAAGGAATCGATATTGATCATCCTTCATGTCCTCGAATCGGCGACCACGGAGGCCTATGCAAGCTTCAGCGGCTGCATCTTCTATGCCGTCCTCCATGGTAGCACGGTGACCATGTTGTGCATAGTTTGAATCTAGCTGATACGCGTCTTTCTGCTCATCCTTGATGGTGATGCACACCCTAACCTTCCAGTAGGTGTCTTCAAGAGGGTGTGTATGCTCTTCACAGGTGTATTCTACAGCTGCATCCCAGTCACTGTAGTAAGTCTGAAGCAGGCTCATGAGTTGGTGATGTGAAACAAAGAATTCACATCCTGACTTATACCACACCTTTATTGTCCACCCCAATGGCGGGATCGGCTCATCCTCTTCAACAATGTCTTCCTCTTCATTTTCGAACAAGTCAACGATCTTGACTTCTTGAGGGTCCTCCTGGACTGGCTCAGGTGTGGACTCAGGCGTTAGCGGTGTTGGCGAATCCAATTCCTGTTCCTGAGGTTCTTCCTCCTTAGGCTTCATGGACAAACCTTGTGGTGGGTAGTATCCCCCAGTGCTGATGCGGACAGTCTTGTGGGCATGAGGCATCTACAGAATTAGATTTAGTTAGATTAGGTTAGAAGCAAAAAAATTCATAATAGAATAAGACAAAACAAGCATAAAACTTTAGTAAATACCAAGGGTGAGATAGAAAGCATGAAATGAGTGAAGCAAAAGAAGCTAAAACGACCATTGCTAACTAGGCTTGCGTCCTACAGTCAATACGGCTCTGATACCAATCTATCACACCCAATTTTAAGGATAAAATGGGGTGCAAAACCTTATGTGCGCCCAGAGATCAGTCACATATATAAGCCGACAAATTATGAATAGTATCATCACCAATGTTTATTACATCATGAATAAGATAGAGTTATTACATAAGTATAGCAGAAATAATAAAAAGATCTCTTGTGAAAGCTCCAATTCACAGGGACGTCGACTGGTTGACCACAAGTCTAGTAGTCCATAGGGAAATCATCATTCTCAAGGTCTTCTGTTACCCATCTGGGATTTTTATTCAAATAATGAAAATAAACAAGCGTAAGTACATGTTGTACTCAACAAGTGTAACACAGGGTTCATGAGGCTCAAAAGGCTAGACATAGGTTTAACAACGTTCATCTTTTAGTTGTCACAATTTTAGCTTATGAGTAAACATACTTTCTCATTGCCAAACACATGATCAAATGTAAACATAAGTAATGAATAGCATAAACAAATATTACTTAGTGATCATCTATTCCATAAGGGTTCCAAGGCCGCTCGTGACCGTGAGCATGGCTGATATACCAGTTTTACACTCTGCAGAGGTTGTACACTTTCACTGTGAGTCATGATTCCCATATGCCCGGGTTTATAACTCCCAAAACACTTCCAAGGTGAGCAGGCAGGGGTCATTGTGAAGCCTTTCAAAGGTTCGCCTAACAAGTTAGGGCCATTAGATTCACTCGGCAAATAGTTATAGGAACCCCCCTGTCAAATGGCACAATTCCTTCATGGCTATACACATAAGAGTAGAGGCTGTCCTATACCCGATTTGGCAAGCCATTCTTATGCCAATAAAGGTAACCACTAACAAGCTAGAAAAGGTCCTCATAATGAGCTAAAGCCATAGCCATATAGCCCTCACAGTTGTACTATAAGTCCTAGATGATCACTTACAGATAAGTCCTTAGGGAGAGAAATCTGAAGCATTTAGAAAGTAGCTAAACACTCCAACCCCCTGTTTCCATGTTGCTAAAAAGTCATATTTTAATGTTTATTGCATATACCATTAGTCAAGTTACACGATCATGGTTTTATTAAGCACTAGCAATGCTACCCAATGCATAACCCTTAGGTGACAAGGTAATAGTTCAATTCTAGGAAATCCTTATCAAGATGACACATGCAACATGTATTTAATGAATTAAAGTGAATAGGAAACAAGGATGATCCCATGCTATACTTGCCTTGAGCAATGTACTCCTGCTGGTCCTGCTCATCAAAGTCATACCCTTGACCTTCCAAGAACTGCTCACCGTCTATACTCGATAACCACAGCAACATACAAGCATCCAGGAGCAATCATGCAAAGCAAACAAGGCTACAGATTAGAACAGTACACCAACAGCAAAGAATCAAGATGAAAAGTTTGGAAAATGACTCTACATCTCGCTACGAACACACGGACGCGAAGATCACAAAAATCGGATCTAAAACGGAAAAGTTATGGATTAAACAAGCTTTCCTTTAGCAAAATAATAGATTAAATCTACTCTCGAATTTTGAAAGTTGGAAATCTACTTTACAGTAACATAAACATGTAGATTACTTAATTACGAACCTAATGCAACTTGAACGGATCAAATCGGAGTTAAAACGGAGAAATTATGGCAAAAACAAGTTGAATGGCAAAACTGTAAATAATTGAAACGTATTTCAGTCCAACCGAACGAAAATACGCTTTTGAAAGAAAGAAACATAAACTATGAAACGCACAAAGGACCATGGGTTAACACCAAAGTAATTATAAGGGTGTAACTGCAAAATCGGCATCGAAAGGGTATCTTTAGATCTGAGCCGTTGGATTAGAAACCGACGGCTGAAAACCGGACCAGTGGGAATAGAGAGAGAGAGAGGGGCACCGGAACAGTGCCGGCAGTCATGCCACGATGGTGACGCCATTACTAGCCTTCTGAGGCCCTCGGTTCTTGGCCTCCAGCGCGCTATTCGGCAAAAGGAAAATACTGGGAGAGAGAGGAGGTTGCGGCGAACTCACCGGACCCAAACACCAGGGATGGAAGGTAGTAGAGGTGGCCCGGCGTGAGCTGGCTACGGAGGTCGGCGGCAGCGCTGGAACAAAACTCAACTGCGGCTGATTGGCGAAGAAAAACGGCCGCCAGATGGGATAGGAGATAGAGGAGGGGGGCGGGCGCTATTTATGGGGCTAGGTTCCCTTGGGCGCCACGGCAGCACGGTTTATGGCAGCGTCGGACTTCGGCATCGGTGCGGAATAGAGTCCGACCAGGTTATGAGCTAGAGGAAGGGGGCGAGTCTGACTAGCGGGCCCGACCAGTCAGCTGTGGAGGAAGGTGGACGCACATGCCTGTTGAAGCGGCTGGGCCGAGCGGCGCTGGACCGGCTGCGGAGGGAGGGAGTGGGCCAGTAGGTTGAGTGGGCCACTATGGGGTGGTGCGCAAGCAATGCCGGGCTACGGCCCAAGCGGAGACAGGAGGGCTGAGCAGCGGCCTAGGAAGGAAATGGCCATGCGGGAAAAACTATGGGCCGCGGCAGCAGCAGGCCTTCGGGCCGAAAAGAGGAAGGAGGAGGGATTCTACTCTTTTTTTTCCAATTTCTTTCCAAAACAATTTTGAAAGCAAGAATTCAAATCAAATTCAAACTTGAGTTCAAATCAAACCATTCCAAAAATTGATATACAGCAGCATGAATGCACATTCATTATTGTTAACATATATTAAATTTTAATTTGGTAAACTTTATTATTCTTCCTAAATTTAAATGCTCACAAAAATGCTTAGTAAATCAATTTTTCTCTAGTTTCAATTGTTTTTAAATTTAGGGTGTTACAAACTTGGAGCTTAATTAGCTGCTAATGGAGAGTTCTAATTTGCCATAGCTGGCCCAATTCGGCTCCCACCTTACCCATGTCATTGCCAGCCACATGCTCGGTAAAATACCCCAATGGGCGACACATGTTCGAGACATGGCCTCCATGCTTGAGTGCACCCCCACCATTGTTGCCACATGCCCCTGCCCTTCCTATGGCGATGGGGAGATGCTAAGATGCCTGAGCACCCCCTACCTCGCTCTCCCTCGCTCCCCACACCTCCATGGCCCTTCCTTACGCTCCCTCTTGCTCTTGCCTTATCGGCGCGGCCAACCGCCATGGCTAGGCCAAGCTCCTATAGCCGCTACTCCCTACCATCTCCGATTGGCCATCCTCGTGTCCCTCTATGCCTACCTCACCGATCGCCTGCTCCTATGGCTAGCTATCGGCTGCAGCCGTGCGAACGTGAACCATGGTCGTGCGTGGCCAAGCACTGGCATGGCCGGGCCACCGTGGGCCATGTGCTATAGTAGCTGCACCGGGGCGGGGCTCCAATGCGTCCGCGGCTGGCCATTCCTCCTCTCCGACCAGTGCAACTTGGCCGAGTAGGAGATCACCGGAGCCGATCTATCAATGGTCGCCATAGCTGCAAGCAACTGGTGCTCATGGCCGGGCCACCACGGGCAAGCCCCTGCCATGATGATCCCCTCCATGGATACGCATGGACCCCCTAGTGCTCCGTCGCCACTCGACGGCCGCCGACATGGCCTCCTTCGGCCGGAACCGCGAGCTCGAGCCGCCTCCTCTATTCTGATCCACGTGAAGGACCTCACGTAAAAATTCAATGAAAGGGAAGGGACTAACTGCAAAGCTGTTGACTCATATGAATAGTGCCTAGAAGGACTATTTTGCTAGAATTTATTTTCATGGAAGTTCGGGGTCCTCGGTGCAAATCTATTTTTCTTTTATGGCTGAAACTTTAGAAAATCATAATAAATCATAGAAAAATTGTAAAATAGTAAATGAGGACTTGTTGAAATCCTTGAGAGTAGATCTATGTAGTAGAGTCATAACATTATATGTGTTAGTAGAAAGTTTCTGCTGTTTTTATTTATTCTTGCAAAGTGCTTTTTAAAATCCTTTTAAGTTGTCGGATGCATATCTTGAGTTATAGAAGTCCAAAAATGGTAGTTCTAGTTGCGCTAATCTTGTGATGACATGCTATAGCTAATAAAAATATTAAACATGCTAGTTGTGTATTATTTTTATAATGTTTTGATTTAATCTTTTTAAATAGGCAATTTTAGCTCATTTTGATTGTTACTTCGGCACTACTACTCGGGAGGAGGAAGATGTTAGTTTGGAAGGTCAAGTAGTGCCTAGGAAGGATACCTTTCGATATTTAGGATCAATGCTATAGAGGGACGGGGATATTGATGAAGATGTTAGCCATAGAATCAAAGCAGGGTGGATGAAGTGGCGGCAAGCGTCTGGTGTCCTATGTGACAAAAGGGTACCACAGAAGCTAAAAGGCAAGTTTTATAGGATGGCGATTAGACCTGCTATGTTGTATGGTGCAGAATGTTGGCCTACGAAAAGACGACATATTCAACAGCTAAGTGTCACGGAAATGCGTATGTTGCGTTGGATTTGTGGTCATACAAGAAGGGATCGAGTTCGGAACGATGATATATGTGAGAGATTAGGGGTAGCGCCAATTGAAGAAAAGCTTGTCCAACACCGGTTGAGATGGTTTGGACATGTGCAACGGAGACCTCCAGATGCACCGGTGCATAGTGGAATCCTAAGTCAGGACAGTAACGTGAAGAGAGGCAGAGGAAGACCGAAGTTGACTTGGGTAGAGGCAATAAAAGGAGACTTGAAAGGATGGAATATACCCAAAGACTTAGCCTTAGATAGGAGTGCTTGGAAGACAGCTATTCACGTGCCTGAACCTTGATTGCTTCTGTTGGGTTTCAACTCTAGCCTACCCTAACTTGTTTGGGACTTAAAGGCTTTGTTGTTGTTGTTGTTGTTGTTGTTGATTGTTATTCCCATATCTAAAGTTATGGTGCTCCAATTGCTGTGAAATTTTTATGGTAGGCTACTAATGCTATATGAGTGCCGTGGTAAAAATTTCATGTTCATTAGATGTAGTATGGTTGAGTTATTGATTTAACTTGATTAATGCTTGATAAATGGTTTTAAATAAGTTATAATTTTTATGTAGGTGTAAAAATGGAAAATGTCATTCCACTACCTTTGTATGATGTTGTGATACCATAATAACATATAATATGGCTATGTGTTTATAGAAAATGATGATCTTTAGATTTATCTTGCTTTTACATGTTTTCTTGCAACAGCAATTTGTCTTTTTCATAGTAATTAAATTATAAAACCTAAGCATATGAAATTCATGCAATAGACATGTTTTGATAACATCTACCACTCATAAAAATCTCAGCCCCAAACTAGTTGTTATTATATATCACTAAAATTATATATATGTTTATTAGGAGAAAGGATTAATAAAAGCATAATTGTAGATAAAGCATGTAATTGTATTTGGTGATGCTTTAAGTGATTGGTGTTCAATAAAGTGTTGCTAAGTATGCTAGTGGTAGTTGAAGTTCTTGAATGGCTCATGTGTGCATGCTCTTTGTTAGCAAAACAAGTGAAACATCAAATTGTTACATTCTGAAATGGCTGCATGTACAGTTTCTGTGGTGATGATATTTTTGTGATGCAAATAATGTTTTATGTAGATATGTTGAATACAAAAGTTGTATATAATTTCCATATCTTGCTTGTCCTCAAATTTCATAATTTTAGCCTACTGGTTTTGGACTTATAGATTTTACAAGTTTGCTGACAACTTTTGCATGTGCTCTAAACATATCTGAATGGTTGGTTTGGTTGACTTATTTAAACATGGAATCATGTATTTGTGATAATAGAAGAGTTGTAGTGCTTTTCCTAAGATTTCCATAATATTATAGAACACCCTTTTTGGTGGTCTAGAACTCTAGTTATAGCTGTTCAAAGTGGAATGATAGATTTCTATCCAAATCTAGATAGAGGTGCCTTCTTGGTGTTGTTTAACATTTTTATATGTAGAATCATACTAAGATGATAATAATAAAGTTATAGATAACTTAATAATCTTTTGATAAAGTTAAGAATCATGTTTACTGAGTGTCTAGAACTCTAGTTATGCATTTCTGAAGTTAATATCAGTTTTGTGTCCTTAGTTGTATAAGCTCTGCTTCATGATGTATTTTGACCTTGTTATTTGTGGAATCAACTTTTGGTGTTAATAACAAAGTTTTAGATAATTTCATTAGCCTTCCATAAAGTCTTGAATCACACTTTTTGCATGCCTAGAACACTAGGTATGATTAAAATAAGTGACTATGGTGCTACTGTTTAGAATCTATGTTTGTACCTAAAATTGTTTGCTTCACCTTGCTTTGCTTTGTGTGTAGCTAAGTGTGGCTCATGCCTTTGATGGTGTTAAGTTAATATACCTAAAAACTTGTGAAACTTGGGTCATGCTTGGTGGTACCTTGCTTGCTATCCTAGCATCATAGGTTGTGGGATGTTTAATTAAGTACATGGAGTGCTTATATATGTTCGGTGTAACCTTGTGCTCATATTGAATACTTTTATGTGAGGCATCTCATATTGCCATTCTTTGCATTCATGCACTTGCATTGTTGCATCTCATCTAGGTATGCTAGATGCACCTTATGAAGGACATGATGATGGAGCCAAACCAGAAGACGATGTTGGTGGACCTATCCCGAAGATGGAAGGACCCCTGGAGTACATGCCTGAATAGGAGATGCTCACCAAGCGAGTGTCATCTAACAAACACTAACCAAGTATTGGATCCTAGGCAAGCCTTGGAGCATTCTAAGCATCCTATGTTTTTACAAATATCACTTGAGTCCTTTATGTTTGATGCATTAGGTTATAAGAGTTGATTGGAACCACTTGATGCATAGAACTACCTTGTCCAGAAATATACCTTGAACCCTATGTAGGTCTAGGATCGAATGTATGCTTAGCAATGCTTAGACCGGTGGAAGTCAGGTGATTTCCTATCACCTACGAGATATTGGTGGATACCAAAGCATGGTTGGCTATATTTGTTATCATGGAAATAACCATGTGTTGATAAATAAAAGGAGACCAGGTAGGATTATGATAGAGAAGCAACAAGGCATGGAGGTCTTGGTGTCTATTTATCCCCATCTGTGTCAGTTAAGGACCAATTCACTATGCATCCTTATGTCATGTTGAATGCATGCCTAGCACTTAGTTGGTAGAATAAGTCATTCTGACCATGAAGCCGAGTAGCTCAACTTAGGCTAGGACCTGATAACTGAAAGTGCGCACACTGGAGGCAGTAAGGATGTGTGAGGAGCCAGTGGGGTGAGTCCAAGGGTTGGCTGGGCCTGAACTTCCTAGCAGACTGGTAGTATCCCTAAGGGTGCGGTGCAGATCGGACCCATGACTGTACCTGAGTTGTACCAAAGGTGTCCTAAGACTATCTTGGCGTAGGTATGTCCAGGTTTTTGTTAGGAATAACTCCCCAGTTGGTTGGAATCAATTCGAGTCACCATCTCTCCCAGATGGTGAGAACTTGACTGAGTAGTGGCAATGTAGCATTAATTGATGGAATTTGGTGGTTATGATTAATATGGAAATGTTACACCGGATATGGTTACTAATGCTTGTTAGCTTAATCACATGATTGCTCTAGTACAGGTGCTAATCTAGAGATGAATATCTATAATTAACTTGGTTACCCAATTATAAAATGTATAGCTCAACTAGTGGCTTTTATGCAAAATTTTGTCAAGCTAGCTCCACCTATAAAGCCTTGCATACTCCTTGGTGTCACTTTATTTCTGGTTTATGATGGGTAAGTCTAGCTAAGTACATTCAAATACTCAGGGTTTATCCCACCATGTTGCAGGTGAAGTTCTCGACCTGCTGAAGATGGTGGCTCACTGCCGGTGGGTTCGGTGACTCTATATTTATTTCTCATCTATATGCTTTTATCAGAGGAGGTCACTTATGCTAGCAATGTATTTGGAACTTATATTAATGTAATCATTTGAAAGCTATGTTGTTTTCCTTTAATCGGTTTTAAAACCCAAGCTTGTACTATTATTTGTGAACCCATTTGTAATATTATTTCCACTGCAACTCTATGTATGTAATGTGTATTTGCTTAATCATGCGATCTTGGTTATGAAGTTGATTTACCGAGGTCCTTCATGACACTCGGTAGACTACCGGGTTTATATAAGTGAAAGTATGCGCGTGTCAACGTGTTTAATGGGGATAGCCATACTTGATCTTATATAAATTGGGCGGTTTTGTCATAGCTGGCATCAGAGCAAGATTAAGCATAATACTATCATGTACTTAGTTTTCAAAACAAAGTTTTATTTTAAAAAGCCTATTTTGACTAAAAATTTAGCTATAGGAAAATTTATCAAAATTAATTTGCAAAACTATGCTAGCGGCAACCTCCGGTTAAATCCGGCCCAATTAAGGACTACTAGGTGGCTAAGTAAACTGATACTAACTATGGGGGGATGTACTTTATTGCAATTTTTATTTTGTCATCCATACGGCGTGCTATTGTATGGATGCCATTCGCTTGAGTGATAATATATGGATCAATATACCTCTATGCCTAGGTAAGATGGAGAGTGGCATGACCGCAAGATGTGAGCATGTGGTCAAAAGGGAGAGGTAGTTTTGATACTTAAGTATATATATCTCATATATATACGGAATTATTTAATTGTGGATTAGCTTTGGTATGGCTATATATGCATATTCTATATGTATGTATAGACTATTTACTTTTAGGTAGATTTGATACGGAAGTATATATATGTGGGTATATATATATGGAAGTATTTAGCTTGCAACCTAGATTTTCATTTCTGCATACATATAATTGTGGGGTTGGGCTGAAATGGAATCTTCTATAGGTACGCTAACCACGAATGCGTAGATTGAATGTAGCTGATGATTAGCTATATATTGAGAGAGTATGTGTTATGCCACTAACATAGAACATGATTGCCACCTTAGGCTGGCAATTTTGTGAGGACGAATAGGATAGTCATGCATCATGATTATGCTTGTGCATAAATATGCTTCCCTCACTTTGTTCTAATACTAAGTAACTTGTGATCAATGTGATGTTTCTATCTTCCCTATGTGAAGCTAGGCAAAATGCCTTGTTCTAGGCCGCTTGAATAGCTATGCTTGAAGATAGTGTGTGATTAGCTTTGCCTTGTATGTTTGCTTCCAAAGGAAATAGATGACAAGTTAGTAGTTAGCAAAAACTTCACCCCTTTGAAAACTAAAACTGGTAGTGATACCTTGTTAGAAGCCTACACATGCTTTGCTTTTAAATACAATATTAGGCTCTTCCTTTCAAGTTATCTTCACATTAGTTCTTTAGACGTGTGGATGCTCGTTATCTAGGTAGTGTCGTAGCTATCACCCCTTTTGTCCTCGGTAAGCATACGAGTGTTGAAGAGCACTATCCTAGAACAACATCCAAGTTTTGATAATCTCATGGTTATCGTCTCCAATTAAGTTATCTCTTAGGAGCTTGAGCCTATACATGTGGTTGCTATCCCTTAAACGTTGCGCTACAAAGACCTATATCCATGCCTTTGCTTGACCTTATGCCTAAGCTTAGTTCCCTTGAATGCTTGCATGTGTTGTGGTTGTCTCACTCCTGTGTGGGAGGACCCTGCTCAAAAATCCTTGTTGGACCTCATTGCTCCTCCTATAGATGATCTAGTGCAATGCTAATCGCTATCTACCCTGGCTTTGGAACCTTTTCCTCGCAGATCATATTGTTGCTTTATCAACAGAATCCCTAGTCAGTGCATTGGCTCTATCCCATGAATCTCATTTGTTTTGTCTCCAACTCATTCAAGTCTCTGGATGTTTATTAGTCTTGATCTCATGTTACTGCTCGGCAAGACCAAATCTCATGTTAATCTTTATCTGGTAATCACTTTTGTGGACACAAGGCGTATATGGAAATAAAGCAAGAGTCCCCTACTAGTTGTCTTCAGCAATTAAGCTATGTTTCTCTTGTGCCATGTCTTTACCTTGGACCACCCCTTGTTGACTCCTAACCTTGTGACTACCTTTGCTTGGTATCCCTCCTTCGCATAGTGCTTGCTCCTATGCAACCCAATTTGTGCCACGTGAGATTTCTTATAGGTTGTATGTTCGGTAATGGTGTCTTGGTTAATGACTAATGCTACCGTAGCAGAACCTAGGGCCTCCTTGTGGTCGGCTGGCACATGGTTGTGCTGCTAGGTGTGTGCTGGTATCAAGGTTTCTAGTCATGATCCATTATGGAACTACACCAATGACTTATCTTCTCATGAGCTTTTCCTTAGTTATCTTTCCTTATCTTGTTAGAAGATCTATATGTCGGACCTAATGTAGTAGGAGTGCTTCCTTCTGAAGACGTCCAGAGGATAACCTTGAAGAATAGGTCATTGACATAAACATTAATAGACTACAAGAGGTGGTAGACAAGTGACTCTACTTGACTATCCCTATAATGACATCAGTCATCTAGTGAGCAACTTATGTCATCCCCATTGGATCAGAAAGGTACACAATACTTAAAGTTGGACAAGTTGTCAGTCGGATGATAAATAGACCAGGATATTATGTCCTATAATAGGACACCTGGTGCTTATGAGCTTATGTCCAAATCTTGATCTTTATGTGCAAGATGATCAACCGACCTTCTTTGGTGTGACCCTTTTCTACTGACTTCAATGGCGACCATCTGTTTATGCATCGACCACAATTCTTGTTGTCAAGAGTGAAGATTTGGAACCTTTTTTGTGTTGAGAGATAACTGATTAGTTACCAGTAGGAAGGTTAATCTCCAGCTAGGTAACGACTCTGTGGTAGCTATGAAGGTTGTGTCTCATAGAACAATAACCAACAAGGAGTGGATCAACTAGTCAATGACCTGAGTGGCACTCTATTTTCTAGAGCTGCTATGATCAAGTCAATTCCATCTTGAACCATCACATAGATAGTGCAAAATGCTGCATCAGCTAAGTAAAGAGCTAGAGAAAGCACGTCTCTTGTTTCGGTCAGCATCACTATGCATCTAGGTGCTACAAAAGGATTTGTTCAGGACCCTATTGGATGAGGTGCCAAAGGATAATCAGAAATGGTCCCTTATCTTGTAGGACTGCCCCTCCACATGAAGTATGCATTGTGCCCTGCAAAAAAGGCCCCACTAGTCCAATGCTTATGCATCGTTGAGCTGGTGCCTAAATTAATGTTTGAAGTTGTTCCCTAGGAAGAATAAGAGGAAAACCCTAGCCTTCATCCTCAGTGAGAAAGCTATCGCTGTCATAAAAAGAGTTAAAGACTACAAACACACTTCCCAAGGTGTAAATCAAAGGAAAAGAAGAGAGGGAAATCCATCGAGATTTCATGACACTAAATCGGTTATCTTTAAGCCAGTGATTAGTGGCTCAAACATGGTTGAATTCAAACCAAACTTGGTGATCTTATTCCTCACTTAAGGTACTTTGAGATCTTAAGTTGGTTTGAGGATTGGTTGAGTAAAGCATCGGATTTGAGAAATGTTTTGATAGTTCGGTCCCAAAATTTCAGAACAAAGTAGTTTTGATAGATGATTTGTTTGGATAGTCAAATGTGTTAGTTTGAGCTGAATTTTGGTCATTAGACAAAGCACTCTTCAATCTAAATGCCTACCAAAATTTATGCACAATGGTGTAGTAGTTTGCAGGATATGAACTAATTACTAAGAGGTACAAAATCTATGATTTCTCTATTTACTGCTATCATCCCTAGTATTAGAAGGTTGTGTTTGTAATTGATGCCAAGATTAGCGACATGGTCAATGTTTTGCCGTTAGATAATCCTTTAGGTGCCCTAGAGGAGACTCCTTGCACCCCTTTGTGCCTTGCTTTTGCCATCTCATATCAACAATGTTGAGCAGTCAAGGTGTTCTACAAGTCAATTTGTACCATTACGAGTCAAAAACAATTTGAAAAGTGTCAAACAATAGATTTTAGATCAAGATTTTGAGCTATTGATTGACATTAGAAAGAAGTCTCAATGTTAGAAGTAGTCCAACAAGGCTAGTTTGCTACAGTGCAAGTCAATCCAACTTACTGTGCAACAGTGCCATGAAAGAAAATCGTACGCAATCTTGGTAGCATACTGTTTTTCCAATTGGTGTATACTTGCAACTTTTGTTGTCCTCCTAACCTTGCTATCCTCCTTTAGTAATGATGTACAAGGCAGACTTGTCCTTGGTACCTTCCATGTGTTTTTACCCAAAAGATTGCATCAGATTCAACCTAGATAATTGTTGTCGCTTGGATACGAGGATTCCCTCAAATAATGATCGTTAAAAATGCTGAGTCAACAGAGTCAGCTATCACATTCACCGCTCACTCAATGGACTCAGATAATAAAGTGTTATCATTAGAGAAAGAGAACTGCACACATGGAACATTATGTAGTTTTCCATCGGTTGGCATCTGAGTGATTGAACAGTTCGACCGGCATAGATATTGTCTGTTGGTTACTTGTTTTCTCACAGCCTTAGAGGATGTTTACCCCATCTGTGATCTCATCCCTTATGAAAGGTTGTACTCAAGCTACTTTGGTAGAGGACTGCTTTTTCAAACTTTGTGAATGAACATGGAACCATTGTAATTAGTAGCTTTCAGAAGCTTGCAGTCTAGTGCAAAGTTCACATGGTCCATGCTATATTCACTAAGGAAATAGATATTATGGGTAATTAATTTATGCTCTGTAGTACTCTCTATATCCTGAGAACAAAGTGTTGTGTTGTCTTGGATTCCTCCCAAAGTAACAATGCTTCATGGAAGTCAATGAAAGAAATTCTTTAGACAAAATTTACTACGAAGAGCAAATATTAGAAAGTTGTCTTGACCAAATTAGCCTCTCTGATGCTCCGAAGCTAAGTAGCCTAATGCTATCATTGATGTTGGATAATGGATGACATGCTTCTCTTCCATAAAAAGTCTTTCGCACCCAATCTTGGGGTGAGATTCACGTAAGGGGGAGGGCTGTAACACCTTAGGTGTTTATCACCAGTTAAGTAGTGGGCTTGAGCTCCAACATGACAAATTAAGTGGTAATCAAGAGCTATAGTTCAAACTAGTAAGTGGTGATGAAGGTGTTGAGGTCCAATCTATGAAATTGAGTCCCAACTTGAACTTGGACAACACACCTTTGCTTACATGTGGACCCTAGTTAAGGTTAGGCATGAGTAATGTTAAACATTCTTATTTCATGTACATTACATCAACATGCATGCACCATGATGAGTGGAAAAGTTTCATGAAGTTTGGAATCAAGAAGTCATATGAAATGATAAGTTATAACCTTGATTGAATTGCTTTATTAAGTATATGGGAATATGAGATGTCAACCAAACCTTTCTACCTTACCCAAATGACTCTAATTGAACTCTACAACTAAAAGTCATGAAGGGTTCATGTTGAGCAAATGTCAAGAAAAGGCCTCAATTGGTCGAAAACCCTAATTCTAGGGTTTAACGAGGTGCTACTTTGACCAAGATGAAGAAATGGTTTCTGTACTAGATATGAAGTTTGACCTTTAAAAGAGGTTGAAGTTTGAGTGGAGTACAACAAACCTTATTTTTGGACCAAGACCTGATTCAACTTCTAAGTGGCACAAACAGTGGCCTCAAGTTTGAATGCAGTGCTGTTTTGGATCTCAAAAAATTGGCTAAGCCTAGAATTTCAGTGGCAATGATGATTGGCATCTCACGTTCTCAGATTTTTGTTAAGCAACTCAAGTTGAGCCAAATATAAAAGTTGGAGTTTACATCTTGGAGAAGGACATACAAAAAGTTGGAATCAATTTGACCATGTTTTGACCAAGTAATTCGAGCTCAAGCAGAGCAAGGCTTAATCCTCGATTTGTCGCTGACACTATCAACTTCGGGCTTAATTAGGAAATAATGGAGAGCTCTAATGTCTAGGCTTCCTTAATGAGTTTTGTAGATCATCAGGTGCGTTTCAAATTTGCTTTTGGGCCCAAGGTCCAAATCGGCCCATAGCCGGCCCAAAAATCGGCTCCCACCTTGCCCCGACTGTCACTAGCCACCGGTCTAAGGAAATGCTGATGCATCCTCCATGCACTGGCCACACCACCCACCATTGTTGCACACTGCTACCATGTGCTCCTGCCTCCCTATCGTGCCTCTATGCCCTCCAAAGTGGATGCCCGAGCTTCCCTCTCTCCCTTACTCGCTCGCCCTCGCTTTGCTCGCTCCCTTCCTCGCTCCGCGCCAGAGCACGGATGCGCCAGCCATGATCGCCATTGCCAACCGACCAGAGATGCGTCCATCACCGCCACTCCCTTCCCTATCCTCCACCCACCTGGCCAATACAGCACCGCCGTTGCAACCTACTCTGCCACCATCTCCTTGCTCTTGCGTCGCCTTCCCAGCAGCGCCGCTACCACTCCAGCGCTAAAGCCACCGGGCCACCCACCTCCTACCACCATGGTGCTTTGGCTAGGCCATTCCAAGCCTTCTCTACCCTAGTTGCATGCACCACCACCTCTGCCTCCTTCTCCTGTCTGACCGGCGCTCCTCGGTCGAGCGAGAGACCGCCAGAGGAGCCCAGCCATCGAAGCCGCTCTCGTCGCTGTTGCTGGTGCACATGGCCCGGCCTCTATGAGCCACCTCTAGGAAAGTCGCTGCTTCCCACGGGTGTGCTCTGGCCACTAGATGCTCCCCGTCACTACTGGCTCCTGTAGGCCAAGGCAGGCGAACCCCGAAGCCATCCCTATCGTGCCCTGCACTGCTCTGTTCCCTGAGAAAGACGAAGGGGGACCTCGCGCAACAATAAAAGAAAAGATAGGGGGTGAAATGAACAACCGTGACTCAGGGGAATAGTATAGAAAAGGACCAACTCGTTGGAATTTATTTTCATGGAACATCAGGGACCCCAATGCAATTATGTTTTCCTTTATTGCATTTATTTGGCTAAAATTTTGGGAAATCATAATAAATTGTAGAAAATTATAAAATAGAAAATAAGGACTTTTTGAAATCCTTGAGAGTAGATCTATTCATTAGAGTCATAATATGATATGTGTTAGTAGAAAGTTTCTGCTGTTTTTATTTACTCTTGAAAAGTGATTTTAAAAAATCCTTTTAATTTGTCAGATGCATATCTTGAGTTATAGAAGTCCAAAAATGGTAATTATAGTTGTGTTAATCTTGTGGTGACATGCTCTAGATCATAAAAATATTAAGCATGCAAGTTGTGTACTGTTTTTATAATGTTTTGATTTAATCTTGTTAAATATGCAATTTTAGCTTGTTTTGCTTGTTATTCTCATATCTAAAGTTTTGGTGCTCCAATTGCTGTGAAATTTTTATGGTAGGCCACTGATACTATGTGTGTGCTGTGGTAAAAATTTCATGTCCATTAGATGTAGTATGATTGAGTTATTGATTTAACTAGTTTAATGCTTGATAAATGGTTTTAAATGGCTTATAAATAATTTATATGTGCAAAAATGTGAAATGTGGTTCCTTTGCCCTTGCATGGTGATAATGTGGCCTAAGAAACCCTAATATGGCTATATGTTATAAGAAAATAATGATCTTTAGATTTATCTTGTTCTCGCATGTTTATTAATAATTAAGATTTGTCTTTATCATAGCAATTAAATTATAAAACCTAAGCATGTAAGATTGGTACAGTAATCATGTTTTGTCATCATCTATCTCACATACAAATTTGAGATCCAAATGAGATGTGTGCAACATCACCTATAATTAATATCGTCGCTTCATCTCGGATTTCTCTAAAATAGCCAAGCCTATGACTCAATTGCTGCAAAAAGACATGAAGTTTGTCTGGTCTCCTGAGTGTGATGCGGCTTTCCATACCCTGCGAACTCTTCTAACATCGGCTCCAGTTTTGGCACAACCAGATATCGAGAAACCTTTTGATGTGTTCTGTGATGCATCAGGTATTGGGTTAGGAGGTGTTCTTATGCAAGAGGGTAGAGTCATCGCTTATACCTCTCGCCAACTTCGAAAGCATGAAGTGAATTATCCAACGCATGACTTGGAACTCGCTGCAGTTGTTCATGCTTTGAAGGCCTGGAGACATTATCTACTTGGCAATGTGTGCAACATCTACACTGATCATAAAAGTCTCAAGTACATCTTCACTCAACCAGAGTTAAATATGCGTCAGAGAAGATGGCTTGAGTTGATCAAGGATTATAACCTCCAAGTGCACTATCACCCTGGCAAGGCAAACGTCGTCGCGGATGCCTTAAGCAGAAAGTCTCATTGCCACTCATTGATTGAGAGTGATGTCCATTTGTCAAAGCTCCTTCATCCTGCAGTCCTACACAACATCACTGTCAGTTGTACTCTACAGAGTCGAATTATCGAGCTACAGAAGATAGATGCAGGTGTGTTTCACATCAAGCGCAAGATGAAAGAGCAAGAAACCAAACATTTTCAAGTAGATGAGGAAGGCGTGTTATGGTTCAAGGATAGGTTGGTAGTTCCGAAGGATAGAGAGCTTAGAAATCAAATCATATCCGAAGCTCATTCCTCTAAACTATCTATTCATCCTGGTAGTAGTAAAATGTATCATGATTTAAAGCCTCGATTTTGGTGGACTAAAATGAAGAAAGAAATAGCCGCTTATGTGGCTAGGTGTGACACTTGTTGTCGGGTCAAGGCTGTGCACATGAAAGCTGGATTACTTCAGCCACTCTCTATTCCAGGTTGGAAATGGGAAGAGATAAGTATGGATTTTATAGTTGGACTCCCTACCACTCAGAGGAATTTTAACTCAATTTGGGTAATTGTGGACCGACTGACCAAGTTGGCACACTTCATTCCTGTCCGCATAGACTTTCGTCCAACCGACTATGCGGAGTTGTACTTCAACCAAATAGTCCGACTTCATGGGATCCCTCGTACTATTGTCTCAGATAGAGGACCACAGTTCACTGCTTGCTTTTGGGAGCACTTACATGGATTATTAGGGACTAAGCTCGTAAGAAGTTCTGCCTATCATCCACAAACTAATGGGCAAACTGAATAGGTGAATCAAATCTTAGAAGATATGTTGAGAGCTTGTGTCATCTCGGCTAAGGGCTTATGGGAAAAATGGTTACCCCTAGCTAAATTCTCGTACAATAATAGTTATCAAGAGAGTATAAAGATGGCACCGTTTGAAGCTTTGTATGGCCAGAAGTGTAGAACCCCATTGAACTGGGTAGAAGCCGGTGAAAGGAGATATTATGGAATTAATTTCGTTCAAGAAGCTGAAGAACAAGTCCGTACTATCCAAACCCACATGGCCGTAGCTCAAGCTAGGTAGAAAAGTTATGCTAATCGATGTAGGAAACCTATTGAGTTCGAAGTTGGAGACTTCGTTTATCTAAAAGTCTCACCTATGAAGAGTGTCCAATGCTTTGGTGTGAAGCAAAAGCTTGCGCCGAGATATGTTGGTCCATTTGAAATCATTGGACAAAGTGGTAAAGTGGCGTACAAAATTCAATTACCTCCTGAGATGAGTGCTATCTTCAATGTCTTTCATGTATCCCAATTGAAGAAATGTCTTCGCGTCCCTGAAGAGAGAGAGTTCCATTGGGGGATATCGAGTTAAAATCGGATTTTGACCTTTGAAGAAAAGCCGGTTCGAGTGATTGACACTCGTGAGCGAGTGACTCGGAGTCGGGTAGTTAAGTTCTATAAAGTCATGTGGAGCAATCAGGGTAGTGAACGCGATGCAACATGGGAAAGGGAAGACTATTTGAGGGATGGTTATAAGGAATTCTATCAACAATGGTACGCTTTTCAAATCTCGGGATGAGATTTTTGTAAGGGGGGAAGGCTATAACACCCCTGGTGTTTAGCTTCCACATTGCACTGCATTTCATGAACATGAGCATCATGCATCCCTTCGTGAACTTATATCACATGAAACATGATTTCGAAACATTGCAACATGTTGTATATTTCATGTGTATTGTCTCTTTTATGAAATGTAAAGTGTGCAACACTTGAGTGCAACATGTGCCACTCACTTAGTGAAATAAGATTAGTTAATACTATGCAACAAGATCATGAAACATGTGAAACATGACTATGAAACATTTGCAACATTTCTTGTGTTTTTCATTGTTTCAATACATGTGATGCTTGATTCTTGTGTGACCAATGTATGGTGTGGTTAGTAATCATCCTAAGTAACTTAGATACACCTAGAATGTCATTAGGAACAATGTTCATGTGGATCATTTTGCCTAATTAGGTTTCTAAGTCATGGTTGACCAATTTGGACCCCTAGAGCTCTTGTGTTTGACTGTTTAAAAAGTGTAGCTTAGGATGTTTGCATGTCTGACCAACCTAAAGCAAAGTTGTAGCAAATTTAATAAGGAACAAACTTTGTTTAGAAGCCAAGTCATGAAAATGTGCACAACATGCTCTAAAGGGTCCCACAAGTTAGTTTTGAGATCTATTTTGAAACTCTGAAAATTTTCTAAGTCACAAAGCAAGTTTCAGTTTCATGAGCTGATGTTTGGAGCACTGTATCTCACTAACCAAGCCAAACTAGCTTGAGCTCCAATTAGCAAACTTGTAGTACTCACATAGGCCTCCAACTTTGTTAACTACAACTTACCCTGGATCACCATAGATTGAGAGATCTATTATCGACAAGTTTCGCTGTCAGTCGGCTCGTTGGATACTGAAATGAAAAATTCAGACACTATAGTGCTCGAGCAATTCAGAACTCGGTGGCCGCGTGTACGCCGCACGTCAACGGCCGACTGACCGCCCAGGCCACGCGCCGTGGCTGGCCTGAACCCGCTGCTGGTGTTCTCCACTTGAAGCCACAGCGCACGCCATGAGCCTTCCAGCGCCACCATTCCATTTCTTGCTTTCTTCTTTCTCCTTCGCAACAGAGCAGCGCAGCTTCGCCTTGCCGCTGAGTGGCTTCGCCATCGTCGTAGCCAATGCAAGCTCGCACCTCTTCACCCACTCGCCACCTCCATAGCTCCTCCACATTTCCACCGTCACATCATGCCCAAGGTCGCTTGCTAGCCGCATTCGGTAAGCTTTCCTGCCGCGCGCAGCCTCGTTGGAATGTCGCCGCCGTAGCCCGTCACTGTGGCCGGCCCATCTCCGACCATCGCGGGTCCTTAGGGGGGGTGCACTAGATTCACCTTAGGATGGGGAAACTCGGCATAGCCCGTGATTGTGCTAATCCGGTCGTCGTCGCCGTCTCGCCGTTGAGCCAAACCACCGGAGCTCTGCCGAGCAGCCGTGCGCCATGGTCGCCCTACCTTGAGTCTGCTAGAGCTTAGGGTTAGTAGGTCATTTGATGCGGTAGGTCATAGCGAGCACGGAGGTACCCTCCGCATCGCCGGTGAAGTAGCCGCCGGCGAGCTACGCCATCTTCCACGTGTCGTAGCCGCCTCCCCTGCTTCGCTGTCGCTGACTAGTGGGTCCGGCTGACGGCCGAGTCCCACACGTCAGTGACTGTGTAGTTCATAGGGCTAGTTCAAAAATGCAGTTTTGAATGCTGATTTGATATTTTTGTCTCTCCTGTTTTGTAGATCCAAATTGGATGGTTCCAATTTTGTTAGACTCACTATTAGGTCTAGTATTTAAGAAAAATATGTCTTGAGCACATTATATAGAAATTTTGGACGAATTAAATAGGAACTTGAAAAGTGTTTTTGAATGCATGCAAACTTGTTTAAATCATATCTTGAGTTTCTGTGATCCAAAAATTATGAAATTTTGTGGGTAAGCTAGTCTTGTATAGTAGAAGCTCTGGTTAAAATTTGAGAGTCATTGCATGTGTAGTTTTTGAGTTATAGAATTTCCTTTTATCATTGGGAGATACTTGTGTGAATTTTTGTAAATTATCTATGAATCCTATGGCTATGAAACTTGGTAGGTAGTATCTTGGTACCTTATAGATGCTAGGAAAAATATGAAATCTGTTGCTTGACACTTTTCACTAAGGTTTCCTAATTATGCCATTTTAAGCCATTCTGCCTTACCAATTTTGTGTAGGATGTTATACTTACTCAAATGATGTGAAATTTTTATAGTAGTCTACTTAGGGCATGTAGGGTCTACTGTAATTTTTGTAGATTTAATGGTATATCTTTCATATATGTTTACTATTTCCTCTAATTAATTAAATAAATTAAGAAAAGTATTAGAGGAAATGTTTTGGGAATGAACACCCTACTTTCTGGTGTTCTTGTGATATGTGTGACATGTGAGTAGATTTAGTGTTGTCCAATTATATGTTTACCTCATGAGTTACTAAGTATTTCGTTTGCATTATGTCCCTCTGGACAGATCTGGGGACTTTAGAAAGCTCCCCATGATATTTTGGTTTTCTGTGATTGTAAAGAATACAAGAGTTGTAGATAATTTATGTATCTAGCTCATGTCAAAATTTGAGGGCATTTGGCCTAGTAGTTTAGAAACTACAGCTGTTTAAAGTTAGGTTGCAGTTTTTGCTTATTCTCTGCCTTGTGAGGATAGAATTCTGTTGATTTATGAATTCGAACTGGCAAAGGTTTGAATCATGATTCGAGGTCTGAAAATGAATTGCATACAATTTCATAAGCTTTCCAGATTGTCTTGTTGCATGTCATTTGGAATTATAAATCTCCAGTTATGGCTAGTTTACTGCACCGCTACATAGTATTCATTTTGCTAAAATACAATTGCTTGAGTGTATGTGGTTGCAATGTTCTCATTGATTGTTTAGGGGTTAGCCTAACTTGAGAATATGCTTAGGTGCAGGTGCTAGGTCATTAACTGAAGATGAGCAATTATACATTAGGTTGTATAAACTTGGTAAGTAAAGTGATTTGAATAGGGCTTAAGTTAGAATATGCAAACTACAGCGAACATGTGCATTCCTCGAGCATCCCTGACATTCGTTCATGTGCATCCATGATATTTATCTTGCGCATTCATGCAATAGGTATGCTGGAGGCAGTGACGTTGCTGGAGTTCGGGGGAGCCAACCAGGAGGAGGAACCCGAGGTGCAGGAACCCGACGAAGCAGTCGCCATGGAGGAATTGCCCGAGTGCCCTGACCACCAGCCTTCCTCATTCCTGAAAGGCAAGCCCCAAAGCATATTAAGCCTCCCATGTTTTTACAAATACATTGAGTATCTTTTATTGTTGATGATGCATTAAGTATAAGAATTGGTTGGAACCAATTGCTGCATTATATATCCTTCCTTGTCCAGATATCGCACTGGAATCCTATTTAAGTTCAGGAACGGGTTAAATGCTTAGCCATGCTTAGTGCGGTAGAAGCCAGGTGATTTCCTGTCACCTGCGAGCTTTAGGATGAGGTGGATCACGGTTGGCTATATTTGCTATCGTGGAAAAGAACCATGTGAATAATGAATTAAGACCGGGCGGGGTCTTGTGTAGGTTTGAACATAGTGACTCCGTCTGAGTCGTTTAAGGACCGATACGCTGTATGTCCTCATGTCATGTTGAACGCAGCCTAACACTTAGCTGGCCAGATAAGTTGTTCTGACCGCGAAGCCTAGTAGCTCGATTCAGGCCGGGAACACGAGCAGTGGCAGCACTCTGGAGGTAGTAAGGATGTGCGGAGAGCCATTGGCATAAGTCCAAGGTGGGTTAGAGTCCCAAACAACCTTGGCAGAGTGGTTCTCTAAGAATGCCGATCTATTCGGACCCGCGACTCCTAAATTGTACCAAAGGTGACTTGTTGCGACCCTGACAGGGGAAGCAGGGTTTGTGTTTAGGAATACCCCTCCAGGTAGATAGGAATCGATTTGAATCGCCGTCTCTCCCGGATAGTGAGAACTTGACTGAGCAGCGGCAATGTAGATTCAATTAATTTAATGATATGGTTAAATGGATGATGATAAGGTTGCCACAATGAGTACCTGATATGGTTATTAATGTTTGCACCCTAATAAAATGATTGCTTAGTACCGGTGCTAATATAGATGACAGGTTAATGGCTAAAAAGTTACTACTAGTTCAGGTTAAGAGTTGATCTTTGTTACTTATGCTTTTCTGCAAAAAGAAAGTGTCAGCCAGCTCCACTACATTAAGCTATGCATAATCCTTGGTGTCATTTGTTTGGTCTTCGACGGGTAAGTCTAGCTGAGTACATTTCCGTACTTAGGGTTTATTCCCTCTTGTTGCAGATGACCTTCTATATCAGGGATTCTACAAGTATTGTCTCCACCCAGCGGGTGATGAAGACTAGATCATGGGCATGCTCTCTTTTCTCTTATCTAAATGCTTTTGTAGTCTGTGATCAGCAAACCAGTATGTGTATTTGAACTCGGTGTGTGAGTTAAACTATTTGCTTCCGCATGTTTACAAGACTTGTTTTGTAATAACAATAACTCTGTGATGATGTAACCTATTTGTGAACGTATGCGAAATGTTGTAACGTACGATATGTTATGTTGAATTACTGTGATCTTAGTTGTATGCAAGTTGGTTTGAAATCCTTCGAGATTTCGGTTGACTACCGGGTTTATATGGGCTCAAGTTCGAGAATTTGATCGTTTCGGTGATTGTTTTGGTACTTGTGCTCTTATAAATTGGTCGGTTCTGCGACATCATGTTGGCCAGATAAGTTGTTTTGACCATGAAGTAGAGTAGCTCAACTTAGGCTGGGACCCAGTAAGTGAAAGTGCGCACACTAGAGCAGTAAGGATGTGCGGGGAGCCAGTAGCGTGAGTCCAAGGGCAGGCCAGGCCTGAACTTCCTAGTAGACTGGTAGTATCCCTGAGGGTGCGACACTAATTGGACCCACAACTGTACCTAAGTTGTTCCAAAGGTGACCTAAGACTACCTTGGCACATGTATGTCTGGGTTTGTGTTAGGAATAACTCCCCAGCTAGTTGGAATCAATTCGAGTCACTGTCTCTCTCGGATAGTGAGAGCTTGATTGAGCAGCGGCAATGTAGCATTAATTGATGGAATTTGATGGTTATGATGAATATGGAAATGTTACACCGGATATGGTTACTAATGCTTGTTAGCTTAATCACATGATTGCTCTAGTACAGGTGCTAATCTAGAGATGAATAGCTATAATTAACTTGGTTACACAATTATAAAATATATAGCTCAACTAGTGGCTTTTATGCAAAAAAAATTCATGCTAGCTCCACCTATAAAGCCTTGCATACTCTTTGGTGTCACTTTATTTCTGGTTTATGATGGGTAAGTCTAGCTGAGTACATTCGAGTACTTAGGGTTTATCCCACCATGTTATAGGTGAAGTTCTCGGCCTACTGAAGATGGTGGCTAACCACCGGTGGGCAAGGTGACTTTATATCTATTTCTCATCTATATGCTTTTATCAGAGGAGGTTACTTATGCTAGCAATGTATTTGGAACTTATATTGATGTAATCATTTGAAAGCTATGTTGTTTTTGTTTAACCGGTTGTGAAACCCAAACTTGTACTATTATTTGTGAACCCAATTGTAATATTATTTCCATTGCAACTCTGTGTATGTGATGTGTATTTTCTTAATCATGCGATCTTGGTTACGATGTTGATTTACCGAGGTCCTTCGTGACACTCAGTGGACTACCGCGTTTATATAAGTGAAAGTATGCGCGCGTCAATGTGTTAAACAGGGACAACCATACTTGATCTTGTATAAATGAGGTGGTTCTATCATAGCTGGTATCGAAGCAAGATTAAGCATAATACTATCATGTGCATCATTTTAAAAGCCAAGTTTTGGTTTTAAAAAGCCTATTTTGACTAAAACTTTAGCTACAGGCAAATTTGTCAAAACTTATTTGCAAAACTATCCTAGCGACAACCTCCAATTAAGCCCAATTAAGGACCTTAGGTGGCAATAAGTAAATTGATACTAACTATGGGGGATTTACTTAATTGCAATTTTTATTTTGTCGTCCATATGGCGTGCTATTGTATGGATGCCATTCGCTTGAATGGTAATGTATGGATCAATATACCTCTACGCCCAGGTAAGATGGTGAGTGTCATGACCGCAAGATGTGAGTGTGTAGTCAAAGGGGAGAGGTAGTTTTGATACTTTAGTATATATATCTCATATATATATATATACAGAAGTATTTAATTGTGGGTTAGCTTTGGTACGGCTATATATGCATATTCTATATGTATGTATAGACGTATTTACTTTCAGGTAGCTTTGATATGGAAGTATATATATGTGGGTATATATATGGAAGAATTTAGCTTGCAACCTAGAGCCTAGACTTTCATTTCTGCATATATAATTGTGGGGTTGGGCTGAAATGAAATCCTTCTATAGGTACGCTAACCACGAATGCGTAGATTGAATGTAGCTAATGACTAGCTATATATCGAGAGAGTATGTGTTATGCCACCGACATAGAACGTGATTGCTGCCTTAGGCTGGCAATTTCATGAGGACAAATAGGACGAGCATGCATCATGATTGTTGCTTGTGCATAAACATGCTCCTCTCACCCTTATTCTATTAATGGATAACTTGTTGTAACCATATTGCCATGTTGTGCATGACCAAAAACTAATTTGCTAAATGTAAGTAAAACTTGTTTTGAAGAGTTAACCAACTACTCAGTAAAAAGAAAATAAAAGATAACAGTACCTTACCACCATGTTTGCATGATATGATTAGTGGTGTTGCTGTAGGTGACTGCTTGTTATGTGCGAGCTTTGTGCTTAGTAATAGTCGCTTAAGCTAATTTGATTGAGTTTCTCAAATGCTTGCTTAAGACCATGATGTATGTGTGGATGCTTTGTTACCTAGGTAGTATCCTAATCGTTACCTCTTTTGTCCTTGGTAAGCATATGAGTGTTGAAGAGCACTATCCTAGAACAGCATCCAAATTTTGATAATCTCGTGGTGGTCGTCTCCAATTAAGTTCTCTCTTAGGAGCCTAAGCCTGTACACATGGTTGCTAGCCCTTGAATGTTGAGCTATGAAGACCTATATCCATGCCTTTGCTTGACCATAAGCCCAAGCTTAGTTCCCTTGAATGCTTGCATGTGTTGTGGTTGTCTCGCTCCTGTGTGCGAGGACCCTACCAAAAAATTCTTGTCAGGCCTCTCTACTTCTTATCCTAAAGATGGTCTGGTGCAACACTAATCTCTATCTGCCCTAGCTTTAGAACCATTTCCTCACATATCATGTCGTTGCTTTATCAACTGAATCCCTAGTCAGTGCATTGGCTCTATCCCTTGAATCTCATTTGTTTTGTCTCCAACTCTTTCAAGTCTTTACATATTTATCAGTCTTGCCCTCATGTTGCTGCTCGACAAGACCAAAAATCCCATATTTACTTTCAAGGCATGCATGAAAATAAAGCAAGAATCTCATGCTCAGTTGTCTTCTTTAGCTAATCTATGTTTCTCTTGTGCCATGTCCTTACCTTGAACCACCCCTTGTTGACTCCTAACCTTGTGACTACCTTTGCTTGCTATCCCTCCTTCGCATAGTGCTTGCTCCTATGCAACCCAATTTGTGCCACATGAGATTTATTGTAGGTTGTATGTTTGGTAATGGTGTCTTCGTTAATGACTAACAGTGCTGTACCAGAACCTAGGGCCTTCTTGTGGCTGGCCAACACATGGTTGTGCTGCTGGGTGCGCACTAGTATCAAGGTTTCTAGTCGTGATCCATTATGGAACTACATCGATGAGTTATCTTCTCATGAGCTTTTATTTAGTTATCTTTCCTTATCTTGTCAGAAGATCTGTATGTCAGACCTGATGCAGTAGGAGAGCTTCCTTCTAAAGACGTAACCTTGAAGAATAGGTCACTGACAAAACATCTCTCAAATCCAATGCTTTACTCAACCAATACTCAAACCAACTTAAGACATCGAAGTATCTTAAGTGAGGAATGAGATTACCAAGTTTGGTGTGAATTCAACCATGTTTGAGCCACTAATCACTGGCTTAAAGATAACTGGTTTAGTGCCATAAAATCTTAACAAATTTCCCACTCTTCTTTTCCTTTGATTTACACATTGGGAAGTGTGTTCACAGTCTTTAACTCTTTTTATGATAGTGGTAGCTTTCTCGCTGAGGATGGAGGCTAGGGTTTTCCTCATATGTTTCCTAGGGAACAACTTCTACCATTGATTTAGGCACTAGCTCAATGATGCACAAGCATTGGACTAGTGGGTTGTTTTTGCATGGCACAATGCATACTTCACATGGAGGGGTAGTCCTACAAGATAAGGGACCATTGCTAACTACCTTTCTATGCTTCATCCAATAGAGTCCTAAACAAATCCTTTGATAGCACCATATACATAACGATGCTGACTAAAACTAGGGAGGTGCTTTCTCTAGCTCTTTACTTAGCTGATATAGCATATTGTACTATTTGTGTGGTTGTTCAAGATGGAAATTGACTTGATAGCATAGGGTTTGAAGAAGAAAGAAGGACTTGCATTGCTGATTGGCTTTGTTGTGTTCTTCACTTAGCATTGTCCTATGAGACATAGCCTCTGTAGCTACCAAAGAGTCGTTACCTAGCTAGTAATTAACCTTCCTACTGGTAACTAATTAGTTGTCTCTCAATACTTAAAAAGCTTCAAAACTTCTTTTTGATGGTTCATACAACCCAATCTATGCCACTTGAAATTTCACTTTGGTTGTGTGATTGGTAATGGTGTTATGAGTAGAGACTAACGGTGCCACGACGAAACCGAGAGCCTTCTATGGCACGCGACACAAGGTTGTGCTACTCAGCACGTGCTTGTATCGAGGTTTCTAGTCATGATCCATTGCAGAACTACACTAATGTGTTATTTTCAGGTGAGCTCTTCCTCAGTTATCTTTCCGAATCCTATCAGGAGATTCCTATACTAGACTAGATGCAGTAGGACTTCTTTCTAAAGTCATCCAAAGGATAACCTTGAAGAACAGGTCACTAACATAAACATTAACAGACTATAAGAGGTGGTAGATAAATGACCCTACTTGACAGTCCCTGTAATGACATTAGTCATCTAGTGAGCAACTTATGTCATCCCCATTGGATTAGAAAGGTACACAATACTTAAAGTTAGACAATTTATTAGTCGGATAATAAAAGGACTAGGATATTATGTCCTATAATAGGTCACCTAGTGCCTATGAGCCTTCTGTCCAAGTCTTGACCTTTATATGCAAGATGATCAACTAACCTTCTTTGGAGTGACCCTTTTCTACTGACCTTGATATTGACTATCTATTTGTGCATCCACTACAATTGTTGCCATCAAAAAGGAAGTTTGAAGCTTTTTAAGTGTTGAGAGACAACTAATCAGTTACTAGTAGAAAGGTTGATCTCTAGTTAGGTAACGAGTCTTTGGTAGCTATGAAGGCTATGTCTCACAAAACAATGTTAATCAAAGAAACAGCAAAGCCGATCAATGATGCAAGTACTACTTCCTTCTCCAAACCCCATACTATCAAGGCAATTCCATCTTGGACACTCACATAGATAGTACAAGATGCTGTATCAGCTAAGTAAAGAGCTAGAGAAAGCACGTCTCTAGTTTCGGTCAGCCTCATTATGTATATGGTGCTATCAAAGGATTTGTTCAGGACTCTATTGGAGGAAGTACAGAAGGGTAGGTGGAAACGGTCCCTTATCTTTGCCGGACTGCCCCTCCACGTGAAGTATGCATTGTGCCCTACAAAAACAGCCCACAAGTCCAATGCTTGTGCATCGTCGAGTTGGTGCCTAAATCAACGATTGAAGTTGTTCCCTAGGAAGCATGTGAGGAAAACCCTAGCCTCCATCCTCAATGAGAAAGCTACCACTGTCATAAAAAGAGTTAGGAGTGCAGAACACACTCCACAACGTGTGAAGCAAAGGAAAAGAAGAGTGGGAAATCTATCCACATTTCATGGCACTAAACCAGTTATCCTTAAGCCGGTGATTAGAGGCTTAAACATGGCTAGATTGTCATAAAACTTGGCAAGCTCATTCCTTGCTTAGGGTACTCCAATGTATTAAGTTGGTTTGAGGATTGATTGAGTAAAGCATTGGATTTGTGAGATGTTTTGTCAGTTCGGGTCACTAAAATTCAGAACAAAGCAGTTTTGGTAGATGATTTGTTTGGATAGCCAACGGTGTCCGTTTGAGCTAAATTTTGGTCAGTAGTTAGAGGACTCTTGGATCTATATGCCTACCAAAATTCATGTACAATGGAAGAGTAGTTTGTGAGATATGAACTAAAAACCAAAGTGTATAGAATCTGCTATTTCTCTATGGACTGCTATCACCCCTCCAAATAGAAGGTGGTGTTTGTAATTGATGCCAAGATTAGCAACATGGTCAATGTTTTGCCGTTAGATAATCCTTTAGGTGCCCTAGAGAAGACTCCTTGCTCCCCTTTGTGCCTTGCTTTTGCCCTATCACATCAACAATGTTTGAGCAGTCAAGGTGTTCTACAAGTTAATTTGTGCCATTGTGAGTCGAAAACAATTTGAAAAGTGTCAAACACCGGATTCTAGATTTTGATTTTGAGTTCTTAATTGACATTAGAAAGGAAGCCTCAATGTCGAAAGTAGTCCAACTAGGCTAATTTTGCTACAGTGCAAGTCCACCCAACTTAGTGTGCCACTTCACCATGAAGTCAAATTGTGCTCAATCTGCTTGGTAGTGTACTATTTCTCTAGTTAGTGAATACTTGCAACCTTTGTTGCCCTCTAGACCTCACTATCATCCTTTTTCAACAAGGATTTCCAAGGTAGACTTGTCCTTTGGTACCTTCCATGTGTTTTTACTCAAGAGGTTGCATCAGATTCAACGTAGATAACTGTTGCCACTAGGATATGAGGATTCCCTCAAATAATGATTATCAAAAACGTTGAGTCAACAAAGTCAGCTATCACATTCATCGCTCACTCAACAGACTCAGATGATATAGTGTTATCATTAGAGAAAAGGAGCTGCACACATAGAACATTATGTAGTTTTCCATCGGTCAGCATCTGAGTGATTGAATAGTTACGAGCGGCATAGGCATTGTCTATTGGTTACTCGATGTCTCACAGCCTTAGAGGATGTTTACCCCATCTATGATCTCATCCCTTATGGAAAGTTGTATTCAAGCTACTTTGGTGGAGGACTGCTTTTTGAACTTTGTGAACGAACACAGAACCATTGTAATGAGTAGCTTTTGGAAGCTTGCAGTCTAGTGCAAAGTTCACATGGTCCATGCTATATTCACTAGGGAAATAGATATTATGGGTAGTTAGTTTATGCTCTATAGTATTCTCCGCATGCCGAGAATGAAGTGCCATGCTATTTTGGATCCCTCCCAAAGTAACAATGCTTCATGGAAGTCAATTAAGGAAAATTCTTTAGACAAAGTTTACTACGAGCAGCAAATATCAGAAGGTTGTCTTGACCAAATTAGCCTCTCTGATACTTCAAAGCTAAGAAGCCTAAAACTATTCCTTATGTTGGAAAATGGATGACATGCTTCTCTTCCCATAAAAGTCTTTCGCACCGAATCTTGGGGCAAGATTCCCATAAGGGGGAGGGCTGTAACACCCCAGGTGTTAGTCACAAGTTAAGCAGTGGATTTGGACTTAAGTAGGATATGTCAAGCAATGATCATGATCTCTAGTTCATAATTTTGAAGTGATGATGAAGGTGTTGTGGTGCAATCTATGAAATTGAGTCCCAACTTGAACTTGGACAACACACCTTTGCTTACATGTGGACCCTTTTTAAGATTTCGCAAGAGTAATGCTAAATATGCTTGTTTCATGTACATTACATCAACATGCATCAATCTTGACTAGTGGAAAAGTTTCATGAAGTTTGGAACCAAGAAGTCACATGAAATGATAAGTTATAATCTTTCTTGAATTGCTTCATCAAGTGAATGGGAACATGGGATGTCGACCAAAACTTGCTACCTTGCCCAAATGACTCTAATTGAACACTACAACAAAAGTCATGAAGGGTTCATGTTGAGCAAATGTCAAGAAAATGCTTCTAAGTGTGGGAATAGCTAAAATTATCTTTTTCATGATATGGTTTTGACCTATGTTGACCAACTATTTGGAGTGCTTGCATGGAGTTGGACCTTAAATAAAAGTTGTAGTTCTGCTTAAGTAGAACAAACTTTATTTTTGTACCAATACCCAATTCAACTTCTAAGTTTCTCATATAGTGGTTTCAAATTTGAATACAATGATGTTTTGGTCTCTCTAGGATTTTTCTAAGTCCCTGATCGGCAAAAGCAGGTGGACATGTTGTGACATTTTTATCTTCCAAATTCATATGGTAACTCAACTGGATTCCTTAATATGAGTTGAAGTACACTATGTGGAGGAAGCAACAAAATAAGTCTCATCACTTTTGGAGCACGTTTGGACCACCAAATTCAATTCCCAAAACCGCTTGTTTCGCTGAATTCGTGAAACTTGGACTGAATATCTGAATTTCGTTTTTAGTTTTCAAGTAGCCCTCTTTGGGAATTTATATCTCACAAACCATTTTGATTTGGACCAAACTCCTTTAATCAAAGTTGGAGTACTCACGTAGCTCTACAACTTTGGTTACTACAGCTTGTGCCAAAACTAAACGGATTAGGAGTTATGGAGGGAGAAGTTTGGAGTTTCAGATGCATTTTTGCTATCTTTTGAATCTAACTAATTGGAGCTAGAATTCATCGTGGCTAACCACAAGCAGGAGCTGAGCACCATGTGGCCCTCTAGTGTGCCCATTGCTTGCCACCTCGCACCAGTGTTTGAGAAAACAGAGGCCGAACACTGCTCCCTCGGTCTCTCCCATTCACTCGCTCTCCCTCCCTCTCGCTTTGTCTTGTTCTCTCTCTCACACCCACCATTGTCGGCTGAGCAAAGCTGCGCCCATCACCATCACTCCCTTCCCTGTCCTCCACCCACCCGGTCACTGTAGAACCACTATCGCAACCTACTCCGCCACCATCTCCTCGCGCTTCCCCGCTGGGCTAAACAGGTTGAGAGCCCGAGGCCACCGCCGTATCCTGCTGTTGGCTGCCATGGTTGGGCCACTACTGTCTATAGCTGGCCAAGCCTAAGCCAGGTGCAGCCACGACTGGCTGCCACCAAGCCCCAGCGCAGCCCCTCCTTACCGTCGGTGAGTCACAAGCCGGTTGTCCCCTCCGTCCTCTATTCCCAGCCACGACCAGGAAGAAGAAAATGGAGTCAAATGTAGATAGAAACTTTTTGCTGGGTCTAGATGCAAAATGGGTAGAGAGAAGGATTTTTTATGTATGGGCTTGGTTAATTAGAGGAAAGTCCAGGGTTCCCGATGCAAATGTGTTTTTCTTTTATCTTTTCTATTTATTGCATTTAATCGGCTAAAACTTTGGAAAATCATAATAAATCACAGAAAAATCATAAAATAGCAAATAAAGATTTTTTGGAATTCTTGTGAGCAGTAGATTCATAATGTGATATGTGTTAGTAGAAAGTTTCAATTGTTTTTGTTTATTCTTGCAAAGTGCTTTTAAAAATCCTTTTTAAGTTGTCGAATGCATATCTTGAAGTAGGAATGTCCTAAAAATGTGATTCTAATTTTATTAATCTTGTTTTGTCATGTGCTAGCTAAGAAAAATATTAAACCTATTGTTTCTACACTATTTTTATGATGTTTTGATTTAATCATGACTAATGGTGAATTTTTGCTTACTCTACTTGCTATTTTTACATCTACTGTTTTACTACTCCAAATGACCTAACAATTTTATTCTAGTATACTTATGGAATGTGTGAGCTTTGGTTAAAATACCATAATTTTTGGTGCATTGATGGCTGAGTTATGAATTTAACTTGAATAATTCTTGATAAATGGTTTAAAATGGTTTATAAATAATTCACATGTGTAAAAATGTGAAATGTGGTTCCTTTGCCTTGGCATGGTGATATTGTGACCTGACAAACCATAATATGGCTATATATTTATAGAAAATAATGATCTTTAGATTTATCTTGCTTTTACGTGTTTTCTTGCAATAGCAATTTATCTTTTTCATATTAATTAAATTATAAAACCTGAGCATGTGAAATTTGTGCAGTAGCCATGTTTTGATAACATCTACCACTCATAAAAGTCTTAGCCCCAAACAAGTTGTTCTCTTTATATCACTAAAATAATATATATGTTTATCTCTACTATAATGGATCAGTCGAAATTATACTAGGTCTCCTCACGAAAATGTCCCCCGCTGAGAGCCTCCGACCATAGCGTACTCAGAAAAATGCACACAAGAATTCAGCACCATTAAAATCAAGGGCTAATCAAACACCTTAACCAAATCTAATGGCCATGATTCGACATGGGATGCGAGGCTTCTCACCCCCACAACCTGCTCGCACTTCAAATCCTCCGTTGATTGTCCCATCTAAGAAGAACCGCAGAAACCAGAAATCTACCACCGCTTGTTTCATTCACCGTCGGCGCCGTGCGAACGGCAATAATCCCCACCCCATGGATCCACCGCCCCCACCCCCACACCCCAAATCCTATGGTCTCATGGCTTGTCAGATCTGCCATGGTGATGCAATAGCAGGGGACGAGGACGATGGCGTAATGAGACTCTAGGCGGTGAGGCTCTAACTTCTGGTGCCTCCCATCCGATTTAATCAGTAGTATAATTAACTTCTGGCACAACTTGACTGAGCAGCGACAACATAGCATTAATTGATGGAATTTGATGGTTATGATGAATATGGAAATGTTACGCCAGCTATGGTTACTATTGCATGTTACTAAATGATATTCCACATGTTTGGCATAGGTTAGTTGCTAATCTAGAGACGAATAGCTATAATTAACTTAGTTACTGAATTATAAAATGTATAGCTCAACTAGTGGCTTTATGCAAAATGTTGTGAAGCTAGCTCCACCTATAAAGCCTTGCATGATCCTTGGAGTCACTTTATTTTTTGTTTTTGACGGGTAAGTCTAGCTGAGTACATTTGAGTACTCAGGGTTTATCCCACCATGTTGCAGGTGAAGTTCTCGGCCTACTGAAGATGGTGGCTAACCGCTGGTGGGCTCGGTGACTCTATATTTATTTCTCATCTATATGCTTTTATCAGATGATGTCACTTATGCTAGCAATGATTTGGAACTTATATTATTATAATCATTTGAAAGCTATGTTGTTTTTACTAATCGGTTTTGAAACCCAAACTTGTATTATTATTTGTGAACTCATTGTAAACATTATTTCTGCTGCAACTTTGTGTATATGATGTGTAATTGCTTAATCATGCGATCTTGGTTGTGATGTTGATTTACTGAGGTCCTTCGTGACACTCGGTGGACTATCGGGTTTATATAAGTGAAGTATGCGCATGTCAACGTGTTTAACGGGGACAACCATACTTGATCTTATATAAATTGGGTGGTTCTATCACAGATTCCATCACCAAACATAGGTATTGGGGTTTAAACTAATAAATTCTATGAGTTTTGGTGAATCAGTGTTTTTAGCAGGGTTTATCCAGAAAACCACCAAGGGGGACCTATTCATCAAAGGAAATTATGTAATTCCACAGCAAACCCAACGTGGGAAGACTCCAGAAGGCTCTCCACCGAAGCGGAGCCCGAGACACTAACATTTATGCTGCCCGGCCTCTGGGGTCCACCAGTTAGCCCCTTGTTGCTAAGTTGGTTCCCCACCACCTCTTAGGTTGCATCTATGCCGTCCTTTAAGTTGGTTTGATCCAAGAGCTCACGAAGGACGCTTTGGCCTATATATATCAGCCCCTACCCCCTCCCTTAGTAGATCCCTAAAACCCTAATCCATATAATAAGGATCAGAGCCAGCTATCAAGTGAAGATTAGTCCTCCATAGGATCTAGTCTTATAAATAGAAATAGTGAGATAGAGAGTGAGGGAAGAGTTTGAAGGAAGTGCTAGCCTATCAATGCTCTCTCTACAGCTTGTACCTTGGCAAATTCAAGTTCTACCTGAGCTTGCTTTAGAGATTTCTCTGGTAATCAACTTCTGATTCAAGTAAGCATCTTGTTTACATTGTTCATTAGGTTTATGACTCTTTTGAGTGCTTTATTCTCTACATAGGAGGAGTAAAGTATGAATCATAAGTGTAAGCATGGTGCTTAGACTTGGGTTAATCATGGATGCAACCTGCATTCCAAAAGGTGGTAGATCACATGAGTGACATAAGTTCTATATAGCCTGTACTATATAGCTTCATTCATCCTTTATATCCCACCTCCCATCTGTAGGCGCACGTAGAACGCGGTTGCGAAGGAAAACATTGTTTGCTGGTGTCTTTCCCTAGTAATGTCCCTAGTTGAATAGAAGACATAACATTACCCAAGTCAGAACTAGAGAACCTAAGTTATCTTCTCTACGCTCCTATTTATCCTAACCTTGTTGCTACCCCTAGTTAAGTTAGATCATAGTTAGTCTCACACGTTTCCCTATGGATACAATACTTGGAATACCTCTGGGTGAAAGCTACAGCGGTATTCGTGTGCTTGCGGACTTATCTATGTGTGTTAATAAATACCAACACTGGCCTAGGCGGGGTGTAAGCACACTGAAGGCTTGGAGAAGAAAGATATTGAGAGCCTGGCCATGCCGGGGGAAACTTCCTAGGCCCTTGCAAGATTGGTCTAGAATTTCATGAAGTCCTTTTTGGTGAAATTTGGTCATGTGGATACATGCTTGATGGCAGGGCTCTGCGCGCTGCGGTTAGCTCCTTTTTCTTTGGCTAGTTTTGTCTTCAAGTTTCTTGTTACCCTTTTTTGTGTTGTTTGTTTTCTATGTCTTGATGGCAGTTACCATCCATCATAAACCACCAACATAACTTGAAATCATACATGAAAATGATCACCATAGACTTAGGGGTTTAACCTAATAATTTCCATGAGTTTTGGTGAATCTATGTTTTCAGCAGGGTTTATCTACAAAACCATCAAGGGGGATAAAAATGTTAAACAAAATCACGCTTATCCATAGTGAAATTAACTCCAGAAGGTCCCAGAGGACACCAGAAGTCATGCCACCAAAGCAGACCTATAGCAGATGATAGGTGGGGTTAGCTAGCCCCTAGGACCCACTTGGCAGCCTTCGCTTCATATGTCGGTTCTCCACCGCCTTAAGGATTGCATCTATGTTATTTATTCAAGTCGGTTTGATCCAAGGGCTTAGGATTGACGCTTTGGCCGATATATACCAGCCATTGTCCCCTCCCTTGGAATCTACCATAACTCAAGATCAGATCAGAAATTAGGTTTCTAGATAGAAGAGAATAGAGCTCCAATTCTTGAAGTTCTAGTATAGGCAAGCTAGCAACGTTCAAGTAGAGTTTGGGCTATTGCTCAGGATTCTAGATTCGCCATCTAGAGGCCGGTATATCCATTGTATCCCTCCTTATTTATGACTTTATGCTACTTCAATAATATATTACTATTTATTATGTTCCTAGTTTGCTCTAGTTATATGCTTGATATAGTCATGATTGATTATGAATATATGCATATGTTCGCAAAGCGCTTAAAGCTGAGGGTATGAAAGAATTGGTTGAAGTGAAGCTAGCTCTCACACGATCTAGGATATGAGTCGAGGCTATCAATTGGATTCCCCTGACATCCAACAGCTTCTATAGATCGCTTAGCCCTATTCATCTTTAGCGCAAGGGTGCTCAATCAGTGAGCTATTACACACTCTTTAAAGGGTGGCTACTTCTAGGCAAACCTCCTGGTTGTCTTTGCACCCCACCTCCTTTTATCACTAAGCGGTCATTTAGGGCCGTTAGCTGGTGATCTAATGAATCAAGTGAGTTAAGTGCTTAACACTATGTAAGCATGGTGCTTAAATATTGTTTACCTATGGATGCATTCTACACTCTAGGTCATGTGGTAGATCATGAATGTGACACTCCTATTGAGTCCTTTGTAGTCCACTCCCTATTTGTAGAGAAAGTAGAACCTAGTTGCAAAGGGAGTCAAGCTCTGTTCTTTATCTTCCTTAGTAATGTTCCTTATGCATAGATACCGAGTTAGTTATGCTATAGATGAGAGTGTATATACTTGGGTGTACAGAAGACTTAGTAAATAAGGAATGACTTAGGAATCTTTTGCTCTTAACTAATATCCTACCTAGCCATACTACATTTATGAGTATCTATTCCTATCTCTGGATTACTATCATTGCCTTACATTTATCATTTATTTATCATTTGACTTACCCACGCTATAGCTTGAGAGTTAATGATCTTGTCATAAGTATACATATTTGACAATATCTCTGTGGCAACCCAATTACTCCTCCCTATGGATAAAATATAAATAACGATACCTAGTATACTCCCTAGTGAAATGCTATAATGGTATATTATCTATGCGCTTGCGGATTACTTAATATATATATAAATTTACAAGTGTTCTCAATAATTGCCAACAACGCATTTCTAGCATCATTGCTAGGGATGCCAACTTAGTATTAAGGTGATGCTAAGAAATGTCAACAAGCATTTCTGGCGCTGTTGTCGGGGAGGGGCACATGGCTAAAGAGAATCGATCAAATAAATACTTATTGACGAAATCATAACTAGCACCTCTGCTTTAGCAGGCTTACCCTTGTTTGTCTTTGTTCATATCTTATATAGGGTATTGCAGGATTGGTTCTGATTCATCAACAAGTTCCATCAATCACAATCAAACCAATCAAAAGGAAGCTCAACACTAGTTTCTGAAGCTATGGCTGATAAGACTCTGTGTGAATTCTCTGCTCCAAGCACATAGAACATTCGCACTAGACCAACACTCAAAACCAACAACCTTGAGTTCGAACTCAAGACAAGCCTCATCAACATGGTGCAAGCTACTCCATTTAGTGGAAAGGCACATGAAGATGCTAGTGCTCATCTCTAGAATTTCCTAGAGATAAGCAGCACAATCACCATCATGGACGTTGCTCAAGACATCATACTACTCTGCCTCTTTCCATTCTTTTAGTGGGAAGGGCAAAGCAGTGGTTCTACACCAATAAAGATAACATCAATACATGGCCAAAGTGTTCGAAGGCCTTTCTAGCAAAGTTTTTCCCTATAGGCAAGACCAATGCCTTAAGAGGAAACATTTCCAACTTCCAATAGCAGAAAGGAGAAACTATTCTAGAAGCATGGGAACGTTTCCAAGAATACATTTTAGATTGTCCTCATCATGGGATGGAAGATTGGTTGCTCATGCAAAGCTTTTACCATGGACTCAGAAAGCTCATGAACAACTTGATGCAACTGCTGGAGGATCATTTATGTCACTTACCCTTGGAAAAGCTAAAACTCTTATGGAAAAGATAGCCTCTAATCAAGGAAGATCTCAATGCAATATTCAAGCATGCAATAAGAGCAAAGAAGTACCAGAAGAGGTGTATGCACTATCAACCATGATGGACGTCATGTTGAATTAGCTTGAACAGCGAGCTAATTACAAGAAATATCGTCAGGCCATACAAGATGCTTTTAATTCCCAAAACATATGTGGAGAATATTTGGGGGTTGATTTCCCTAAATTGCAAGAGGATGCAAACATTATCATCAATAACTCTGCTCCACAACAATAGAGACAAGGATGGAATCAACAACAATAATAGTCAAATTACCAAGGTAAGTACCTAGGTAATTATTCCTCTATTCCTAAGCAACCATCCTTGAGAGACTTGATCTTAGAACAAGCTAGGATTAATGAGAATATTTCTAAGAAGCTTGCTTTTAATGAAAAGGTCTTAGAAAACATATACACTAAAATGGATAGTTTCTCTTCTGCTATAAAAGACCAACTTAGGTATAATAAAAAGATAGAATCACAATTAGCTCAGTGGGCCACTGCTCTGCCTGTTGCCACTAACCTTGAAAAGGTAAACGCCATAACTATAAGAGGTGGCAAGTCTACTCATGATCTGCCATATTCGACAAGGATAGGTAAGACACTAGTAGCAGCACAGGGGGAGAAGAAGGATGAAGAAGTTGAAGAAGTGGAGCCACAAGCACAAGAAATGATGTAAGATTTTTATGACACCACCTTCCTACCATTTCCACGTAGAAATCGAAAAGCCAAAATGGATGAGCAGTTTGGTAAGTTCGTAGAGGTAATGTAAAAGTTATATATCAATATTCCTCTGCTAGATGCTATACAGGTACCTACCTATGCGAAGTACCTCAGAGACATTCTAACCAACAAGGGACCACTGCCCACCACTAAGGTAATTAAGCTAAGTGTAGTGCGGCCATCCTAAACACATCACCTATCAAGAAGAAGGATCTAGGATGTCCCACTATGAAAATGCTCTATGCGATCTTAGAGCAAGTGTTAGTGTCATGCCTAGGAAGGTTTTTGACAAGCTCAACTTTTCAAAACTCATGCCAACATCAATGTGTCTAGCTAACCAATTGGTTCGCTACCCTGTAGGAATCACCGAGAATATTCCTGGTAAAAATAAGAAACTTCTTTGTTCTAGTGGATTTTGTAGTACATGACATGCAGGAAGACAGGAAGACACCCCTCATCCTTGGGAGACCTTTTCTGAGCACAACAAATGCATACATTGATGTCAGAGCTATAGAAATTAAATTCCATATCAATGGCGAGGAAGAGCAATTCGCTTTCAAGCCAAGACCAGAACAATGCTCTAATTTGGATTGGCATGAGAAGATAGTACAACCATCAGGGTCTCCATCTCTGAGACCAACTGATGCACCTGGGGAATCAATACAACTAGAGAAGTCCAGTTCGGTGGACTTAAAATCCTGAACCCTCGTCGAGAGGTAAATCGGTAGTTATCCATATTTACTTTTTACATTGCATTAATCATTTTATCTTAGCATATTTACTTTTCAATATCCGCATTAGAAAATAAAATTCTCATCATGGCATTATATAAATCCAAGCTCCATGTAAATAATTTTTATGGAGCATAAAAACCCATAATAAATATTTACCATGGAGGCATAATTTTTTTTAAAAAATACCATTCATCTTCTTATATTTCATAGTATTATAAAATATTTTGTATTGCATATATATGTATGTATATGGTAGAAATATAGACACATGGGACCCACTCAACCACCACCCATCACCTCCATTTCCACCTCCATCTCCACTCTGCATTGTCCACAGCGCATTTTCACCGAAAGGAGCACTCACCTTGCTTAACCATGAAGTAAAGAAGCATCAGGAAGAAGGGGAGGCCATTAGACCACAATGTGGGCTGGCCAGCCCCACCACTTGGTCAGTCGGCCTGCTACTCTCCCACCTATAAATACCAACCCTCCTGCTTGCTCTTGGCGACAACCACAACTGCAATCAAGCATTCTAAGTTCAAAATTCTAGTTCCCAATTTCATAGTTTGAAAATTCACTTAGTAGAAGTGATTTTTGAATTAGGGAAGAAGAGGAAGTTCTACAATGAAAGTGTTGCTAAAATTTGAGCAAGGGTGAGAGAAATTAAGAGTAGAAGTGAGAAGGTTTAAGAGTGAAAGTGTTGTTAAAATTGAGAGGAAAAATCAATAGAATTAAGGGGGAAGTTTTGCCAAAATCTTGATTAGAAAAATTCATTAGGAAACCTCAAACGACTGACCCTCAAACAACTAACTCCTATATGGCTAACCGCTGACTTTTCATTTTCTTAACCTGTTCCATGAGTTTTGTTGTACTGTTAGTTTTTGCAGGATGATGCGCAAGTTGAAGGGCACGTTCACCCGCTCATCTTCATCTCGCTCCACCAGGAGTACATCTTCACAAGCCAATGCTGACATGTAGATCAACACTCCATCTCCCACTATCGGAGCGCTGTCCAGGTCATCATCCGCCGAGAAGAGCATTCTCCTAGAAGAGAACCACCTGAAATTCCAGAACAAGATAGAGAAAGACACCAACAAGCAGCTGAAAACTAAGAGGTTTATTCTCACTCTAGCTTATGATATAGCCCTCTTGCAGTCAACAGGTATGAATAATGAGTTCAAAATCATCTTTAAAACAATTGGGTGGGAGAATGTTTGGGAAATTAATGAGCCAGGGTTGAACCTTTTAACTGCTGAATTTCTATGCACCTTGCAAACCACTAATTCTAAAGTCGCATTTAGACTTTTTAGGAAAGACTTTTCTATTCCCTAGAAGAATTTTAGTGAGCTTCTAGGATTTCATGCTTAGTGTGTAGTTGATGTAGACACCGCTATACAAGATTTTGATAGGATGAAATTTTGGAGAGAAATATCTAAAGAACTTACTTGTTACCGTCCTCATACAAATAAAATTCATCACCCTACCCTGCATTTTATGCATAAATGGCTAGGATTTTCTTTATTCCCTAGAAATGATTTTCGCACTATAAGGAATGATGAACTTAAGCTGCTCTATGCCATGGTTAAAAGAAGAAAGGTTTCACCAGTCAAATTTATGATGAAATAGTGGGCAGCAATTCTTGAACTTAAGGGAGATGTTGGGTGTACTTCTCTGGTCACCCGCATAGACAAAAATTTGGGTCTTTTAGAAAATGCTTCTATTGCTTACATGGATGACATTCCTTGTTGGTATATCAACTATGAATATTTTGGCCAAGCACACATGTTAAAAAAGAATAAGGATGGGAAACTTGTGATGACGTACATGGATTATACAACCAAGATCCCATTAGCAGACTGGAACCTCGATTTGTATGCGGTGGATTTTTTGTCTTTGATTTATAGGTTAAGGAGGTAGCCCCTCACAGGAGTGCCTCTACAAGATTAACTCACAACCCATAGCCTAGGTATCATGGTGATGATCCAATCTCGGAGGGACCGGCTTTCACTAGCTATGTAGGCTGGGATGAGCTAGGATCCTCCTACATGTACCAACCCAAGCATGCTGGTTGGGAGTAGCCCGCTCCTCAGCACTCTGAGAGCTGCTGGTAGCAGGGCACAAGTGAGCAATGGTAGGATGGCAACTTTGACTACTATCAACAGTAGCAATATGAAGAAGATTCAAGAGGCTACTAGGGAGGAAGTATGTCCTTCTCTGCTTGTGGCTACCATGATCAGCCCATGGGTTACCACGACTAGCAGATGTGGCATTCTCGTCTCGACACTAGATTGACAATCATAGAAGAGATGCAGCACAACATCCAGAACACGCTTTACCAGCACTCCCAGTGGCAAGCAGAAGTGGGAGACCACCTCACCAACATCCAACAACACCACCAGTAGGAGAACGAGAATTGGCACTACCTATTCCAAGGTCTCAACATTGACCCGCCATTCTGATCGACCACAGCAACATCCAGCTTGGGGGAGGAGGATCCCCCATTATCTAAGGTAAGTTTTCTTTTCTAGTATTTTGTTTCCTTTTCCTTTTATTTATTTATTTTCGAGTTTGTCTTATAATTATTAAAAAAAGATGCATAACTCAAAAACAAAATAAATTTTTTTGTCTTTGTCTTTTATATATATTAGTGAGGTGTGATCTAAAAATGATGAAAACCAAATAAAAAGAGTGTGTATAAAGTTTGCTTTGCTTTTTGTTTTTAAGAGCCAATAAATAAAAAGAGCTTGAAGATGATGATTCATAATGGAAATGATGAATAGTTGCTCTGTTATAATTCCTTTCAAGTACCTAGTTTTCAGTCTTGAATTCTCCCCAGTTTTGGATATGGCTGTTTTAACATGAGAATTTGCTCTGAACTTGAAACTCATGGGTAGCAATGCTTGATCTAAGTCTAGGTAATTGATGGATATGTATGAGAAGGTCTGAGCTGCTATTTATCTTGTTCTAGTGATACTAAAAGTTCTAGAGATTTCTTTTGCATAAAAATGCAACATGATGAGTTCCTGTATGACAGAGCTTGAATTCCTACCAGAGCCAAACATGTTTATATTTAGGGTAGGAAAACTTCCACTTACATATGCTACTTGTTTTGCAGTGAGTTTTATCAAGCTTTGTTGATCCTTATGAGAGGTTTGTCATGCTCTTAAAATCAAGATCACGTACACACCACCCACATATGCACTACTCCTACACTAGGGGTAGGCACAAAAACATGCTTTCCATCTAGATCCACCCAAAAATGTTTTACTCCTACACTGGGAGAAAACACCAAAAAAATTCTTGATAGGTTCCATCCACCAAATAAACGCTCCAAGTTCTTGTTTCTATCTCTCAAAAGTTTGTCGCAGAAAAGAAGCATGGGCTATGCAAAAGTTATTCATAAAAAAAGAGAGAGAAAGAGATGAGAAAAAATGGACAAGTGTCCAAATTATCAAAACAATGGGTACTTAGATGCCCGCCTGAAAAAAAAAGAGAAAGATGAATAAGATAGCCCATGTTTTCTTGTAGATATTTCCAAATTCCAAAAGAGAGATAAGTTTTCAAGGAGCATAGTAGAATTAAGTAAGCCACCATAAATATCCACCATATTCCACACACATGCACATATTGATTTGATTGTATGACTCAACTCTCTTTGGATCCATTGTTTGACTTTATAATATATGCACTTTCTTGTTATCCCCATTCCTATGAGCTCCACATATGCCTTAGTTGAAGGAAGAGAAAGGCATAACATCATTTTTGCCTTGGTGAGGATCCACAAATACCACATATTTTGAGAGACTTGAGAGTGTCATACAATGGAATCTCTGAGTTTTATTTTGAAAACTTACAAAAAACTCTAGAATAATGGTTGAACAAAGAACTTGAGACATAGTGCTTGACTTGATCATTCTATCTTTCAATTACTCAAAAGCCAAGAGAAGGCTACAAGCCCCATGGTTGTATGTAAGATGAGTAAGTTTGAAAGTCAAATCAGTTTGTTCTAATTCGGAGGAGAATTCTTATTTGAACGCATGCGTCCTTTTGAGGAGTTGTTTCAATATTTTCAAAAATCCTAAAACTCCTAATCCATTGCTAAGTTTGGCATTGCTCAGGGGCAAGCAAAGGTTAATCTTGGGGGAGTTTGTTGATGGTAGTTACCATCCGTCATAAACCACCAACATAACTTGAAATCATGCATGAAAATGATCACCAACATAGACTTAGGGGGTTTAAACTAACAATTTTCATGAGTTTTGGTGAATCTGTGTTTTCAGCAGGGTTTATCTAGAAAACCATCAAGTTGGATCAAAACGTCAAATAAAATCACGCTTATCCACATCGAAATTAACTCTAGAAGGTTCTAGAGGTCACCAAAAGCCACACAACCGAAGCAGACCAGTAGCGGATGACAGGTGGGGTCAGCCGGCCCCACCTATAGGTCAACCTGCCATTGGGGCCCACTTGGTAGCCTCCGCTTCATATGTCGGTTCTCCACCGCCTTAAGGATTGCATCTACACCGTTTATTCAAGTCAGTTTGATCCGAGGGCTTAGGATTGATGCTTCGGCCTATATATACCAGTCCCTGCCCCTCCCTTGGCATCTGCCATAAGTCAAGATTAGATCAAAAATTAGGGTTTCCAGAGAGAAGAGAATAGAGCTCCAATTCTTCAAAGTTCTAGTATAGGCTAGCTAACAAGGTTCAAGTAGAGTTTGGGCTATTGCTTAGGATTTTGGATTTGCCATCTATGTCCGGTATATCCATTGTGTCCCTCCTTATTATATGACTTTATGCTACTTTAGTAATATGTTGCTATTTATTATGTTCCTAGCTTGCTCTAGTTATATGCTTGATATAATCATGATTGATTATGAATATATGCATTTGTTCGCAAAGCGCTTAAAGCTGAGGGTATGAAAGAATTGGTTGAAGCGAAGCTAGCTCTCAGATGAGCTAGGATATGAGTCAAGGCTATCAATTCCCCCTGACACCCCATAGCTTCGGCAGATCGCTTAGTCCCATTCATCTTCAACGTAAGGGCGCTCGATCAGTGAGCTATTATGCACTCTTTAAAGGGTGGCTGCTTCTAGGCAAACCTCCTAGCTATCTTTGCACCCCCACCTCCTTTATCACTGAGCGGTCATTTAGGGGCCTTAGCTAGTGATCCGGGTTGTTTCCCTCTCAATGATGAATCAAGTGAGTTAAGTGGTCAACACTATGTAAGCATGGTGCTTAAATATTGTTTACCTATAGATGCATTCTACACTCTAGGTCATGTGGTAGATCATGGATGTGACACTCCCATTGAGTCCTTTGTAGTCCACTCCCCGCTTGTAGAGCAAGTAGAACCCGGTTGCAAAGGGAGTCAAGCTCTGTTCTTGATCTTCCTTAGTAATGTTCCTTATGCATAGATATAGAGTTAGTTATGCTATAGATGAGAGTGTATATGCTTAGGTCTACAAAAGACTTAGTAAATAAGGAATGAGTTAGGAATCTTTTACTCTTAACTAATCTCTAGCCCCATTTATTAGTATCTATTCCTATCTCTGGATTACTATCAATACCTTACATTTATCATTTATTTATCATTTGACTTACCCCTGCTATAGCATGAGAGTTAATGATCTTGTCATAAGTATACATATTTGACAATATCTCTATGCCAACCCCATCGCTCCTTCCTATGGATCAAATATAAATAATGATACCCGATATACTCCTGGGTAAAATGCTATAATGGTATATTATCTGTGGGCTTGCGGATTACTTAATATATATATGTATATATATATATATATATATTTAAAAGTGTTCTCAATAATTACCAACAATACATTTCTGGCACCATTGCTAGGGATGACAACTTAGTATTAAGGTGATGCTAAGAAATGTGAACACTTTGCTCATGAGCCTTGCTATTTGCAGGAGCTATAGAAGATGGAGGCTACACATACTACTTTGGTGGCACAAACTTCCAAGGCTGAGGCAGCAGCCCTGAAGGCTCCATCTAGTGGTGCTGAGGCCGAGAAGACAAGGGGGCTGCCTCTACTCCTGTTAATGCGGAGGTGTAGTTTTTAGGCTTTTAGTTGCTAGTTTTAGGTTTAAGCAAAGGCGGTGTATAGCTTTTGCTAATATGGTGCCTTCGCTGATTAAGTCTTAGTTGTAAATTTGTCCTGCACAGGTTGCCTTCTCAGGGCCAGTGCAGGATGTGCTACCCTTAACTATGTATCAAGATGGAATTTATGTTAGTGATGAACTATGGGAATATTGGCATCAAAGTTTCCCAAGACCTTCTATTTTTGAAATGTTTGCCTTTGTATCATATGATATTGATGACGAACATGCAGAGTTTGTTAGATCTCTTACTTGGCAAGGGCCCCGCCCACCTATTTAGTTTTTGTGTTTGAGTTATGCTGTTTTATTGGCCTTCATGCCTTTGTAACTTATGATAGCAGGTCTTAATGCTTCTGCCATTCTGCTTTGTAGTTGCCTTCGGGCTTTTGTATACTTTTTACTTTCATTTCAATGATTATGTTTGTAAGGTGCTTTGTTGTTATATGTTTGTTTCCTTTGAATAAAGTTGTTTATACTCTAGATGGGCACTTGTTTGATTGCAGAATCTTATTTTGATTACAATTTGGGCCGAAGAGTTCTAGCTGATGGCGCTTATTTTCCTGCTCTTACCTTTGCTTCTCTCTTCTCTGGTTGCCATTGGGGATGAGCTTGGGCATCAGCGCAGAAAAGGTGGGGCGCTAGTCTTTGACCTTGTGTCTTGTGCGGAGGCTTCAAGGCTTGCTTTCTTGTTGCAGCCTCCTCTTTTTTGGTCTCTTGCCATTGCTAGGGGGCTCTAGCATATTGTAGCAGAAGAGCTGAGGTGCTCGTATTTGATCTTGCAGTTGTTGCAAAGGCTTTGGCACAATTTGAGCACTCATCGGAGGTGATAGTCTTCGATCTTGGTTCTTCTCCAGAGGCCACAGTGCAATTTGAACAAGCAACGGAGGTTGTTGAACTCATGCATGAGCGTTATGTTCGCTTGTGCTTAGATGAGTTCCTTGTTGCCTTTGGCCAAGGTAGAGCAGTTGTGCTCCCATCAAATATGGTTGATGCCAAGCTGAGCCCATCAGTATCTTCGGTTGTGGGGGGATATTACAAGTCTTCATGCGATACCCTTCCACAACCTCTAATACTGGCTGGTTTTAGGCAAGGTGTAGCTACACAACACCCATCGAAGGTTGTACATCACCTAATGGTAGATGCATACTACCTCTCCATGGTCTTCGCCAAGCAGCACGAGCTACTATGATTATGAGTCTTCGCATGGTGTCCCATGACTCTCTTAGTTTTAAGGAAACCCCTGCCTCTATTGCTTTCCTATCTTGCTCTATAATGTGGTGGGTGTTCTTTGCCTTAATCTCCCCCCTAGCGCTCTCTAGGGCTAGTGATATGGAGATGCACTAACTGGGGCTAGTGTAGGGGAGGGACGCTGTGTTTTATAGTTGTGTCTTGTATGGTTTAATAAATTTTGGCAATTGGCCAAGGTTTATTGCTTAGATATGTTTTATTGTCATGATAAGGTTGATAGATTTCTTTATACTTGGCGTATCTTTGGTTCTTTAATTTTGTTGTACTTTGGTCATTAATTCTTGACTGTCACCTAGTGCCTGATAGAGACAAGTCTTTGTTAGTTTTTTGCTCGATGCCTACGGTGGAGGAAGGTCTTTGTCCGATTTGTGGCCTTTTGGCCAATTTTGATAATTCCTTAATGCCTGATGGTGGACAGGACTTTGTCAAGGTTACAGGCTATTTTAGCTGTGGAGGTCGTTCCATGCTTTGTAGCCTTTGGGTATATGCTATGGAAGGTCCTATTTGTCGTAATGTTGTTTGTCGAATGTTGTGGCTCCGTTGCTAGCCACTTTTGACCTTCACTTTTCATAGTACTCCTAGGGGAATTCCTCTTTATGTTTTAGAGGGTTTTACATGGGTCCTGCCTTGTTAAAAACCTCACCTCCGCTAGGAGTCCCCCTTTTGTGAGGAAAAGAGTACATGCCCTTTTATGTGAAATGTAAAGAAAATGGAAGATACAGAAGAAGAACCTGAGGTGACCTTCGCTTATATTCCGCAAAGGCCATCCTCTTATAGCTATATGTAAAACCTGTGCAAATTGTCGATGTTCTAGGTTTGAGTAGTTGTTCTTCCTTTGCCATCTGTTAGGTAGAATGACCCTGGCCTTCTAGCAGCCTTCGCCGTGTATGGACCTTCCCACTTTGGTTGGAGTTTCCCTGCGCTCACCGCATTCAGCTTCCTTCTTAGGACTAGGTCTCCATTTTGTATATGCTTTTTGACTATGTGGCTATCTCTCCATTTCTTGGTCTGCTCTTGGTATTTAGTGATGTTTTGTCCTGCTTCCAATCTTGTGCCTTCGATTGTTTCCTTAGAATATTCTTCATCCGCTTTGAAAGCTTGCTTTGTCACTCGAAGGCTCTGATGTCTAACCTCTTCGGGTAGCATTGATTCTTCTCCATACAGTAGTTTAAATGGTGTGAAACCCGTTGCTCTGGATGTTGTGGTGTTATGAGCCCATAGCACTTTCAGTAGTTCCTCGACCCACTTTCCCTTGCGGAGGTTGAACAATGTTTTTGATATCACTGAGAATATTATTCTATTAGCTCTTTCTACTGCTCTATTTGATTTTGGGTGGTAGACTAAGGTGAAGGCTAGTCTTGTCCCCACACTTTTGCAAAACTCTTTGAATTTGTCTAAATCAAACTGCATTCCATTATCTACTGTGAGGGTTCTTGGTACTCTGAATCTACAGATGATGTTTTGCCAAAAGAATTTTTTTATAGATTTTGACATGATGGTTGCTAGTGGTTTTGCTTCAATCCATCTTGTGAAGTACTCAATCGCTACGACTGCAAATTTGTCCCCCCTTGCGAAGGTGGCAATGGCCCAACAAGGTCCATGCCCCATCTTTGCAAAGGCCAAGTGGGTGGGATGAGTTGTACTGTAGCCAAAGGTTTTGACTGATGTGGGGAGGTGCTCTAACATGCTTCACATGTCTTTACAATTTCTTCTGCGTCTTTGATGTGAGTTGGCCAGTAGGATCCTTGCCTGATGGCCTTCGTAGACAATGCACTTGGGCCTATGTGAGATCCACAAATTCCAAAGTGAATCTCTCAGAGGGGTTCCTTGCCTTCACCCTAGGTTATGCATTTGAGTAGCGGTTGGACTATGCCCTTTTTGTATTGGATCCCATCTACTAATGTATAGCTTCTTGCCCTAGCGGTCATTCTTACTATGCTTGCCTCATATTCTGAATGTTGTACATCGTTTATCTAATCAATGATCAAATGTCTCTAGTCTTCGGATTCTATGAGTAAGACTTGCTTGAATGCCTTTGTAGTTGCTTGTGTTGTTGGTACTTGGAGTACCAAGTAGAATGTTTTGTCTAGTATTGGCAGATTGTATACTGCTGCCTTCGCTAGCTCATCGACCTCTGAGTTCTCAGCCCTTGGTATGTATTTCAAGGTGAACCCTTGGAACCTCCGCTCTAGTGCCCTTACTGTTCCCAAGTATTTGACCAATTCTAGCTCTTATGCCATGTACTCTTTTTTTACTTGCCCGACCACAACCTAATAGTCTGGTTTTGCTAATATCATTTTTGCGCCTAGTGCCTTTGCTTTGTTGAGTCCTAGTATGAGGCTATTGTACTCTGCAATGTTGTTTGTTGCTTTAAATTCTACTCTAGCTGCATACTTGGATCGGAGGACTGATGGTGCTATCAGCACGGTGGAGGCTCTTGCTCCCGAGTGTCCCCAAGCCGCATCTATATAAAGTGTCTAGACTTGAGTTTGAGTTGGTTGACTTTGATGCACCGAAGATGTCCAATCTGCCATGAAATCTGCTAAGGCTTATGATTTTATAGTTGTTCTTAGCACATAGTTGAGGTCAAACTGGGATAGCTCTGTTGCCCATTTCCCTATTCTTTCAGAGGCCTCTTTGTTGCTGAATATATCTCCAAGCGGCTACAATGATGGTACTATGATCTCATGCGCTTGGAAGTAATGCTTCAACTTTCTTATGAGATCAAGATGGCGTATGCTATCTTTTTAATTTCTATATAGTTGAGCTTTGCTCCTAATAATGCTTATGAGATGTAGTCAACCGGCTACTGAATGACCTTGGATTCTTCTTCTTTCTCTTGGACAAGTACTCCACTGACTGTGTGGTCAGAGACTGCAACATACAATATGTTGGGGTTGTAACCTCGAGGTGTCTCAAGGCACCGATTAGTTAGCAGGCCATGTGGCCCGCAACACAATGGATAACAAATGCTCGAACGACCGAGGCCCAGTGAAAGTTGAGCAGAGTGGGCAAGGCACCAAGGCTATGGTCATTCCTGACCCCTTCCACCCGCATTAGTCACACGGCACTCGTAGGACACATGACCTCTCCCTGTCATGACCCCTAGAAGGGATAGGGGGAGGTCGAGCATAGCTAGGCACGCCTGCTCTGACAAGAGCAAGCATGAAGCACTTACCCCACAAGGACCGAGGAGACAACAATCACCTTGGTCTGGTCAAATACCATCCCTATGCCATGCCACACCGATGAGACAACATCACACCACGGTGGCAATAGGTACAACACCCACCATCAAAATATGGACCGACTAGACACTTGTATGATCCCATCCACTATGGGATGGGATCCATGACATGGGACTCAATGAAGAGGCCATCCAGACCAGTAGAGTGCCCCAACCTCGATGATCAGGCTCATGGCTCTCAGTCCCATAAAGCTACTAGGCAAACAATGGTCTAGGACGGTTACCTACTTCGGGTATGGTGCCCCTAGGGACCAGGAGCGATGACAGAAGGCATGACGGACACCGCATTGCACAAGATGGCTGATGAATCATCATCGAGGACATAGTGTCACCACGGTTGGCATAGTAGCGCAATGCCACACCCTGTTGCAACACAGCCAGAAGACCATGATGATAGCCATGACCGGACATGCACCAGAAGATGGTGTAGCTTGCAAGCCAAGTTAGCTAGGACCTCTCTCAGGCTCTTAACCCTTTGGTTGGGAGAACCTCCTGCTTTGTATGTGTCCTGGCCCTAAACTCTATATAAGGGCAGCTAGGGCACCCTCTCTAGACATTCTGAATCCTCTACCATTCCATTCATTCACCATTGTAGTAGGGCTCCTGGAGCTTCTCTTCGAGCAACCCTTCACCAAGCATAGGGCCTTCCACCATTCTTGCAAACCCTATTGTAAGAACTTTAGAGCATTCAAGCAAGGAACACGCACTCGATCATCTCTAAGACTAGACATAAGGTTTTGGCATGAACCAGTATAAATCCTCGTGTCTATTGGATGGTACCATCATCTTCCTAGAGTAACACGGCAATCGTATAAGTTTACTAGTCCAGTTTACAAAACACCAATAGTTGGCATGCCAGATAGGGGACAGTCATGCACTCTTGTCTGTTGAGAAGGAAGCGATGGCCCCTCACACCACTAGTGAACTCGCTGGTGGAATGGCCCATGGCAGTCACATCCGCCGCAAAAACTACAAGTTCATCAGCATCAAAGGGCCAGCACCTACGCCCACCCGCCGCTATGACCCAAGCCTCTGCCATGGAGATCTGGGATGCGTAGCCCATGGTGGACACCCTCTCAGAACTGCCTTCGGTGGCTGCATCCTAGAGTTCACTTATCCAGAGGGGCCAGTACCCTCACTCATCGCTAGCTGTGACTTGGTCTCCTGTCTAGGAAACCAAAGGTCCATGGCTCACAATGAACTCACCTAGGGAATGGCCTTGTCCAGCTACATCCCTTTGGGGAACCACATGGTTGACCACCTTCGAGGGCCAACACCCACTTCTGCCTTTGGTTGCACCCTAGACACTTGCCCTAGAAGTCTAGGTCCCGTGACCCATGGCGGACATACTCTTGGAACTCCCCATGGGGGTTGCATCCTAGAGTTCACCTATGTAGGGGGACTAGCACTCTCTCTCATCACGGCCACAACCAAGACTTCCACCTAGGAAGCCTGAGGCCCATGGCTCATGGCGAGCTCACTCAAGGAATGGCCCGCGGTGGCCGCATCCTTCTAGGGAATCCTGACATCGCTTGAACCAGCGGGTCTATGCCCATCTTTGGTTACTGCCCAGTTCATACTCACCATGTGGGGAAACTAGACTCAATGGTTGAACCATGCCTTGGACAATGCCTCCACCATCGGTAGGACACAATGAGCCAGGGTGCGCAAGAGCAGCAGAATCAACCATCGCCGCACGGCGGTGTCATTGGCGATCGGGAGGCTAGCCGACACGATGCCACACAAGGCCATGCCCAGAGCCTAGATTTGATCCTCTATAATGGACAAGTCACACAAAATGTTTCCACAATCTGTCAGCCATTGCTTGGATGCACATGCAAATAAGGAAGTAGCCCCCTAAGCACACTGTGTGCTGCAATAAGTGGATCGAACCACGATGCACTCAAATCCAGCTCCCACAGCAACATGTCATGATGGCTCCCCATCGAAAATAGAAACCACACCTAGAGGCGGAGACACAGTGGCAATGATGTCATCATGATAGAAGGATTCGAGCTTAAGAATGCACAAGCGCTCCCAGTCAGAAGCTACAACAAGCCAGACGAGAAGAGGCCATCCTCAGGGGCTCGCGGGCCCATCGGTGATATCGAGCTGGCAAGGAATGGCCCAAGGCTACCCAAGGGGTCGATCCTCACCAGTTGTGACTGCTTAGAGCGGTGGAGAAGCAACCTCATTAGCTTGTAGCTTAGGGACTGTGATAGCTCTAGCGCAAGCAAGCGCTCAGGGGCTCACAATGCCTCGAGTAGCAACTCCACCATGAATAGATGCTCGGTGGCTCAACATGCCCGAGTTATGACAACTAGATCTAAAACGGCTTTCAACACATCGGTCAGTAACATTATCTTTGGTTCTAGCCGCTCTACCCAAACACGTCCACTTACACATATGTAACATCCTGGCCCAGGGCTTAATAGGATTAATAGGATACTCATACCAATAAGTTACAACTTCTTTTCCGGAAGCCCATCTACAAATAACTCTGAGGTTAAGCGTGCTTGGCCTGGAGCGATGGGTGACCGACTAGGAAGTTCTTCCCGGGTGCACACGAGTGAGGATAAAGTGCGTAGAAAAGACCTATGTTGGTCTGTAAGGGCAATCTATATCCTAGAGAAGCTGTCAGATGTAAGCGGGCCCGGCCTTAGAGAGGCAGGACGTTACAGAATGGTATCAGAGCCGACTCTCACTGTTTCACAGGTGCGTGTGTCACAGTTGCGCAGGCATGGTGCGCATAGCTGGTGTGGATCCATCGTGGTCACACAGCATGGCATATGCGCTAGCTCTGGACACATGGACATGGCCAAGAGAGGACGCTCCTGGCTTGGGATTGATCGACGAGGACGTCGATCTCTTAAGGGGGTGAGGATGTAACATCCCGGCCCAGGGCTTAATAGGATTAATAGGATACTCATACCAATAAGTTGCAACTTCTTTTCCGGAAGCCCATCTACAAATAACTCTGAGGTTAAGCGTGCTTGGCCTGGAGCGATGGGTGACCGACTGGGAAGTTCTTCCCGGGTGCACACGAGTGAGGATAAAGTGCGTAGAAAAGACCTATGTTGGTCTGTAAGGGCAATCTATATCCTAGAGAAGCTGTCAGATGTAAGCGGGCCCGGCCTCAGAGAGGCGGGACGTTACAGAATGGTATTAGAGCCGACTCTCACGGTTTCATAGGCGTGTGTGTCACAGTTGCGCAGGCATGGTGCGCATAGCTGGTGTGGATCCATCGTGGTCACACAGCATGGCATATGCGCTGGCTCTGGACACATGGACATGGCCAAGAGAGGACGCTCCTGGCTTGGGATTGATCGACGAGGACGTCGATCTCTTAAGGGGGTGAGGATGTAACATCCCGGCCCAGGGCTTAATAGGATTAATAGGATACTCATACCAATAAGTTGCAACTTCTTTTCCGGAAGCCCATCTGCAAATAACTCTGAGGTTAAGCATGCTTGGCCTGGAGCGATGGGTGACCGACCGGGAAGTTCTTCCCGGGTGCACACGAGTGAGGATAAAGTGCGTAGAAAAGACCTGTGTTGGTCTGTAAGGGCAATCTATATCCTAGAGAAGCTGTCAGATGTAAGCGGGCCCGGCCTCAGAGAGGCAGGACGTTACAACATATAGGTGCACCCTTATCTCCATAACACTGCGACCAACCCATGTAGCGAGCTATAGAATGGTGTGCCCACACACCTTGCCTTGCCTTGAAACCGCTTAGGTTCCTAAGTGACCTACTCTGGCTCGTGCTAGTAGCTGGACATGAGTCACCCATGGAGGATGCATGAGAGGACACATATATATGTCCCATGACATAGCACAGATTGTAACCGTCCCAATGACCCCTTTCCCAAACATCTTTTGATCACTTCCCACGCTACGATGAGCTGGTAACCCACGTCCTGACCTCTCACTTGGGACACCCTGGCTGACCCAATGGACCAGCTCCTAGGCAAGGCTAGGCACCCGTGCATGAGCCTAAGAGAAAATGGGAAACCCGTTCGCTTAGGACTAGGGGAGCAAAAGGAAGGGGGCTCATGTCATTCTCTTGCTTTCTTCTCGCATCGTGCTGGATCTACGATCATCCTCCACTATCCTATCGATCCAATGGACCACACACATTTTAGCCCCACAGGCTAGCCCTTAGGCTAAGATATGCATTCATAGGCATATACCTAGGGGATGAGACACATTCCAATTTGAACAGAAAGTAAGTAAAAGAACAACATAATGACAAGCGAATACGCCAATCACACTCTAGGTGCAAAGACCCCAAGCACCATCTATCATAGAATGAGGGACCTGCTTCGAGCTTCTCCACATGTACTCATGGTGGGACAGAACGGTGAACTGTTTCCCAAACTCCTTACCGCAACAAGATGCCTCTTAGACCAAGCCACCTAGACCAGCTCTAGGGCAAAGTCAGGCACTCATGTGGATAGGGAGTGAAAGGAAATGAAGCGCCGCTCTGCCTGAGTGGGTGGAACGGGGAAAATCAAAGCCTATGCCCTCTGGTCGCTTTTTCCCCTTGCTTCAAACTAGATCGGTGACTGGACCCCGACGCCTCGACCGTAGCATTAGGCCACATAACATTTAGCTCTATGGGCCAACCCCTAGGCCAGAACATGCACCCACAATCACAAGGCTGATGGAGAAGGAGCACATTCCCACCTGAACAAGAGAAACACAAGCGGCAATGCAATGAGATGAAATCACACGCCAGCAACACCGCATGTGGGAGCAGCAAGCTCCATGACAACCAAGCAGCCCTCAGCATGCATGACTCTCGAGTAAGTAAACCCGCCTGAGCTAGAAGCAAATAGTCATTCATAGCCGACCCCACACTTTTGAGAGATGAAGATCAAGCGAACGACCTCAGAAAGAACAAATCTCGAACGATGAGCTCAATGAGGATAGAGTCAACAAGAGTGACTCACATATGGAGCACTCATGCTTGCCCAAATGACTATGGCAGGTGCATCATCCAACCAAACAAAACTATCAAAAACACCCTGAGGCCCCAAGGAGCATGACCCGCTCGAGAACATCGGTGGCCTCGGTGCACACTCAAACAACGTATCAGCGCCACTCCACCCGGGTCCACAGCAACCGCTCCCCTAAAGGGAGGCCTAGAGGGGAGCGACAAACATGCCACCCCTCTCGATTGTGGCAAAGCATGCCATGGCATGTGGGAATGAATCCCCATAGGCCAATGATGGCTCAACGATGAGCCTAGCCGAACAAGACAATTCACGATGGTTGACAACACAGAGATTAAGTAGATTGGGCAAAAACCCTTCACGCTGAGAACCACTGAGACAAATTGTCCTAACAATTAGCACTGGCGATGTCAAAAGAAAAATAAAAAAAAGCAACGCGCGCATTAGAGCCTCAAGGACTCATGCATTTGCCAATTACAACACTATCCTAAACATTAGGATCATTGCCTTCTAAAGCCATGGCTAAAGACATCTTGTCCAACAATCTATAGGACTAGATGGACATGAGCTTACAATAATCGTTAGATCCTCTCCCACTCATGATAGACATCTCATAAAGTGAAGAGACCAGTAAAAGGTGTCTCTAGCCTTTAGAGTTGCATCGCAGGCAAGAGAGGACTATTGAAAGAAGCCTCCGGGTAGACCACCTCGTGGAGCTCCCTCTAACATCTAAGGAAGAGGAGCCCACCAGAAACTGCTGAAAGGTCCTTGTTTGGTTTTGGTAATTGAGTGACAACTTAGGTGGACTAATTGTGTTTATGTGAGATACACAGGTGATTAGTCCACAGGTACATGTGTATGAGCAACATATGCCATGGAGGTGAAAATGGCTTGGAGATGTTGCAAAGCTCACACATGTGATGATGAAGGAGCTTATTGCACATGAGACATGACATTGAGTCATGTGATCAAGGTGGAGAAGATCAAGACAAGACTTGGCTTGATGGATCGGTTGCAAGCGTGAAGGGCAAGTCGAAGGCTTTGGAGTGATGGACCACATGGTGGTGAAGCTTGAGCAAGACTTGGCACCGATGGACAATAGCAATGGTGAAGAGCAAGTAGAGTCAAGATCGATGAACCAATATGATCATGTGATGATATGAAGAGGATCATATCATTGTTGATCGTGTTGGTGCATGTGTTGCATCGACATTGAAGGAGATGGAATGGAATGCACAAGGCAAAGGTATAACCTAGGGCATTCCATTTCACCGGTCATAGGTGTGTAGAGAAGTTTATGACCGGGTTTAGGATAGATGGCCATACTATCAAGAGGGGCAAACTTGTTTGCATATCGGTCATCTAGTGCCACTCGAGTGATCTAACTTTGCATTGTCGCTAGGATCGAGTGGCGTGGCAAGTTGAGTGGCTAACATCCTTTGGGAAATGATTGTGAAAATGCTAACACACATAACACATGGTGGTGTACACTTAGTGATGTTGGCACATTTACAAAGGAGGTGGTGTTTGCAGGGGTGAGATGGGTTTGGGTCCCTCTCTCCCTTCCGCCGAGTTTCGGCGCTTTCGGGAAAATGGAATGCCTATTTTCTATTGCGCCGAATGCAAATTCTTGTGGTTAGCACACTTGAGCAAGGGTGAAGAGAATGGAGAAGATGCTAGCGTCGGTCAACTGACCGGATGCTGGATCTGAATGCACCAGACACTGGTAGGCTGCGTCCGGTCGCGCTAACGTGGAGTGTAGCAGTAGCTGAAGAGTGACTAGACGCTGGCTACGTCCAATCGCGTACGACCGGACACATCCGGTCATGCTCGGGAGCTTACTGGAAACGACCGGATGCTGAGGGTCCAGCATCCGGTCAGTTGAAGCTAGAGCGTCCGGTCAAGTCAAATGACTGTTGGAACCGAGACACGTGGTCGTCTGCGAGCGACCGGACGCTGAGGTCCAGCGTTCGGTCAACTCGACTAGAGCGTCCGGTCGGCCCGACCGTTGCCCAGTGAAGGGGTAACGGCTAGTTTAGCCCTTGGGGCTATAAATAGAAGTGGCCTTCGGCCATGGCTGGTGCTGAGCACCTCAAGGGACTTAGTGTCCATGCTTGTGAGTGCTTGGGAGCCCTCCATCACACATATACTTGATAGTGATTATTCGATTGTGTGAGTGAGCGATTCTAGTGCGATTGCATCGTGAGGTTGCATTGAGTGGCACTAGGTGATCGAGTTGCAAGCCGGTGGTGCTTGTTACTCTTGGAGGTTGCCACCTCCTAGACGGCTTGGTGGTGGTCTCCGTCGAAGCGCGCAAGAAGCTTGTGCGGCGCTCCGGAGAAGTGCTTGTGAGGGGCATTGTGCTCGCCCCGTGGGAGCCGTGAAGAGCAACTCTAGTAAAGCATGTCATTGAGCTACCCTCACTCAAGGGGTAGGTTCTTGCGGCGCCCGACGTGCGGGCTTAGCGGGTGATGCTAATTAGCCGCCGAACCACCAAGTGAGCGGTCGACACAACGGGGACTAGCGTGTTGGCAAACACGTGAACCTCAGGAGAAAAATCATCGTGTCAACCTTATTCTTCCCGTTGGTTTGCATCCCCATTACACAAGCTTGCATTTACTTTCATATACATTAAGCTTGTGTTGTTGCTTTTGTAATTAGTTAGCTTGTGTAGCTTGCTAATTACCTTCATGCTTGTGTAGCATAGAAGTAGCTCCCTTGCGTGGCTAATTTGGTTTGTGTAACCTTGTTAGTCACATTACTTAGTTTGTGTAGCTAAGTAATTGCGCTCTCTAATTTGGCATTGATCGCCTTGTTATTGAGCATTGCTAGTGAGCTTAGTTAGCTTTGTGCTTTTGCTTACTAGCATGTGTAGGAGCTCCCTTGTTGCTTAAAGTACTAGCGGCATAGGTTTGTGTGACCTTGCTTCTAGAATTGGTTAGGAGAGCTCTATCTAGCCCGGCACCTTTGTTGCATAATTGTTATCCTTGCAAGGTGCTAGTGAACATATATAGTGGGGTATAGTCTTGGCTAGACCGATAGTTTTAATTCCGCATTTGTATCGGTTAGCCGACGCGATTAAGTTTTAGAAAAGACTATTCACCCCCCCTCTAGTCGCCATCTCGACCCTTCAAGTGGTATCAGAGCCCGGTCTCTCATTTGTGGTCTTCACCGACCCGAGAGGATGGCGTCTAATCGGCTAGATGATTGTCCATACATTTTTGATGGCACACACTTTGCACGATGGAAAAATTGGATGATATGTAATTTTAAGTATGTATGCCCTCAAATGTGGTGGATGGTAGATGTAGGCTTTTCTCATGTGTTAGATGAAGATAATCTAACTCAAGCACAAGAGAAATGCCTAGATCTCGACATCCATGCTACTAACATCATGTATAGATCTTTGCATGATTGCATATTTGGAGAGATCATGGACATGAAGACCACCCATGAGATTTGGAGTTATCTCAATGAGAAGTATGGGACGGTCTCCGATGATGATGATGATGAGCCCAAGGAGGAGGCACATGAGTGTGTTGAGCATAACCACAATTTGGTGATTGTGGAAGATTGCTCCACCTCATTGTCAAGTGAGGATGATGATGATCAATCCACTACATGTTCACTTGACAAGGTTGATGATGATGCCACAAGTGTTGCAAGTGATGATGCTACCCCATGCACACTTGATGGTGATGATGGTTCATGCTCAAACCATGATGATGCTACTACAAGCCCATCCACTACACCACATTGCTTCATGTCACAAGGTGACACTAAGGTATCAAATGATAATGTGGTTGATCATGTTGATTCATATGATGAGCTTGTTAGTAGACTTGCTAGCATGACCATGTCTTTAGAAAATGAGAAAGCTAAAACATTAAAATTTGAAAATGAGAACTCATTTCTAAAGAACTCTTGTGAAGATCATAAGAAATTACTTGATGCATATAAATCTTCACTTGATGAGCTTAAATTGAATCATGAGACACTACTTGCATCTCATGATGAATTATTAGAAAAACAAGCTTCTCTCATTAAAATATTTACAAAGAAACTTAAAAATAATGAGAGCTCATCACATGGGTCAAATGATCAATCACATGTTGTTGCTAACCCTTGTGATGTAGGCAAGAAGCATGTATCCACCTCTTGTGATGATTTATTAGATATGCCATGCTCTTCACATATAGATGCTTGTTCTACTTCTATGTCTTGTGAGACTAACATTTTGAAGGAGAACAATGAGCTCAAAAATGAAGTGAAGAAATTGAGCAACAAGTTAGAGAGGTGCTACAACTCTCAAGTCACCTTTGAGCATATGTTGAAAACTCAAAGAAACTATGGTGACAAGTGTGGCCTTGGCTTCAAAAAGAAGATGACAAAGGGCGAAAGAAAGAGAGAAAGAAAGATAAAGAAGCTACATCAAAGAAAGCTCTCTCACACCATGTGCTACCGGTGTCATGAAGCGGGACACTTTGCAAATGGTTGCCCTAACATCGAGAAGCTCAAGTTGAAGAAAGAAGAAGAGAGGCTAAAGCATGTCAAGTGCTTCAAGTGCGGCACTTGGGGTCATCTTACCTCGATGTGCCCAACCAAGAAATTGGTGAAGCAACAAGTGAAGCCTCAACCAAAGCCACAAGTTGAGCAAAAGAAGACACCCCAAGAGCAAATCAAGATCAATCATGAAGATGATGATTTGATGATCAAGAAGAAGAAAACAAGAAGGGGTGGAAAGGCAAGGCATCCAATGCAAATTCAAGATGCCAAGATGATGAGCAAGAATAACAATGCAAAGAAAGTCTATGCTCACATCAAGTGCTTCAAGTGTGGAAATATGGGACACTTTGCCTCTAAGTGTCCTAACAAGCTTGAGAAGAAGGCTCAAGCAATCCATGAGAGGCAAGGCAATGAGAAGCACCACATGAGCAAAGAAGAGAAGGCTCAAGCAAAGAGAAAGTGCTACTCATGCCGGGAAAGGGGACACATGGCACATTCATGTCCCCTAGGTAAAATTTCTAAGCCTATTTCAATTGATAATCATGATATGCTTAGAAAGGATGGCAATGGTACCTCATTGGTTGCAATTGCAAAACATCCCGCTACTCATACTAAGGCGTTGCCTAAGTATGTTGCTCCTAACTTGAGAGGACCCAAACTTATTTGGGTACCATCAAAAAGTAGATGATTGATTGTAGGTACCATCGGCATTGGAGGCTTGGTTCAAATGATATTCATCTAATTGGTCATATAATTGAGCCAAGTATTGCTAAGTGATGATCATTATCCCAATGCCATGATAGTTGAATGAAGTCCAAATGTGCTACAACATACAAGTGTAAATTTCAAGTTGTGGCGATTTATTGGAATATTTGATGACTTGCAAATAATTGAGTTGAAGCTTGCTAGTTTGATGATCATGAGCTAACCAAGGTATATCTCTAGTTGATCATTTCATTTGGGTGCATATGAGTTGATTGAATTAGATAAATATGCAATGTTGCTTGCTATGAGATGTTTGAATGGATAATTGCTTAGTAATCAAGTTTGGATTGATTTGTGTTGGATAAATTCATGAGATGACATTTAGTAAGTGATTTGAATGGATATATGTCTTATGGAAGTATTCAAACAAGTTAGTATCAAGTTTGATTCATATTTGATGAAGTATAGCTCAATTGCTTGAAATCTGTCCTATATTCAAAATCTGAGCTAGCTGTGATCATAGCCATGATTGAGTGATCAAATCTTATTGGATTGGCATGAAAATTGGTGTACATGCTCTAGATTTATGGTATAAGATTCTGTAGAAATTTCATGGAAATTGGATAAGAAATGCTTCGGTTTTGGAGTGGTTCTTTTCAGCTATAGTGCAGCAGTTTTCAGCATGTAGCAGTGGTGGAAGAATTAAAAATTTGGCAGTCATATGAGATCAAATGAAGCTAAAATTTTTATGGCTGCTAGATAACTTAGTGAAGCTCATCTCCACCAAATTATTTGGTATTTGGATTTGTACTTTGAGAGATATGCTTAGTTCTTTGGAGAGTAAAGAATCTGTCATAAAAGTGACAAATGTTGGATGGATCTAGAGTCACTTTGATTGAAAGGTCCTCAAGTTGAAAACATGTTTACAAGTGTTTGAGGTACCTAAGTTTGGTTTTGAAATGATCTTGAAGCATGACAAGATATGAGTACAAGGCCATTTGATTGTGGAGTGTATTTTGCACATATTTGGTACTCAAATTGGAAGATCAAGATCAAACTTAAGATGAAGATGAAGTTTAAGTTCTAGTGACTATTGGAAATCTTTTGGTAAAAAGAAAAGAACTTAAACAAGTAGAAAGAAAAGGACTTAAACAAGTAGAAAGAAAAGGACTTAAAGAAGGAATCAAGGTTACTCATCAAGTTAAGTCCATCACTTGGATCAATCAATCAAGTCATTTCAAGTGAGTATCAAGAATGGTTCTTGGAGAGAGGTCACTTCTCCCTAGTGTAGGGGCTTGCTGCCTATGTGTAGGTGAACCAAGTGTGGTACTTGGAAGGCTAACATGGAAGTGGTGATCCGAGGAACATTTGAGATGCTTAGTTGAAGCAAATCAATAGGGTTGATCAAGAAAAGCAAGCAACACCCAAAAGAGAGCTAATCATGATATTTCAAGTGGTATTCTCAAATTGATGCTCTTATGCAAGCAAAGATCAAAAGATAAAGCAAGTCAACCACAACAAGAAAGTGCACTTGATCATAAGTGGAATTCATTTCATATGGGTGAAGAATGGAATTCAAATTGGTATCTATTGGTCTTCACCAAGCTTTTAATTAGACTTCACATTGCTATTGGAGTAATGAATTGGAATCTATGTGACTATCCTCTACTCCAACATAGCAAAGGTATCATTGTAATGTGCATGATCATTTCATCCCTTACTAGTATGCGGTTAGTGCATATAGTACATGCTTCATAGGATCATGCATTACAAATAAAATGTTTCAAATTCATAGCCTACCACTATTGCTTGAATGATTACTTGATCTAGTGGTTAGTACATGAATTTGTTCATGAGCTAGTGAACCCAAGTACTTGACTTAATTTGGATTGCCAATAAGTGACAAGTACAACATTGGCAAGATAACCCTTGTAAGAGGTGTGAAGAAGCTTGTCATTGGTTCAAACCGGACTTGGAAGCTTAGGCAAAACAATTTAGTTCAAGTCAATCATAGAAGCTCATGATAGTGATAAGAGTACAATCACAAGACAACAATGCAAATGGATATCTAGTTTATATGTTTCAACTCACAAGTGATATCCTATAAGTGGTACTCATGAAGATAGCTAATGTTCAAGAAATGGTCTTTATTGATAAATCAAACAAGTGGTTCCATACTAGAAGATTCTTTCAAATGGTATTCACTTCCTACTAGTGATATCTATCATACAAATAATGGTTCCACAAGTGATCCTCAACTTTAAGTGATCATCAAATAAAGAATGCATCCCTCACCTACAAGAACTTAAGTGTATAAAATGGATGACCCATGCATAAGAATGATAAGATACAAGTAGTACAAGTTGCAAATTCTAAATGGTATCTACATGTGGTGTCATTCCAACATTCAAGTAATGTCCATCAAAAATGCAAGTCTCAACCATCTACCCCAAAGTGCATACCTTTGCATCAATAAGAAGCACACCTTTTATGGAAATTGATGACAAAGGGGGAGAGATTGTACAAAGATATGAAGCTTGGGGAGAGATTGTACAAAGGGGGAGAGATAAGATATGAAAGCTTAGAAGGTTGGACATGGACAAAGAGGGAGCAACATTGGAGAAAAGAGAAGGATCAAAATTCTTGGACAAGAGAAGCACACAAGTAGGGGGAGCAAGCTCATGAACTTTGATTGATTGCATTTGATATGTGCATAATCATGTGCTTGCTTGCATTGCATAAAGCTTTTAAATTCAATATGCATGCTTGTGTGGTGTATGCTAGTTGTAGAACTTGGATGATGATTTGATAACTAGCATGCATAGGATGGTAGCTAGACACTTGGTATGCTTTTCAAGTAATGCTAGTACCTTGCTTTTAATGTTGATCTCACAAGGTATCTAGTGTTTTATTATCAAGTGATATCTAGCTAACTATGGTGCTAAGGATGAACTTAAAGGTGCAACTACGATTGGTACATGCTTCAAAGGTTTATTCTATACACCTTAGCATCATTCGGTAGTAATTGCTCTCCCACAATTTCAATCTATGCATATGTGCAAGCTTCAAATTAAATACTCTAGCACATATGTAGGGGGAGCTAATACTACCATTTTGGGTTTATGGTACTTGTCCAAAATCATTTTCACATGGTAAAATTGCTTGGGCAAGCAACATGAATCCAAAAGAGTTTAATTTCTATATCTTTGTAGAGTTGTCATCAATTACCAAAAAGGGGGAGATTGAAAGGTCCTTGTTTGGTTTTGGTAATTGAGTGACAACTTAGGTGGACTAATTGTGTTTATGTGAGATACACAGGTGATTAGTCCACAGGTACATGTGTATGAGCAACATATGCCATGGAGGTGAAAATGGCTTGGAGATGTTGCAAAGCTCACACATGTGATGATGAAGGAGCTTATTGCACATGAGACATGACATTGAGTCATGTGATCAAGGTGGAGAAGATCAAGACAAGACTTGGCTTGATGGACCGGTTGCAAGCGTGAAGGGCAAGTCGAAGGCTTTGGAGTGATGGACCACGTGGCGGTGAAGCTTGAGCAAGACTTGGCGCCGATGGACAATGGCAACGGTGAAGAGCAAGTAGAGTCAAGATCGATGAACCAATATGTTCATGTGATGATATGAAGTGGATCATATCATTGTTGATCGTGTTGGTGCATGTGTTGCATCAACATTGAAGGAGATGGAATGGAATGCGCAAGGCAAAGGTATAACCTAGGGCATTCCATTTCACCGGTCATAGGTGTGTAGAGAAGTTTATGACCGGGTTTAGGATAGATGGCCATACTATCAAGAGGGGCAAACTTGTTTGCATATCGGTCATCTAGTGCCACTCGAGTGATCTAACTTTGCATTGTCGCTAGGATCGAGTGGCGTGGCAAGTTGAGTGGCTAACATCCTTTGGGAAATGATTGTGAAAATGCTAACACACATAACACATGGTGGTGTACACTTGGTGGTGTTGGCACATTTACAAAGGAGGTGGTGTTTGCAGGGGTGAGATGGGTTTGGGTCCCTCTCTCCCTTCCACCGAGCTTGCGAGGCGGGATTCGGCGCTTTCGGGAAAATGGAATGCCTATTTTCTATTGCGCCGGATGCAAATTCTTGTGGTTAGAACACTTGAGCAAGGGTGAAGAGAATGGAGAAGATGCTGGCATCGGTCAACTGACCGGACGCTGGATCTAAATGCACCGGACGCTAGCAGGCTACGTCCGGTCACGCTGACATGGAGTGTAGCAATAGCTGGAGAGTGATCGGACGCTGGCTGCGTCCGATCGCGTTCGACCGGACGCGTCCAATCATGCTCAGGAGCTTACTGGAAATGACCGGACGCTGAGGGTCCAGCGTCCGGTCAGTTGAAGCTAGAGCGTCCGGTCAAGTCAAATGACCGTTGGAACCGGGACACGTGGTCGTCTACGAGCGACCGGACGCTGAGGTCCAGCGTCCGGTCAAATCGACCGGAGCGTCCGGTCGGCCCGACCGTTGCCCAGTGAAGGGGTAACGGCTAGTTTAGCCCTTGGGGCTATAAATAGAAGTGGCCTTCGGCCATGGCTGGTGCTGAGCACCTCAAGGGACTTAGTGTCCATGCTTGTGAGTGCTTGGGAGCCCTCCATCACACATATACTTGATAGTGATCATTCGATTATGTGAGTGAGCGATTCTAGTGCGATTGCATCGTGAGGTTGCATCGAGTGGCACTAGGTGATCGAGTTGCAAGCCGGTGGTGCTTGTTACTCTTGGAGGTTGCCACCTCCTAGATGGCTTGGTGGTGGTCTCCGTCGAAGCGCGCAAGAAGCTTGTGCGGCGCTCTGGAGAAGTGCTTGTGAGGGGCATTGTGCTCGCCCTGCGGGAGCCACGAAGAGCAACTCTAGTAAAGTGTATCATTGAGCTACCCTCACTCAAGGGGTAGGTTCTTGCGGCGCTCGACGTGCGGGCTTAGCGGGTGATGCTAATTAGCCGCCGAACCACCAAGTGAGCGGTCGACACAACGGGGACTAGCGTGTTGGCAAACACGTGAACCTCGGGAGAAAAATCATCGTGTCAACCTTATTCTTCCCGTTGGTTTGCATCCCCGTTACACAAGCTTGCGTTTACTTTCATATACATTAAGCTTGTGTTGTTGCTTTTGTAATTAGTTTGCTTGTGTAGCTTGCTAATTACCTTCATGCTTGTGTAGCATAGAAGTAGCTCCCTTGCGTGGCTAATTTGGTTTGTGTAACCTTGTTAGTCACATTACTTAGTTTGTGTAGCTAAGTAATTGCGCTCTCTAATTTGGCATTGATCGCCTTGTTATTGAGCATTGCTAGTGAGCTTAGTTAGCTTTGTGCTTTTGCTTACTAGCATGTGTAGGAGCTCCCTTGTTGCTTAAAGTACTAGCGGCATAGGTTTGTGTGACCTTGCTTCTAGAATTGGTTAGGAGAGCTCTATCTAGCCCGGCACCTTTGTTGCATAATTGTTATCCTTGCAAGGTGCTAGTGAACATATATAGTGGGGTATAGTCTTGGCTAGACCGATAGTTTTAATTCCGCATTTGTATCGGTTAGCCGACGCGATTAAGTTTTAGAAAAGACTATTCACCCCCCCTCTAGTCATCATCTCGACCCTTCAACTGCCCCAATGCCACTTCCAGTAGAGCGGGGGAGGAGTGCCTAGCGATGAGCCTGTGAGTCGGCCGCTGAGTCGATACTCAAATGCTCCTAGACCCAGAGCTAGGAGTCACATGCCCGCCAATCATGGGGAAGCCCAGCGGCTTGAGCCTCCCATGGCATCATTCCTTCCCATCTTTGTGGAACTTCCTCTAACACCCATAGAGGACAAATGCCAATAAGGTGCGGTGGAGCTCGATCTCCGAAGGTCCCTCCCGGCGGTGGCAAAGCCGCCAGAATGGACCACGAACCATGATGCTCGATGGAGACATTCGTTCTCTCACTCAGATTGGATGTCAGGGAAAACTTAGAAGATAGGGGAGAAGTGGGATGAGGCACATTGCCCTCCTCTCCCTTGACTTAAATAGGTGGCACAAAGATGAAGGCGGAGAAGACGACGATTGACATTCGAGATGGGTGCAAACCCCAAGACACACTCGGAATCAAGAGGCAGAAGATGTGGTAGTTCAGTCTCCTAGGCGACACAAGACCTAGCAATGGTCACAGGAGGTACATCAAATGCATGTGTACACTCCACCATTTACTAACCACCTTCTTGTAGTGCAGGGGATGTAGAGGTGGCCAGGCAAAAGATTGAGCGGTAGGCGCCAGCGTGGCAACATATCTCGAGTAAGCCTCAAACCTTTTGCGTTCATTATCTTACAAACTCATGCTCCTGTGGTCTAGGGCGCATAACTATACATGAGAGGGCAGTGCCAGGACGCAACGTGGCTAGGGGAGGTCAATAGCCCCCCAGGTTCACTCAACGAGTGGCCCTCCACATCCATGACCCCGTGTCATGCATAGGAAACTCTCTATCAGGCCGATCCTTATAAGGGCTCGAGACCACAAAAGGGATACGGGTAGGGAGCAGATAGGCCCCCATGGCTGTAATCAGTGGTGTGGAACCACATGGCCATCTCTCCCTGTGTTCAATTCATCCGCTTCGAAGTCTCTTGGGTTGAACCCCTCTAGGGGGCAGGCATCTTGCCCTTTGGCCACTATGGAGGTGGTTGGGGACCAACGAGATTGACGACCGACAATTTATGGGATGTTTGACATGAGGCATAACTGAACTCCATGTTGATTTCAGAGGATATCGGGTCCTGCTTAGATTACCCATAGACCCCAATGAGGCGCACCACTCTGACCATGTGGTTATGGTGGACATACCTCTCCCCACATGGGGCAAAACCAAAACTGCTTGTAACAAGGCAACACAACCTATCGGGGTCAACAAGGGTGCTAAGGAAAGATGGAGTCGAGTCCACACGACCTCAAAAAAGGTTCGGGCCAAGCCCCAACCAACTCTGCCCTATGACCTAGGTCTCTGACCTAAAGCCTGCTCCGAGGACTCATAAACCGTCAAGGGTCCACAACCTCTTCAGGAGAGATCAATGAAGCAAGAGACTAGGGCAATGCGCAATGTGGAACCCAAAGCGTGATCACGAAGGAAGAGGTCGAGAAAATGCTTTCTCGCATCAAACCAAAAACCATGGCCCTGATCTTATGACCAGGGGGATCACCATGGGTGTAAAGGGAACATACAGGAAGGGTCATTCTTTTCACCCAACTCCGTGCAGTACAAGAGCAGTCAAGCCACTTGAGACACACTAAACCATGACACCGTTGCCAAGGCAGCATTGTCAGGGGCCTCAGAGGTGCCTGCTACAGGTGTGGTGGGGAAAGAGGTGAGAAATCACCTCCCGCTCCTCCCCATAGCACCCTAGCCCTATAGGTAGGGGCGCACAGGGAAGAAAGAATGGGGTGGTAAAAAGCCCTCAGGCCACCACCATCATGCTTCGAAAAGCATAAAGGGGACACCATGGGACGGCAACACCTCCCTCAAACTTAAGGCAACTTTCCAAAGCCATCTACAAGTTCTGGGAGAAACTAGAAGTTGTCCTTGGTGCTTGTGCTTCAGCAACCCAAAACCTATGGGTCTGGGTAAGCGCTTGAATAATGAGACCCCATGGTTAGCCTAAGCATAGCCCTAGTCCTTCCTTGCTTGCAAAATCCCTTCTAGCACCAGTTGTTGGAAGGGCGACGTCGGCTTCGACCACCGTCGAAGACCCCGAAAGGAACACTCGATGGGAGCCACATGGTCCCCCCTAAGCTTATCTTTCCCATTTATGCTCTCTCAGCAGGAATGTGGGAGATGATGTGTAGACACAGTGACATGTGATTCAAACGGTGGGGGAACCAGTACTTATAGACCCAGGGGGGATAGAGCAGCTCAAGACCCCCTCACCACATGGCAAACCATGAAAGGTCATGGACAATAATAGATACCTGCATAAGGTCAGGAAAAACAAGACCTCCCAAAAGGCAAGACCAATACAGCATCAACAAGACAGCTCGGCCTCTAGGTCATGAACCCTGATGCATGGCGCACAAACACGGCAAGGCTTGATGGCCATGTACCATAGCATCAAGGCATCTAGACAAAGCTAAACAACCACCTACCACATTAAACACACTAGCCCACAAGGGGTTGAGCAACGAAGCTCAAGTAGGATGTGACCACGATCCCATGCTCTAACGCATGCGCGTGCCAGTGCTTTCACGATCACTTCATGATTGTAAAAATGCTCGGGGGCTACTGTTGGGGTTATAACCCTAGGGTGTCTTAAGGCACCAATTAGTTAGCAAGCTACATGACCTACCACACAATGGCTAACAAAGGCCCGAATGATCAAGGCCCAGCGAAAGCTGAGTAGAGCAGGCAAGGCGCCAAGGCCGGGGTCATCCCCGACCCCCTCCACCTGACTTAGTCACATGGCACATGCAAGATGCATGACCTCTCCCCATCATGACCCCTAGAAGGGATGGGGGAGGTCGAGTGTAGCTAGGCATGCCTACTCTGACAAGAGCGAGCATGCCACATTGACCCTGCAAGGACTGAGGAGACAGCAGTCACCTCAGCCCGGTCAGACGCCATCCCTATGCCATGCCGCATCGATGAGACAACATCGCACCATGGTGGCAATGGGGATGACACCTGTAACACCCTAGGTGTTAGGCTTGCATAATTTGACTTGCATTGCATGAGCATAATCATCAAGCATTCATATATAAGCTTTTATATATAAAACATATAACTGAAACATGTGAAACATGCCTTGTTATTTCATGTTTCCTCATGCGTATGCTTATGATCATGTGTGAATACGTGTAAATGGTTGATTTTGGTCACTAAAGCACCTTAGCTACACTTAGGATGACTAATGGAACATTGTTCATGAAGATCACTTTATCTAATTAAGCTCCCAAGTGATGATATGCTTGTTGACCTGGGAAGTATTATGTGTAACCAATGTATGATATGCTTGTGTGACCTTAGGAATACCTTAACCACATTTAGAATGTCACTATGAACAACTTTGGTATTCATGTCTAGGGCTAGTTTGGTCTCTAAGTCATAATTGTAGTGTAAGTCGTCATTTGAAAGTGGTATGTTTGATATAGGTTGAACTATGTCATAGAGCCTTTGCATGGATGTGTACACTAAAGCAAAGTTGTAGTATTTGAGTAGAGCAATAACTTTTATTTTTGGGTCATAGGCTAGTTCAGCCCCTAACATACTTGAATTTGGCTCACAAGAATCAACATTTCACTGTTTTCAGCACTTAGTAAATTTTGCTAAGTCATTTGAACTGATAGTGTTGACGTAGCCGACTTTGTGATGATCTAACTCCCTAACTATTGAGAATTATACTTTGACCTCTAAAACAAATTTGTAGCTGGTACATAGCTCTACAAATCTTGTTTTAACTTTGTACACTAATTTGATACTGTTTAGGACATTGATTGGCTTGAAAACTCACTGTCAGGCTCGCCATCGGGCGCTGATGAACGCCGCATCGCACTGTGTCATGGCCGATCATAGGCAGAGATAGGCCACCGCATGGGCACCGCTGGCTGGCATTGGGCCCTCACTCTCTCCATCTCCACTGCCTTCTTTCGCGCTCGCCACGAAGAACCGAGCGCCGCCGAGCACCTGCACCACTCCACCATCGCCTAGCGCCTGCTCCACCACACCATTGCCTCCTCCATCTTGCAGCTAGCTTCACTGTGTTTCCCTCTACCTCCTTGACGTGGTTGTAGCGCCAAACGAGCTATGGTGACGGCAAAATCGCCAATTCCGTCCTCGCCGGAGAGCTCGGCTGCCATGGCCGCCTCCACGGCGAGCTTGTCGCTGCTCAACTCTGTTGCATGTTCCTTCACCTTTGTTGCATTAGGGCTTGGTTAGGGTGTAGTCTAGCCGATAGCATGACATTACTGTGATTGGTTGCCTCACCAGTGCGGAACACGATGATCAGTGCCATCGCGCTCTCATCGCCACGCCACCGCGCATGCGGGTAGATCCCATCAGAGCACCTCGCCTAGCCTAGGTAGTCACAATAGGGTCGCATCATCACCACAGAGCTCGTGCGCTCCTCGCCTGGCCTTGCTGTGGCCGGAGACGGCCGGCATACCGTAGCGCAGCACTGCTGTGCTGCCATGGCTGGTGACGAGGTGGCTCATGTATGTCCGCACCTCCACTACCTATGTCAATAGATGTGGGTTGGTGTGTAGATCACGATGGTTTGGTTAGTTTCACCAGAGTGCTCACCATCAGTGAGATAACGCCAGGCGACCACCGTGCTCTGCTTCGGCTCACTGACGGGTGGGCACCGCTGACCCGCGGGTCCCCTCTGTCAGCGACTATTAGTTAGGGTTTTTGTTAATTCTTTCACAGATTTTTGTACTAACTTTGAAAAATCATAAGTTGAGTTGTAGATGTCCATTTTTTGTGAACCAAATTTTTTTATGTTTCTTATAAAGTGTAGTATTTCATAAAAATATGAGATGTACAGTATATAGTATTTTTGTTGGTGAATAAAATATAGCTAGATAAGTGCTTTTTGAATGTTTATAATTTTGTAAAATGTGTAACTTGAGCTAGGGATGTGATAAAATTGTTATTCTAATTTTTCTAGTCTTGTATTGACATGCTCTAGCTAGGAAAAATATTAAACTTGCAGCAAACTTGATTGAAATATGATCTTTCTATTTATCTATTAATAAATGGCATTTTCTAAGGAAAATTATAGGGATAAAAATATGTAAAATATTGCTATGCAAATTTATGTACAGTAGTATGGCACTAATATGAAGCTAGGAAAATATATAATCTATTGTTCGACACTTTTCTATAGGGTTAACTATAATCACTAAAATAGACCTTGCTAGCTTGTCATTTTTGTATAGGATGTTACCCATGTGCAAATGGTATGAAATTTTCACAGTAATCTATTGTGAGCACTAGGAAGCTATTGTAATTTTATGAGAATTCATTGTGCACATTTGTTATATGTTTGTTATTTCCCCTAATTATCTAATTAAATAAATTAAGTCATTTAAATAAATAGATTGTACTTCACCATAATGTTTTCTATGGTTCTTGTGATGCATATGAACTGTTGGTGTTAATAGTAAGGCTTAGAAGCATGTATGCAACTAATTAAATTATTGCTTTATAATTCAAATAAATGACTACATGTATAGTTTTGGTTGTGTGGATGATTTCATGTTGATAGTGGCCTTTTCTGTAAAACTTGTTAATAATAAAGTTATAGATAACTTACTAATCTACCTTGTGTTAAATTTTCATGGTCATAGGTCTTAGGGTTTAAGAGGTTTGGCTGTTAGAAGTTTGCTGTCCTAATTGTTTGCTCTCAGGATAGATTTGATTAACTGAATTGTTTGACCAAGATAACTCTTGAATCACCTTAAGAATATTAAAACAAACTTCTAGACAATTTCATAATATTTCTAGAATGTCAACAACCATATAATTTCGATGTATATAACTCCAGTTATGGTTAAAACAAGTAGCTGCTATTTTGTAGTTCGGTAAATGAATTGCAAAAGTGTTTGCTTAAGTAATAGAGAAGAGATATGCACCTACTCAGTAGAATGGGATGCACTTGTTATTACTTTAACCATGCTATTGAAAATACTTATGAGAATGCATTCATCATGTTTTATCATATTATACATGTCGTCATACATGCATTCGCAATATCTTATTCCATGATCATGCATATAGGATCGATCGAGGAGAAACGTTGCTGGAATTCAATGCAGAAGAGGAAGGGGATCAGCAGGAGACTCCTCAAGCCACAGCTTTAGGAGAAGAGGAGCAGACTCCCAAAGAGCTCCATGAGTGCCTAGATCACCGCCCTACCTCTTTTCTCAAAGGCAAGCCCAGAGCATTCTAAGTCTCCCAGTGTTTTACAAAATACTACTTCACTCCTTTATGTTTGATGCATTAGGTTATAAGAGTTGATTGGAAACACTTGATGCATGGAACTACCTTGTCTAGATATATACACCTTTAACCCTATGTAAGTCTAGGATCAAATATATGCTTAGTCATGCTTAAACCGGTAGAAGTTGGGTGATTTCCTGTCACCTATGAGATATAGGTGGATACCGAAGCACGGTTGGCTATATTTGCTATCGTGGAAAAGAACCATGGGGTAATGTAAATGGAGGCCGGGCAGAGTCTATGTGTAGGTTGACTCATGTGATTCTATCTGTGTCGATTAAGGACCGTACCGTTGTTGGCGCTTCTAACAAGATTGAATGCATGCCTATCACTTAGCTGGCCGGATAACTCGTTCCAACCATGAAGCCGAGTAGCTCGACTCAAGCCAGGCCCCACTCTATTAGAGTGCGCACTCTGGATGCTAGTAAGTATGTGTGGGGAGCTAGACTTGAGCCTAAGGATAGGCCGGGCATGAACGTCCTGGCAGCTGGTTGTCCCTGATTGTGCGACGCTAGGCGAACCCATAAAATGTGGACTTGAGTTGTACCAAAGGTGGCCTAAGGTGACCATTGATTGGGTCTGCCTGGGTTTGTGTTAGGAATAAATTCCTAGCTGGTTGAAATCGATTCAAATCGCCATCTTTCTTGGATAGTGAGAAACTTAGTTAGTCCCAACATCATAGTAATTGTATTATGGAATGTGATGGTTCAGATAAACATGGAATTACTACACCGGCTATGGTTACTATTGTATGCTCCTAAAATGATATATCACATGTTTGACACAGGATAGTTGCTAATCTAGAGATGAATAGCTATAATTAACTTGATGACCTAAGTACAACTATATAACTATGTTAATCGCTTTTTATGAAAAAATGTTGTCAAGCTACCTCCACTTATAAAGTCTTGCATAATCCTTGGAGTCAATTTATTTATGGATTATGATAGGTAAGTCTAGCTGAGTACCTTCTCGTACTCAGGGTTTTATTCCCCTTGTTTTAGATGGTACCGTCTATCATGGATATTGCAAGAATTGCTTCTATCCCGCTGTGGATGAGGAGTGAGCCTTGGGCAAGCATCTTTAATAATCCCTCTTATATGCTTTTGTGGATGGTGATCATGTGTTGGCACTGTATTTGAACTATGTTGGCAAATGCTACTTTCAAACTTTAATTTGCTTCCGCTACTATCTATCAAACTTGGTTTCTAACAACTCTATCTCGTACTCTAACGAATGAACTATATTTGTGAACTTTGTGTAACATGTGACATGTATGTTGAATCATGTACGATCTTGGTTGTGTGTGGATTGTTTATCAAGACCCGTCGTGGTACTCAATGGACTACCAGGTTTATATGGGCTCAAGCATGACAGTGCAACCACTTGTGGGCTATCATTATACTTGTGCTCTTATAAATTGGTCAGTTCTACGATAGCTGGCATCAGAGCAAGATTCAACATTAATTGCGATATGGGTATTTAAAACAAAGGTTTTTGTTTTCCAAAACCAGTTTCTAGCAACTAATAGCTATATAAATAGGTATTTGAAACCTAGAGTTGAAATCTAAAGTGTTCCAGTGATCACTTTCCTTATGCCTAGTTAAGGACTCTTAGGTGGCTATTTAAGTACTAACATGGGGGTTTTTACTTTCATCATCCATACAGCGTGCTATTGTATGGATGCCATTCATTTGAGTGGTAATGTATGGATGAAATGCCTCTATGCCAAGGTAAGAAGGTAAGTTGATGAGTGGCATGACCGCAAGATGTGAGTGTGCGGTCGGGGAGAGCCAATTTTGGTACCACTATGTATGCATGCTTGCATGTGTGTATGGTGCGTATTTAATTGTGGGTAATAAATTGTCATCAGGTAGCTTTGATATGGAAATATATGTATGGGTATACATATATGGAAGTATTTAAATTACAACCTAGAGCCTAGATTTATATTCTACATATATAATTGTGGGGTTGGGATGAAATGAAACTATTATGCATGTACGCTAATAGCGAAACGTGTAGCCCGACTAGCTACGCTATATATGAGAGAACGTATGTATGCCACTATGTATGTCATTAGAAATAATTTTTCCTAAGTTTGTGAGGACGTATGGAATGTGCATGCATCATGATAAATCATTATTTAAAACTTGCATTGTTCCTCCCCTTATAGATCTCTTACTTGGTTCTATAACTCTTATCTATTATGACTTTGTCTCACGAGAGTTGCATATGTTGTTGGTACAGATGGTAGCACCGGCTAGAAGTGAGAGTTTCATGTTGATGTTTGGAACTCATGGTCTGCTTTGGAGGGTCTTGTACTATGTGGGGTATTATGAACCACCCCTCTATCACTAGAATGAAGTATACCTAGAGGGACAACCATGGTATGAAATATGACTAACCATACCAGCTCATACTCAAGCACCCTTCTGGTAGGAATGGAAACCAGAATATGAAGGGAGAACTCCTTGGGAAGCTGCCCAAGTAGTAGCCTTCGAGGTACTAGGTCAGATCTGTCAGCAGCACGGGGATGAACTTACCGGTAGTGCTGCTGGTATTTTTCCTCAGGTGGATCCATCCACAGTAGTATGGGCACAGCACAATCATAATGCGTTGATCCAAGATCGAGATGAGCAGGCAGACAGTTCTAGTCCCGCTATGAGCACCATGTTTGTAGTAATGAAGATGTTCTACACTCGTCAAGACACTAGGGACTTCTAGCAGGAGTCCTATACCACTTGCATGGATAAGCTCATGAGAGCCGAAGCTGCACAATGTAAGCTCAAGAAGCGTGTGCGCAAGCACAAAAAGGCAGCAAGTGAGGCTCGATGGGAAACCGATCTAGCCTATGTAGCTTTAGGAAATCTCCACACCCAAATGGAGCAAGTGGATCAACATAGAGCTACCGCCTAGGAGGCAAGAGCAGATGATCAAGCAATGTTAGCAGGACTACGGGAGCAGCTAGAGGCCACCCGTGTTGAGGCGTTCATAGCTACATGCCAGCAAAACCTAGCGAACAACCATGCCACTTTAGCAAAAGCAAAACGAGATAGGACCCATGTTGTGAGCGTCATGCAGGACCGTATTGAGAGGGACTTGCGTCAGCTGCTTGCATAGGCCCAACATGTAGTGATGGATCTTCAGCATGAGGTGCATTATCTGAACAACCAACTACACCTGATCCTTGATGAGGAAGACAAAGATCTAGAAATGTTAGTAGAAGATGAGGATGATCCTATCTCCGACCTCAACAGCGGTTATAATGAAGATTAGAATCGCCTAGGGACTAATTAAAGCTCTAGATGTATCCCTACTATTTGTGTATTGGACTTGTAGTTGAAGTTTGGTATTGACTTTCATGTAATATTGGTATTTTGCATGTTATTTCATGTTGGGTTGAACATTGATGAAATTCTAGTTTCATCTTACTGGTAATTATGACTTGTATGTTAACGCGCTGTGAGCCTGATAAGTGGTCAAATTGGTGATGTCATGTTGCGAGAATGAATTATTATGCCTCTGTTTATTGTATGAATTTAAGATTCTCTCCAGTAATTTTAGTTTGGCATGATTATACAATTCATCTGCAATCTTTTGACATCATCCAATAATCACTTATTATTGCAACTTTGCAGATGACTTGCACTCGTACTAGAGCTGGCTTTAGCTAAGAGGGCAATGACGATGACTTACCACCACCGCCACCATCGTCTGCTAATGAGTTCTTTGCACAATTTCTAGGAAGTCAAAGGAATATGGAGGAAACCCTACGCCTCATTGTGCAAAACACAGCTCATGCCCAGCAACAGCAAGAGGGACCTGAGCCAAATTAGTATAGCACTTTCAAGGATTTCTTAGACACCAAGCCTCCTATCTTCAAGGTGGCCAAAGAACCGCTCCAAGCGAATGAATGGCTCAACACTATTGAGCAAAAGTTTCATCTACTGAGGGTCATAGAACATCAGAAGGCAAAATATGGGTCCCATCAACTACAGGGACCGGCTAGGATATGGTGCACCCATTTCCTGTCCTCTTTACTTGCCAATGCATAGGTCACATGGGAGCAATTCAAGTTAGCCTTTAGGGGACATAACATTCCCCTAGGGCTAATGTGCATGAAGGCAGCTGAGTTCATGCGGCTCACACAAGGGACCAAGACCCTTACTGAGTACGTGCATGCTTTCAACAATCTATCCCGTATGCCCAGGTTTTGTTGACACTAAAGAAAAGAAGATCAAAAGCTTCAAGAGAGGCCTTGGCACTAAGTTGATGAAAACTATGGCCAACTCAAGGTGCACTACTTACAATGAGTTCATTAGTGATGCATTGACTCAGGAGAACCACAACAATCTGTATGCGGTAGCAAAGGGCCACAAGAGGGCAGCTGAGGTAGGTGCCTCAGGGACTTCCCAATCTAGAGCTCTAGTGGCAGCTAGGCCATTGTTTTGACCATGAGCGCCCAAGTTCAGGCCTCCTCCACCAAAAGCTCAGACCAACCGACCTCAGAAGATGTTCCGTAAGGTGTTCACCATTGCCTTACCCAAGGGGAATGGAGGGCAAAGAAGCTCAGCAGGACCCAAGAGCAATCAACATGCTTCAACTATAATCAAGTGGGTCATTGGGCCAAGGAATGCCCCCATCCTAAGAGGAACAACAATCAGAACCAGAGCAATCAGAGATAGGCAAATCCTAAAGCATGTCCTAGGTACGTGCACTACACCACTATTGAAGAGGTGCCCACAGGAGAGGTTGTCACTGCTGGTATGTTTCTTGTTAACAAGCATCCTACCATTGTTTTATTTGACTTGAGAGCTTCTCATTCATTTATGAGCCAATCATTTGCATCTAGACATGATCAGAAAGTAATTGAGGTAAGCAAGGGTGGTTATAGTATAAGTTCAACTAGGGCTACTATCTCTACAAATAAGATAGTCAGAAATGTGCTCATCTCTATACAAGAGAGGGAGTATACGATGGATTTGATAGTATTGCCTGGATTATCCATAGATGTGATATTAGGCATGAGTTGGATGAGCAATCATGGTGTTCTCATTGACACTAGCACTCGCACTATTATGTTGAGAGAACCAAAGGGAGGTAATGCTTTTCTAGTACCACTTTCCTGAAATTTTGAACTCCAACACTTTGCTTGTGCTATCCAAGCCACTACCCTGTGTGATATCCTAGTGGTTTGTGAGTTTCCTGATGTATTCCCAGATGAGTTACCAAGTTTACCACTAGATAGGGATGTGGAATTTAAGATTAAGTTAGTGCCAGGCATGGCACCTATCTCAAGGAGACCCTATAGGATGCCACCAAATGAGCTAGCTAAACTTAAAATTTAGTTATAAGAACTGTTGGACAAAGGTCTCATTCAACCTAGTTCGTCTCCATGGGGATGTCTAGCATTGTTTGTAAAGAAGAAGGACAAGTCCTTGAGAATGTGTGGATTATAGACCACTAAATGGTGTGACCATCAAAAACAAGTATCCTTTGCCTCATATCGATATTTTGGTCGATCAGTTGGCAAAAGCAAAGGTGTTCTCCAAGATTGGCTTAAGGTCAGGCTATCATCAGATAAAGATCAGGCCAGAGGATATACCTAAAATAGCTTTCTCCACTAGGTATGGCTTGTACAAGTATTTGGTCATGTCTTTTGGACTGATGAATGCTCCTGCCTACTTCATGTACTTGATGAATTCGATATTCATGCCCGAGCTCAACAAGTTCGTGGTTGTGTTTATCAATGATATCTTGATTTATTTGAAGAATGAGGCAGATCATGCAGAGCATCTGAGAATTGTTCTGTCTAGAGTGAGGGAACATAAGTTATATGCAAAGTTTAGCAAGTGTGAATTTTGGTTGAGCAAAGTACCTTTCTTGGGTCACATCTTATCAATAGAGGGAATTTCTATAGACCCATCTAAAGTACAAGAGGTCATGGATTGGAAGGCCCCGACTTCAGTTCATGAAGTTTGGAGTTTTCTAGGGTTAGCAGGTTATTATCATCGTTTCATTCTGGATTTCTCCAAGATAGCTAAGCCCACGACTAAACTACTTTAGAAAGATGAGAAGTTCAATTGGACACTAGAGTGTGACGCAGCTTTTCACACCCTAAGGACTCTATTAACTACAGCACCTGTTTTAGCACAACCCGACATTGAAAAGCCTTTCGATGTGTTCTACGATGCATCGGGTATAGGTTTGGGGGTGTGCTCATGCAAGAAGGAAGAGTGATTGCCTATGCTTCTTGGCAGTTGAGAAAACATGAAGTCAATTACCGTACGCATGATTTAGAGCTTGTAGCAATTGTTCATGCATTAAAGATATGGAGACATTATTTGTTGGAAAATGTATGTCATATGTATACTGACCACAAAAGTCTCAAATATATCTTCACTCAACCTGAGCTAAACATGAGACAGCGAAGATGGTTAGAGCTAATCAAGGACTAAAATTTAGAAGTGCACTACCATCCTGGGAAAGCCAATGTTGTAGCAGATGCACTTAGTTAGAAATCTCATTGCAACACATTGGAAGCATTGTTGGAGGATGGATCTAATTTGTTACATCCTATTGTGCTGCACAATATCACTATTAGTTGTTCACTTGAGGGCAAAATCATAGAACTGCACAAGACAGATGTAGGTATATTTCACATCAAGAGGAAGATGCAAGAGCAAGAAACTAAGCATTTCAGATTAGATGAAAGAGGTGTGCTATGGTTTGAGGACCGACTTGTGGTACCGAAAGACCGTGAGCTTAGAAATCAAATTTTAGATGAAGTTCATTTGCCTAAATTGTCTATCCTTCCGGGTAGTAGCAAAATGTATCAAGATTTGAAAACCCATTTTTGGTGGACCAAGATGAAGAAAGAGATCGCCGCCTATGCCGCTAGGTGTGATAACTGAAGTAGAGTAAAGGCTGTTCATTTGAAATCTGCCAGATTACTTTAGCCATTGCCTGTTCTAGGCTAGAAATGGGAAGAAGTAAGTATGGACTTTATCATAGGCCTTCCAATGACACAACAAGGTCATGATTCAATATGGATTATTGTAGATCGTCTCACCAAGTCAGCACATTTTATACTGGTGAACACAAGGTATCTAGCTAGGAAGTACGCTGAGTTGTATGTTTCTCAAATTGTGAGACTACATGGAATACCTAGGCCTATAATCTCAGATCAAGGACCACAGTTTATAGCTCATTTCTGGGAACACTTGCACCAAGCTTTGGGGACTAAACTAATTAGAAGCTCAGCATACCATCCACAAACTTTCGAATAGACTGAGTGAGTGAACTAGATCTTAGAAGATTTGCTGAGAGCTTGTGTTATATCTTCCAAGGGTTCATGGGAGAAATGGCTACCTTTAACTGAGTTCTCCTACAACAACAGTTATCAAGCAAGCATCAAGATGGCTCCGTTTGAAGCCTTGTATGGTAGAAAATGTAGAACTCCATTGAATTGGATTAAGCCCGGTGAAAGAAGATACTTTGGCATTGACTTTGTCACCGAAGCTGAAGAGCAGGTGCGCATTATCCAACAGCATATGAAAGTAGCTCAGTCAAGACAAAAGAGTTATGCTGATAAAAGAAGAAGACCACTGACTTTTGAAGTGGGAGATTATGTATACTTGAAAGTGTCACCCATGAAAGGAGTATAGAGATTTGGAGTGAAAAGAAAGCTTGCACCTAGATATGTAGGGCCATATAAGATTACTGAATGGAAGGGGAATGTCGTTTACAAGTTACAGCTTCCCCCAAAGATGAGTGCCAATTTTGATGTCTTCCATGTTTCTTAGTTGAAGAGATGTCTTCGCATACCTAAGGAAGCCATTGCACCCACCAATATTGAGCTCCAATCGGATTTGACCTATGAAGAGAAACCAATCTGAGTGTTAGAAGAGATGGAAAGAGTAACACGGAGTAAGGTCATTAAGTTCTACAAGGTGGTGTGGAATAACCACAGTGAACAAGATGATTACTTATGTGAGGTTTATCCCGTCTTTGTCAAAGAATGGTAGGTCTTGCAAATCTTGGGACGAGATTTCTATAAGGGGTAGGGGTTGTAACACCCTAGGTGTTAGGCTTGCATAATTTGACTTGTATTGCATGAGCATAATCATCAAGCATTCATATATAAGCTTTTACATATGAGACATAAACTGAAACATGTGAAACATGCCTTGTTATTTCATGTTTCCTATGTGTATGCTTATGATCATGTGTGAATAAGTGTAAATGGTTGATGTTGGTCACTGAAGCACCTTAGCTACACTTAGGATGACTATTGGAACATTGTTCATGAAGATCACTTTATCTAATTAAGCTCCTAAGTGATGATATGCTTATTGACCTAGGAAGTATTATGTGTAACCAATGTATGATATGCTTGTGTGACCTTAGGAATACCTTAACCATGTTTATAATGTCACTATGAACAACTTTGGTATTCATGACTAGGGCTAGTTTGGTCTCTAAGTCATAATTGTAGTGTAATTCATCATTTGAAAGTGGTATGTTTGACATAGGTTGAACTATGTCATAGAGCCTTTGCATGGATGCGTATGCTAAAGCAAAGATGTAGTATTTGAGTAGAGCAACAACTTTTATTTTTGGGTCATAGGCAAGTTCAGCTCCTAACATACTTGAATTTGGCTCACAAGAATCAATATTTCACTGTTTTTAGCACTTAGGAAATTTAGGTAAGTCATTTGAACTGACAGTGTCGACACAGCCTACTTTGTGATGATCTAACTCCCTAACTGTTGAGAATTAGACTTTGACTTCTAAAAAAATTTGTAGCTGGTACATAGCTCTACAAATCTTGTTTTAACTATGTACACTAATTCGCCACTATTTAGGAGATTGATTGTTTGAAAACTCGCTATCAGGCTCGCCATCGGGCGCTGATGAACGCCGTGTCGCACCATGTCATGGCCGACCATGGGCAGAGAAAGGCCACCACTGGCCAGCATTAGGCCCTTGCCGTAGCGCGCTGGCACTTGATATCTGAGACCCCGCGCACCTCCTCTCGCACTCAGGTGCTCACTCTCTCCCTCTCCACTGGGTTCTCTTGCGCTCGCCGTGGAGAACCGAGCGCCGCCGAGCACCTACACCACTCCACCATTGCCTAGCACCTGCTCCACCGTGCCATTGCCACCTCCATCTCATAGCTAGCTTCGATGTGTTCCCCTCTACCTCCTTGATGTGGTTGCAGCGCTAGACGAGCTACGGTGAGGGCGAAATCTTCATTTCCGTCCTCTCCGGAGAGCTCGGCTTCCATGGCCGCCACCACAGTGAGCTCACCGCTGCTCAACTCTGTCACACATTCCTTCACCTTTGTTGCATTAGGGCTTGGTCAGGGTGTACTCTAGCCGGTAGCATGACGTTACTGTGATTGGTTGCCTCGCCGATGCGGAACACGATGGCCAGCGCCATCGCGCTCTTACCGCCGTGCCACTGCGCACACGGGCAGATCTTGTCAGAGCACCTCACCTAGTCTAGGTAGTCGCAATAGGGTCACATCATCACCACGGAGCTCATGCGCTCTTCACCTGGCCTTTCTGTGGTCGGAGACGACCGGCGACGAGGTGGCTCATGTACGTCCACACCTCCAATACCTATGTCAGTAGATGCGGGTTGGTGTGTAGATCACGATGGTGTGGTTAGTTTCACCGGAGTTCTCACCGTCGGTGAGATAACGCTGGGCGACCACCGTGCTCTACTTCGGCTCACTGACGGGTGGACTCCACTGACCCATGGGTCCCCTCTGTCAACGACTACTAGTTAGGGTTTCTGTTAATTCTTTCATAGATTTTTGTACGAACTTTGAAAAATCATAAGTTGAGTTGTTGATGTCCATTTTTGGTGAACTAAATTTTGTTGTGTTCCTTATGAAGTATAGTATTTTATAGAAACATGAGATGTATAGTTTCTAGTATTTTTGTTGGCGAATAAAATATAGCTAGATAAGTGCTTTTTTAATGTTTATAATTTTGTAAAATGTGTAACTTGAGCTAGGGATGTGATAAAATTGTGATTCCAATTTTTCTAGTCTTGTATTGACATGCTCTAGCTAGGAAAAATATAAAACTTGCAGTAAACCTGATTGAAATATGATCTTTCTATTTATCTATTAATAAATGGCATTTTATGAGGAAAATTATAGGGATAAAACTATGTAACATATTGCTATGCAAATTTTTGTACAGTAGTATGGCACTAATATGAAGCTAGGAAAAATATATAATCTGTTATTTGACACTTTTCTAAAGGGTTAACTATTTTCACTAAAATAGACCTTGCTAGTTTGTCATTTTTGCATAGGATGTTACCCATGTGCAAATGGTATGAAATTTTCAAAATAATCTATTGCAAGTACTAGGAAGCTACTGTAATTTTATGAGAATTTATTGTGCAAATTTGGTATATATTTGATATTTCCCCTAATTATCTAATTAAATAAATAAAGGCATTTAAATAAATAGATTGTGCTTGACCATAATGTTTTCTATGGTTCTTGTGATGCATATGAACTGTTGGTCTTAATAGTAAGGCTTATAAGCAAGTGGTTGTATACAACTAATTAAATTATTGCTTTATAATTCAAATAAATGCCTGCATGTATAGTTTCGGTTGTTTGGATGATTTCATGTTGATAATTGCCTTTTCTGTAAAACTTGTTAACAACAAAGTTGTAGATAACTTTCTAATATACCTTGTGTTAAATTTTCATGGTCATAGGCCTTAGGGTTTAGGAGTTTTGGCTATTAGAAGTTTGCTGTCCTAATTGTTTGCTCTCAGGATAGATTTGATTAATTGAATTGTTTGACCTAGATAACTATTGAATAACCTTAAGAATATTAAAACAAAGTTGTAGACAATTTCATAATATTTCCAAAATGTCCACAACCTTATAATTTCAATTTATATAACTCCAGTTAAGTTTAAAAGAAGTAGCTATTGTTTTGTAGTTCTATAAATGAATTGCAGAAGTGTTTGCTTAAGTAATAGAGAATAGATATGCACCTACTCGATAGAATGGGATGCACTTGTTATTACTTTAACACCATGCTATTGAAAATACTTACGAGGATGCATTCATCACATTTTATTATATTATACATGTCGTCATACATGCATTCGCAATATCTTATTCTATGATCATGCATATAGGATCGGCCGAGGAGATAACGTTGCTGGAATTCAACGAAGAAGAGAAAGGGGATCAGCAGGAGACTCCTCAAGCCATAGCTCTAGGAGAAGAGGAGCAAACTCCCAAAGAGCTCCCTCAGTGCCTAGATCACCGCCCCACCTCTTTTCTCAAAGGCAAGCCCCGGAGCATTCTAAGTATTCTAGTGTTTTACAAAATACTACTTGAGTCCTTTATGTTTGATACATTAGGTTATAAGAGTTGATTGGAAACACTTGATGCATGGAACTACCTTATCCATATATAAACACCATTAACCCTATGTAGGTCTAGGATCGAATATATGCTTAGTCATGCTTAGACCGGTAGAAGTTGGGTGATTTCCTGTCACCTACGAGATATAGGAGGATACAGAAGCACGGTTGGCTATATTTGCTATCATGAAAAAGAACCATGGGGTAACGTAAATGGAGGCCAAGTGGAGTCTATGTGTAGGTTGACTCATGTAATTCCGTCTGTGCCGATTAAGGACCGTACCGTTGTTGGAGCTTCTAACAAGATTGAACGCATGCCTATCACTTAGCTGGCCGGATAACTCGTTCCAACCGTGAAGCCGAGTAGCTCAACTCAAGCTGGCCCCCGCTCTATTAGAGTGCGCACTCTGGATGGTAGTAAGGAAGTGTGGGAAGCCAGACGTGAGCCCAAGGGCAGGCTAGGCCTGAACGTCCTGGCAGCTAGTTGTCCCTAATTGTGCGGCGCTGGGCGAACCCGCGAAATGTGGACTTGAGTTGTACCAAAGGTGACCGTTGATCGGGTCTACCTAGGTTTGTGTTAGGAATAAATCCCTAGCTGGTTCAAATCGATTCGAATCGTCGCCTCTCCCGGATAGTGAGAAACTTGGCTAGTCCCAACATCGTAGTAATTGTATTATGGAATGTGATGGTTCGGATAAACATGGAATTACTACACCAGTTATGGTTACTATTGTATGCTCCTAAAATGATATATCATATGTTTGGCACAGGATAGTTACTAATCTAGAGATGAATAGCTATAATTAACTTGATGACCTAAGTACAACTATATAACTGAGTTAATTGCTTTTTATGCAAAAATGTTGTCAAGCTACCTCCACTTATAAAGCCTTGCATAATCCTTGGAGTCAATTTATTTCTGGTTTATGACAGGTAAGTCTAGCTGAGTACCTTCTCGTACTTAGGGTTTTATTCCCCTTGTTGCAGATGGTACCGTCTATCACAGATATTGCAAGAATTGCTTCTATCCCGCCATGGATGAGGAGTGAGCCTTGGGCAGGCATCTTTAATAATCCCTCTTATATGCTTTTGTGGATGGTGATCATGTGTTGGCACTGTATTTGAACTATGTTGGCAAATGCTACTTTTGAACTTTAATTTGCTTCCGCTACTATCTATCGAACTTGGTTTGTAATAACTCTATCTCATAATCTGATGAATGAACTGTATCTGTGAACTTTGTGTAACATGTGACATATATGTTGAATCATGTATGATCCTGGTTGTATGTGGATCGTTTATCGAGACCCATCATGGTACTCACTGGACAACCGGGTTTATATGGGCTCAAGTATGACAATGCAACCACTTATGGGCTGCCATTGTACTTGTGCTCTTATAAATTGGTCGGTTCCGTGACAACACCCATTGTCCAAATACAGACCAACTAGATGCTTGTATGATCCCATCCACTATGGGATGGGATCCATGATAAGGGACTCAACGAAGAGGCCATCAAGACCAGTAAAGTGCCCCAACCCCGATGATTGGGGTCATGGCTCTCAGTCCTATAAAGCCACCTGGTGAATGATGACCTAGGGCGGTTACCTACTTTGGGTATAGTGCCCCTGGGGACCAGGAGCGATGACGGAGGGCACGACGAACACCGTGTTGCATAGGACGGCTGATGAATCATCATCAAGGCTATAGTGTTGCCATGGTTGGCATAGTAGCGCCATGCCACACCTTGTTGCAATGCGGCCAGAAGACCATGACGGTAGCCATGACTGGACATGCACCAGAAGATAGCATAGCTTGCAAGCCAAGTTAGCTAGGACCTCCCTCAGGTTCTTGACCCTTTGGTTGGGAGAAGCTCCTGCTTTGTATGCACTCTGGCCCCAAACTCTATATAAGGGTAGCCAGGGCACCCTCTCTAGACATTCTAAATCCTCTACCATTCCATTCATTCACCATTGTAGTAGGGCTCCTAGAGCTTCTCTTCGGGCAGCCCTTTGCCTAGCATAGGACCTTCCACCATTCTTGCACCCCCATTGTAAGAACTTCAGAGCATTCAAGCAAAGAACACACACTCAATCATCTCTAAGACTAGACATAGGGCTTTGGCTTGAACCAGTATAAATCCTCATGTCTATTGGATGCTACCATCATCTTCCTAAAGCAGTGCAACAATCGTATAAGTTTACTAGTCTAGTTTACAAAATACCGACACAATAGTAGTGGTGCCTCCGGATCTGGTACTGTAACTAGGAGTTTTGAAGCCATGCAGCTTTTGAGCTATTGGAAAGCTTTTGACTGTTCTGGCCCCCATTCCACTTTGTCTCTACCTCTCAGAGCTTAGAAGAATGGAACGCTCGTTCTACTGATTTTGAGATGAATCTATTTAGTGCTGCTATTCTTCCTATGAGCTTCTGAACTTCTTTTTTGGTTGATGGTTCTACCATTAAGATTATGGCCTTCATCTTTTCTGGATTGGCTCTTATGCCTTTGAGTCCTATAATATATCCAAGCATTTTGCCTCAGCTTAGGCCGAAGACAATTTTTTGGGTTTAGCTTGAGTCTAGCTTCCCTGAGGTTGGTGAAGGTTTCTTTGAGATCTGCAATGTGATCCTGGTTGATCCCATGTTCTTTAGTCCTTCGGGCATTCTAATGTAACAGTATGTTCCAAAAGGAGTAATGAAACTTGTTTTTTCCTTGTCTTCCTTGTTGAGCTAGATCTGGTGGTATCTTGAGAAACAATCCTGGAGTGAAAAATGTTTGTAGCCTGCCACCTTATCAATGGAGGTATCTATCCTTGGTAGTGGAAATGGATCTTTCTTACAAGTCTTGTTTAGGTCTGTGAAATCTATGCATATCCTCATCTTCCCAATTTTTTGGGTACTAGCACTACATTTGTCAGCCACTCTGAGTACTTGACTTCTCTGATTCATTTGCATCTAATAGTCTCTGTACCTCGGTCTTCACTGCTAAGATTCTATCTTCTGACATTTTCCTTTGTCACTGCTTTCTTGGCTTCATTTTGGGGTTAATGTCAAGAGAGTGTTGTATGATATCTCTGCTGACTCCTTTCAAGTCAGAGGTTGACCAGGCGAAGACGTCTTTGTTTTTTGCTAAGGTTTCTACTCTGCTTGTTCTTCCTTCAAAAGGTTGCCTCTGATAGTGACATTTCTATCTAGCACTACATTCTCCAATGGGACTGATTTTGTTTCTTCTTGATCTTTGAGATCTGTTTTCCCCTTTGGCATGTCTGGAGGCTCTGGTTCGTTGCTCTTGGCTAACTCGATAGAGTTAATGTTGCGTTGTGACTTGTAGATGGCTCTCTCTATGTTTCTTGCCTCTTTCTGACTACTGTGGACTGTGATGGTGCCATGCAAAGCTGGCATTTTCATACACAAGTAGCCCATATGGATGGCTACATTGAACTTGTTTGCAAACCCACTACCGAAGATGGCATTATATGGGTAGTAGAGATCTACTACATCGAAGGTCATGTATTCTGTTCTTGCATTTTCTTGGCCTTCGAAGGAAACTGGTAGAGATCTTTTTCCCAATGCATCGATCTTCTTTCCTCCAAAACCGATTAGTGATGAGTCCAAAGGTTGCAACTGACTTCTGCTTAATATCATCTGATCGATGGCATTAACAAAAATGATGTCTATAGAGCTTTTGGAGTCTATGGGAACCTTGTTAATTTCTCAACCTGCTATATTGGCTTTGATCACCATGCCATCAGCGTGGGGGTAGCTTTCCAATTGGAGGTCTTGTTTTGAGAAAACGTAATGGGTGAATTCAACCAATCTGTGCAGCGTACTGGACCTTGAACTGCTATGTTGTTAACAAGCCTAAGATGATCTTTCTTCTTCTTCTTTGTCTAGAACTCCATTGCAGAGCCTCCGGCTATTAGCAGTATAATGCCAATGGTGGGCAGCGGTGTATGTGGGTTAAGCTGGTTTTCTGGGTTAGGCTTATTCTTGGGTATGGCAAGTTGTGGTGGGGGTGGTGGCGGAGGTAGTGTTTCAAGTTGTCTATTGTGAACTTGAGCTAGTTGGTTTGTCTCTATGAATGTTATATGCGGAGGCCTTGGGTTTATATAGGTGAGGTTGCCTTCTACTCGCTAGTTACTGACCTGCCCATGCTGCTAGGTGCTTGGCCGCCATGCGGGTAAGAAGTTGGGGTAGTATGAAGCTGCTAACACTACTACATAATGGGTAATTACCGCTGCCACTTTCACAGCCGGTTTGCTAAAAACTGACGGTGATGCTCGTCACATCCGGTTCGTTTTACAAACCGTTGGTGAAAATTTGGGTAGTTATCGCCGTCGGCTGGTAACATGAACTGGCGGTGATAAACCTATCATTAAAGCCGGTTTGTGTTACCAACCGATAGTAATGGTCGACCCATTTGTGGTACCAACCGCTGGTGAAAATAATTTTACTAATGGTTCGTAATACGAACTGGCTGTGATGAAATATGATGTAGCATAATAAAATTCATAACTTTTTCAAACAAAGTCAGATGAAAATAAACTTTATATCGACTTTTTTATTTGAAATTGTTTTCCGTCCCATAATTCTATTTGAAGCTTTTATATTTTAAAATTCAATTTTTTTGAATTATACAAACAACATCAGATGAAAAAATGATCAAAAGCAAAGTTACAGATCTCGCTATGTTCTACAACTTTGTAGTTGATAACTTTTTCATTAGAAATCATTTAGGGTCTTAAATTTGTATCTTAAGTTCAAAAATTTTGAAATTTAAATTTTGCAAATGACCTCGGATGGAAAATCAACCAAAACCAAAGTTATAGATCTCGATGAGAACTATAACTTTGTAGTTGATGACTTTTTCATTTGAAATCATTTGATGTTCCAATAGTATGGCTAAAGTTTTAACGATTTGAAATTCAAATTTATCAAACAACCTCGGATGGCAAAACCACCAACATCAAAGTTGTAGATCTCAATCAGAACAACAACTTTGTAGTTGATTATTTTTTTATCTAAAGTTGTTTAGGGTTCTAAATATTCATTTTAAAATAATAAGAAGTTAGTACTAAAGGAATATACATGTTGTATGGACATAAGTGACTTAGGGGCGGAGTGGTTAGAGCAGCTACGCGTGAGGGCACAGGTCACAGGTTCGAACCCCAGCACCACGTGGACTTTCGTGTGAAAAATCATGTGACTTGCGACGCACGACCGTGTGGCTAGCTGGTGGGGCCTTCCCGGGATTTAAAAAAAATGCTATTTTTTATTTGATTTTGGAATTTCTGAGAATCCTTATCACCACCAACTAGTAACACGAACTGGTGATGATAAGTTTTCATCACCGCCGGTTTCATAACCGGTAGTGATGAAAATGGGCATCACCACTGACTTACACTACCGAGGGCCAAAACCAGCGTTGATGGGGGTTCTAGAGCCAGCGGTGAATACCTATTCTATAGTAGTGTAAGGTGGATGGATGGATTTGATTAGAGTTGAGGCTTGGGTAGATTGGGCAGTATGGCTGTTGAGGGGGTGCGGCGAAGGTATGGTTGACTTCTCTTGTGGGTTGTTGTGGTAGAGGCTAACGGTTTGCCCTGCTCTTTATCCTCTTTTGAGTTTCCCTCATGACTGGGCAATCTCTGGTGATGTGCCATTTGTTCTCTCCATGGAAGAAACAATATTGCCTTCGTTGTCTTGGCTCCTGGTTCTTGTTCCAGTTCTTTCTTTGATTGTATTTCTTGCCATCATATTGCTTTTGAGGTGCTTTGTTTGGGGCTGCCTCCGGCAAGTGGTGCCCTTGCTGGTTGTTCCCTTACTGCTCTATATTGAAAACTTGTTGATCTGGTGCTTGCTGAGGCTGTGATTGGCCTTGGTTTCTGCTACCTCTTTGAGCATTCCTATGGCTCCCTTGGTACTTCTTGTTCTGATTTTGCTCTTCTAATCTCTATGAAGGTCGTTGTCTAACGTGCAATATTTTCCAAACTCGTTGTACAGCTCCTCTATTGTTCTTGGCTTTTCCCGAGCTAGATGAGCTACGAATGCCCCGATGCGGAGACCTTTGATTGCGGCTTCAATTGCCACATCTTTTGGGACATTTGGTGCCTTCGCTTTTAGCTGCACAAATCTCTGAAAATAGTCCCTTACAGCCTCCCCTTGATTTTGTTTGCACTAGAACAGGTCCATCGAGGTTAGGATTCAATGGTAAACCCTTTGTAGTTGGCTATGATTTTGTCGGTGAGGTCTTCCCAAAAATATATTGAACTTGGCCTCAACATTGAATACCATGCTAATTCATCGCCCTTGGCTGCAATAACAAATAACTTGGCTAGAACAGTGTCATTCCCACCTACAGAGGCTATAGCTGCCTCAAAGCTCATGATGAACTAGAGTGGGTCTGATCTCCCATTGAATTTGGGTAGGGTAATGGGTTTGTAGGAAGAAGGCCAAGGCGAGCTTTGGATTCCTTCGGACAGCGGAGATTTGGAGTCTACGGTTCTGACTGGTGGTGAGATGTAAGGTGTGCCGAAGGTTGGTTTGGTGGTCATACCTGGGGAGGGGTTAGGTTGGCTTTGATTTGTTGAGTGGTGCTGGTTAGGAGTGTTGGAAAGAGGCTGGCTAGGCTGCATGCTTTGTATTTCTGCCTGCAAGACCACTAGCTGCTGCTTGATCTTTGCTGCCTGAAGTGACGCTTGAACTGCCCTCTGGTTAGCAGCGAAGGTTGCTGCCAACCTATCTGTTTTTTGCTGCGTACTCTGCAACTGGGCTTGGAGCTGTTGAAGCACTTGCTCTGGGGTTGGTTCTGGCACCGGCTGCTCCACGGACACCACGGGCTGATCCTCCGCAGCATCGTCTTCTATGTCTGGCTCTTTAGTGGCAGTAGCATAGATGCTACGGGCATTACACCTGGGCCTTCCTCTTCTGGTAGGCTCCAAAGGTGTCCTGGTGGGGGTTGTTCTTTTTCTCGCCATTGTGGGTTTTGCTTGGCCTGCACGCGGTGGGCGCTAATGTTGGAAAATTGGGTTTCCAGCAGGTATGGAGCGGTGAATTCTTTGCCTGGGCGGAGGCCCTAGGTGAAGGCTAAAACGTAGTAGGTGAGCCCAAGCACAATTAGGGTTTCATAAATGCATTCCCCCACCCCCTGTACATAGGGTTTGGTTCCCCTTTTATAGGGCTCTGTTTACTACCATCCCTTCTTACATCTTTACCCCGTGCTAGCTTAGGTACATTCGAGGAATATCCTCGCACCTATACTAATCGCTAGGGACAATCTGGGCTTTGTCTTCTTGCACCGCCTCTACTTCTTGGGCCTTAGCTTTTGGCCCATAGGGAGCCCATTTTTTGTTTAGGACCAAGACATCATGGGGGTTTCCTTGGACAGGTGGAGATCGTCCGGCCTTCGCTCAAGCCGCCTTCACCTCCGCCTTGTTGTCCGCCTCATTCCAGAGCCTTCGCCTATATTTATCGAGCCTCCGCCACGGACCGCGCCTAGGGGCCTTCGCTGCCTTTTCCGCCACGCCCGGGGGCCTTCGCCATACCGTCGATCAGGAGCGGAGGTTCCTTTGGGGGTTCCTGCACATCAACTGCACAATCTGTCAGTGTAAGTTTCTGTAGACCATAGTGGGATCTAACCTCCGCTACTCACATATCCATGTCCCGACAGTCTGGTTAGTAGAAGTTCTTGTTAAAAAGGTGGTATATGAGGCTACAAAATTTGTCCCATCATTGTAAAAAAATAGTGCTTTTAGCTGTTATGGCACAATGTCGCAAATATAGCCAATTTCTCCTGCCTGCGTCTAAACCTTTGTGTCTCTTATCTGTCAAATCTGTTTCCTCTACATCCCTGAGAAAGATGCCACGTTTGTACAATCCATATTTGCATTGCAATCCATGGTCCCTCCATGGCATCAACAGGCGTTCTCTCAGTGGGAATCCCAAAAGCCTACTGGTTGTTTTTTACCAGATTCTCAGGTTAAATCCAATCTTTAACTTGATATATGACATTCACAGTTGATGAACCTTGGAATGTCAGCTGCTGAGAGCTTAAATTGTCAACTGCTGCGGACAAAGTCATTACTCCTGTCTATAGGGCATCACAACAAATTGTTCAAGTGGACAATTCGAATTGATCAAGTAAAAGCACAAAATGTAAACCTTTTGAGTGGTCATTTTTTTGATCTAAAATATTTTATTGCAAGATTCCCACTGATATATTATCCGATCTCCTCCTCTTTGTATCCAACTATCCATGTATATAGGCTATATATGGCTACGCATCTATTCTAGGCCTGTATCCTTAGACTGAATGAAGAGCTAGGGGACGACACGTCGACACTTGGGTGGCCTAACATTCATAGACGGGACAATTGGCAAAGCATATATGCATGTTGAGGTCTCATCAAGAACAATTCCAGATGATAGCTTCTCTGAACCTATTATTTATAGAGTTGCAGTTAATGAAAGGAAACTGAAAGATACTACCTCAGTCCTGCAGTTAAGTGTCCAAAATTTGACCAAATATATAGGTAAAAAATATTAATGTTTTGACAGCAAATAAGTATATTATATATGAAAATGCATCTCATGACAAATCTAATGATACTTATTTAATGTCATACTATTTATTCCTTTTTTATATATAATTAGTCAAATTTGAGATACTTGAACTTTATACTGTGCTAAAATTACATTTTTTCAGACACAGAGAGTACCTCTCAAGTCATAAAGCACGACAAGAAAAAGGGTTTTTTCGGGAATAGACAAGAAAAGGGGGCTAGTGAGTTGAATGTGCATGGCTAGAGCCTTTCGTGTATCCATGATTTTTTTCTTTAGATAATGGATAGGTTCTGGCTTTAGACCTCTATGATAAAAAGAAACTAAATCAATCAAAGATTTACACGTGCTATGAACAAAATTCAGTACTTTTCAGTAGTTGCCTTTCATAGTATTTTATAAACTAGTGTGTAGTACTGACTGATACTGAACGCGTGCGGTTCAGTAATGCTCAGTATTTATTTGAGCAGTTTTGGCTACTAGGTGTAGAATAGCACTGTCATCAAAGATTATTATAAACATAACTTGCGTTCAGAGCAAAAGGCACTCAACAGTATTGACCAATATGAAGGTAGCCGGCCCTCCATTAACACGCTTGTGCTACAATAGAGCCTAGAAACGAAGCCAGTTGTCACACCCTAAAATTCCTATTTTGGGTTGTGAATAGGAAACACTAAATAAAAAAAATTGATTTCAATATTTGTATAAAATTTTTCAAGATTAAGTAAGTTTCAAATTGTGTTTTCAAACTTTTCATATTAATATGACGGGCTTGTTTTCTTGATGTGATGTTTGCTTGTTTCTTGACTTGGTGTTTCGAGTGAGTAAAATTTTCAACATACGTTTAGTAAGTCGTTTATCTTTCACCAGCCCGTGCTTGTCTTTTCTAATAATTAAAATTCCTTGTTTTCTAGCTTAATTCTTTCGTTGGAGCTTCCCAAACTCTTTTCGTTCTACTCCGAATCACTCATTTGAGTTTCTCATCCATCAAAATATCTCTAAAAACTTCTCGTGAATTTTTTTTAGCTTTTTCTAGAATTCATTCTCACATTTTTGCTAGCATAATCTAATTTACATATGCTCCAAAATATATTTTATTGAGCTTCAAATACTTTGGTTAGGTTCCTCATGTTCCAAAATGTCTCTGAGAATTTTTCCCAAATCTTCAGAATCTTCGGAGTATTTTTCGTGGCTCAAATAATAATTCTAGACTTTCTAGAATTGGTTTTAGTCATAAAACACATTAATTCTGAAATAATAAAATCTAGTCCTTTTCCATCTTGGTTTTAACCTAGCGCATATAAATACATGCTACGTTTCTCTCTTTGATCTTATTGAGGATCTGAAATCCTTTTCCCGGAGTCGCCGCCGCCGCCAAAGTTCTGCTGTCCCAGCACCCATCGATCTCTTGGTTCAGCCGGCTGCCTGTCAGAACTCTGGTGGTCGTCATCGCTACATCAAACGCATAGCTGCATCCGGTCGTTTCTCTCATCCTGCCGCTGAGCACCACCGCTGAGCTTAGCCGCCCTAGCTCCTTCCTGCCATCGCTTTGAATCACGCCATCGAGAAGCAGTCCGTCCACCAAAGTCGCCGAGGCATCCTGGTAGCAGCCGCCGTGCGCCCCGACGAGTTGTACCTGCACATCATCGATTTTCCTCATCGCTGGAGCTCCTTGTCCGTGAAGGCACGCCGCCACCGTCTTGAAGCCCAGGCCTGCGCCCGACCGAGAGTCCGAGAGACCGAGACCCAGCGTCGTGCTGCTTGAATCAGCGTGATGCGATACCTTGCAATCCAAGCCGGCTCTGCACCAAATCAATCTACCTCCCGGCCTAGCAGAGCTGCAGGCCTCTGCCTTGTTTCTCCGGTCGTCGAGTTGACGACATGCTAGCCGTGCTACCTGCCTACATCTACTACACGTGAAGAAGCACCAGCCACTCCTAAGGATGCAAGGCCACGACGCATATATGTCTTCTCTGCACATGACCTTGGTTGTTTTCATTACGGCATGATGAAGGCATCCCATGCCCTAGCTCTCGTCAAAACACGCCGCCCAAGTTCATCAATCGATGCCACCACCAGAATTGTTGCGTGCGCCTTCCCTAACGATGCAACATTCAAGGCTGTCATCTACGTTCGTCTTGTATGCAAAGCCGGCCGGTGTCCGACTCGTTCTGAGATCATCAACGCCCCGGCCGTCCCGTTCTGAGTTCATCGTTGCCATGCTTTGGTAAGAAACATCTGCACGATGGTGCTCTTGTCGATCTACTGTATCTGTTAGTTAATCCGGTTAGTTTTCTATCTGTGATGTGCACCCATCCATGCAGTTGCCCATTGCCTATCACCGTTCAGCTGCTTTATGTCATCCTTCCTTGTTATTGAAGCTGTGCAAGTTCCCTTGCCACTGGAGCAGAAGCTGTCCTAAGAATTCAAGTTGCTGTCTTTTACGATCGTGCAAGCTGCATGCATGTTCTCCAAGGATTTACGTACAGGTCTTTCTCTCTCTCTCTCTCTCTCTCTGAGTGTTTATTCACTGATCACTCCATCTTCCATGTTTCACATAAATCTCTGCAGTCCTGTCCTCCCGTTTAATCATGCGTCTCTGAATTTAGTTTAGTCTATTCTTTTCGCTCCAGTATGTGACTGTAATTCACACGTTAGCAATCACGTTTATCATATCACATACTCGAAGTTTATAATTTAAATATTAATTTGGTTAATATGCATACAACTACCTTTCTAATTTAAAAGCAACGTAGGTTTTATAACTCATCAGTGATGTATATACAAATATTAATATGCTTCTAAAGTATAAATTTCCTTATTTTAAACACGTATATTAAATTCATATATAAATGCTCTCACATGTTTATTTCTTTTGCAAAACAAAGTCGAAATGATTTTAATAATATGTGACATATTTTATAAATAAAACATGACTAGGTTCAACTTGGCTTTTGAATTAAAATATGCTTTGTTAAAACTAAATTAATATTCTTCACATGGCTTTCCTTAATTAAAATAAATCAAGCACATAAGCTTTTCTTTTCTTTTATACAATAATATAAATAATCTTCCAGTATCTGTTTCTTTTTAGCGGTAGTTTTGTTTTAGGTGTTTTCTTGTGATTTTGTGACTGTAGCACCTAGCTTTCTTTTAGTACGTTGTTTTCTCTCGTGTGGTGTGTTGTTCTTAGTTGCTTTTATTTGTTGCTCGTATGTTTGCCAATGCGTGGTGCTTGCTTCGAGTAGAATGAGAATCGTCTGTGAGCGCCGGTGATCAAAAGCTGAGTACTGAAGCTACAAAAGTTGCAGAATGGAAGATAGAGTGAGGCTTCTGAAGCAAGTTGCTTTGGGTGTAAAGCAAGACTAAGGCAAGTATAGCTTGGGTTTTCTTTCTGTGACCATGATCTTGGGCTTGTTTAATGAAATGTGATATAAACATAAATGATGAATGTTATCCTTTGGCAAAAGCTAGGATTTACAGTACAACTGTGAGGGCTATATGGCTCTGGCTCTAGTTGCTTAAGAAACCCTTTTCTAGCTGGTTAGAGGTCTGCGAGTTGGGTATAGGACAGCCTCTGTCCTATTGAGCCTAGCTTTGGAAGCGGCCTTTTTACTTTATTTTTGGAAGGGGGGTTCCTATATCTAATGACCCTGCAGCCCTGGCCGGTTAGACGAGCTCTTGGGTGGCTTTATATGGTTCTCGGTGTTTTGGGATTGATCCACCCACTCATTTGGGAAACATGACTCACAGTGAAAGTGTACACCTCTGCGCAGAGTTAACAAACTGGTATACTAGCCGTGCCCACGGATACGGGCAGCCCGGAAAATTGAGGGAATTGTTGTATGTTCATTTGAATTGTTTATGTGCAATTCATTATTCAATTACACTTGATCATGTGTTATGGATTACACTACCTTGTTGCTATATTTGCGGAGTTCAACATGGACTCACTCTTGCTATTCCCCCACACCTCAGGAGAAGTTTTAGGCTTGTGATCAACCAGTCAGTTAGATCCAGTGGAGTGGAGTTTACACCCGGAGATCAGAGTTGCCCATTCGTTGATTGCTTTTTAAGGTTATCTCTTTTACTAAGTAAGTTATATAATAAGCATTATTATTTGATATCACCTCCCTTTTGTAGCTATATGTGAGAATTGATTCTAAAGACTCACATATGGTGTGCATTAGGTTTTGTCCTTAAGACTCGTGCTCATATCGGGTCCCTCTCGATCACTATCCTCATCTCTACTAGATGATATTTTCCCTTTTAGGGTTAACATCGCAACCCTCACAAACTTTCCGTGGCTTGCCACAAAGCTCGGGAGTTCGCTAGGTGACGTCTACCCATATAGGAGGCTTCTCCACCAAGAGTAACAAATGCTTTGTGGAATGGACGAAGGCCGACAAGAGCTCAAGGTTTATTTACCTTGCTCTCAAATGCACTCCAACTCTTAATCTCTCAACCCAACACTTAGATCACACTGTAATCACTCACTCTCACAAAGAGATGGTTGGGGAGAGCCTCACATGGCTTGGAATGTTTCTAGGATGACTAGGGCACTAGTAGCTTGTCCTAAGGCCGTGGGATGGGTATATATACCCCCATTCCCGAAACTAGCCGCTAGAGGCTTGGAGCTCTAAAACTAACCGTTATGATCCTCTGAGCATGAAACTTCCACACAAATATGAGGAACTTCTATAGGTCTCAAGAACAGCATAGGTCACCTCATGAAAAACACCATAACTCTTAGCTCTGTATTATGTTTTCAATGATCTTGGACTTTTTAGAAAGCTTATTCCAAGGGCCTTCCAACCCAACCAAGATCAAGCCCTAAGATCAACCAGTGCAAGTGTTGTGTAATTGTTTCTCTCATGTTAGCACTCAGGTTCGGTTAGTTTGAGAACTTTAGACTTGTCTCACTATTCGTGTTGCATCCCCTTTGATAGTACGACATACATATACTCAAGAACAAAATGTACATCTATTTTAACTACTTGAGTCTTCAATGTCTTCATATACCATATCTTCTCAATATCTTTCACAAGGGTTGCAACCATCTTTGTCTTATTTGTTTGAGCAAGTCCACCTTGAGCTTGTCACTTGAACCATTTCAACACAATAAAGTTCCATTCATGGCCCCAAGTCACTTCCACTTATGATCCAATAATGACTTGATCCATAATATGACTCCTCATAGCTCGAGTAGTACTTTGATTCAATGCAAATACTCTCTTCTTCACTATAGTCATGGTCCATCGGCTCCCAAGCCTTCCTTGCCCTTCTCTCTTGCTTGGTCCTTGAAGCCCTTTCATTCTATCTTCACCCTATCGAGCCATCCTCAAGTCACATCATATCTTCAGATCAACATTAAGCATTTATCAAAAATCCATTTCTTTTGATCACATATATTGATGAAAGGACCAAGACGCCTAAGAGGGGGGTCAATTAGGCAACTTAGAACTCTATTTCTAACTATGGCCTCTAATTCCAACCTTAGCAAAACCTATGCAACAAAGTAAACTATCTAATTGTGCAACTATGTTCTGCTAGGTGTGTTGCTATCTCTATCGTAAAAAGGATTTATGCAACCTAGGTTTCAAACCTATCAACTAGCCTATCAACTAAGCTAGGAAAGCAAAGCATATAACCAAGGAAGCAATATAAATGTGGAAGCTAAATATAAGAAAGAGATGCAAACTTCCATCGATGACTGGTATTTTTACCGAGGTATCGAGAAGCACTCAAAGCTTCCCCCTAGTTGTCATTGGAGCCCCACAAAAGGAATCCCTCGCAAGGGCCAAGCTCTCAGTCAAGTAACTCTATGGATAGCCTCGGGCCTTATCCACATGCAAGTGGGTCTCCAATGTGCCTTTTGGCAAGCCTCTCAACGTTCGCTCCCTGCTGTCTTCACTATCAAGCTTCCGGCCGAAGCACCACGGGCATTGTTCCCTCTAGTACAAGGTGATGACCACACCAAAAATGCAGTTGGTGTGGTCTCGCAAGACTACAAGCCCCACCATGTATGAATGTGGTGCACGCAAGCACCTTTGATCAAGAGGTATGTAAACCTCACTAGCAACTAAGCCTAAGCCTAGAGCAAGCGCATATGAGCATGGTCTAACTAACCTAAGCACTTCACAAAGCACCTACGCTAATCACCAAGTAATCTTTATGCCCTATGCAAATGGAGAGCTCCAAAGTGGTGCACAAGCACACTACTATGTTCCCTCGGCTCTCTCCTATGTCAAATGGCCAATTGAGGCAAGTATTTATAGCCCCCAAGATGAAACTAGCCATTGTAGGCTGAACTCATCCTTCTACATGAGCACTGATGCTATAGTGCTTGCACTGGACATGGCCAGTGTGTTGCCACGTCTACTAGCCATTCTGCTGCTAGACCCAACTGTTGGAGCATAGTTGTTGTGACCGGTGCTCACACAAGTTACTACCGGTGCCTTTCGCCAATCTCCAACATGTTTTCACCTTCTCTAAAACTCAACCTATTATTGACCGTAGTTAGCAACCATTATAAACTATCAATATAACTTATATAAGGGCATGACAATAATCACCAACATAGGTTTAGGGGTTTAAACTAACAAATTCCATGAGTTTTGGTGAATCTATGTTTTTAGCAGGGTTTATTTAGAAAACCATCAAGGTGGACACAAATGTTAGATTTAATCGCGCTTATCCGCAATGTAAATAACTCCAGAAGGTTCTAGAGGACTGTAGGAGGCAAACCACCGAAGTAGAGGGCGAGAGGCAGCCTGTAGGCCGGCTGGTCCCTAGGCTCACCTACCAGCCCCCTCCTTCGAATGTTGGCTCTCCACCGCCTCAAGGTTTGCATCTACACCATTCTTTCAAGTCAGTTTGATCCTAGGGCTCAGGATTGATGTTGCCCCCTATATATACTAGTCCCTGCCACCCCAAGGCATCAACCCTAATCATTCAAGAGATCAAGAAACCCTGATCATCCTCAAAGCTTCACCATATTCTAGGGCATAGCTAGCTAGGCTGGATCTAGAGGGAGGCAAGCTTCGCTTGGATTCCTGATCATGTCAAGAGCGTGGCTTGGTATAGCCCCATGTATCATCTTTTGTATCTTTCATATTTCATATGTTTGCTACAATTGATTTGGCATTATTCTTAATATTATTTATGTTCCTAGTTATCATGTTCATCGTTTACTTTGATTATATGCTTAGTATAGCTAGATTGTCATTATATTCAAGCATAAGTTCATATAGCGTTCATTCCAATGTACATGGGGTGAGTGGTCGATATTGTATAAGCATGGTGCTTATACATTGTTTACCTGTAGATGCACCCTATATTCAAGGTCATGTGGTGGATCGTGGATGTGACACTCCCATTGAGTCCTTTGTAGTCTAGTCCTGGAATATAGGACAAGTAGGATCTAGTTACGAAGGAAGACATGCTCTGTTCTTGATCTTCCTTAGTAATATCACTTATGTGTAGATATGAAGTTGATCTTAGCCATGACTACTAAGTGTAATTGCACTAATCAACGTATGCTTTGACTTGTTATTAAGAATAACTTAGGAATTATTCCTCTAATTTCTACTTAGCAATGCTAATGCCATAGAAAGGAGTACTCTGAGTGATCATTTATCATTTATCATTACTTATCATATTTATCTCTTGACTTACCCCTATTGTGAATAGAAGTTTAGTTATGGTTTACTTCTCCATCATACGTATAAGTTATCAATATATTCCAACTGCCCATCCTTCCCTGTGGCAAAAATATAAATAACGATACCTGGAATACTCCTGGGTGAAATGCTACAATGGTATATTATCTATGTGCTTGTAGATTCCCTTCATATATATTTTTTTATTCTTTCTAGTCACAATAAAATACATAAATACTTCTTAGTATCATTCTAATAGTGATGCTAGGTAGTACCCACAAGCATTTCTAGCTTCATAGCTAGGGATGACAACTTAGCAAAAGTGATGTTAAGAAATGTCAACAACATTAGGTGGCTACTTAAACAAGTGAAAAGTTAATAAATACCAACAAACATTTCTAGCACCTTTGTCGGGGACTAGATTTAAAACTTTGTTCTTAGTAGCGATGCTAACGAATGTCAACAAGCATTTCTAGCACAGTTGCAGGGGAAGGCAGCTAGGCAAAAAGGAATATTGATAAACTTGTACTTATTGATGTGATTGAGGGAAACCCCTCTGCTCAAATAGGCTTACCCTTGTTCTGTCTACTTTTATATCTTATGCAGGCTAATGTATGACCGGTTTTGACCTTTTGATAAACTACGTTGAAAATCTAGAAGCACTACTCAGGAGGACTAAAGCTAAATTTATGTGGGGTCACTCCTATCCTCTCTCCCTTACTAAAGGACACAGGGGGAGAGCCGATGGTTTCCCATAGGTGAGTGACTAAACTATCGTGAAGGGATGAACGAGGGTACAGGAAGATAAGAAGATGGAAAAGTGCGGATTAAATGCCCATTAATTTGTTTGGAAAAGTTCGACCTCCTTCTTACATGAGCGCTCTAGGCATTTATAGGCCCTACCCAGAGATGCGGTGGAATTACATTAGGGTTAGACCCTAGCCGGTAAACGTATACAAGAGCTAGGGGTACGACGGTAATCTCCTTTCCTCAAACAACCACTCCTAGGTCCAATTACTGACGGGATGGTCCATTCTTGTGGTAGGCAGCGACCTTCATGTGCCCCCAGTGAGGGTTTGTTCACTGTCACCATCTCATGACCTTCTTGCCATGCTCCTCTAGTGCAACTGACATTCGAGCGTGCCACCTGAACATAGAGATGAAATAAACCGATCAAGGGCACCCTCATCATGGGGGTGATGCCTAGGACAAGGGTGGGTTAGTTGAGCCAGCGCTAGGTCAAGGGTTAGGGGAGGAGCGGTGCCAGGGGTACCTCCCCTAATAGCATCCCCTCGAGGGTCAGGCCTAGCATGATGGGTCAGAGCAATGTTAAAATTTGGGGAGGGAGGCACACATGGGTACCTAGCTTCTGGCCCTAGTCTAGCGATGCCCCTATCATGCTCGACCAGAGCTGGGCTATTGATTGATTTGGGTGAATGGGCCCAGTGTGGAGTTGGATGGGATGTGGGATTGTTGGGTGTTTTCTGTTCGCATTTTTCTCAGTGAGTGGTTCATGAATCTTTGAGATGTGCGCCAGCTTCTTTCCTTAGGTGCGGGTGCTTGGTGCCTATAAATAGTTGTGGTGGGTTAGGGTTTTTCATTCTTGCGCCTTCTATTTGCTGGCTAGTTGCTGCTGCTGAGCTTGTTGATCAAGGGTTCGATTGTCGCAAGGGTTGCTATTTTCGAGGGTTCGTGCTTTTGTTGGCTTCATCTGCCTTGTCATGCTTATTGAGGTACTTGCTTGGTCACTTGTACTTGTTGTCTTTTGAGTTTTGTTTGTACTAAAGAGTCAGCTAGCATGTTTTGTAGATTGATGGCTCACGTGAAGAAAACTATGAAGCCTGTTGATAGTTCAGAGGTCGCTGACTCTACTTTGGATGCTGCAGTGAGCTTTGAGTTTGGTCTATTAAGGGTTACTTCGAGTGACTTGGATGAGTTCACGAAGGCTGGTTGGTTCACTCAAGATCTTGCGAGGCCGTCTGAGGGAGAGGTTGTTCCCGATCCTCATGATGACGAGGTTGTTGTTTATAAGGAATTCTTCTTGGTTGGCTTGAGGTTTTCGTCGCACCCTCTTGTTGTTGGTGTGTTGAAAAGGTTTAACCTTAAGTTTCATTAGCTCAACCCCTCTGGTTTTGTGAAACTCAGTATCTATGTTTGGGGTTGTAAGTCTCAAGGTGTTGAGCCAGATCTTGAGGGCTTTGTCTGACTTCATCGAGTCCATCCTTAGCCTTGGAAGGTGACTATTGATGGTAAGCCTATGCATTTGTAGTTTGGTGTTTATACCTTCATGTATCATCATGGTGCGGAGGTTCATGTTCAAGCTTAGAAAAACAAGTGGTCTTCGCCTTGGACCAAAAACTGGTTCTATATTAGGTTGGAAGGCAAGCCTAGTCTTTGCGGGAAGCTATTGAGGATTGATAGTGTGACTATGGAGGGTCTCATGACTGATGGTTGTGCCACCGCTGTGGATGCACTCAGGACTTTATCTCATCATCACTGTGCGCGTTACTTGGTTGAGGAATTTGTTTGCGTGAAGGTTTTTCCTTTGAGGGCTAATCAATCATGGTTTACGGTAAAGGATGATGGGAAGTATGGGCATGCGGTTTGAAGGGTCTTGGCATGGATGTCAAGCAGGCTTGGTTGAAGGTGCTGCAGAAGAGTGACACCCTAGCTGCTGGGGTTAAGGCCGTGTATAAGAAGGTTGTGGAGGCTATGGAGGAACTCATCGGGGCTCTAGGGACTACTGAGAATAAGGCGATAAAGATTACCTTGGCTAATCATCATCATGTTAATCGATGCTTCGACTTGCTTAGGTTGATTTACCCGGATTGGCCATCTATGGAGCTGAAAGATGCCAAGGTTGGTAAGAAAAGAAAGCGGGCTAAGGCCGGTGACACGCTTACGAGTATGTCTAAGCGAGGTGGGCATGGTCATGGGTGCACTAGGGGATCTATGGTTGATCATGTTGCCATGACAAAGGTTGCTGCTTCGTATGCTGCCTCGTCTATGGTGATGCCAAGTATTTCCTATCTACCTATTTTGTAAGTGATCTCAGATGATGATGGTGATGATGGTCAGGACAAAGAGGGGACAAGGGCTCTGAGGAGGTGAAGGTTGATGAGTCTAGTTCCTCTAGCAGCAGCAGTGAGTCTGGCATGATCAGTGATGATGATGAAGACGATGAAGGGCACGATGAATCGGGTAACCCTCGGCCTATTGGTTCAAAGGAGCTTGGGTTTTAGGGTGGCAGAGTGGATGAGGGAAGGGAAGTTGAGTCTAGCTCGACTAGATCTAGGTCAATGCCTCACAGTCACCGCGTGCATATCATGTAGGAGGGATGTGAGGTTTCTACCAATGAAGATGAGCCTAGAGCTAGTACAGGCAAGCATGCTCATGGGACGGCTAGCCATGGTGGTTTAAGGCATTTCGCTATCTCCTATGGTGCTAATGAGCCTAAGATTAACCTTTTCACTAGCCCTGACCTCCACGATTGCCATCTTATTGGGACTAAAGAGGAGCATCAGTTCCCGGCAGGGACCTATCACCGGATTTGCATGCCAGAGGCAGAGTTTTTGATGTCCCATGAGTCAGTGGATCATTTAACTAAGGATGCTGAGGTGGCTAGGGTTAGAGCCATTATGCTTGCTTGAGCTGCGTGTTGGCGCCATTATCATGTTGAGACTGAGCTAAAGGAGTGAGTAGCGTCATTGGAGAAGGAGAAGGTTCATCTAAAGGTTAGAAACAAGGAGTTGTCTGGTCAAGTTGGGTCGCTTGAGGCCTCAATTGCGAGAAATAAAGCTTTGGTTGAAGATGCAGAGGCATGTTTGAGTTGTAATGTGGACCTTAACATATAGTTGAAAAGAAAGGATGAGGGTCTGAGGAAGGCTGAGGATTCTCACAAGAAGACTGAGGAGTTGGCGGAGGAGAACGCTAAAAAGTTGGAAGACTCGCGTGCCGCTTTGCTTGCCTGTATGCAAAAGGCGAAGGTTGCCATCGATGCCATTTTTATTAAGGGCAACTTGGAGTCTAGCGGGGTGTTACCCAAAGCTGATACTGCTGCCTTTTTGGTGTGGCTTCAGGCGGAGCTTGGCTAGTTTTCTCAACTGTTGGATAGTGTTGCTGATTTTGGGGCTTATGGGGCTAGCTTCACCATTGCGCGGTCTTTTCAGGCCGCTGGATGCGATTATTTGAAGAGGCTTGAGAGGGTTAACCATAACTTTCCCAATCTAGAGGATGTGTGGGGTGCCGCTAATGACTGGCTTTGCAAGATTGCTGTCGCGCACTTCTTGATGAAGTTTTGGATAGAGGGCGTGGGTCGAGCTCTGGTCTTTGACAAGGCAGCGGTTGGCACTCACAAGGTACGTTGGGGCTTTAGTCTTGTTGTTTTTTCTTCCTTTTCCCCCTTTTTATGTGCTTATGATTTCATTTATTTTGTTAGCTGATGCAGCCCTAGGACACTCTGACCTATGCTGTCGGAACTGGTGAGGTAGGGACCTCTTCGACAAGCATGAGGGCCGTGGCGTCTACTATTGGCGAGGCGTCCACCAGCAAGATCGCTGCTGGGGCTGGTCACGAAGGTGTTGAAGCAGGTGTTGGGACCGAGGAAGCATGAGTTGATGGAGCGCCAGCCATAGAAGCCATGGATGTCGATAATAACAGCGCAGGTTTGACACATGTGTGCATCATAGTTAGGATGGCGGTGTCTTTCATAAAACAATTTGAGTGCCTCCCCTACGGGGGTCTACTCTTGGTTGGTGATTAACTATTGCCTTCATTGCGTAGGTTCCTACGGGGCCTGCGCGTGAAGTGTTGGATGTTTTGCCCCTGATGTTAATTTGTCAGGATTCATTTTCCAAAACATGATGCGCAGCGATGCCCCTTTTTCTTTTAGGCGAGGCTTGCTGGTTTTGTTCTCTAAAACTTGACGCACGGTGATGCCCTCTTTTCTATTAGGCGAGTCTCGCTATTTTTCATTTTCTAAAACTTGACGCGCGGTGATGCCCCCTTTTCTTTTAGGCAAGTCTCATTGTTTTTTGTTTTCTAAAATTTGACACGTAGTGACGCCCCCTTTTCTTTTAGGCGAGGCTCGCTGTTTTTGTTCTAAAAAACTTGACGCACAGCGATGCCCCCTTTTCTTTTAGACGACGCTCACTATTTTTTGTTTTCTAAAACTTGATGCATAGCGACGCCTCCTTTTCTTTTAGGCGAGGGTCGCTATTTTTTGTTTTCTAAAACTTGACACGCAGTGATGCCCCCTTTTCTTTTAGGCGAGGCTCACTGTTTTTGTTCTCTTGATGCGTAGTGACGCCCCCTTTTGTTTTAGGTGAGGCTCGCTGTTTTTGTTTTCTAAAACTCAACGTGCAGCGACGCCCCCTTTTCTTTTAGGCAAAGGTCGCTGTTTTTTGTTTTCTAAAACTTGATGCATGGTGACGGCCCCTTTTCTTTTAGGCGAGGCTCGCTATTTTGAAACCTGACGCGCTTTGGGTGAAAATAGAATGAGAGAAGGATGCTAGGTTTGACTTTATTTTCTTTGACGGGGGTTACATAGCAGTGCTAGTTCTAAATACATCGAGGGTTTGCCGTGGTGAACTTTCTCGATTATCATCTACGTGGAGGATGATGTGACAGTTTCGGTGCTACTCGCCGATTGATGATAAACCTTGGTGAGCCCTCAGTGATTTATTGTCGCCTTGGTGACGAAGGTACCGATTGATGTTGTCTTGGTTGGCCACGGGGGTCACAGGTTTCCTTCTTGTGGAGCTTGGACCCCACAAGGCTCTGCGCTACTTTGAGCGTGAGTTTCTCCTAGAGTGCCTTTATGTTCTTGTTCTTAGAGAAGCTTCTTTGTCATGCGGCTAATTGCCCACTTGTAGGAGGGTGGGATTGAAACCCCTCCTCTTGAATTATTGGTGGATGGCGCCATAGTCCTTGTCAACTTTGCTTTCGCTGAACCTTTGGCCGAGGGTTGCTAGATATATGTGGTCCTCAAGGCTCACATAGTTGAGCAGAGGTGTCGGCTAGAGCGCACCAGCTTCCAGTAGGAGGTGTTAGCGATCCCTTCGCTCTGGGGCTCGAGATTGGTGGCGCGGGAGCACTCGGGGGGATGTTACATTCTTCATGCAGTATCCCCCGAGTGCTCTAGGCTTTGGGACTACATTGATTGGGCTTGTGGATGAGATTGTTTCGGTTGTCCCTAGCGTTATGTTTGTTCTTGTGGTACCTTCGTTTGGATTGTCGAGGGTGGGGTTTGGTGGGTTTTTAGGTAGGGCTTTTCTCTTGCGAGGGTTTGGAGGTTTGAGAGGCATTTTTTAGTGTGGGGAGGTTGAGGATTGTGGCTGTTATTGTGGTTGCCGATTGACCCATTGGGTGGATTGGGGTGGTATTTGTAGGGTGAACCGGCTGTTGGATTTTGGTGTGGTGGTTTGTTTTTAATGTTGATTGGGTGGGTGGTTTGTTTATGGAGCATTTAATCTCAGTCGATTTGTTTCTCGATGTAGTGGTGAATGCGGTTGGTTTATGAGAGATTGATGTTTTGTGGGTGAGGTTGGTGTGTGGAGTGAATGCGTCGTTTGAGGTGATTGGTCTTGTTTTTGAATTTTGACGATTGATTTAGTATTTTTGTGGGGCCCCTTTTGTTTTTGTGCTGTTGGATTTTGAGTCAGCGTTACGAGCATGCCCTTTAGTTGGGGTTGTTTTGCTTTATGAGAGTGTTCACATGCTTTAACCCTCGTTTCCATCCTTTTGTTTTGAGGATGGGTGGCACTATGTCTGTCTTTGTATCTTGGGGATATGGGGGGTTTACGATGTGGGCCCCTAGCATTTTTGCGAGGGTGCTGAATTGTTTTGACCTCCACGTCTGTCCTTATCTTAAGGGTGGGTGGGGTTTGCTTTTTGTTAGCCCCTAGCGCTTTGCGAGGGTGCTCACTTGTCTTGACCTCTGCGTCCATCCTTATCTTAAGGGCAGGTGGGGTTTGCTTTTGTGAGCCCCTGGCGCTTTGCAAGGTGTCGCACCCAATTTTGTATAGCAAAACCAGGTACTCATATATGTGCACCTAGGATGTCCAAACACACACATATATCATAAATTGCAATAGTATCAAAGTAAAGTACTTATTACATCGCATATCTCATCATAAAATGAATACAAAGTTTGCTCAAAGGCAATATTATTACAATCATAGCGAAATAACTAGCCCAACTGCCACAGGGACTCCAACTGGTGAACGTCTCCCTAGTAGTCCTGGACATCCTCTGGGAACTCTTCATATCCATTATCTGTTACCCATCTAGGATTTTCATTGGATGTAAAGCAAGTGTAAGCTCACCATGCTTAGCAAGTATATCAAAGGGATCTATGAGGCTCAAAAAGGCTTGACGCTGTTTGACTATGGTTCGCAACTTTAGTTGATCAAATTTTAGTATCCTGAATCACTACTTTAATGAACTATCCCAATTCTCAAGTGACATTAAAGTATAATGATATTTATCTCAATTCCCAACCATCCACCATCCACAATAACCACTAATCTTGAAGGATCTAGACCGCTCATATCCATGAGCATGGCTGTTATAATAGCTTAATTATTTCTGTAGAAATTGTACATCTTTACCCACTAAGCCATGATTCCCAATGCTGAGGTTCGCGAGACCCACTACACCTCTTCCCAGGAAGTGTGGTAGAGTTTCACTAAGAAACCCCTAGCTAGTTGCACTAACAGGTCATAGCTACAAAGGAGTGGCACTCATGGGCATCGCAGCATGGTACACACCCTAGCAGAAAAAGGAAAGATACCCTCTTACCCCTTACTAGAGCTACAGACAAGCTAGTACAATCTAGTTAACAGGTTAAAGTTAGAGCCATGTGACACTCAGGGTTATACGGACCCTCCTGGGTTGCCGCTTTAGAATTAAGTCCTTATAGAGAGGCACTAGAGTACTCAACCCCATACTCTAGTCCCCTATCTGTTGCTAAAAAGCTCAATTTTATCACATTGCATATAGCCTTTAATCATGTTTAACAATTATTTCATGTTAAGCGCTACAGTATCTATCCAAAATGCCTACCCAAAAATCTCAGGTATCAAGGATATGTGGTACAAGTAATCATCTAGGTAAAGTCCTTAAAGGCATTTCAAATTAAACACATGCATGAATATGTATGGTAATAGTTCATAGGTAACAAGGGGCCTTTGGTACACTTGCCTTCCTCAAAGTCATCCTAAAAGTACTGCTGATCCTGCTGTGGGTCCTCAGTCACCTCAAATGGCTCACCCTGTAATCATGTCCCAATCACCAATTAGGCATCATACCAATCATTACATGCATACAAGATAGACTTCCATAAGAATAGTACATCAAACAGTAAAAACATAAGTTGAAAAGCTTATAAATCTATTCTACGTACTGCTACGAACATGTGAGCGAAAGAATCACTCAAATCAGACTTAAAACACGAAAGTTATGCATTAAATAAGATGTAATCGCATTCCTGTAAATAAACTGAACCTATCTTTGAATTAAAACAATTAAAAATATGAATATCCACGGTTATAGGATTGCGGGCAATAAATCTGGAAAATACAGGGTCTAAAGTGAATAAAAATAGGACTAAAAAATAATTACTTTGAATAAAAATGGACTGCGGGTTGAATCTACAAAAATAGAGGGGTTTTTTTCTAAAAAATGCGCGCGGCTGACCGAATGTTTGACTGTGGCTGCTAACTCATCCGACATGTGGTAGCTACGGATTGGTGCGGTGCACCATGCGTACGTAGTGGACCGGTGAAGTGGGTGCTGACGCGGCAGCGTGGGCCGAGTCCACAGCTCTCGGTGGACCGGTTATGATCCAACCGGTGGGATCCAATCTCAACCGTCTAGAGCCAATTAGATGGCACGGTGGGCCCTGTGCCGCTGCACAAGGTCGCCAGTGAGCAGGCCATGGCCGGCGATGACTAGAGATCACTGGTATGGCGCTCCAGTGCGCAATAAGATGAAAGAATGGCACGGGAAGGGTCGGGAGCTCACCGCGAGTTGATTAGAATGGAGTGTGGCGTCTAGGGAGGCTCCAAGGGGGTGGTTCCATGGTGGCGGCAATCTAGAGAGAGGAAGAACATCTGGGTGAGGAAGTATCCAAGGAATTTGTGGCCTATTCATGAAACTGGAGGTACCTAGGGGCGCAGGAGGTCACGACGATTCTCCGAGTAGCGTCGGTGTTGAGCTCTGAGGCATGGGCGAGGGAGAGCTATGGCGGCGGCTACTGGAAACTAGGAGTAGGGGATGGGAGAGAAGGTGGGGCTCAGCTCAAAGTTTTATAGGCTGGACGGTGAGCGGAAATAGGAAGGGGAGCAGGCGGGATTGGTCGCCTATCATAGGTGGTGACGGTGGTGGGATTCCCTACTGTGCAGTGCCAACGGCGGGCGCCGAGGAAGGAAAGTGCTGGGGTGGAAGAAAGGAAACCGAGGAAGAAGAAAGGAAAGGAAGAAATGGGCACTGACAGGTGGGGCCGGAGGCACAGTGGGTGAAAGGAGAAAGAGAGTGGCAAGCACGGGCGTTGCGGGCTGCGGTGCCCAGCTAGGCTATGCGCTGGTGTGCGGTGCGCTGCGAAGGAAGGCACAAAGCGCGCAGGAGAGGGCCGGTGCGGTAGGCTAGGCCACGTGCGGTAGTAGGCCAGTGCGGGCAGAAAAGGAGAAGGGAGGAAGGAAGAGAAGGGAAGGGCTGCTGGGCCGCCAGCGAGCCAGCACGGGAAGATGAAGAAAAAAAAGACTGGGCCAGAACTGGGGTTGGGCCAGAATGGAGGAAAGATAAAAAAAAATTCAAACAAATCCTTTTCCAATTCTATTTCCTCTATTTACAATTCTAAACCAAATTAAAATAAGATTTGAATTCAACTTCAAATCAACTAGCCCTACACTCAACCAAGAACAATATCCTTCGGCATGAATGCAACAAACATGTTTCTAAACCTTATAGTTTATTTTATTTATCCAATATTTATTATTTGGCCTAAGTTAAAAATATCTAGAAAATGTAATAAAGGCTAAGAATTAATTACTAATTTGTAGTAAAATTTTTGGGTGCTACAAACCTACCCCCCTTAAGATGAATCTCGTCCTCGAGATTCGGATGGTTCAAAGAGATTGGGATAGTCAGTTTTCAGATCTTCCTCTCTTTCCCAAGTTGCCTCATCCATTGAGTGTCTGTTCTATTGAACCTTGCACATTCTTATTATTTTGCCCCTTGTGATTCGCTCCGTTGTTTCCAAGATTCTCATTGGATATTCTTTGTATGATAGATCCCCTCGGATATCTAGTTCTTCCAAAGGTAGTTGTTCCTCAGGTACTCTCAAACATTTCTTAAGTTGCGACACATGAAAGACATCATGAACACCTAAGAGCTACTCCGGTAATTCTAGCTGGTAAGCAACTTCTCCTCTCCTATTGATGATCTTGAATGGTCCCACATACCTGGGTGACAACTTTCCCTTGGTATGAAATCTCTTAACTCCTTTCATAGGTGAAACTTTGAGATAGACAGAGTCACCGATTTCAAACACCAAATCTCTTCTCCTTGTCTCCGCATAGCTTTTCTGTCGAGACTGTGCAACCATCAAGTTTTGCCTTATTGTTTGAACTTATTTTTCTGCCAGTTGCAAAACATCTAGTCCAAAGACTTGACTTCCCTTGTTTGATTCCAAAACAATGGGGTTCTGCACTTTCTGCCATACAATGCCTCAAACGGTGCCATCTTGAGACTCTTTTGGTAGCTATTATTATAGGAGAATTCGGCATAAGGTAAACTCTTATCCTAACTTGTCCCATACTACAGAGCACAAGCTCTTAGCATATCCTCTAAGATCTGGTTTGTTCTCTCGGTCTACCCATCTATCTGAGGATGGTAAGCTGAGCTAAAGTTCAACTTCGTATCCATGGACTCATGTAATTTCTACCAAAAATGTGATGTGAACTGTGTACCCCTATCTAAAACAATCTTCTTTGGTACTCCATGTAAACATACAATCCTTTCCATGTATAACTCTACCAACTTTGCACCCGAATAAGTTATCTTGACTGGAATGAAATGTGCCACTTTTGTCAGACGGTCCACAATTACCAAGATAGAGTCAAATCCTCTCTGTGTACGGGGTAATCCAACTATAAAGTCCATTCCAACTTCTTCCCATTTCCACTCGGGTATCTTCATAGGCTGTAGCAAACTTGCTGGCCTCTGATGTTCCGCTTTCACTCTTTGGCTCATGTCACATATGGCCACATGTTCAGCTACATCTCTCTTTAGTCCATACCACTAGTATCTCTCTTTAAGATCAAGATACATTTTAGTACTCCCTTGGTGTATGGAATAGGCTGAGTCATGAGCTTCCCTTAAAATAGACTCCCTAATAGATTTCACTTCTAGTACACAAATCCTTTTGCCAAACCATATTGTCCCTTGATCATCCATGTGGAATCCTAGGGCTTTACCAATCACTATACGTTTCGCAACATCCTTGATCCTCTCATCATTCAGCTGTCCCTTACAAATCTCTTGTTCTAGGGTAGGTTCTACCTCTAACTCCATGGTGTTAGCCACAATACCCAAATTCAGGTATTTGAACTCCTCACACAACTCCTCAGGTAGCTGAGTTGTATAGGCCATGTTCACATAACTCCTACTCAGGGCATCTGCTACAACATTAGCCTTTCCCGGGTGATAGTGTATATCCAAATCATAATCCTTGATTAAGTCTAGCCATCTGTGCTACCTCAGATTCAGATATGACTATGTGAATATATACATTAAACTCTTATGGTCTGTATAAATCTCACACTTATGACCAATCAGGTAATGCCTCCAAATCTTGAGAGCATGTACCACAGCTGCTAATTCTAGATCATGAGTCAGATAATTTAACTCATGTTTTCTCATCTGTCTGGATGCATAGGCAACAACTCTGCCTTCTAGCATAAGAACACCACCTAGACCTTGCTGTGAGGCATCACAATAGATAGAGAAGCTTTTGGTGAGATCAGGTAAGATGAGCACTAGGGCAGAAGTCAATCTCTTCTTCAACTCCTCAAAACTATCATGACATTGCTTAGTCCATACAAATTTGGCATTCTTTTCTAACAAGGCAGTCATGGGGTGGCTAACTTAGATAATCCCTCAATGAATCTCCTATAATACCCAGCCATACCCAGAAAACTCCAAATCTCACTAACATCCTTAGGTGGCTTCCAACTCAACACATCTCTAACTTTCTTGGGATCTACTGCTACTCCTCCATTAGAGATTATGTGACCAAGGAAAGATACTTCTTTTAGCTAGAACTCACATTTGCTAAACTTGGCATAAAGCTGATGTTCTCTAAGCTTCTACAACACCAACCTCAAATGTTCTTCATGTTCTTCTTCATTATTAGAGTACACTAATATGTCATCAATGAACATGATGACAAACTTGTCAAGGTACTCCATGAACACTTTGTTCATCAGATACATGAAGTAAGCAGGTGCATTTGTCAGACCAAAAGATATGACTGTGAACTCATACAGTCCATATTGGGTCACAAAAGCAGTCTTGGGGATGTTAGTATGTCTTATCCTCAACTGATGGTATCTAGATCAAAGGTCAATCTTGAAAAACACACAAGCCCCTTTCAACTGGTCAAACAAGTCATTGATTCTAGGCAGTGGGTACTTGTTCTTAATTATGACCTCATTAAGTGACCTATAATCTATGCACATCCTTTATGTACCATCCTTCTCTACAAACAGTACTGGTGCACCCCAAGGTGAAGAACTAGGTTGAACATAACCCTTATCTAACAATTCCCTTAATTGTTTCTTAAGTTCTGCTAATTCATTCACTCCCATTCTATAGGGTCTCTTAGCTATGGGTGTACTTCCAGGTAAAAGTTCAATTATAAACTCGATGTCTCATTCAGGTGGCATACCTGGCAATTCCTTAGGGAAGACATCTAGGTACTTGTTTACTATCCTTATATCTTCTAAGGTTGTGCCCTCTAATTGATTAACCCGGCAGATTTTTGTAGCTGACTGAGTTGCCACATACACAACTTCCTCTCCAGATGAAGTGATAAGATTCACAGAACTATTGCCACAATTAATAACTACCTTCTGCAACCTTAACCAATCCATACCCAAGATGACATCTATACCAGTTGAGTTTATGACTACAAGATTTGCTTGAAATTCTACCTCCTTATGCTGAGACTAGTAGCTAAGCATATCCACTCTGCTTTCATTACCCCTCCAGGTGAGCTTACTAACATGTGTTTCTTCATAACACTTACTGGAATACCATGCTTCTTTATGAATATATATGCTATGAAGGAATGCGAAGCACCAGGATCAAAAAGTACTGCAGTGGAGTTTGAGTTGATCGGAAACATACCGATCACCACATCTGGTGCCTCCTGAGCTGTTTTAGCAGTCACATGGTTCACCTTTCCTCAAACATAATTCTGCTGTGAGTTAGCCGTCTTCTTGGGGCATGTATTGGAGTAGTGTCCCAGCTCTCCACAATTGAAGCATTTATTATCATTAACTGCATTTGGCGCTTTTGGTGTGCCATTCCTCTATGGAGCACTGGGGGCATTGTTCCTCATAGGTACATTGTTGGGCTACTGCTGGCACTGAGCTAGTGCCTTGTACTGCTACTGCTGCTATGCACGCTGGGGTTGCTGGTTATGGTTGAGACCTGACTGACCTTGATAGCACTGCTGAGGTTGAGCTTGTTGAGGGTTGGTACGGAAGCGAGAGTTGCTCCCAGATTGCTGTCCTTGAAACTTCCTCTTTTTGTCCTCCATCTGGCGGTGCTTGTTCTCAATCACTAAAGCCTTATCCACCAGCTGCTGGAAGTTAGCAAAGGTATGAGACAACAACTGGTACTAGAGGCCATCATTCAGACCCTCCATAAACAGCTACTACCTCTTTCTGTCCTCATCTACCTTAGTCGGTGCATACCATGACAATTGTATGAACTTGTCATGATATTCATCAATGGCCATGCCCCCTTGCTTAAGAGCCAAGAACTCCTTCTTTAGCTTCATCAGTCTCGTAGGCATGTGGTGAGAGCAGAAGGCACTGCGGAACTCAGCCCAAGCGATGGGATTAGCTTCGGTATGGCCGAAGCAGAATGAGTCCCACCAATCTAGTGCAGCTCCTTGCAACTGTCCAGAAGCATATAAAACCTTCTCCTTATCATCACAATGGGCAATCTCTAGTTGCCTCTCAATGGCATGTAGGCAGTCATTAGCCTGGAGTGGGTCGGCATAGTGCTTGAATACAGGTGGGTGTCTTTTCAGGAACTCTCCCCTCTTATCTCTGACATGAGGGGGTGCATTCCCATTCCCTTGCCCCATGTTCTGCATGTTTTGGGCCATCTGCTGAAGCAACTATGTCTGCATCATCATCAGCTGCTCCATGGTGACTGGGGGAGGTGGTGGCAGTTCCTCGCCTCCCTGGTTGTTCCTCCTAGTATTCACCATCTGTAGATGCATCATATAAGTCTCACATGTCCAAGCATATAACTCTTAAAAGATACTGGTGTAACAAAAGTAGGTGTCACAAGATCAAGACAAGAGATATATGTAGGGTATACAAGAAGATATTTGTTCTGACTTTTTCGGCGAGTTGGACAACAGTAGTGCAGTAAAACGAGTATATCTCAACCTCTGTTTATCCTATGATTGTATATTTTACCTTTCTGAAAATCTTATGAAATTATCTACAACTTTTATTCAGAACACATTTTCAGATTCTGACGTTTACTTAGTCAAATACAGACGACAAGTAGTACTGTTCTAGAATTTTGACAGCACAGAAACCTCAACTTACAACAGCTGTATCTCACAATTTATAGTAGGTTTTGAGGTGATTCTAGAGCCAAAAGAAAGATGTTGAAGTCTACTTATCTCCATAAAAATTTCATGATCATTGGACATCTAGATTATGAGATATGAACTGATAAAGACAGACTACTCAGAATGATACAGAATGGACAACATGATAAAACAAAACCCAACTATTTATTCATAATATCCTTAAACCTTAACCTTAACTAAATGACCGTGGACATGCCCACAAGTCATCACAATCATATCAAAGATCCAAATCAAACATTGTTCATAATGATAAACATCCAACCATGAAAGTAACACTTGTTCAACCATTAAAAGAAACTAAACACTCTCTCGCGTAACTACGCGTGTTTATTACATATTTTTAAGACTCTCCTATGGGTATGGGTCAATGTTGGTGCTGGTGTTGGGGTCTCCAAACTCTCCTCTGTTCCTTGGGGGTGACTAAGCAGGTACACCTGGTGTTTCCACATCTAGACCTCCTTGCTGCTGCTTCAACGTAGCGTTCTCACGGGCAAGCTATAGATAGGCCTTCCCCATGACATCGAGCTCGTCCAGGACCTGATCCAAGTCGGTGTTGGTCTCAGCCAAACACAACAAGGTAGGCCTCAGCCTCAGGTTTGCCTCTCCAAGTGGTGCAGTGATGTTGCATGTAGACCAGCCGCTCCGATGGCGGGAAGATATCAGTCGTCCTCCCAGGCGATGTCGTCAAAGTGGCGGTCACGGTTGACCAACAATGCCTATCGAGCTACATCCCTGATGATGGCCACATGTGTGAGCCATGCAGTGATGGCACGGTGGATGTAGCGCACCCAAGTTCCCTCTCGGATGTACACTTCTATCTCCTAGAAGCCGGTGTAGTCGGGGTGGGTCCAATGCTCCATTTTGTACCGAACAGTGCCTCCGGGGTGGTAGCGATGTACAAGTGTGAGAAGCTTGGGGTGGTAGTAGGCATCACCCTCCAAGTCATAGTGGATCTCCGCAGTCCATCCCTGAGCCAACAGTGCATTGTGATCATCATCACTGTCATCACCCCCATTTCCACCATCTCCTCCACCATCACCACCATCAGCATCAGAATCATTAGAGTCATCTCCATCGTCGGGGTCACTAGCTCCCTCCTTTCCACATTGTTCATGCTCCTCCATAGGATCCTCCTCAGACTCCTCTATCTCAATGGGCTCCTCGAACATGGGTCCCTCTTCTTGTTGGTGTTTCAAACAAGCACTGGCAAGTAAATTTATATTGATGTGCATTAGGCCTAGATGGTGCGCTAAAGGACACAAGATTTATACTGGTTCGGGCTAAATGTCCCTATGTCCAGTCTGTTGCTGCTCGCGTTATTAGCACCGAAAATGGTTCATAGTAGGGGGTACAAATAGTCGAGAGAGAGACTTGTCCTAAGTCTCTGATGGAAGGGTTGAAAGGATGCAAGAGCCTAGTAGCAGCTTGACTATGTGTGATGTGTGTTGTGTTGCCAAAAGTCGGTCCTCTTGTTGGAGGAAGCACCTCCCCTTTTATAGATGAAGGGGACGGTTTTACAAGTGAGAGGGAAAGGGTGCGTATGCTACTAAGCCTTGTTGTTCACGTCTACCCAGCCTTGTTGTCCATTCCGGTGGGTACCAGATAATGGTAAGCGCCTACAATACTATCGATGCCACTGTAGAATGTCAGGATGGCTACAGAGTATTGCTCTACATAGGGTATGGACTCTGGTATAGTGGTTTTGACTTATGAGCCTTGCCTAGCCTTGCTCCACATGCCTTCTGGTTCCTATGAATCCCCATCAGAGGGACATGGGGTCGGAGTCTGAAGTAGCACTGTGGGCAAGGCCTTTTGATCAGAGAGGGCATCCAAGGGCTGAAGCGAGTGCTCCGATCTGGTGGGCCCAAGGGATCATGAAGCGAGCATCGCTCCCTTGAGACCACAGCGCGGCGACAGTACATCCATCATTGTGGAAGGCATGAGCCCTTTCCTAGACCATAGTGGTTGTCGTATGTCTATGGTGGGTTTCGTGTCTAAGGACTGAAGGTGACGCCTACAACTCTATAGGGCGAAGAGCATGCACCCACAACACTATTCAGGCTTTGCCATGCCTAGAAGGGTCTAAAGAACCCATCCCATTGTTCCTTGGTAGTACTTTTCCTACCGGGGCATAGGGTATGGTCCTCGAAGCCGTGGTAGACTCGAACATCTTGTCCTACCCTATACCTATCATCATGAGGGAGCGGGGAGAGGTCATCAGGTGAGATGAAACTAGTCATTCGACATCGAGTGAGGTGAGGTCCATCCTCGGACGTTGTGCGAGGCGGAGTCTAGCCCTTAGCCCTTGAGTGAGGCGAAACTGGCCCACGGGCATTGGACGAGGCAGAGTCTAGCCCTTAGCCCTCGAGCGAGGCAGAACTAGCCCACAAGTGTCGAGCGAGGCGGAGTCTAGCCCTTAGCCCTTGGGCGAGGCAGAACTGGCCCGCGGGCGTCGGGCGAGGCGGAGTCTTGCCCTTAGCCCTTGGGAGAGACCGAGCCTAGCCCTCAGGGGTCGAGTGAGGTGAAGTCTTGTCCTTAGGCCTTGGGCGAGGTGGAGCCCAGCCCACGGACGGTGGGCGAGGCGAAGCTGGCCCACGGGCATCGAGCGAGGCAGAACCAAACTCCCATCATTCGGGCAAGAAACGCAGTGGCGCCCTTGTCCGTTCGGGAGTTTTTAACGTTCGATGGTTATTAATTCTGCCTCCTGGGGTACCCTGGTATTAGGTCCTCGACACTTCTATTTCTTCATCCATTGGATCTTCCAGCAAGTCCTCCAGAGGTTCCCCCATGGGCACCTCCACAGGCGGTTCCTCCTCCTGGTTCCTTAGAGCTTCCACTAGATGTGCCGGGACACGCTTGCCCAATGTGAACCTGGTCCTCCTGGTGGGCATCATGATGGTCCTCTTGCATGGGGTCTACTTGGTATGGGCCATCTATAAGAATGAAAAGGTTAAGTATTAGAACAAAATAATTTTTGGCAATAGATAAAGAACAGAATATAAGTAAAAATTTTATAGCAAATTAAAGGTAGTAAAAATAAAGATATTGTGATCCTAGAAACATCCATTTCTAACTAGGTTGTTCGTCCTAGAGTCAGTTATAGCTTTGATACCAATTTGTCGCACCCAATTTTGTATAGCAAAACCAGGTACTCATATATATGTGCCCAGGATGTCCAAACACACACATATATCACAAATTGCAATAGTATCAAAGTAAAGTACTTATTACATCGCATATCTCATCATAAAATAAATACAAAGTTTAGTCAAAGGCAGTATTATTATAATCACAGCAGAATAACTAGCCCAACTACCACAGGGACTCCAACTGGTGAACGTCTCCCTAGTAGTCCTAGACATCCTCTAGGAACTCTTCATATCCATTATCTGTTACCCATCCAGGATTTTCATTGGATGTAAAGCAAGTGTAAGCTCACCATGCTTAGCAAGTATATCAAAGGGATCTATGAGGCTCAAAAAGGCTTGACACTGTTTGACTGTAGTTCACAATTTTAGTAGATCAAATTTTAGCATCCTGAATCACTACTTTAATGAATAGTCCCAATTCCCAAGTGACATTAAAGTATAGTCATATTTATCTCAATTCCCAACCATCCACCATCCACAGTAACCACTAATCTTGAAGGATCTAGACCGCTCGTATCCGTGAGCATGGCTATTATAACATGTTACTTATTTCTATAGAAATTGTACATCTTTACCCACCGAGCCATGATTCCCAATATTGGGGTTTGCGAGACCCACGACACCTCTTCCCAGGAAGTGTGGCAGAGTTTCACTATGAAACCCTTAGCTAGTTGCACTAATAGGTCGTAGCTATAAAGGAGTGGCACCCGTGGGCATCGCAGCACGGTACACACCCTAGCAGAAAAAGGAAAGATACCCTAGCTATAGACAAGCTAGTATAAACCCTCTTGGGTTGCCGCTTTAGGATTAAGTCCTTATGGAGAGGCACTAGAGTACTCAACCCCATACTCTAGTCCCCTATCTATTGCTAAAAAGCTCTATTTTATCACATGGCATATAGCCTTTAATCATGTTTAATAATTATTTTATGTTAAGCGCTGCAGTATCTATCCAAAATGCCTACCCAAAAACCTCAGGTATCAAGGATATGTGGTACAAATAATCATCTAGGTAAAGTCCTTAAAGGCATTTCAAATTAAACACATGCATGAATATGTATGGTAATAGTTCATAGGTAATAAGGGGCCTTTGGTACACTTGCCTTCCTCAAAGTCATCCTAAAAGCACTGCTGATCCTACTATGGGTCCTCAATCACCTCAAATGGCTCACCCTCTAATCGTGTCCCAATCACCAATCAAGCATCATACCAATCATTACATGCATACAAGATAGACTTCCATTAGAACAGTACATCAAATAGTAAAAACATAAGTTGAAAAGCTTATAAATCTATTCTACGTACTGCTACAAACACGTGAGCGAAAGAATCACTCAAATCAGACTTAAAATGCGAACGTTATGCATGAAATAAGATGTAATGGCATTCCTGTAAAATAAACTGAACTTATTTTTGAATTAAAACAATTAAAAATATGAATATCCACGGTTATAGGACTACGGGCACTAAATCTGGAAAATACAGGGTCTAAAGTGAATAAAAACATGACTAAAAATAATTACTTTCAATTAAAATGGACTATGGGTTGAATCTAAAAAAATAGAGGGCTTTTCTGAAAAATGCGCGCAGCTAACCGGATGTTTGACTATGGCTGCTGACTCATCCGACACGTGGTAGCTATGGATTGGTGCGGTGCACCACGTGTACGCAGTGGACCGGTGAAGTGGGTGCTGACGCGGCAGCGTGGGCCGGATCCATAGCTCCCGGTGGACTGGTTATGATCCAACCGGTGGGATCTAATCTCAACCGTCTAGAGCCGATCGGATGGCATGGTGGGCCCTACGCCACTGCACAAGGTCACCGACGAGCAGGCCATGGCCGGTGATGACTAGAGATCACTGGTATAGTGCTCTAGTGCACAATAAGATGAAAGAATGGCACAGGAAGGGTTGGGAGCTCACCGCGAGTTGATTGGAATGGAGTGCGGCATCTAGGGAGGCTTCGAGGGGGTGGTTCCATGGTGGCGATGATCTAGAGAGAGGAAGAACATGCGGGTGAGGAAGTATCCAAGGAATTTGTGGCCTGTTCATGAAACTGGAGGTACCTAGGGGCATAGGAGGTCATGATGATTCTCCGAGTAGCGTCAGCGTCGAGCTCCAAGGCGCGGGCGAGGTAGAGCTATGGCGGTGACTGCTGGAAATCAGGAGCAGGGGATGGGAGAGAAGGCAGGTCTTAGCTCAGAGTTTTATAGGCTAGACAGTGAGCAGAAATAGGAAGGGGAGCAGGTGGGATTGGTCGCCTGCCATAGGTGGCGATGGCGGTGGGATTCCCTGCTGTGTAGTGCCAACGGCGGGTGCCGAGGAAGGAAAGTGCCGGGGAAGAAAGGAAACTAAGGAAGAAGAAAGGAAAGGAAGAAATGGGCACTGACAGGTGGGGCCAGAGGCGCACTAGGTGAAAGGAGAAAGAGAGCAGCGAGCATGGGCGTTGCGGGCCATGGTGCCTAGCTGGGCCGTGCACTGGCGTGCGGTGCGCTATAGAGGATGGCGCGAATCGCGCGGGAGAGGGCCGATGCGGCAGGCTTGGCTGCGTGCGGTAGCAGGCCAGTGCGGGCAGAAAAGGAGAAGGGAGGAAGGAAGAGAAGGGAAGGGCTACTAGGCCATCAGCAGGCCAGCCTGGGAAGGGGAAGAAAAAAAGACTGGGCCAGAACTGGGGTTGGGCCAGAATGGAAGAAAGATAATTTTTTTTCAAACAAAACCTTTTCCAATTCTATTTCCTCTATTTACAATTCTAAACCAAATTAAAATAAGATTTGAATTCAACTTCAAATCAACTAGCCCTACACTCAACCAAGAACAATAAGCTTCGGCATGAATGCAACAAATATGTTTCTAAACCTTATAGTTTATTTTATTTATCCAATATTTATTATTTGGCCTAAGTTAAAATATCTAGAAAATGTAATAAAGGCTAAGAATTAATTGATAATTTGTAGTAAATTTTTTGGGTGTTATAGTAGCTCTACAATTTTGATTAATGGACTTTTTGCTAACTCGAACTAGATTAGGAGTTAAGGAGGCACGAAGTTGGCTCATCACATGGCCTAAACTGGCCCTTCGTCGTGCCATCATGGACAACCGACCATAGGTCATGGCTGTCACATGGCCGACATGTGCCGTGGCTACCCCCACTGCTATCGTGCTGGCACGCCCAAGGGCTAAGACAAGGCGCTACTTCCTCCCCCTCGCTCATTTGCGCCCTTCTTCCCTCTGCTCTCACTCCTGCAGTAGCAACAGCAGCGCGTGCCGCCATCGCTATCGCCACGCACCTTCGTTGTCCTCGCACACCCCCACTACTGCATCTTCGACCAATCCATCTCACCCATAGCTCCATCACCATCTCTTCTACCTCCCTGACCCGCCATTGTCACCTCTCAAGCCAAGGTGAGGGCCCTCGGGCCATTGCCATCACCAACATGGCCATGGTGCACCATCGAGCTTTGAGCTCGTCCATGGCCAGCCATCTCCCCTACTCCTTATACCATCCTCTTATTTGGTCCGTCATCGCTTTAGGTCACAGAAGCTCACATCATGGCTCATTAAACTGCTACCACAGCAACCGTGTGGGAACGCACATCCGAGCCATCCGTGTCCACCATGGCCGTGAGCTCAGGCTCGCCATGGCTGGCCCTGGCTAGACCTTGTCGTCCCCCTCTAGCATGCATTTTAGCATCACCATGAACTCTAGCAGCTTGTCCCATGATGGAGACCAATCACCATCTCATTGGAATAGGAGGTGCCACCACCATGCGCTCGCGTCGCCATGCCACCATGCACGTGGCCAGAGCTCACTACCACTTCACCTTAGCTCTGACCAATTCCTAGGGCTCTACTGTTACCTCCTGACTCAGTAGCTCCACTCACCTAGCCATATCATCTCTAGAGACAGTGAGTCCACCGCCGCTGAGCCACCATGCCCGTCGGCGAGGTAGCCCACCGAAGGAACCGAAATTCACAAACAAGCCCAATAAACCTTACAACCTAGGCCTAATACCAACTTAACCCTAGATATAAAAGGTGGATGACACCCCCTCACAGCCTCACACCCTCACATTTTTTAAAATCTCGGCATTGTGCTTTTTTAAAAATCTTTTTTCCTATTTTTTCTATTCTTTTTTTGTTGCTTGTGTAAATCCTCGGTTAGTTCGGTCGGAACCGGAAGCGAACCGAACTAACCGAAACCGATTTTGCTCAGTTCCAAGATTTATGAAGAACCGATCAGTTCCTATTTGTAGAGAACCGAATTTGTGTCATAAATCGAAGAACCAAACCAAAACTGATTGGTTAACCGAATGCCTAGGCCTATCCGGTAGTGTCCCTAAGGGTGCAGCACTGATCGAACCCGTGAAATGTGTACCTAAGTTGTACCAAAGGTGACACGATGCGACCTAGGTGGGATAGTGTGGGTTTGTATTAGGAATAACTACCTAGCTAGTTGCAACCGATTCAAATCATTATCTCTCCTAGTGAGAAACTTGATTAGCTCCAACATCATAGTAATTGAACTATGGAATTTGATGGTTATGATGAACATGGGAATGTTACACTAGCTATGGTTATTACTGTCATACTACATAATCATACATCACATGTTAGGCATAGGATAGATGCTAATCTAGAGATGAATAGCTACAATTAACTTGGAATCGAATTATAAAATGTATAGCTCAACTAGTGGCTTTTTGTGCATGATCCTTGGAGTCACTTTATTTTTTGTTTATGATGGGTAAGTCTAGATGAGTACCTTCTTATACTCAGGGTTTATTTCCCACTTGTTGCAGATAACACAGTCTATCATGGATATTGTAAGACCTGCTTCTGTCCCACTATGGATGAGGAGTAGGCCATGGGTAAGGCTATGGCAGAACCTCCTAAATTATAGGACCCACATGCACTTGTCACTGTCCAACAACCTCTGACGACTATGCATATGTTTGTAGTAACTTAGGAAGACTATCGGGTGTCCTCGGGGAACCCTGAATCATCCACGATTTCTGAGCAGGATCACATTACAGAGTCATTGTAGTATTACAACATTTATTCAAATATCTACATCAGAGTAAAATAGCAGAAGTCTTATGATAACTTAGTTTACAAACCAGTTGTTTCAAACCTTACAAACTAAGTTCGATAATTATTACAAACCATAGTAGTAGTGGAGTGGCATTAGTATCATAATACAAACACACAAAATAAGCATCCTGCCCAAGGATCACACATTCACTTATCATCATCAACATGAACAACAGTCATGCAGCAAGGTCCAAAACAGACCTACTCATGAGGCTCACCTGCAACAAGGGTCAACGAACCCTGAGTACAAAAGTACTCAACAAGACTTAACTGGAATAAAAACTGAGAAGACTCAGGAATGTAGGCTCAGGGATTCAAGGTATGGCTTTAACAATAATCAAAGTTCTTTTGTATAAAAGCTCTTTAACAAAATTCTTTACTTCAACATATAAAACTTTATAAGAACCACATATGAATCTGCCATGATCCATAATGAGATCATGAACTTCATATCAAACTCTTTCTCAAACCTTACTCAAGTTTCAGTTATTAAACTATGATGATGAACAGTGAGTTGAGTCTCTATAACCGAGGAACAATGATGATTCGAACCAATTATAACCCAGCTAGGGATTTCAGACCACATGACATATGTAGGTCCCCAACCTACATATACCAACCTGCCCTCAGATCCTCTAAAATAAGAACAGGTCCGCGCCACCCGAGAATACAGTACTCCACCATTCTAGCCCATGGCCATGTGGGTACACGCTACTCTCACCATCTCTCCACTCCTATTGCGTGAGTAGCCATTCTCATAATAGAATAGCTGAGTTAAGGCTTACTGGAGTATGTGGTTAGTACTACAAAGTCTCATCTCATACAGTTCAACAACGGACCGACCTTAATTGACACAGGCGGAAAGAAGCCGCTCACAAGACCTCCATGTCTTGTGGCTCTCACACACCGAGTCCGCTCGGTCTAGATTTATTACTTCACATGCTCATATCTCCTGATAACATAAGTAACCAAAGATCCATTTAAAACTCATAGGTGATAGGTAATCACCCAACTAAGCATGACTAAGCATAACTAGGTATTTATGAATTAAAACTGGTAATAAGGTAGATATGGAAAAACACCAATTAGGTTTCCACTCAACTCCTAATCACTTAATGCAATATAGAAAAGCAAAAGCGATAAAAACTTGTAAAACACAAGGTAGGTTTAAATGCATCCAAGCTTGCCTTGGTTCACGAAAAAGTCAGGTTCCTGAGACGTTCCACAATTATCAGATCCGACCTCAACAGATGGATTAACCTCCTCCACAACTTGATTAACTACCACGTGTTCACCTTCGTTCACTACACATAGTAACAATGCCATGTTTAACATGATGTGGGATATGAAACATGATGCTTGATGATGGATGCAAAATTAACAACTCAAATACAACTTTCCTTCGCGGTACAGTTGCAAGTCAAACTAACTAAGCCTTTTTCATAACACATACTTCAATTGCCAAGTATCATTACCAACTAATGACCCAAGGCCATCACTCAATCCAAAATTCAAACAAAACCTAATTCAATAAATGTTACTATTTGCTTTTATGAATTAATTATTTAATTCAAAATTATGAAATAAATCAACTTGTTCCAATTGAGCTCAAAATTTTTTTAAAGGTTCATCACATGATAAGTAAGTGGCAAAACAATTTTCATAATTTTTGGATAATTAATTAAGCCTAGAAAAATCATGGAAATCTATTTATTAATTAATTGAGCAATTTTCATCACATTCAAAAAGTACTGAAAAACAATATTTCATATTTTTCTTAAATAATATACATCATAGAGAGGTCACATCAAAAGTTTCATAATTTTTGGAACTCTAAATAATTCTACACAAAAATAACAAAAACTATCACTATTCATTCAAATCTGCAAAATAGAAAAATCCATTTTGAACACTAAGTCACTGACAATCGAACCCACATGTCATCTTCTACCTCCCGCGCTCACCGCGGCGGCGATGGCTCTGACTGACCAAATCTCACCGACGACGAGATCACTGGCGATAGCAAAGACGCCAACATGCTCCCCACTACCATGCGCACCTATTGATGTCACTAATTGCATCGATCACTGCACAAAACAGCACGGCATCGGCCATGGCGGCCACGACTGCACGGTGGCGCTACGCTAGAGATAGGAGACTAGTAACGGTTAAACAAACAGCATAGGAAGGTTCAACATCTCACCACGAACACGCTCGAGCAGGAATTAAGGCCGAAGAAGCAACAGTGAAGCGAGGCGGCGTTCACAGCGGTCACGGCGGTGCGAGCAATGGCGACGGCGGTGTTCCAATGGCTGTGGTGGACAAAATGATCAAACAACTGGTCATAGAGCATCACAAGATCAAGGCAAAGCTGGAGCTACCATGATGAAAGAAAGAGGGGCACCATGGAGCACTGGCCACGACGGCGCAAGCACGACGGTGAGGCTGCCGGCTGCGAGGAAGAAAGACGCTCACCATGGGTTCTCGACGGAGTCAAGCTTCAAGGGTTGGTCTATTGGGTGCGCAAGGTGCAAGTGGAGCTCAGACACTACTTTGCCGCGGCTAGTTTGCGCTGAGGAGGTGAGGCGAGCTCAACGGAGCTATGGCGGCGACGGCGGGAAAACACAGGAGGAGAAAGGAGAACGGTGATGTCGTTCCAGACTTAACCAACAGGCGAAAAGTGGTGGGGAACGGTGCGCTTGACATGCCACGACGACGTGGACACGTCAAGGCTAGAGGTGGCGCCTGTGGGCGCACGTAGAAGCCGGTGGAAACATGGCCGGCGGTGGGATGTCGGCCATGAGTACTGTTCACCGAAATTACAAAATTGCCACCCACCTATTTTCTCAAATTACTCCCAAATTTATATAACAACTCAAAAATCTCCAAAAATAAAAGTTGTTCAAAATCCAAAGGTCTACAACTTTGCTTTTAACCAACCCCTAATTTGGTCCATATTTTGAAATGCAAATTTGAATTCAAATAGGGGACATTTAAAGAATTTTGCCTTTTTAAATTACTTCAAATTTTTCATAACAACTTTGAAAACTCCAAAAATAAACTTTGTATAACTTGACAAGCTCTACACTTTTGCTTTTAGGCTCAACCCCAAAATATGCTTAGATTTTGAAATGGGTTTTCAAAGTAGGATTTAAATACTGAAAATCAGGGTTTTCTTGAAAATTCAAATCCAAACAAAATTTTGAACTTGATTCAAACAATACAATTCAACACATACCACATAAAGGTAAACTTGTTTTAGTGTATGCATATCAAAATTTTCACTAACACATGAATGATGTGCTATGCATATGATGATATGTCATGTTTTAATATTTAAACACCCGAGGTGTTACAATCCTTCCCCCTAAAAGAAATCTCGTCCCAAGATTCAAAGTCATAGGATAAGTAATGGAAAAGGAAATGTGTCGCGTGAACACATACAAAATCTATCCATAAAACAGCTAAGGTCTCTTTACAAAACACAATTTGTAACAACCGAGCTCAACTAACATTACTCTATATTGACGTAAGAAACTCTAGAAATTTTTCTAGCAAGTAATCTTTGGATTCCCAAGTAGCTTCTTCTTTGGAATGTTGATTCCATTGTATCTTGTAGAACTTGATTGTCCTCCTTCATGTGACACGATCTTTCTGATCCAGAACTCGGATAGGATATTTGGAATAGGTCAAATCAGGTTCAAGTTCCACTCCTTCAACCTTAACATTCTGCTTAGGCACTCGGAGACACTTCTTTAATTGAGAAACATGGAACACATTATGTACGGCTAAGAGATATTCTAGTAATTTCAAACGATATGCCACTTTTCCATACCTCTCTAAAATTTGATATGGTCCAATATATCGAGGTGCCAACTTGCCTTTAACACCAAAATAGGTAACTCCCTTCATTGGTGATACCTTCAGATATACAAAATCTCCCTTGTTAAACACTAAAGGTCTACCTCATTTATCTACATAACTCTTTTGCCTAGACTGAGCTATCTTCAAATTACTTTGTATTTGCCTAACCTTGTCTTATGTTTCTTTCACAAGGTCAACTCCAAAGAACCTTCTTTCCCTAGGCTCAGACCAACTTAGTGATGTTTTGCATCTACAACCATAGAGTGCTTCAAATGGAGCCATTCTAATGCTCTCCTGATAACTATTGTTGTATGAGAACTCAGCCAAAGGCAAACATTCATCCCACTTATTGGAATAGTTAAGAACACAACATCTTAACATATCTTCAAGTACTTGATTGACCCTTTCAGTCTGACCATTAGTCTAGGGATGATAAGCTATACTATACAGGAGTTTGGTACCTAACGAAGCATGCAAGTGTTTCCAAAAGCTAGAGACAAACTATGTACCCCAATCTGACACTATGGTCTTTGGTACCCCATGTAAACTCACAATTCTGTCTAGATATATCTTGGCATATCGGATAGTGGGATATGTACTCTGGACTAGAAGAAAATGTGCTGACTTGGTTAGTCAATCTACAATAACCCATACTAAGTCAAAGCCCTTTGATGTCTTGGGTAGACCAACAATAAAGTCCATACTAATATCCTCCCACTTCCAAGCTGGAATAGGTAATGGCTATAACTCTCCCATAGACCTCAAATGTATAGCTTTCACCTTTTGACAAGTATCACATTTTGCTATATTCCGAGCAATTTATATTTTCATTTTGGTCCACCAAAACCTTTGTTTCAAGTCATGGTACATCTTATTACTTCTTAGATGAATAGATAACCTAGTAGCATATGCTTCCTCAAGAATTGACTGTCGCAACTCCGGAACCTTTGGTACCACTAAGTGATTCTTGAACCATAACACACCTTCATCATCTACTTTGAAGCATTCCGCTTTCCCATTCTTGATTCTTTCTTTGATATGGACTATACCCTTGTTTTCTTTGTGAGCAGCAATAATCTGGTCTCGAATAGTGGCTTCAACAATTATATTGGTCAAACTACCTTGTTGAATTACCTCTATACTCAACTTTTCCATCTCTTGGCATAAAGTCAAACCCATTGTTCTTACTGTCAGACAATTGCAATGGCTCTTTCGACTGAGGGCATCTGCAACTACATTTGCTTTACTAGGATGGTAATGTATTTCCAAGTCATAATCTTTAATCAATTCTAACCATCGTCTTTGACGCATGTTCAAATCCAATTGAGTAAAGATATACTTTAAACTCTTGTGGTCTGTATAAATATGGCATGTATTACCAAGCAGGTAATGCCGCCAAATCTTCAGAGCATGGACAACTGCTGCTAACTCTAGATCATGAGTGGGATAGTGCTCTTCATGTTGCTTAAGTTGTCTAGAAGCATAAGCAATAACTTGGCCTTCTTGCATCAATAATACCAATACCAGAAGCATCACAATAAACATCAAATGACTTCTCGATATCTGGTTGTGCTAACACTGGTGCAGTGGTTAACAATCTCTTCAAAGTCTAGAAAGCTTCTTCACACTCAGATGACCAGATAAACTTGGCTTGGTTCTTCAACAACCCAGTGATGGACTTGGATACTCTAGAGAAATCTAGAATAAAATGATGGTAATACCCCGCCATTCCTAGAAAACTCCAAACCTAATGAATAGTGGTTGGCGATTTCCAATCAAGCACATCCTTAACTTTGCTTGGATCAACAACAACTCCTCTAGCTGATAAGACATGTCCAAGAAACTCTACTTCCTTAAGCCAGAAGTCACACTTACTGAATTTGGCATATAGTTGATGTTCTCTTAAGCGGGTCAGGACAATTCTGAGATGTTCCGCGTGTTCCTTCTTGTTCTTAGAATAAACTAGGATGTCATCAATAAACACCACCACAAACTTGTCTAGCTCAGGCATGAACACTAAATTCATCAGATACATGAAATGAGCTGGGGCATTTGTCAAACCAAAAGACATTACCAAGTATTCATATAATACATATCTTGTGGTAAATGCTGTTTTGGGAATATCTTTAGGCTTAATCTTGATTTGGTGATAGCCTGACCTTAAATCAATCTTGGAGAAAACTTTAGCTCTAGCTAGTTGATCAAAAAGCAAGTCTATCCAATGTAAGGGATACTTATTCTTAATGGTCACTTCATTCAACGGATGATAGTCAACACATAACCTTAGGGTCTCATCTTTCTTTTTCACAAAAATTGCAGGGCATCCCCAAGGTGATGAACTAGGTTGAATAAATCCTTTCTCAATCAACTCTTGCAACTTAGTCTTCAACTCAGCTAATTCCTTAGGAGGCATTCTATAAGCTCTCCGAGATATTGAAGCTGTTCTAGGTTTTAACTCTATGTTAAACTGAACATCCCTATCTGGTGGTAGACCGGGTAAATCCTTAGGAAAAACATCAGGGAATTCACAAACTACCGGGATATCCCTAATCTCCTTGACAAAAGTTGCACAAACTCTTTCCACTGATCTCCTTAAGGTTGGAAATTGGATAAGAAGCTGAGAATTACTATCAGGCAAACTCACCCTTAATGTCCTATGCAAAGCATCTATAACAGTCTTATGCTGATACATCCAATTCATTCCCAAGATCACATCTATATCTTGATCCTTGAGAATAATCATGGTAGTGGGAAAAATATGCCCACCTAGGTTTATGGGTACCTGGTATACCATTTCCTTAGTACATAGACGTCCCTCGGGCGACTGTATAAAGAAATTTTCCTTTGTTTCCCCAATTAGAATTTCATGCTTTACGATAAAGGTTCTATTGATGAATGAATAAGATGCACCAGAATCAAAAAGCATAACAGCAGGGTGATCGGCGATAGGAAACATACCCATCATCACTGGCTCCCCTTTTGGAATTTCCCTAGCTTGAATATAGAACACACGTCCTATCTTCCTTTCACCTTTGCCCTTCTAAGCATTCTGATTGTGGTTCTTGTTCTGTGCTTGACCCTATTGTTGATTGGTAGGGGCCTTCTGATAATTTTGATTAGCCTGTTTGGGATACGGACATTCCCTAGAGAAATGACCGGACCTTCCATAATTGTAACATGGATAATTGTGACCCTAGGACGTTGGAGCATTGCCACCAGGAGCATTTGTCTATTGTGAATTCGGGTAAGTTATAGCAGGACGGACATTTGACTGTTGCCCGGCTTGGAACTACGGCGGACGATAAGGAGGACGATAATGGTTGACTAGATGATAGATTATCTTTTGCCTCTTTTGATTGCCACCAAAAGATCTAGACAACACACTCTTCTTTTTCTTGATCTCCTTATGCTGCCGATACTTTTGCTCCAAAGCAATTGTAATATTTACTGCCTCATGATAAGTAACATTGGTGCATGTAGTCATCATTGTCTGTAATTTGGTATTCAGACCTCACATGAACCATTTCTTTTTCTTGGCATCTATATTGACATGTTCAGATGCTGTTGACACAAAATGTGACACACTATGCCTCACACACAGCAAGCTAGAAAGCGTGGCTTCAATTGGGTCCCCAGGTGCTTCGTGATCCGGAAACGTGCCAGTCAGTTTGACCTAAAAAAACTAACAAAGGATAAAACAGTTAAATGCCAAATCGGAACATGTCGGGTGAGACTAGACAGTTCCATATATACGGCCCTGAAGCCACTTACAATGACATACAGCTATAGGAAGCTGTCTGCCAACAAGTTTATAAACCATTCAGCTAATCGTAAGATGAACACACGTAAAGATCCGATTGCCGAATGCATGTGCATGGGAAGACATGTTTGAACAAGTGAAATTAATTATGAGTTAATGCATAACCAAGCTCAGCAATCTAGCCGAGTTGGGGTCCATGAAGAAGGAACATGCAAATAAACATGACTAAACTAATCTAAAACCTACATCTGCCGCACGACACCTAGTTTCATTAAAGCTTAAACGTAATTAACATGCATGAACCGACGACATGTGACAATCTAGATTAAAATAATTCAGCCATTATGAGCATGTTATCTATTTGCAAAGGTAATATGAAAAGCAATGATCATTGAAGCACGAATAAAACCATAAGAGAGGGCTGAACAATATCAATCTAGATTGGGCAGAAGTGTGTTACAAATATATAAAATATTTAAAACATGCAACACAGGATAACTTAATGAATCTATTTAGATTTTCCCGTATCTAATAGAGCCGATAACTGTCTTGCTTTCACTAAGCATATTGAGGAAACGCCTGCCGCACGGTATCTACTCATAAACAAAGCATAAGCAAAGACTTCTTGATTGTCAAGCAAAGATCTGCCGCACGATCATTGAAAACAAACAAGACTACTTGCATCACGTCTAAATCCACCACATGATACTAAACATGATAACAAGGTTGTCGGAACTTACAGAGGTCAATGGATCGATGACTCCTCACAAAGAACTCGATGACATGACAAAAGGACTCAAAAGTTGGCACGGGGCCGGTTGTATTGATTTGGTTGTGAACACCTATTACAATGGTCGAGGGTTAATATTTATACCCTAGACAAAACCCAAGTCCTAAAAGACTACGATTTACAAAGGAACTCTTAAATAAACATGGAAACTATGATTCCTTGCCCTAAACTCTTAGAGTCCTTTATTATTACAACTTTCATCTTTTTGATCGGCTTTGCCTGCCATCTTCTGCTTTCCCGAATGGAGTCACCACCTTTTGAAGTAACCGACTGCACAAGCATTTAGCCGACCACTCATTTTGTTTGCCGAATATCCTTCTTCCCGCATGCGGGTCCACCTGTCATCCTCCAGAGTCGACCAAAATCCAGTGTTAACACATGCCCCCTCAATTTCGGGATAAAAGTTGTTTTATTCTGAAATTGACCACAAGCTCCTTCTTCCTCCTAGGTCAGCACCGTTCAACACCGCAGCCGCTGTCCAAAAATTCAAGCTTTCAGTGCAACCTCGGACCCACTTTGAATCTTCAATGGCGACCCAGGATGAAATTCCAGAGGTAAACTTCACTTATATTTGACAATTTCCACTTGATCTTCCCGTTCTTCTTTTGGTTTATTCCTCTTTGATTTCAATCACCCTTTAAAGGAATACAAGAATCAGATTTTGATCCCCTATGCTGCCAACCCCGATTCCTATTTCCTCGGTCCAATGGGAAATCTTGACCCTTTTGAAATTATCGAGAAGGAAACCCAAAGAATCCCTTTCAAATCTGGGATCACCTTGCCAAACCGATGGCCAAACACGTTCAAGAATTGGCCATTTCCCCCAATCGCTGGATGGCGGAATTGGTACAGGAGAATGCTGGAGAAAAGCAGCAGCCACTGGGAAAGTCAAGACATTAGTCATTGTCTGGAATTATCCTTAGCAGAAACACCCAGAAACAATTCCCTTTTGATAGCAGCTTCCCATTTTTGGTCTGACACCATTAATGCCTTCATTTTCGGCCATGGTATGATGACCATCACTCTAGCCGACGTGTTCATGATGACTGGCTTGAACGTGTCACTACCAGTATACCCTTATAAATACAAGAGCAAAAGTAATCAAAGAGCCGTCAGCTCTAGATGTGGATGGGTCAAATACATCCAGAACTACATGAATGCATCTGGCACCATCTCTGACAAAGAGTTGAAAGCCTTCATGAATATATGGCTATGCAGATTCATCTTCTGTGGAAAATCTAATGAACCAACCCTGAATCACATGGTGATGGCTAAAGACTTAGCTGTAGGCACTCAGATCCCACTAGGCAAATATCTCTTAGGGTCTATTTATCATATGATGCATCAGATTACTCTTCAGATGCGCCAAGGTGGAGAAATCTCTTGTGTGAATGGTCCCTGGTGGCTAATTCAAATGTGGCTCCAGCTATACATGCATCAGATAACCTCTGTGAGCCTCTTCAATCTAAGTTTTCCTTCAGTTAACTATGCTGAAGGCAGTACAACAAAGGTTAAGGCTTGTCAGATTTATGGGGAAGCAGCATCATCTATCAGCATTGACATAGACATCGGTCATTTCTTCAAGCTGTTTTTCAAAGGATTCAGCAATGTGCTCTGGTTTCCTTATAGAGAAAATGAAAATTTGACTTTGCCCTGCAAGTTTAGTTATGAAATTGGTTGTTCAGGTCAAGAATCCACGGAGATCTTCAACTCCTTTATCAAACCTTGCACTCTGCCAGCCGAATTTCATCATGGGAGGTTAGTGCAGTCCACCTATGAATTCTACTATCCAAATATGGTGGCCAGACAATTAGGATGTGGCCAGCTGCCCCCAAGATTCCTCTTCTCAACAATCATAAAGTCAAGGGAAGTAATAACAGAAAGAATGGAAGCTAAGAAAATCTTTGAATTAGGATGGACTTCTATAAATAATCTTGTCTTTTGGAAGAATACTTATTTCTTTGATTCTTTTCGGTAAAATTTTGCCTGCGACCGTCAGAAAAATGCTAAAAACACCCCAGTCTTGCATAAACATTCTTGTGCTAGAGGCGATGCAAACTGCATCGGCTATTTTGTGCTAAAGGCGATATGAACAATATCGGCTATTCTTAGTCTTATTTTTTTTAGGCTAAAGGCGATTTTCCCTTTATCGGCTTTTCTGATCTACATTCATGAACCAACCTCAACACTGGGGTAATATTTCTTAAGAAATCTTCCATTGATAGCTCTGGTAAACTCCTCCCCAAATAAAGTCTTCAATATGTATGCATTGCCAGGTACACATTCTACTATTCGGAAAGGACCTTCCCAATTTGGAGACCATTTGCCGAACGCTCTATCCTTTGTTCCAACTGGCAATATAGTTTTCCAAACCAAGTCTCCTTTTGCAAATTGCGTCAGCCTAACCCTTTTGTTATAATACTTGGCAACGCGTATTTTATTTTTCTCAATATTTTCCAATGCCTTGAGACGAATCAAATGTAAATCTTCCAATTCATCCATCATCAGATTCTTATAATCTTCTTCTACCAATTCTTTCTGTAACACAACTCGCCTTGAACCTGACCGTAATTCCCATGGTAATACAGCATGATGCCCATAAACCAGTTCATAGGGAGACGTTTGAGTGGACCCATGACAAGCCATTCGGTAAGCCCACAATGCTTCATTAAGAACCAAGTGCCATCTCCTTGGTTTTTCATCAATCTTCTTCTGGATGATTTTAATCATAATCTTATTTGATGCTTCTGCCTGACCATTAGCTTGTGCATAGTAAGGAGAAGAATTATACAACTTAATCCCCATATCTTTGGCAAAATCACAGAATTCTAAAGAAGTAAACTAAGTTCCTTGATCAGTTGTTATAGTTTGAGGAATCCCAAATCTGTGAATTATATGTTCCTTAACAAAACTAATCATATTTTCTGACGTTACCTTCTTCAAAGGGATAGCTTCAACCCACTTGGTGAAATAATCTATGGCCAAGAGTACAAATTTGTGTCCCTTACTAGAAGGAGGATTGATCTGACCAATTAAATCTATACCCCATCCTCTGAACGGCCAAGGCTTGATTATGGGATTCATAGCAGATGCTGGAACTTTTTGAATATTGCCAGATTTTTGACAATTGTGACACCCTTTGTAATATTCAAAACAATCCTCCAACATAGTCAGCCAAAAATAACCAGTTCTCCTAATTATCCACTTCATCCGATAAGCTGACTGGTGTGCACCACACAATCCTTCGTGAACCTCATACATCACTTTCTTGGCCTCTTCTTGACTTAAACATTTGAGCAATACTCCATCGATGGACTTGTAATATAACTGATCATCAAGGAACACAAATTTGAGAGCTTTGTACCTGAGTTTTTGGGAAACTTTTTGAGATGGACCTTTTAGATAATTGGTAATTTCGTATCTCCAATCACCATCTACTTGATCAGTATTTAAAACACCTTCTATAGCAAAAACTTCTCGACTCTCTCGATATCCAGAAGCAGCTTGAGCTAACTTATTTGCTTCTTCATTGTACTCTCTAGGGATATGATGCAAGGTTACTACCAGAAAATTCTTCAAAAGTTCTCTACACTCCTGATAATATTCTCTTAACACATTGTTCTTGCATTCATACTGACCACTCAGTTGATTAATCACCAACTCAGAATCCCCAAAGATTTCAACAGCAACGGCCTTTACTTCTATAAGAAGCTGAAGCCCTCTAAGCAATGCTTCATACTCTGCCTGATTATTAGTAACATGAAATTCAATAGGAACCACATACTCAAAAGTTTTTCCTTATGGGGAAATTAAGAGAATACCAGCACCACCACCTTTGTTACAAGATGATCCATCGAAGAACAAGGCCCAAGGCACAATGCTTATTGCCTCAATAGAAAGATCCCGATGTTGGGTAATAAAATCGGCAATAATTTGACCCTTAACCGCCTTTGCCGATTCATACCTTAAATTAAATTCTGACAATGCTAAAATCTATTTGCCAATTCTTCCATTCAAAATTGGCATTGATAGCATATGTTTGATTACATCAAAACTAGAAACTACCACGCATTCGGCATTCAACAAATAGTGCCGAAATTTGGTACATGAGTAATACACACACAAGCAAAGTTTTTCTGTAGCCGAATACCTTGTTTTCGGGTCTAGCAGCTTTCGGCTAAGATAAGCTATGACTCTTTCTTTTCCTTCAAATTCTTGCATAAGGGCCGATCCTATTGTTAGGCTATCGGCCGCCACATACAACTTAAAAGGCTTGTCAAGTTGTGGAGGTACTAGCACAGGTGGTGCCTTCATATATTGCTTGATCTCATCAAAAGCCTTTTGTTGTATGTCACCCCATACAAATTTTTGATCCTTCTTGAGCTTTAATAAAGGAGAAAAGGGTAAAACTCTCTCTGATAGATTGGATATGAATCTTCTTACAAAGTTGATTTTGCCTAACAATGATTGTAATTCTGTGAGATTGGTTGGTGGCACAACTTTGTCTATTGCTTCCATGCTCTTTTTCCCAACTTCAATTCCTCCTTTATGAACTAAAAATCCCAAAAACTCACCAGCCGAAACTCCAAAGGCACATTTGTTTGGATTCATCTTCAAGCCATGCTTTCTTGTGCACTCTAGAGTCTTTCTTAAATCGGCTAAATGTCCTTCATGATTTCTAGACTTGACCACTACATCATCGATGTAGATCTCTACAATCTTGCCGATCAGCTCGTGAAAAATATAATTCATAGCTCTTTGATAAGTTGCACCGGCATTCTTTAACCCAAATGTCATGACTATCCATTCAAACAAACCAATATGACCAGGACATCTGAAGGCTGTTTTTGAAATATTTTCCATTGCCATAAAAATTTGATTATAGCCAGCATTACCATCCATAAAACTAATGACTTCATAACCTACTGCTGCATCTACTAGTAAATCGGCAATTGGCATTGGGTAACCATCCATGGGCGTGGCCTTATTAAGATTTCTGAAATCTATGCAAACCCTCATTTTTCCATTTTTCTTGTATACCGGTACTATATTTGAAATCCACTCTGCATACTTGCATGGCCGAATGAAGTTTGCTTCTATTAATCTTTCAACCTCCTTCTTCACATTGGCCAATACCTCCTCTTTGTATATCTTCTGTGGAGGTTGTTTGTAAGGATGAAATCCAGGTTCAATGGGTAATCGATGCTCAACAATGGAACAATCCAATCCAGGCATTTCCGTGTAATCCCAAGCAAAACAATCTTTAAACTCTTTCAACAGATCTATCAACTTTGATTTATATTCTGGGTCTAACTTTGCACTAATATACATCGGCCTTGGCTTAGAACCATCACCAACATCAATTTCTTCCAACTTATCAGCTGACATAAAACCACGTCCCAACTTTCCTTTGTTGCCATCGACAGGATTTCCCATTAAAAATTACTATGAGAGCCGACTGCTTGGATCGGCTGTTGGCCCTCGCTGAAAACATTTACAGGACCTTCTTTCCACACTTTTCCAGAGAAACAATCGACGCCTTCATATTCCCAGTAGGTAGATTCTGTGGCAGCAACACTTACTGAATCATCAGCATTGTACAACTTCAACGTCATCTCCAATCCATTGAATGAGAATTTGATGCATGGTTGAAGGAATGTAGCAATTAGCATGGATCCAATCTCTGCCCAAGAGTAGACTATATGCCCCCTTGCCATCAATGACAAAAAGGTAGTAATCAGAGTTTTCGACCCAAAAGTCAGCTCGACATGGATAGCACCTCGGGTATCGGAAGGGTTGCCAGCAAAGTCCCTAAGCACCATGTCAGTTTTCAACAATTCTTCATTAGTCATCCCAAGCTTTCTGAAGGTAGTATAAGGCATGATATTGATAGCAGCCCCTCCATCAACAAACATCTTAGTTAAAGGCTTGCCATTGACATATCCCTTTAAATAGAGTGGTCTCAAGTGACGATTCTTGATTGGTTTGTCAAAAACAGCCTGCTGTGTTAATACAAGCTGAGCCATCAAATCTTGACATTCACTTTCATCAAAATTAGAGTACACCTCTTCTTGGACATCTTGGCTTTCGGGAGCTATAAACTCTGATGGGAGGAAGAAAGCCATGCAAGCATCAGCCGAAGGACCACATCCATTAGGCTTCTTCTTAGGATGCCATATTTGCTTTGTTTCGGTAACTTCCTGTTTCAACTCCCTATTCCTCAACCGTTGAACTCTTCTTTTCTGACTTTTCTTTAGGCCTGGAGGACACCACTGTCCTTTTTGCCATATGTATCTATAGGAATCAGCTTCTTCATCACGCACCCTATCATGAATCCAACCTTGACCTGCAAATCTTTTCCTTTGCTGATTCTCAAAATCATCTATTTTTAAGCACCGATCATCTTCAGGAACCTTCATTCCAAGTCTTTCATAGACGGGACGGCGGTTGACTCGAGATTGCCTATACTCGAAGTAATGAGCACTACACTCCGAACAATTATTTCTAGCAGGCAACCTCAAGCCTTCATTCCAACAATGCCTAAAGAATGAACAACCCCAATGAGACTGCTCCTGTTCTGTCATGTATTCTTCTTGCTCCCTTCGGTATACCTCTTCCTCATACCTCCGGCATTCTTCCATAAACCATTGCTTCTTATAGTATTCCTTCTCTTGCTCTCTCTACCACTTGTTTAGCAAAATACGTGATGTAACTCTGGGTTTGGAAGTTTGACCTTTCTCGGTTCAGCTATTCTGAAACCGAACTCGTTGCTGTAGCTCTCTACTGGTGACTTGCCGATCTGGGTCAACAGCACCACTTTTCTTTGCTCTATTAGAAGTCAACACCTTCATCTTGCCTTTACCTTTGAGATCATTGGCAGAGACCATATTCACAGAGAAAGAAATCATATTTTGTGGAAAAGGCTGATCATCAATTCTCATCTTGCCATCAAACTTCAAATGCCCCTCTTGGATAGCTTTCTGGATTCGTATTCTGAACACTCGGCAATCATTGATAGAGTGAGAATTAGTGTTATGGAAGCCACAATACTTTTTGTCTTTCACTCCTTTAGGACGTAGCATGGGATGTCCTTCTGGCAGCTTGATGCGTCCTTCCTTCATCAATAATGCAAAAAGCCTGTCTGCCTTAGTAACATCAAAATCATAGGTTCCCTTTTGTTGTTTCAACCAGCGTTGACTAATTTGAGTAGGCTTCTTTGCCCAATTCAACTCAGCTGCAGCTATCTCATCTTCATCAATATACTCAGTCGCTTCCTCCAAAAAACCTTGATACACCTCATTAGTGGCATTGTTCTTCTGAAAGCGATTATCTCTCCTGAATCCTTGGGCCTGATTACTCATAGCTGCTAAACGCTGTGTAAGTTGGCCAAGATCATCAAACTCCATGCCGAACAACTTCTCCCTGATATTCGGCAACATTCCTGCTATAGCTATTCCAGGTAGTTGATCATCTGGTAAATTCAGAGAATAACACATATTCTTGGTCTCCCTAAATCTGCGAAGATATTCCAATGGTGTCTCATTTGTTCTCATCCTTAGACTCATGAGATCGACCAACTTCTTCTCATTAGTACCTGTGTAGAAATATGAATGAAACTTTTGCTCTAGCTCTGCCCACGTACCAATGGAATGAGCTGGTAAAGACGTGAACCACGTGAAAGCTGGTCCTGTAAGAGACAAAGGAAAATATCGAATCCTCCAAGCTTCATCTAAAGCAGCTTCTCCAAGCTACATTAAGTATCGACTGACGTGCTCTATGGTACTAGTATCATCTTGACCAGAAAACTTGGTCAAATCTATTGGAGGCTTCACCCTTGGAGGTAATGCCACTCTTGTTGTACCACTCTGGATAAGGAGACTTGTATGAATAGGATTGATTTTTTGGCTTCAAGCCGAACTGATTTTGCATCATATCAGCCATCCTGTGCATCAAAACATCAATGCCTGAATCCTGATTTCCTTGTACTTGCACTCCAGAAGGCAATCCTGAAACACTCCTATACCCTAGATTTGGCACAGCATTGATAGCATTGTAATCAGTAAATTCTTGATACCCATCTCCATACATATTCTTCTACAATCTGTTTGATGCTGGAGAAACTCTATAAGCTGAAGGTGGCACTTCTCCTGTGGTACCAAATGTCACCTGCCATAGGTGGGATGTGATTGCTTTTTAGTGTGAGTCAATCCACCTATATTTGAAGTCGACGCTACTTCTTTTCCAATAGGCTTCTCTTGATGCTTTGGAACATTGAAAAGTGTCGGTCCACTGAGTGGGCCAACATTTTCTTCAAAGTATTTATCAACCATTGGACCAAAAGTACTGATCATGATTGCCCGAAAGGTATTCAGAAAAGTTGTGTGATGGTTTGTCATGGTTTCTCCCATAGCTTTATAAACCAGGGCTGCCATCTTTTGAGCATCCTCCTCTTCAGTGTAATTAGTTTGATGTGGAAGAAGAACCCTTGGCATTGACTGCTTTTGAAACACTTTGTTGCTCTTGTTTTTGGAAAAAGACATCAAACACTTCCGTTGGTATTGGTCACATGCTTGTAGCACTAAATCCCTATAATTATCTAGCAATTCTGCCATGCTCACATCCAGAACATGATCATTGTTGATCTCAGACGCCATCTTGAACTAATAGATGGTCCTACCAGGCGTGCCAAAAAGTGTGTTGACACAAAATGTGACACACTGTGCCTCACACATAGCAAGCCGGAAAGCGTGGCTTCAATCGGGTCCCTGGGTGCTTCGTGATCCGAAAACGTGCCAGTCAGTTTGACCTAAAAAACTAACAAGGGATAAAACAGTTAAATGCCAAATCAAAACATGTCGGGTGAGACCAGACAGTTCCATATATACGGCCCTGAAGCCACTTACAACGACATACAACTATAGGAAGTTGTCTGCCAACAAGTTTATAAACCATTCAGCTAATCGTAAGATGAACACACGTAAAGATCCGATTGCCGAATGCATGTGCATGGGAAGACATGTTTGAACAAGTGAAATTAATTATGAGTTAATGCATAACCAAGCTCAGCAATCCAGCCGAGTTGGGGTCCATGAAGAAGGAACATGCAAATAAACATGACTAAACTAATCTAAAACCTGCATCTGCCGCACGACACCTAGTTTCGTTAAAGCTTAAATGTAATTAACATGCATGAACCCACGACATGTGACAATCTAGATTAAAATAATTAAGCCATTATGAGCATGTTATCTATTTGCAAAGGTAATATGAAAAGCAATGATCATTGAAGCACGAATAAAACCATAAGAGAGGGCTGAACAATATCAATCTAGATTGGGCAGAAGTGTGTTACAAATATATAAAATATTTAAAACATGCAACACAGGATAACTTAATGAATCTATTTAGATTTTGCCGTATCTAATAGAGCCGATAACTGTCTTGCTTTCACTAAGCATATTGAGCAAACGTCTGCCGCACGGTATCTACTCATAAACAAAGCATAAGCAAAGACTTCTTGATTGTCAAGCAAAGATCCACCGCACGATCATTGAAAACAAACAAGACTACTTGCATCACGTCTAAATCCACCGCATGATACTAAACATGATAACAAGGTTGTCGGAACTTACGGAGGTCGACGGATCGATGACTCCTCTCGAAGAACTCGACGACACGACAAAAGGACTTGAAAGTTGGCACGAGGCCGGTTGTATTGATTTGGTTGTGAACACCTATTACAATGGTCGAGGGTCAATATTTATACCCTAGACAAAACCCGAGTCCTAAAAGACTACGATTTACAAAGGAACTCTTAAATAAACTTGGAAACTACGATTCCTTACCCTAAACTCTCAGAGAACTTTATTATTACAACTTTCATCTTTTCGATCGGCTTTGCCTGCCATCTTCTGCTTTCCCAAATGGAGTCACCACCTTCTGAAGTAACCGACTGCATAAGCATTTAGCCGACCGCTCATTTTGTTTGCTAAATATCCTTCTTCCCGCATGCGGGTCCACCTGTCATCCTCCAGAGTCGACCAAAATCCAGTGTTAACAGATGCATACTGTGATAGGTGATTGAATCTACCCACATATTGCATAACCGTTTGATCCCCTTGCTTCAAAGCAAGGAACTCATCTAGTTTCATGTCCATCACTCCTTTTGGAATATAATGAGCTCTAAAGGCAGTACAGAACTTAGCCCAAGTTATTGGAATGCTAGCTGGTTGCATAGCCACTAGATTTGCCCACCAAGCACCTGCTGCACCTCTAAGTTGCTGGGCGGCAAACATAGGTTCTTGCATCTCTGTGCATGGAATAAGATCAAATTTCTACTCCATGGTCCGAAGCCAATCATTAGCTTCCAGTGGTTCATCTGCCTTAGTGAACACTGGTGGTCTTGTATCGATAAAATCAACATACATAGCCTCCTGCCTATTATGATTGCGGCCATGGTTTCCTTGCACCATATTCTAATTACTCTGAGCTATCTCTCAAAGCAATTGAGCATTTTCTACGGTCACATGGACTAGTGCTACTATAGCATCAGCCAAAGTTGGTGGAACTAGTGGTGGATCAGGAACACCACCCTTGTCCTATGAAGAACCAGGAATATCCAAAGCACGAGTATGAGGCATCTGTTCATAACAAACCAAACTTTACTCACAAGCTTTTATTGAAATATTAAAAGAGCTTACTGCAAACACATTACATTGGGTTTACTTATTTAAGCACAAGCCCACACCTAAACAAGACTACTTATCTTAACTAGATCTCACTATTTACAACTCTACTCTTCTCCTTGACCACATCAAACCTCGTGATCGATATCCATTCCAGAAACATTTCCGCCTTCATTATCACTTTCATCAACCATCACTAATTCTTCTAGATCTTCTTCCTCCTCCTCTTCAAGTTCATCATCATCAGCAATGATGACACTAGGGTCCATTGCATCAGCTTGAGGTTCATGATTTGGATCTAGGAGGTTGCTCGGCCTATGGACTTCTTCATGCAAAGTAGTATTAAGTTCTTCTAAATCCTCTACATAAAATTCTAGCTCATGCGTTCTAGCTCCAGCTACATCTTCCCTATGCCAAGCCTCATTTCTCCCTTCCACCATATGAACTAACATATGCTTGCAGTTCTTATGAGCGGTGGTGCGACACTTCAATTGATCCTTTAACTTGCCCACCCGGATGGCATCCAAGGCCCTCTTCCTAGTAGCCTATGCTAACTCTATTGAAAGCCTCTGTATCTCTACCTAGGGATCAGGCCTAGAGCTGCTACTGCTAGCACTGTCATTTCTAGGGGCAAGCTGGTGACAAGGCACTCCTTTAGGTCCAACGGACTTATGGGGTGTTACCTTGGTGTGAGCCATACTGTAGGAAGCAAGATTAATCCAATTAAGACAATCTGATCAACATCTAAAGAGCAGCTAGGATGGATTACATAACTCAACCCAGACTCACTACCCAACCCAGACTTGGGGTGAAGGAAGTAACAAGTGAATTAATCATGATGCATGAATCGTTCTTATGAACAAAAACATCAAAGCTTATAAGGTACATAACCACAATTATTTTTATATAGGGCATAATAAGATTACTACTCCACCACACAAAGCCTTTTTAATCAATTAAGGAATGGTGAGAATGAAATAAGATAAGCCAGAAGCAATTTGGACCAAATTAACAAGTTATATCTATTTGTCCCAAATCATTTTGAAGTTTTTGTAAAACAATACAACAAAGACTGTAACGATCGCTCTGATACCATTCTATGGCAGAACCTCCTAAATTATAGGATCCACATGCACTTGTCACTGTCCAATGACCTCTGACGACTATGCATATGTTCCTGGTAACTTAGGAAGACTATCGGGTGTCCTCGGGGAACCCTGAATCATCCACGATTTCCGAGCAGTATCACATTACAGAGTCATTGCAGTATTACAACATTTATTCAAATATCTACATTAGAGTAAAATAGCAGAAGTCTTACGATAACTTAGTTTACAAACTAGTTGTTTCAAACCTTACAAACTAAGTTCGATAATTATTACAAACCATAGTAGTAGTGTAGTGGCATTAGTATCATAATACAAACACACAAAATAAGCATCCTGCCCAAGGATCACACATTCACTTATCGTCATCGACATGAACAACAGTCATGCAGCAAGGTCCAAAACAGACCTACTCATGAGGCTCACCTGCAACAAGGGTCAACAAACCCTGAGTACAAAAGTACTCAACAAGACTTAACCGAAATAAAAACTGAGAAGACTTAGGAATGTAGGCTCAGGGATTCAAGGTATGGCTTTAGCAATAATCAAAGTTCTTTTGCGTAAAAGCTCTTTAACAAAATTCTTTACTTCAACATATAAAACTTTATAAGAACCACATATGAATCTACCATGATCCATAATGAGATCATGAACTTCATATCAAACTCTTTCTCAAACCTTACTCAAGTTTTAGTTATTAAACTACGATGATGAACAGTGAGTTGAGTCTCCATAACCGAGGAGCAACGATGATTCAAACCAATTATAACCCAGCTAGGGATTCTGAACCACATGACATATGCAGGTCCCCGACCTACATATACCAACCTACCCTCAGATCCTCTAAAACAAGAATGGGCCCGCGCCACCCGAGAATACAGTACTCCACCATTCCAGCCCATGGCCACGTGGGTACACGCTACTCTCTCCATCTCTCCACTCCTAGTGTGCGAGTAGCCATTCTCGTAATAGAATAGCCAAGTTAAGGCTTACCAGAGTATGTGGTTAGTACTACAAAGTCTCATCTCACACAGTTCAATAATGGACGGACCTTAATCGACATAGGCGGAAAGAAGCCACTCACAAGACCTCCATGTCTTGTGGCTCTCACAAACCGAGTCCACCCGGTCTAGATTTATTACTTCACATGCTCATATCTCATGATAACATAAGTAACCAAAGATCCATTTAAAACTCGTAGGTGACAGGTAATCACCCGACTAAGCATGACTAAGCATAACTAGGTATTTACGAATTAAAACTGGTAATAAGGTAGATATAGAAAAACAAGGTTGGTAATGCACCAATTAGGTTTCCACTCAACTCCTAATCACTTAATGCAACATAGAAAAGCAAAAGCGATAAAAACTTGTAAAACACAAGGTAGGTTTAAATGCATCCGGGGCTTGCCTTGGTTCACGGAAAAGTCAGGTTCCTGAGACGTTCCACAATTATCAGATCCGACCTCAACAGATAGATTAACCTCCACTGCAACTTGATTAACTACCATGTGTTCACCTTTATTCAGTACACATAGTAACAATGCCATGTTTAACATGATGCGGGATACAAAACATGATGCTTGATGATGGATGCAAAATTAACAACTCGAATACAACTTTCCTTCGTGGTACAGTTGCAAGTCAAACTAACTAAGCCTTTTCATAACACATACTTCAATTGCTAAGGATCATTACCAACTAATGACCCAAGGCCATCACTCAATCCAAAATTCAAACAAAACCTAATTCATTAAATGTTACTATTTACTTTTATGAATTAATTATTTAATTCAAAATTATGAAATAAATCAACTTGTTCCAATTGAGCTCAAAATTTTTGTAAAGGTTCATCACATGATAAGTAAGTGGCAAAACAACTTTCATAATTTTTGGATAATTAATTAAGCCTAGAAAAATCATGGAAATCCATTTGTTAATTAATTGAGCAATTTTCATTACATTAAAAAATTACTGAAAAACAACATTTCATATTATTTTAAATAATATACATCACAGAGAGGTCACACAAAAATTTTCATAATTTTTCGAACTCTAAATAATTCTACACAAAAATAACAAAAACTATCACTATTCATTCAAATATGCAAAATAGAAAAATCCATTTTGAACACTGAGTCACTGACAATTGACCCCACATGTCATCTTCTACCTCCCACGCTGACCGCGACGGTGACAGCTCTGACCGATGAAATCTCACCGACGACGAGATCACCGGCGATAGCAAAGACGCCAACATGCTCCCCACTACCATGCACACCTATTGATGTCACTAATTGCATCGATCACTGCACAAAACGAGCACGGCATCGGCCATGGTGGCCACGACTGCACAGTGGTGCTATGCAGGTGATAGGAGACTGGTAATGGTTAAACAAATGGCACAAGAAGGTTCAGCATCTCACCACAAACACGCTCGAGCAAGAATTAAGGCCAGAGAAGCAACGGTGAAGCTGGGCGACGTTCACAGCGGTCACGGCGGTGCGAGCAATGGTGACGGCGTGTTCCAGTGGCCGTGGTGGACAAAATGATCAAACAACTGGTCATAGAGCATCATAGGATCAAGGCAAAGCTAGAGCTACCACGATCAAAGAAAGAGGCGCACCGTGGAGCGCTGGCCATGACGGCGCAAGCATGATGGTGAGGCTATCGGTCGCGGGGAAGAAAGACGCGCACCATGGGTTCCCGGCAGAGTCAAGCTTCAAGGGTTGGTCTACTGGGTGCGCAAGGAGCAAGCAGAGCTCAAACATTGCTTTGCTGAGGCTGGTTTGCGCTGAGGACACAAGGCGAGCTCGACGGAGCTATGGCAGCGGCAGCGGGAAAATAGAGGAGGAGAAAGGAGAATGGCGACGTCGTTCCAGACTTAACCAGCGGGCGAAAAGCGGTGGGGAACGGTGCGCTTGACACGCCACGACGACACGGACACATCAAGGCTAGTGGTGGTGCCTGTGGGCGGGCGTAGAAGCCAGTGGAAACATGGTCGGCGGTGGGATGTCGGCCGCAAGTACTGTTCATCGAAATTACAAAATTGCCACCCACCTATTTTCTCAAATTACTCCCAAATTTATATAACAACTCAAAAATCTCCAAAAATAAAAGTTGTTCAAAATCCAAAGTTCTACAACTTTTCTTTTATAACCACCCCCTAATTCGGTCCACATTTTGAAATGCAAATTTGAATTCAAATAGGGGACATTTAAAGAATTTTGCCTTTTCAAATTACTTCAAATTTTTCATAACAACTTTGAAAACTCCAAAAACAAACTTTGTATAACTTGACAAGCTCTACACTTTTTCTTTTAGGCTCAACCCCAAAATATGCTTAGATTTTGAAATGAGTTTTCAAAGTAGGATTGAAATACTAAAAATCAGGGTTTTCTTGAAAATTCAATTCCAAACAAAATTTTGAACTTGATTCAAACAATACAATTCAACACATACCACATAAAGGTAAACTTGTTTTAGTGTATGCATATCAAAATTTTCACTAACACATGAATGATGTGCTATGCATATGATGATATGGCATGTTTTAATATTTAAACACCTGAGGTGTTACAAAGGCGCTTCTATATATTTAATCTATGATGCTTTTGTTGGAATGGATCATGAACTAGCATGTATTTGAATAAGGGTGTGTAATGTTAGTTTTAAAACTATATTTTCTTCCGCTACTACTACATTTGAACTTGGGATGTAATAACTCTTTTTGTACTACCATGTATGTTGAACTACTTGTGGAGTTAAGGAACATGTGGCTTGTATGTTGAATCATGTACGATCTTGGTTGTGTGTTGGATTATTCAAGATCCTTCATGATACTCAATGGACTATCGAGTTTATATGGGCTCAAGTATGACAGTGCAATCGCTTCAGTGGTTGCCATTATACTTGTGCTCTTATAAATTGGTTGGTTCTGCCACAACTTTTGTGAGGTTTGGAGGAATGTTTTGTACCGAGCGAGGGTAGATAGGTTGGAGACCCTGCTTGGTACAAATCTTTACTTGTGCTTTTTTGTCGATGAGGATGGGTTGGCCGTGACCCACCCATTTCGGCAGAGGTTGGAGTTTTGGGGAATAAATATTACATTGGAGGGTAGAATGACTGCCTCATTAAAAAACGTTGCGCACCTTTGCAAGGAAAAAGAGTGCAGCACTGAGTTTTTACATTATTGAATGAAAAAAAGAAAAATTACATTGTGCGAGTGCACGCTAAGGCGCCACTAGGGATAGTATTTTTGAAGGTCGTCTATGTTCCAAGTGTGAGGTAGTTGGTTACCCTCGCTATCTTGGAGATTGTATGCTCTGGGTCTGCTTGCAGGAGTAGCCAAGTATGGGCCTACCCATTTTGGTTGGAGCTTTCCTGCCATCTTTGTGTTTTGTTTTCTGACTAGCACCATATCTCCTATGTTAATTTGGCAGGGGTTCACTTTCTTGTCTCACCACCAGACAGTTTTAGCTTGATATAAGCGAAGGTTGTTGACTGCTTGGCATCTAAGTTCTTCTACGAGGTCTTTTGTTAACTATTCTTCATTGAGGGTGCTTGTTCCATCTTTTTCAAAGGTCACTCTTGGTGATTTATGAGTGAGCTCTTCTAGGAGGACGGCTTCTTCTCTGAAGAGGAGTTTGAAGGGGGTTAATTTTGTTGCCCTCGACTCGGAAGGTATTATGTGACCATATGACTGAGGTGAGTTCCTCTGCCCATTTTCCCTTAGGTCTACCATGTAACCTTCTAGAGATGCCTTGGAGGATTATATTGTTCGCTCTTTCGATGATGCCATTAGATTGAGGATGTCTTATCGAGGTGAAGCATAGCTTTGTTCCTATCTGCATACAGAACTCCTTGAATACTTTGATGTTGAATTGGGTTCTGTTGTCTACTGTGAGTTCTCTTGGCACTCTAAAGCAACATATGATTTGTTGCTAGAAGATTCTTTTGATAGTGTGTGAGGTTATTGTAGCTAGTGACTTTGCTTTTATCCATTTGGTGAAGTACTCGACGGTGACTACCGCATAGCAGAGGTTTCCTAGAGCTGTTGGCAATGGTTTGACTAGGTCCATTGCCCATCACTACAGAGGCCATATTGGGTAGATTAGGGTGGTTTGATCATGTGGTCTGTTTGAGTGCATTGCTGAGAGTTAGCAACCTTCGCAATGATGCACTAGTGAGGCTGCGTCGTTGATTGATGTTGGCCAGTAACACCCTTGTCTAAACGCTTTTACCACTAGAGCCATGGGTTAGTTGTGGGAACCGCATGAACCCTCATGTATCTCCTTTAACAGTTGTTTTCCCTCGCTAGATGCGACACACTTGAGCAGTGGTGCTGTTATGCTAGCCTTGTGTAGTTCATCATTGATGATTCTATACCCTCATGTCCTCTGGTGCATCCTTTTTCTTCCTCTTTGGTTTCTGGTTCATGATATCCTTTGAGATAAGCCATTATGGGCGCTCTCTAGTCTTCGCTATGTATTGTGTTGATGAGCTTTGGTGCTTTTATGTTTAGTTCTATTGAGCGTTGATTGATAACCTCATAGAAAACATCTGAGGGTAAGGTGATGCCTTGAGCTATGGCTTTTGCTACTTTGTCAGCCTCGCTGTTCTCTAATCTTGGGATTGGTTTGGTCATGATTCCTAGGAAGAAACTCTTGATCTTGCATACTGTGTGCAAGTACTTCTATAATTCAAGATCTCTGGCTTTGAAGCTTTTCTCAATGTAGTCGGAGGTGACCTAGGAGTCAATTTTGATGATTGCTCACCTTACAGAGAGTGCGTGGAGCTTTGATAGAGCCAATATGATTGCTTTGTATTTTGCGCTATTGTTTGTGCATTGGAATTCTAGCCTTGCAGCATATCTAAGTTTGATACTGGCTGGCGAGGTTAAGATTGCTGCTATTCCAGAACTTTTGTTGTATTGTGCGTGTTGTGGGTCCAATCTGCCAAGAAGTTTGTGAGGGTCTGAGATTTGATTGTGTTTCTCCCGACAAACTCTATTGCGAAGTCATTGATTTCGGTGGCCCATTTTCCTATTTGACCTATGGCTTGTGGGTTCTTGAAGATGTTGTCAAGCAGGAAACTCAAGGGTATAGTGATCTTGTGTGCCTAGAAATAGTGCTTCAGTTTTTTGGAGGCCATGACAACTGCATATGCTACCTTCTCCATTTCTATATAGAATTTTTTGCTCAGTCGAGGGTTTCAGATACGTAATACACTAGTAGTTACTTCTTCTGATGCTCTTCTTGATTTTGTTTTATTAGTACTACACTAACAGCATGTGGCGAGGCTATGACATATAGGAGTGGTTCACTGGGTTGGGGGCTGGCGAGGGTTGTTAGGTTGTGCAGATAGACCTTCAAGTCCTCAAAGGCCTTTTGTTGTTGGGGTCCCTAGCTGTATGGATCTATGTTTTTTAGTACTTCAAAGAAGGGGAACCCTCGCTCCATGGACCTTGAAAAAATTGGTTTAGTGTCGCCAGTCTTCCTACGAGCCACTATGCTAGCTTTCTTGAGGTCAGGGGTTGGATTGCATCAGTTTTCTCTAGATTGGCCTTGATTCCTCTTGCTAAGACGAGGCAACCGAGCAGCTTTCCCTTGCTTACGTCAAATATGCATTTCTCTAGATTCAATTTGAGCCCTATGTTGCAGAGGTTGTTGAAAGCTCTACGGAGGTCTTTGATGTGTTCTTGTTTGAGTTTGCTTTGTACAACGATATTGTCGACATAAGCTGAGATTGCTTTGTCCTCTTTAAATACTTTTGCTTTCATGCGGGCGAAGGTTGACCCTACGTTCCATAACCCCTCTGCCATTCTTCTAAAGCAATACATTCTGAAAGGAGTGATGAAGCTTGTTTTTTCCTCATCATCTTGGTTCATCCAAATTTGTTGGTATCCTAAAAAACAGTCCATGAGTGACAAGAGCTCGCAACCAGCTGTTGAATTGATGAGGGTGCTTATTCTTGGTAATGGGAAATCATCCTTAGGGCAGGCTTTGTTTAGGCTCATGAAATCAACGCACATTCTCCACTTGCCATTTTTCTTTTTACTAGCATGACATTTGATAGCCAAGTTGGGTATTTAACTAGTCGGATGACCCCCGCATCAAGCAATCTTTGGACCTCTGCCTTTGCTATCTACTTTCTTTCTTCAGACATTTTGTGAAGCTTTTGCTTGATCGGGGGTGATTTTTGTCGACGTCAAGGAAGTGCTCAATGATGGACCTATCTACCCCTCAGAGGTCCTCTATGGACCATGCAAAGATGTCATTGTTGTCATGCAGGAAGTGGATGAGCTCATCCTCGGTTTTGCCATCCAACATAGCGGAGATGATGACCTACTTGCTGGTGTTACCTTCAAATAGTGGTACTTTCTTGGTTTCTTCTGCTGGCTTTGCCCTGACTTGTTATTCTGGTTCATTTGGTGAGGGTATCTTGACTGTTGGCTTTTCTTTGCATAGGTTGTGTACATTTTTCTACCTTGGGGTGGCTGTTTCTTCTACTATTCTAGCGAGGTCTTGGTTGCCATATATGGCTATGATGCCTCTGGTGGAGGGCAGTTTCATATAGAGATAGCCTAGGTGGAGGACCACGCTGAAAATATTTGTGACCCTCGGCCAAAGATTGCATTGTAGCTGTATAGCTTGTCAACCACATTGAAGGTTATATGCTCTATTCTACTATTGCTTTGGTCACCTAAGGTTACTGGGAGTGTGATTTTGCATATGGCTTTCACTTGTTTGCCCCCGAATCCGTATAGCGAACGTCTAGTCGACTAGAGAAGATTTCTGTCTAATTTAATGTTGTTGAAGGTTGAAGTGAATAGGATATTGGCGGAGCTGCCAGTGTCAACCAGGATCATTGTTACTGCCCAACCAACTAGATTTGTCTTGATGACTATGGCATCAGTGTGAGGGTAGTCTTTTAGTTTGAGATCCGTACTATCAAAGGTTATTGGTGTCGACATAGAATTTTTGTCCCGTGTCGAGGACACACGTAGCAAGCTAGAAGGGTATGCTCGATGGAGCTGTAGATCCACCTAGCTTCAGAGCAAGGATGGTCGATCCTGCGCACTCCTCCCGAAATGTGCCAGTTAATTTGACCCTATAATTAACAAGGAGAGAAAGCTTATCAATAATTAAGGGTGGAACTTGCCAGTGTTGCCAGACAGTCCCGAATGTGCGTCTCTGAGAGCCGATATGAAAGGAGATTAACTAAATAGTCGATTCCAGCATATTCATGAGAATAAATCGGTTAAATCTCATTGGGTTGTATAAGAAGAATCGGATATCATTCAAGATAAATGTTGTTATTTGAGCATACATTAATCAATGGCAATAAGATGTCAACAATGATTGGTTTATGCTGAGCCAATGATTACAAGCAACCGAACCCTTTTATATAAAGAAACAATTCAACACCATTTAACCGTTTAATAAAGATAAATCTAATGAACATGTTAGATCTCATCTATCGCTATGACCAGTGGGGCATGAGGCAGAATCATGTAGGCTGTAATACAATAATAAGATCATGGAGCTAACACATCTTTCAACCTATCTCTACTTCAATGGTCTCGTGATGCAACTGTTCGTGAAAACACTCGATATCGGCTAAAACAGCTGATTCAGGCATAGCGCATAGTTAAAGTCATGCCTTATCAGGAATAGATATACTATATAACGAACCCCACTCCATGGTGCTAATAGTGGGGTGTGAGGCAGAATCACATAGGCCGTGATAACAGGCCATGGAACGGTTTTCGCTAGCCAATAAATCTAATCAAGACACAACATGCTCTAACCACACACAATGCACGATCAAGATTAATGTAAAACAGCCGATAAAACATAACTCATCGTTTAATGCACAGATTAGATTAGTTTTAGATTAACAAACGATGGGCTAAACAATATATAAGGCCGATCTAGATCAATCCCAATCGGGCAGAGTGATATTGTTGTAATTTAGATAAATAATGAAATCAATAAGCAATATCGGTAACTTAATGAATCTACCAAAGACTGCCATTCTAAGGTAGAGCCAATAACTTGACCTTGATCTAGTTCATGTAGTGGGGGATCGACCGGATCGATGCAGTCGTACTTGAACTAGGCAAGAATCGATAACTAACTTATACCAGAGTCATAGTGGAGGTTGACCGGATCGATGCAGCCATATGAACAGAGGTATAAGCCATGACGGTACTTACAACAAGCAGTGGAGGCTGATCGGATCGATGCAGCTATACTTGCTAAAGAACTCACCGAGATCTACTCTACTCCTACTCCTAAGGGGTGGCCGGAGCTAAAAAAGTAAATGACTTGTATATTGGATTGATTGTTGTTTTTACAATAGCTGGGGTTCAGTATTTATACCCAGGACCTATGCATGACTCCTGTCTAAGCATGACTCATCACAATTTTTGACCCTAGAGAAAACATTCCTAATTTAAGATAACTTGGACTCTAATCTTTCCCCTTTTGTAGAGTCCATCATGTTTCATCCTGGCGCCGATCGTAGCCTTTGTCATTATCTGCCAGCACTGCTTGAAGAAAGCCAATTCTAGTGCTACATTCGAATTAGCTAATCTCAATCTGCATGCAATTGATTCCCTGCTGACATGATCTTGGGAGCTTGAGTCCCTGTGACTCTTCTTCCAAATTTTGGTGTAAACACATGCCCCTCAATTTTGGGATAAAAGTAATTTTATTCCAAAATTATCACGCCAATACCCCCGATAGGTCCATAGTCATGGGTAAAGAATCTCGATCTGGCATCTACTATTTGCCCTCATCTATGTCTGCTCACGAGCCCATGCTTCAAAACTTTTACGAGAGCATCATTGCTTCATGGGCACTTGGACTCATCTTTCCAAGCTGGCTATAAAATGCTTATCTGACCCTAGCAGGAGCAACTCAACAATTTAGCCATGTTTCTCTTCTATCTGCCTCCTCGAGTGCTCCTAACTCTGCTAGACCCTCCATGGTCTATCCTTTTGCGATGAAGGTCTCAAGCGGTTAGAAGAATTCATGTGCGTAGGGTGATTGTGACTCCCATCTTAGCACCTTGTCGAGCGAGAATCAGCTACTACAGTTAGAAGAATCCTTGTGATATCACCTGGGTCTTCTCTCCATGCTCGTAGAGCTATTCTAGTGTTTGTAAGGGCTAAAATGCATGGACACTTTCTGCTTGTTTGTTCAACCAAATGCCCATCGGGGAAAGCCACAAGCTTCTTTCTAGTGGCTTCAAGAAATCAGCTAGGCATTTGTTAGATAGGTAGCCTTTTCCTTCCCTGTCATAATTAATGGGCCAATGTGACTTGGTTTATGATGACTTTTGGCCCTATAGGGATTTGAACTTCCTTCAATCCAAAGAGGCTTTGGTGGGCTAATTGCTGGTCAATGTAATTTTTTTGCATTATCCCATGGAATTATGTGACTTGAGAGAGAAATAAGTCCGAATCTGGTATCTCTTCGTTATATGTTCCCTAAATTCTTGAGAAATCAATCCTTTTCCATATCTAATCTTGATTTCACACCGCTAGCAAAATCTATTTCTCTGCCTTCCTAGGCTATATATACAGGCCACGACTGGGGATCAAGAAACAACTCGCCTCACCTCAAACCTTCTGTGTCCTTAGTATAGTTCCTGCTTTTTGTAGGTTTGAGATCATGGAGAATAGCAAGAAGTTTGCTAAGGAGGCCCTCAACAGATCTACAACATCATGTCAGCGCCTTCATCATCACGAGGTTACAACTCATGGTGCCTCCACTGCCTCAGGGAATAGGACCAACTCCATTAGACCTTTAGGGCCCTCTTTGTTAACAGCTCGTCGCCAGCTCCCTTGTTATCAAAGGAGGTGGATTGATAATGATGATCTGCTTGCCTCCATTGATTGGCATGGCTAGAGTCTCGCTGAATGTCTCTCCCTCACAGAATTAGCTCTGGCCATGGTTCGATGTCGATCACCTCACGAGGTTGATTCTATGGAGGGTAGACTGGCTAAGGCTGAGGCCAGAATTATGGGTGAGATTTCTGTTATATCCTCTGCTTCCTTCTAGTTTCATCTTCAAGACTCTGATCATCTTCCCTTTGAATCTTTTAGATTTGTCTGCTCAACTAGAGAGCCTCCGATTGGCTACGGAGCACGCGGTGGGATTTGTCAACGCCAAGGTGTCCGTCCCAATGGTTCGCCTGCATGACGTCCTTGAACTGTGTCAGAGAGGTCGCTTTGCATGGCATTCGCCATGGTGCTGTCATGGCATTGGCTTCTGTGCAATGTCCATTCTGGCCACGAGCTTGGTTCCTTCCCCATGGCTTTCTAGCTATGGCACACCCTAGGGATTATGAATGCTTGATTGAGGACTTCTTCAGTGCTACTAACTCTATAGCCTTTATCTCCTAGGCCGATGATATAGTAGCCAAAGTGTTTTTCAGCCCGTAGTTTGTAATAGGTGATATTAGCAAACAATTCCTCCATCTTGAGTGATTTTCCCTTCTGTTTTGTACTACATACTACATGCATCACTTTGTTCGTGTCTGCTTTACTCCTATGGGCGATACACATTGTACTGGCTTTTACCCTTTTGGGTTTATCTTTGCACTAGAAGCGATACCCTTCTGGTATCGGCTATTAGAGCTAACAACCGAGCAAATTGGTCATCAAATATTAATCCAAACGTTAGGGTAATATTCCTTTAAATATTCCCCATTTGATTGCTCCGCTGAATCCTTCTTTTCCTCTCAGTGTTTCCAAAATATAAGTATTACCCGGCGCACATCGCTTGATCTGATGAGGTTCTTCCTAGTTAGGTGACCATTTGCTAGATTTACTGCCTTTTGACCCGATCGGACAATTTCACTTTCCAGACCAAGTCTCCTTCAGAGAATTGCTTAATCGCAACCTTTTATATTTTATAACTGCTCGGTTTATTGGCTTCAATGTTTTTCAAGAGCATGCAGCCAAAGTCAACTCAAGTCTTTTAAGTTATTCATCACAAGATTCTGGTAGACTTCGGCTGATAAATCACTCTGCAACATAACATGCCTTAGTCCATGTTGAACTTCCCAAGGAAAGACTAGCATCGTGTCTATGCACAAGTTCATAAGGCGATCAGCTCCTTTACTCTTGGTCAGTCAAGGGCAATCTATTCCCAGCCTTCTCCATAGTTTTGTCTCCCTTTTCCACTTTTGAAGATCAGGTCCTTTGTTCTGGCTGAAGAACCAATTTTGAAAATAGCCAATTCCAGACTCTCGGTTTTAATTCTATCTAGGTCTGAAAACACGGCCTTTATTAAGAGAGCCCCTCGATCTTCCATCCTTAGTCATCTGGCACCTCATTCTCTTCGACATTGGTGAAGTGGCATTTCGCCTTCTATTAATTGTGGTTGCCTTTAGTGCGTCCCGAGGCATCCGCCTCTTCGCTTCATGTCTTCAATACTAGCCGAGGGCTTCGGCCTCAAACACATCTCTATTCGCAACTGTTCCTTCGCTCTCTTCTACCTACCAAAACCCTACAGTGGTTTTCTTCCTTTCTTCCATAGATCCAATCATTCCTCATGGCCGGACAAAGATATCGAGGTAAGTGCGTGGTAGAGGAGATCTTGGCAGAAGCCATGCTGATGAACCAGCATCTCTGACACATGAGGTGAGATTGGCAACCTCTATTCATGATGGTGACCTGTTCTGACTCACCTATAGGTTCATTGTGAATGATAGCCTTCATCCTTTCCCTAGGACCAGCAAACCCACTGATGTTGCATCTTCCGTGTTGGCTTCATTATCAGGTTCTTCCAACTCATATGATGGCGACAATGCCCGGCGCTTCTTCTGAGAATGGAGGGCGGCCGAGGACCACTATTCCAAGGCGATTCAGAACAATGGCCAGCTTGAGATTCATCTAGGGGTCTTCCAAGCGGCCCTTAATGCGACTGAGGAGGAGGCCAGCGTCGTTCGAGCATAGCTAGCTGAGTCTAATACCATGGTAGCATGTAAGATGAGTTCCATGAATGTTTCTATTCTGGTTTCCATTGCCTTTGTCTTGATATTCTTCTACAATCGCCAGCTCAAACGGTGCAATTGGAGTCTCTCCAATTAGCGGCAAACATGGCCGCGGACGCTGTCAATGCTAGGGGTTCCCTCATTGACGCTCATCTCCAAGACATCCTGGCCCATGTCTAGGAGATTGCCCTTCACGGCATTCATCTCGGTGCGTTGGTGGCATTAACTGCGGTGTAGGTCCAAACCGGGCATGATCTCCATGCCATGGAGGTTGGCTTCCCGATTGGCGATGGCCCTAAGGGACATGAATATTTGATAGAAGATTTCACCACAGCGGCGGAGGCCATCATGGACATCACATCCGCTTAGGATGTGGTGAACAAAGTCTTCAACTAGATTGTACTTAGGGGAACCAATGAACAAAGACTTCTCTTTCATGAATGTGCCTCAGTGCAATGCCCTTGTGTATGATTGTTTTTGCTTTTTGTTTTTGCTCTATAGGTGATACATATCATATCGGCTTTCATTGTCTTTGAAGATTTTCATTTTTTGAACTAGAGGCGATACCCTCCTAGTACCAGCTATTAGAGCCAGAGAGCAAATCGGCTATCAAGTGTTAATCAAATGTTAGGATAACACCTCGTAGAACTTTTCATATCAAAGGTCAAATGATTAATCAACCCAGGCCAAGCGTCCTATTAAGCGAAATAGAACTTCTTTAAGAAATCCATTAACTCTGAATCACGCTTACACTTTGACTCAGCATTCACATATGTCGGCCTAAATCCATCTCCAAGACTCAATGCTTATTTTTCCTTTAATCCAATGGCCGAATGTGAACCCATGACTTTTCTACTAAAACACACTCTCAGAGTTGATCGCTTGCATCGGTTGTTGGCTTTCATTGCTAATCTTAATGAAGCCTTCTTCCCATGACTTGCTAGAAAAACATTTGAAGTCTCCTAGTTCCCAAAAGACTAGATCAGCTGCTGCGATAGCTCATGGACTCATCAGCATGAACCAGTTTCAACATTATCTCCATGCCATTAATCAAACACTAATGCATGGTTGATGGTATACAGCAGTTCGCATGAATCCAATCACGACCGAGGAGCAAACTGTACGACCCTTTTCCATCGATGATGAAGAATGTTGTGAGCAGAGTCTTGCTTCTAATTGTTAGTTCGACTGTTTATTGCCCCTAGGGGTCTTAGACGTATTACCTCCGAAGTCTTTAAGCATCATGTCAGTCTCTATTAGATTCTTCTGTTCCTTTGCCAAGTTTACGAAAAGTAGTGTAAGGCATAGATTGACTAGAAGCACCTCCGTCCACCAATATTTTATTCATCGGCTTCCCATCAACAAGACCTTTCATATATAACGCTTTTAACTGCCGATGTTTGACTGGTTTGTCAAATATTGCTTGCTGTACAACCGTTAACTTGGCAACTATCTCCTCATACTCCGATTCATCGAAATCCAAATAAACTTCTTGATCTGCCGGAGCTCTAAATTCTGATGGCAACAGAAAAGCCATTTGGATATTAGCCAATGGTTGCTTTCTATCGGCTTGTCTGCTTGGTACGCCATACTTGAGGTTTACTTAGATGCCTGAGCGTGTTCCATCTCTTTATTCCTTAGGCATTGCACCCTTCTTTTCTGGCTTCTTGTTAAACCTCCTAGACACCATTGGCCCTCCTGCTCAAATATATTTTCTTTCATTGCCTTTCTCTTCATGATTAGCCCAGTCCTGGTCAACAACTCTTTTTCTAAGCCGATCATGAAC